>NC_064569.1:10664090-11316818 GCF_937001465.1 Orcinus orca | reverse complement strand
TTTTCCTTCACCGGTACTCTTCAGGTCCACCCCAGGGTGTGGCTGTGGGACTGCAGCCATCCAATTTCAGGTGGTGCCAGCATATAATTCAGAACCATCTGTAACCCAGGCCCAAATTTTTCTTAGTTATAGGAATTTTCAGTGCATTCACAGGTGCAAGAGAGAGAAGAGGCAATGTAGCAGGAGATGGAAACAGACTCATAAAACTTACTACTTTCTGTAGGAGTTTCTCAAGACCAATCTAGATTGATGATAGAGTGCTGCTGTGCATACTTAATTTTAGGGTTTTATGTGTCATACAATACTCAGTTCATGATGGGCAGCTGAGGTCACATGGTAACTTAGTGGCTTGTGGTCAAGTTATCAGTCTGTATTAGGGCCAATAGCAGGACAGAGCTATTTCTCAAAGGACAGTAGCCATCTGCAGAAGATGGCATAGCTCTGTTTCAAAATCCTATAGGAGCCTGCCAAAGGCTTCATACAGTATCCCTATCCATACCAAAGAAAGCATAAGCACAATCATATCTGCTGAGTTATATGGCCCAAATGACAGAGCAGATTGTGCAGAAGCCTCAATCTGATGCTGAGATTCTTCCAGGATCCACACCAAACCAGCAGGCTTTTGGGTTATCCAGTAAGTGGATCAGAGTATGTTGTCTCTAAAATCCAAAGAGGCCCAATAGGCATCCTTACTGGTAGGAAGAATCAGATGAAACAACTTGTACTTTATCTTGGAAGGGGTACCTTCCAAGTCCATACCCTGGATCACTGGACCCTATAAATCAACCAGTTCAGGAAAGGTCATTACTGGTTCTTCAGACAAGGGGAGACTAATTTACAGAGACAGAGTACAAAAGGCTATTTCTGATGCAAAAGATGCTTGACAAAATTTGGGTTCTTAGCCTAAATGGAGTCTCCTCTATGTTCCCACCCCAATTCTCTCACTCCTTCCAATCAATGTTCTAACATTAATATAAGAGACCATTTGATGTTATAATTTTAATTTGCATTGTAACCTAGCCATCCACATGACTAGACTTTGGGCTTGGTCAGAAACCTTGACACTCTGCAGCTAAAAGAAATAAAGATTTATTTTAGGGCAGTCATAGAAGCCATCTTGTTCCTTACCTGGATCTAAAACTGGGAATTTAAAGTTCTGAACTAATCATTTTCTTTCCTCAAGTTCTATAGTGCATCTGGAAGCAATCAACCAACACTATTGTTTTTCCCCTAAGATAATCTATGGTATCAGCTATTTCTATAGGCAGTTGATTTCTCATGACCATGTGTTATAATTTAAGTAACTATTTTGCCACTTCATGCAATAGGCTACCATTTTATTACTGGCAACAGGGTCATTAATCCCAAATTTAGGTAGATCAGAGAATCAATTCTAAAGTCCCATCATCATGTTTCTGTTCCCCTGGAACAATTTTCAGTACCAATAACAATATCAGCTGAGTTTAGTGAGAGAAGCAGAGATCTTAATAAGTCTTATGGAATAAGAGATTTACTATAGGATTTAAACCTTCTACACCTGTAGTAGGAGCTGGGGAAGTAACAACCAGAGAAGGCTAGTTGAAGGAACAGAGAAGGAGTCACCAACTAACTAATCAGAAAAGTAAAGCATATATAGCTGCCTAAGTGGGACTGCAAAGGGAAAGCTATTGCCTCTGCGTAGTTAGTTATTGCCTCTGTGTTTAAACCAAGTGTCTGTTGCTCATCAACAGGTTTGGCAGATAGGAAGACAAGTTGGAGGTGAAGTGAAGGAGAGTGAGGACCATCTGGAACTTGTCAAGGTCAATATATGACCTCTTTGTCTGTTCATCACCGCATTTGACTAAGATAACCTTCAGAGAGCAATGGCCAGTGCTTCACTTCAGCTTGGTATGGGCTTAAGAGGGTATATATGCCGTGGTGGGTATTTGGTGGGTGGGTGAAAAATGGAGACACAATATGCTATATTTCAAAGAACAAAAATCAAATTAACATCAGACTTCTCCTCTGTTATATTAAATACCAAATACTTAATTGAGCAATATCGTAAGAGTTTTGGGAGGGAAAGGATGGGCCATTAGAAATTATGTTTAAATTGTCTTTCATGTAGAAAAGTAACAAATTTTATTCTTTGATATGCAAAGGTTCAGAAAATATATGACCTATCTACCCTTTTAGAAGAGCTACTGACAGTTATAGACCTATTTATCTAAGAGAGTCACCAAAATTAATACCTCCATAATTAGCAGGGTTTGGGTAGTTAAAAAGATTTGTTTAAAAGAACTATTTATAGGTACAGCACACAACTCCCAACAAAAATTCTGAGAATAATAATTTAAGAAGCCATAATGAATTGACTTTACCATCCTAATGATCTTGCAAGAATGCAAAAGTGTGGATGCCTCCTTCTCAAAGAAAATTGGACAAAATTTAAAAGCAAGCAGTCTCATTATAAATATTATTTTCCTTTAGGATTTGACAAAAAAAAATATTTTTTAGGTAACCTCACCTCAATCAAAGTATATACTTACTTCTAGAATTTCAATTAAATAATGAAATAATTATAAACTATCTAGCCCTAGGATAATTTCTGTAAGAAAATACATCAAAATAATGATGTAGCTTTATTGAAGTGATGGCATTTTGATTGAGTTTTGTCTTTCTATTTGGAATTATTTTCCAAATTATCTTTCATAAGCAATAATAAATTTGTTAATTGCAGGAGTTATGCTTCCAGGTAAGATGTAGCCAGTCTCACAATGCCTAGTCTAAAAGTCCTGCCAGAGGAATGGGTATGTTATACACACAGGAGAGAACTCCAGATTTCACCCTCAAGATGTTTGAAACCTGAGGTGAACTCAAACAAAATAAACTTGTAATCTAAACCCAACAGAGCATAATCCTGATTGGATCAAAGTAATGTTTCTCAGTCTAGCTTCCTGACAGTAGAAAAGACACGCACTCTCTGGGACAAAATAATATTTCAGTTCCCATAAATTTTTAGATATATAATGTTCAGCATACAATAAAAAAAAGAAATGAGACATGCAAATATGAAGGAAAGTGTGACTTGTCAACAGGGAAAACATAGCCATTAAAAGCAGAACCATAGATTACCCAGATGTTGGAACTGGCAAACAAGAACTTTTAAATTACTATTAGGAATGTGTTAAGGAAAACAGGGGAAAAGACATATAAAACAGTTACAATAGGGCTTCCCTGGTGGCACAGTGGTTGAGAGTCTGCCTGCCGATGCAGGGGACACGGGTTTGTGCCCCAGTCCAGGAAGATCCCACATGCCGCGGAGTGGCTGGGCCCGTGAGCCATGGCCACTGAGCCTGCGCATCCGGAGCCTGTGCTCTGCAACGGGAGAGGCCACAACAGTGAGGGGCCCATGTACCGCAAGAAAAAAAAAAACAGTTAAAATATAGAGAACTTAATAAAAATAAATTTCTAAAAAACAAGCAAGTATATATTCTAGAACTGAAAGATACAATAATTGAAATTAAGAATTCATTGTATAGGCTTAGCAGCATACTGGATGTAGGATAAAGGATCAGTGAACTTGAAGAAAATCAATATATATTATCCAAGCTAAAACACAGGGAAAAGAAGAAGAAAAAAGAGATGAGAGGGCTTCCCTGGTGGCGCAGTGGTTGGGAGTCTGCCTGCCGATGCAGGGGACACGGGTTCATGCCCCAGTCCAGGAAGATCCCACATGCCGCGGAGCGGCTGAGCCCGTGAGCCATGGCTGCTGGGCCTGTGCGTCCGGAGCCTGTACTCCGCAGCAGGAGAGGCCACAACAGTGAGAGGCCCACGTACCGCAAAAAAAAAAAAAAGATTAGAGAGTGGGAAGAAGTAGAGGAGAAGAGAACAATTGGAAGAATTTTGGAAAATTCTCTGCTGTTATCTCTTCAAATATTTCTTCAGACACTTACTTCTCCTCTCCTTCTGAAACATCATTTAGATTCATATTAGACTTTTTCATTATGCTAACATTTCTCGTATGCTCTTTTCTGTATTTTTCATTCTTTTTTTCTTTCTGTGCTTCAGAAAATTTTTCTGTTTTCAGTTCACTAATGATCTCTTTTGTGCTAATCTACTGTGGGACACTTCCATTAAGTTGTTAAGTTCAGTTACCACTGAGGTGAGATTTTACAGTTTAGAATTAGAAATTCCATTTGATTCCCTTATATAGATTCCAGTTTTCTGATTAAATTCTCCATTCTTTCATCAGTTTTGTCCATCTCTACTGTGATTTTCTTGAACACATTAAAGTTCTTGTCTGCTGTTTTCAATATCTGGATCAGCTGTGGATCTATTTCTGTCCTCTATTTTGTCTTCACTTATCTATTTTATGTTCTTGTCTCTTGGCATACCTAGTAATTTTTGACTGGATGCTAGATATCATGTATAGAAGTTGTAAAATCTCCAGATGATATTGTTTCCTTCAGAGAAGATTTACCCTCCCTTTTTCTTTGAAGACAATAGGTGCTCCTTTAATCAAGGGGCCATCATTTGGGTAAGGATTTTTGTCTGCCCCTGTTTTTTCCCCTATGCTTATGGTATACTTCTCCAGGGCTTTCAACAAAATGCCTGATATGTTACCCTGAGCCCTTCCCCAGAAAGTTCTAAATTCTAATCTTTACCTCCTTAGTACCTTGAGATTGCAAAACTCTCCACTCTAATTTTTGGAAGCACTCTACTTTGTTTCTTAGCTGAAGAATTTTACAACTTAAGAATTTAGCAAACGACAAGGGGAAACTCTCTGCATGTCAACCTCAATTCTCCATTCCTCTCTTCTTACTGGCATCTTAGCTCCTCATGCCTTCAATTGTGTTTCTCTAGCAAAAACTGTGACAAAGCTCTGTTAATTTCTCTGATCTCCGGTATTGGCTCTCTGGGTAAATCCTGGAATATCAATCTCTTGCTTTGTGTCCAGAAATAGAAACTTCCTCAGTGCAAAAGCACCAATAGACATCATCAATCTATAATAGGATACTCTATCATGTCCCTCAGATGTTTCACTTTAACTGAAGAACAAGCAGAACTGATTTAAGCAGAAGAGGGAAAAGATCAGATTTACATTTTAATATTAATATTTTACAACCTCTAATGAAATAATAAATTCAGGGAATAATCATCAATGGCTACTAAATTCATAGGCTCAGTTGTTCTCCAACTTTTTCTCAGGGATGCCTCACACTTTTAAAAATTATTGGACACCACAAGGAGGTTTTCTTTTTGAAAGTTATATATCTCAATATTAATTACACTAGAAATTAAAACTGAGAAAAATTTAAAACACAAGAATGTCATGTAGCATCTGAAAAACTCTGCTGTACACTTGTGAGAATATAAAGAGGAAAAGCAAATAATGTCTATTATTATTTTGAAATATTTTTGACCTTGCAGACTCCCTGGAAGAATTTCAGAGATCCCCAGAGTTTATGGACTACAATTTGAAAACTATGGCATTAGCTGAAATATTGTTAGGAAACTTGATGATGAATGAATTAGGCTAACAATACCTGAACTCAAAGCCAATCTTGTCCACACAAAAAAGGGCATTATTTGACTCATGATGCAATACAATATGAAGTATACAGCATCATCTCTGACACATGCTTGCCAAAGAATATTGAACCCTAATCTAATAAAATTTCTAGATTTAACAAGTTTACAGGAAATACAAGGAATAGAAGAACATGTTTGCAATTAGCAAAATCTATAAAATGGGAAATTCTACATACAAATAAACCAGCTTTTTAAGCAAACAAATGGCAAAAGGAGGAAAAGGGAGGCAGTGATTATCGATTTTTTTTTTTAAACTGGAAGTTTGTACTTTTTGACTCCCTTCACCCATTTAGCCCACCCTCTCCACCCCCCTGTCTCTGGCACCCAGCAATCTGTTCCCTATAAGTTTCATTTTCTGTATGTTTTTTAGCGTCCACATGTAGGAGAGATCATATGGTACTTGTCTTTCTCTGTCTGACTTATTTCACTTAGCATAACGTCCTTGAGGTCCATTCATGTTGTCATAAATAGCTAGATTTCATTCTTTGTTATGGCCGAATAATTTTCTATTGTTTGTACATACCAAATTTTCTTTATCGTTCATCTGTGGATGGACACTTAGGTTGTTTGCATATCTTGGCTATTGTAAATAATTCTACAGTGAACATGGGGTGCATATGTCTTTTCAAATGTTTTTGTTTTCTTCAGATAAATACCCAGAAGTGGAATTGCTGGATCATATGGTAGTTCTATTTTTAATTTTTTGAGGAATCTCCATATTGTTTTCCATATTGGCTGTACCAACTCACATTCCCAGCAACAGTGCACTGCTGTTCTAGCAGGTATGAGGCTATAACTCATTGTAGTTTTGATTTGCATTTCTCTGATAATTAGTGATGTTGAACTCTGCCTATCTTTGAAGACTTCCATTTTGCCAGACTCATGTGAATATACCTTCCCACTATATGAAAATAGTCTTGTTAATGTCAATTAGTGTTGAAATATAACATCATTACCATATATAAACAAGAAATGCCCCAGTAGGACCAGGATACAGTCTCATGGGGCCTGCAATCTACAGATGGTCAGAAATGCAAATTTCTAACCAGAGATAAAGAGATTTCTGAACAAAAGTTAATTATCCCTTATTATCATTATATAATCACATATGGTAGGAAGAGAAATTTTAACAAAATTACATATGTTAAGCTAGACTGAATCTGGTATACAGGTATCCAGTGGGCTCCTGATAACATTTCATATAGAGAGATGCAAAAGACCGTGAGAACTTTGTCAAATTCCTTAAAATTTGTGACTTGACCATGTTTGTAGTTTTAGTCACCTTATCTGTTTCTTTACTGCCTTAAAGCCCTTAGTACATTCCATTTACTGAGGGTTTCCAGTGTGCCTAGTACTGTGCCAGGTATTTTAAATATTTTGTGTCATGCAGTCTTTACAACCATGATAGGTAGACATAACCTTCATAGTGGAGGAAATTAGGAATCAGAGAGATTAAGTGACAACCACAAAGCTAGTAAGTGGTAGGGACAAGATTTAAATACTTGACTCAATATACCATAATCTTTTCAATACAACTGAGATCTCCAATTATGAAGTACATAGGAACTAGTAGAAAGCTGATTAAAAAAAGAGAGAAAAAAATCTTAGGCCCGCCCCCAGACTATTAAATCCAAATCTCTCTGCTAACTGCCAATCTCCGCCACATTTCAAACTCCTTAGTCAAAATTACAGAGGAAGCTAGGGTGTTTGTCTTAGATGTTTACAATCACATGTTTAACAGGTAATCTCATAGGTTATAAACTAGCTTCCCTCCAATCATGTACCTACCCTGATCTAATCATTAATCCTGAAATGCAATTCAAGGTGGCTTCCCTGAGTAGGGCTTGAGTTAAAAGAGGATAGTGGGGGTGGTAGCTAGTATGACTTTATGTCCTGTATATTTCACTTTTTGGGTGTAATGCATGAAACGTCTCCTTATGATCTATCATGTGAAAAACTATAAATGTATTCAAATTGTTGTTAATACACGGTTTAACTACTCTATCAAAAAGTGATATTGGACTTCCCTGGTGGCACAGTGGTTAAGAATCCGCCTGCCAATGCAGGGGACATGGGTTAGAGCCCTGGTCTGGGAAGATCCCACATGCCGTGGAGCGACTAAGCCCATGTGCCACAAATACCGAGCCTGCGCTCTAGAGCCTGTGAGCCACAACTACTGAGCCAGCGTGCCACAACTACTGAAGCCCACACAACTAGAGCCAACGCTCCGCAACAAGAGAAGCCACCGCAAAGAGAAGCCCGCGCACCACAATGAAGAGTAGCCCCCGCTGGCCACTAGAGAAACTAGAGAAAACACACATGAAGCAGCAAAGACCCAACACAGCCAAAAATAAATTAATTAATTAATTTTTTTTAAAGTGATATTAAGACGTGTAGTAGGAGAAAAAATGTCCCCTCCCCTAAAAGGTGTATTTACTTCCTAACCCTCAGAACCTGTTAATACTAACTTATATGACCAAAGAATGAATATTACCATGTATGGCAAAAGATGTGATTAAATTAAGGATCTTCAAAGGAAGAGTTTATCCTGTATTATCTGGGTGGGCCTGAAATACAATCAAATGTATCCTTATAAGAGAGAGGTAGAGGGATATTAGAAAGACACACAGAGGAGAAGGCAATGTGAAAACAGAGGCAGAGTTCAGAGTGATGTGGCCAAGAGCCAAGGAATGCCAAGGAATGGCAGGCAACCACGAGTAGCGAAAGGAGGCAAGGAATCACATCTCCCCCGGAGCCTTTGGAGGGAGTGTGGCCCTGCTAACACTTTGATTTTGCACTTCTGAACCCCAGAACTATGAGAGAATAAAGGTGTGTTTGTTTTAAGCCACCAAATTTGTGGTGATTTTTTTATGGCAGCCACACTAAACTAATACAAGGGGTAATTTTCAAAGTTGGTTTTTCCCCTTCAGTTCAAAATCTCCAGGCATTTTATATTAGCCCTCTGATTCCTTTGGGGACCTCTCCAAGTTTTACTCCTTGCTCTTCTTTAGTCTTTGGATTAAATTCTAAATGTAAATACCACAAACATTCCCTGTTGATCAGTGGTTTACAAATACTGGTGGCATAGGAATACCCAATCTTCACTCATCACTAATAAAGATTCTTGGACTCTACCGTAGTCTTCAGAATCTAAGAACCTGAGCATCTAAGAAATTAAATTTTTTGACAAGTAGCACAGATCATTTTGATAGGCCTTGGACCACATTTTATTTTTATTTTTATTTTTGCCACACCTCGCAGCACGCGGAACTTCCCTGACCAGGGATCAGATCCATGCCCCCTGCAATGGAAGTGTAGAGTCTTAACCACTGGACCACCAGGGAAGCCCAGACCACATTTAAAAAACCAATTATTTGAAATAGTGGAGGAAACATGAAACATTACTACATAAAGTCAGGCTCAGCTGTGAGTGATGGAAAATCAATAATACTGACTTTTAAAAGATAGAAGTTTATTTCTCTCACACATAAAAAATAGTCAGAGGTAGGCAATCCAGGGCTGTCACAGCCCTCCATTATATAAGAAATTCAGTCTTCTTCTAAATTGTTTCTCCTTGTATCTGACAGCAATATCATCCTCAGCATGGACCTTTTGCCTCATGGGACCAAAATGGCTGCTTGAGTGCCAGCCATTATGTCCCCATTTGTCCTATGGGAAATTACCTTGATGCAACAGTAGACTTTAAGTACACTACCATGCAAGCTGTCACAGAAGTCATGAAACAAAAAGGTCTGCAGACCAAGTAAAGATGCTCAAATTATATGGTTTATTAAATCAATTTAAAACAGAATGAAAAACAAGGAAAATGAAATGGGATAACAATTTTGCACACTTAAGATAGGATGCAAGTGGGATGGAAGGACCACATTATCTGAACCCTGGGTTACATAATGTTCATATATTCTCTTTTTCTCTCTGCCACACATATCTTCCCCTTTGATGGTGTGATTTTGACGAGCAGAGCTAGGATTTGAGCAAGGGAGCTTGGCAGACAGGAGGTGTCTGGAACCAACACACTCATGTGTTCTATCAGCAAGAAATGGGTGAGTATGCCTGGCTACCAGTGTAGCTCCCTAATTAGCCTGCTGAACAATTATGCGTGTTATCTATGTTTGTAGGGTAGAGCACATGTGAGGCCAGAATGATACCATAATGAATATCACTAATGAGTAGCTGTATTCCTTTCCCATTGTTGTGTCTCAAATTACCACCAATTTGGCAGTTTAAAACAATACCCATTTAGTAGTCACAGCTCTGTAGGTTAGAGGTCTGGCACCGCATGACTAGGTTCTCTGCTCAAGGCATCACAAGGCTGAAGTCAAGGTTCAGCTGGGCTGAGTTCTTGTCTGAGGCTCTGTGGACAAAACCACTTCCAAGCTCATTCTTCTTGTTGACACAATTCAGTTCCTGAAGTTGCAGGACTGGGGTCCCCTTTCCTCAGCGACTGTGAGCTAGGGGCTGCTCTTGGCACCAGCAGGCTGCTGACATTCTTGGCAACGTGTCCCCCTTCCATCTTCAAGGCAGGAATGGTGCATCAATTCCTCTTGTTTTGAATCTCTGGCTTTCCGTCTCTGATCTCTAGGCCTGTGTGTAAAGGGCTCTAGTAGTTATAGGTCAGGCCCACCTGAATAGTCCCCCTATCTCAAGGTCAACTGATTGAGGATCTCAAATACATCAGCAAAATCCCTTCACAGCAACACCTAAATCAATGTTTGATGAATAACTAAGTGAAGATGTGTAGATAACCAGGGGCCAGAAATTTGGGGGCCATTTTACAATTCCACCTACCACAGCAGCCGCCTGAAGGATGGCCTAGCTGTTAGCCTAGAGATGTATCTACACCTTGTGCCTTGACCTTTTCACCCCTTTCTACCTGTGACTAGCATTCTTGTTTGTCCTGTCATACACTCCATTTTTTTTTTTTTTTTTTTTTTTTTTGGCCACACCATGCGGCATGTGGGATCTTAGTTCCCCCACCAGGGATGGAACCCGCTCCCCCTGCAGTGGAAGCACGGAGTCTTAAGCACTGGACCACCAGGGAAGTCCCTATACTCCATTTATTATATGTAACTTCAACATGTTTTACAAGTTACTAACTTACCTCAAATCTGTATTTAACACATTTTATAAATTCTGCCTATGTCTCACAAGCTACGTGTTTACACATTATCTGTAGTTAACACCCTCCACAAGTTTCACCTGTATTTCATAGGCTACTAGCTTACCTGGTGTTTAGGCTTAGTACTTCTTAGGAGTTTCAAATATCTCATTTGTTTGTCTTATCCTGAATGTAAGAATTGAATATTCTCAAATAAGATGACACACATACATTCTTTCAGTCAGCAGGAAAAAGAAGGAAGTGAAAATGGTATGTCCCTACTACCCCCACTTAAGGACTTTCACAAACAGCATTTCTCCTTATATTCCACTGGTGAGAATGGGGTCACGTGCACATACCTAGCTTAAAGAGAGATGAGGAAAAGCAGTCTTTATTTTGAGTAGTCATGTACCTAGATAAAAACTGAATGTTCTGTTACAAAGGAAGAAAGGAATAGTGAAGGAAAATTTGTAATTTCTATTACAATTAGTAAAAAGACAAAGTAGCAATAATAATAAATATGATGTAGAGACTATGGCTAAAGCTGTCACATCTGCAACTGGTCATGAGGCACTAGCTAGTGTTGATGCTTAGTAACTGACCCCTCCCTTTACCTAGACTGTGTGTGCTTTGCCTTCTGGCGGCACCTCAGCTTGTAGGAGTCTACTCCTCCTTTCCCTCTCCTCCCTCGCCTACTCACCCAACCCACAGTTGAGTGATTCAAAGCTTTAATTCTGAGAGCAATGAATCATTTGTGATCCTGCCTGTGCATGTCTCTGGTACTCTGGTACCACTAGATAATAGTAAGAGAAGATGCCCCCAGGAGTTCCCTAGGATTCTTGCTGTACTCTTCATTTCTCCTTTATAATCATGATCCATCATCCAGCTAAAGTCATTACTTCCTTTTCTGCCTCTTGCTTTGGTGTCATAGGAGCCTGAATTAGCCAGATGGTAGCTTCTTCTTCAAACTTATTTCCACTATTACTACATCCCATCTTCTTGGTTACTAAGGCTTGAGAGCTGAGAAGTCCATTGTTTCAAGCTCAGGAAACAAAAATTCTGAAACAATTATTAGGTGCCATGATGAGCAGTGCCACTCTCAAGTACACTGCTTGTTTCCTGGATTCATTCTTCCTTATAGGAGAGAAAGTATCTTTGTTGGTCACTGGTTCAGTACATTTATCACATTCTACAAGACAGGACTCTAACTTTTCAAAATGAGGTTCCAAATTTGATACCCTGGTTGGATTTTCAATAAAATATTCTTCTTTCTTCTAAAGCCAACTTGTGGGCACAACAAAGTATGATAACAATAAATACTCTGGGCTTCAGCCTCATTTGTTTTGCTGTGAAGAACTACCTGAGACAATGTGGATGGAGTGTCATAATGATGCATAATGCATCCAATAACTTTATATATGATGTCACTATAACTATGGAACTGAATACACAACCAGAATGAGTCTAGGTGAGAACAATACATTGTCCCCTACTTGTCAGGAGAGCTTGATGAAGTTGACTTATAATCAGGTAGACTGCTTCCCCTTAAAGCATGGATGGGCTCTCTCTCTATTTTCCTCTTAATTGTTCACTGATCACTGTGGCTTGCCAATTAAATCCTTAGCAGTGCTAGCAGATGAATTAGCCTTGGTGAAGTGAAGTCCAGGTGATAAACGCATGATGGCCTCCTTCACTGCCACCATTGCTGCTTTGCTCATGGGCCCATTGAGCAAGAACAAGGCCAAGGATGATTGACAATCACAATATGGGTCGTATCATCCAGCTAAATAATTAGCCATCATGTTTTAAGCAAGAATGAGTTCAGAATCTGACTGAGCCAACTGGGCAACAAATTCATTGCCAGCTCTCATATCTCTAAGCCCATATTCTGACGAGTGGAATTAGTGATGTCCTGGGTCCTAAGAACTTGGTATGTTAGGTCACAGCCAATATCAAAAAGTTTTGCACTTTGCCCTCTCCCACTGTGTGATGTTATATCATCCTTTCTGTGGGGTTTCTCATCTCACATATATTCAGATATTTCACTTTTAAACTTGTCAGAGAACTGCCCAACTGCCTGTAATTCTATTACTGTGGTTTAAACCATTCTTTGTTATGTCTAGTGTTTTTCTGAAGTACACATTAAGCAACCTCTTAGTAAGCTGGTTGTCAGATTTTTCTTGCAAATCCCACTGCTCTAAAGTTAAAACCATTGATATCTGGAGTGAGGCATCTTTTGGCAGGACTCATATTACAGTGTCTAATTACCCACTGCTTTTCTTTTAACTTCTGCGATTGCTGTGCCTGGACCACTACACCCGTTTTATTTTCTTAATAGTTGCCACTTGGTCTAGGTCAACCCCAATTTCTCCTAACACTGTAGTTACCAATTGTATTTTGGGTTTTGCCTCCATATCAGTTGGTATGGAAAATTAGCTTTCAAAGCCTATTTTCAAAATGTGTTCTAAGGACCTTGTGCTTAAGAATTCCCTGGGAGGTCTTGAGTAAAAATTCAGACTCCTGAGCTGATCTCAGTTCTATAGAATCAGAATATCTGAGTACAAGGCCAGGAATCTTCATTTTAACAAGCTTCTTAGGTAAGTCTTATGTACAATAAGAACCATTGCCTGGTTGGCCTTCTGTTATCAATTGAATCCTAATGGATAGAGAGATGGGTGGATAATTGAATCTTGATTGATGAATTGGTTGGGACAGTGAAGAACCAGTAAAATATTCCTTCTTGGGAAAGAATTTATATTTCCTTTCAACATAAAACCAGATAAAGAAAGTGAGGCAAAAAGAGTTAATGTATTTATCTAAGATCACGAGCTAGAAGGAGTTATGCTGCTTTCTTAAACCCCTGTCCTATGCGACAGACATAAGGTCTTGGAGTAGACCACAGAATAAATACCTCAAAACATATAACTAAGTTGTAATTGAGTGGAAGAGCCAAAAGTAAGTGTTTCATATTATACAGGCATAAATAAATGTAAAAAAATTATTCATAATTATTTGTGAGGCGGCCTGAAATGTGGAAGTTATATTAGAACTTGATCTGCTTCAAACTCCATTTCTCCATTTTTAGAAATTCAGCTAAAAGTGTTCCTATTAAAGAAATATTAGCATTTATTTGCTTAAAAGGAAAGTAAAGGTATTAGAATTCTTGCTTTTGCTAATAAATTAGGGAAAAATTCTCAGTGAGAGCAGTTTTAGGTGAGCTGCAGGGCCCCCTGGCTTGGGATCGCAGCAAAATGCAAAAATGTGGCAGAAGTAACTGAGAAATAAATGAAAGTCTAGAGAAGAAGTAAATTTGAACTAATTTTTTTCACACTTTACTCTCATTCTTGTTAAGAAAATTTATCCAACACTTGGAACTAAAGCAAAAGTTTAATGTCTGTCCTTTCAATGTTATACTTCATCCTGTTAAAGGTTGTCTCTAGTTCTAAGATTAAGTACTATGGTTTAGGACTGTAGAGGTACATATCACCATGCAGATTTTTTTTTTTCTGGCAGATATATAAGTAATAAATGTTGTATAAAAAGATATCATCATAGGTTATAGCATTATGGACCAGTCGGATTTGAATCACTTTTGTACCAAATGTAACATTTTTTTCTGTATGTCTTTCTTGAAGGTTTTAATAGTCCTTAATTTCTCTAATTCTCCTTTAAATCAACTTTACAATCCTGCTAGTCCCCTCGTTAATGAAAATTGTTGATGGTGTCATTCTATGTGTGGTTGAGTCATTTTAAACGTTTTAGAAATAAAATTATACTTTCACAGTTATGGAAGCTATTCCACCTAGATGCCAACCTGGACTCACCCAACTACAGCCAGTGAAACTGAGGAAGTATACCACATGGAATACTCAAGGCATTTCTCTTTTTGGCCTTTGGAGTGAATTCTAGGCAGCAATATAATTTTACTTTCATTGACTCTCCTGTATCTCCTTTTTTGTGCAACTCTGTTTTGTTTTGTTTTTTTGTTTGTTTTAATTCGTTATTTATTTATTTATTTATTTATTTGGCTGCGTTGGGTCTTCGTTTCTGTGCGAGGGCTTTCTCTGTTTGCGGCAAGCAGGGGCCACTCTTCATCGCGGTGCGTGGGCCTCTCACTGTCGCGGCCTCTCCTGTTGCAGAGCACAGGCTCCAGATGCACAGGCTCAGTAGTTGTGGCTCATGGGCCCAGTTGCTTCGCGGCATGTGGGATCCTCCCAGACCAGGGCTCGAACCCGTGTCCCCTGCATCGGCAGGCAGGCTCCCAACCACTGCGCCACCCGGGAAGCCCTGTTTTGTTTTTATTTTTGGTTCTTGGCCAGGTTTGGTTCCAGTTTTGGTGTGCACATAGCTGATAAATTGTTTCCCATTGGTAGCAACAAGGATTAGAAATCTGATTTTATGATATGAGTCTTTGGTGATCTCTATTGATTTGGTGGGAATCTATTCTTTGTTTAATGGGATATGGCAGAGAATTTTGGCTTATTCGTCATTTTGCTCACTTATTTGACGTTTTGTGAATACAAATGAATTAAGCAAATGTTTTGTGCCCACTGGAAAGAAGACATGTCTTTGGCTATCTGGACTGGTGAGTTTTTGTGTTCTGGGTTTACTTTTTGCCCATGGGTAAGGTTGTAGAAGAGAATCTTCGGGCTCTCAGTGTGTCTTTATGACTGTTATTAAAAATAGCATACACGGGGCTTCCCTGATGGCGCAGTGGTTGAGAGTCTGCCTGCCGATGCAGGGGACACGGGTTCGTGCCCCGGTCCGGGAAGATCCCACATGCCGCAGAGCGCCTGGGCCCGTGAGCCATGGCCGCTGAGCCTGTGCGTCCGGAGCCTGTGCTCCGCAAAGGGAGAGGCCACGGCAGTGAGAGGCCCACGTACCGCCAAAAAAAAAAAAAAATATATATATATATATATATATATATATATATATATATATATATAAAAATAGCATACACATCCCATTGCATGAGTACAAGGTAATATATTACTTTTGGAATCTGTTCACAAATTAGATTATAAAGCCTCTAAAGTTAAAGGAGCTCCAATTTTGTTGGTTTATAGAGACTAAAAAAATCTTACAACCTATAAAGAGCATAAGAATTACAGAGGAAAACCCCTGAATTTCTAAGACTCTAAATGTGTTGGCCTTTCAAGAAGAAACAAAATCTTTTCATTGAAAACTTCTAACTCAGATGCATTTATATATAAAAATCCAAGTTCACAGGACTATGGTGAGTCCTTGGACATATGGGACTAGTTTGATAGTTTTGGTTTTAAAAAAAAAAACTGTCTTCTTGATTTAATCAATAGAGAGTATAACATAAGAATTTAAGATTATGAAATATGTAAAATTATATATTCAATTAAACTGAATTATAGTTCTAATAAAGTTCTTCATATCAATAGTAATTATGTTCCATAGCATGTCAACTTAAACAAAATCTCCAAGATCCCTAGTTAATTTTAAGATGCTAATATTGGCTAATTAAAGGTTCATCTTTGATTACATGGAAAATTTCTAAATATGATAGAATACTGAAAATTGGTCATTATATAAAAAATATATATATATTATATTAAGTATGCATGTATATATAAAGTATACATGTATTTTCATATATACTTTTCCTTCTTATGTTTATACATTATTAAACAGCTGTAAGTGTTCATTTTTGCAATCTTAAGAAAGTGTTTAAGTGATGTGTATATGTGGTTATGAGGGTCATCATAGATATGCTCCAATGACGTGCTAAAATGCTTACATATGACAAGTATCAATATCCTATCTCCTGGGTCTCTTTGTGAAATAGCAGTTAGTTAATTTGTTTAAAATGTATATGCAATATGGGTAATTAAGACTATAGGTAGTCCCCACTTTGCACAGTTCTGACATGCATGAATTTTAGTTACCACATTTTATTTTACCATGTGTATCATTTTATAATTTTAGTTACTGTGAGAGAGTAGAAAATATGTATTGGTCTCTGTCCCCCAGTTCCTGGCACAGGGCTCCCGAAACCCTTGTAATTTCCTGGGTGATAAGTGTCTTTTGTTCTAATGTGATGACTCCCAGGTGAGGGCTGGTCACTGGAAAGACCAAGCCATGATTTGAAGCTTGGAATTGTCAGCTCTGTCCCACCCCACCTCATTCTCTTGAGAACAGAGAAAGGCTAAAAACGGAGTCAATGATCGATCATGCGTATGTGATGAACCTATGGGATGTGATACTATCTCCAGGGCCATAGTGTCAGAATTAAGCTAAACTGCAGGACAACACCCAGCTGGTATTGCAGAATTGCTTGGTGTGGGGAAAAAAGAAAAAACAAACAAACAAACAAACAAAAAGAACCCAAACATTTGGTGACCAGAAGTGTCAGAAATGATATGTTCTGTGTGAAAGTAAAGGAGAAAGACCCAGGAGGAGAAATGTAGTTTTCCAATATAGTTACAATGTGTATTAGTTTCCTAGGGCCGCTGTAACAAAGTACTATAAACTGGGTGGCTTAAAACAACAGAAATTTATTCTGGAAGCCAGAAGTCTGATGTTGCAGCTCCGTCCTTCCTTGCCTCTTCCACTTCTGGTAGCCCCAGGTGTCCCTTGGTTTACAGCTGCATAACTCCAACCTCTGCCTCCATCTTCACATGATTTTCTTCCCTCCTATCTTCACGTCATCTTCTTATAAGGACACCAGTCATACTGGACTAATTTCAGTATGACCTCATCTTAATCAATTACATCTGCAAAAACTCTTATTTCCAAATAAGGTCACATTCTAAAATACAAGGGGTTATGACTTCAAATTATTTTTTAGGATCATCATTCAACTTATAACACCATCATTTAGTTAAATAACACCAATCCCCCAATAACATGTTTCAAATTTCAATTATCATGGTATATTAATTGTAAGTAATTGCATAAAGTAAAAACTTTGCTATAGGTCTTATTAAAAAACAAGACAACAGACCCCAAATGGAGTTGCTTATGCTAATAAACCTCGGGTTACAGTTTCTGCTCTCCCAGAAATGGAATCTTAACTAGTCAGTTAGGAATTACCTCATCAGCACTAGTTACTAACCTGCCTGATAGACCCCTGTGATCCTCTAAAGGAAAGCAACTTTGCCATAACCAACTTGCTTTTTTGCCAAGTATAAATTCCTTGCTTCTGCTCTCTTCTGCTTATAAAGTCTTTCATCAAATACAGGTCCTCGGATCTCCTTTTTACCTGCTAAATTGCACGCTGCCCGCTTCAAATCAGTTTTTGCTCAAAAAACTCTTAAAATTTTTAATATGATTCAGTTCATCTTTTAACACAAAAATCACTATGTAAATATGGTCAGCGACCGATGTCACTTCTTTCAAGGTCTGTCGGTGACTGACCACTGTGCATATCATGGAAGTAGCAATTTTCAATAAGCAGCTAACACCCTTCCTTAGTACTATAGCAACAAAGGGAAGCAGTTGGAATGATTAAAACTGAGAAATATAGAGGAAAGTTCCCGTGACACTAAAATCTAGACTTCTGAGGAATCAAATAGGTCCTGAGGGGGCATCAGTCACTGCTGGTGTCTCTAAGGGTATTGGAGGCACACTAAAGTTCATCTGGCCACTGGTGGAAAAACTGCAAACTATATTCAACTGCTGCTACAAGAAGGAACTGCTGCTGCCATGGTGAAGAAGCACTGCCAGGGTGATGCTTATAGGAACCACAAGGAGACAGGACGCAGACAGGACGCAGTCCTCTAGCCTTGCAGTCTCCCTCTAACATCCGTTATGGAGAGAGCATAAAATGGAGCCATCTGGCAAAGCAGATATGTTGTATGAAGAATCTTAGCTTTACTATCACAGTGCAAAATATGGAATGGTGGGTGTGGAGCTAGAAGACGGTAACTTAATAACTGGTGCACGATTCTAGAGGCAATAGTGGCAGAGAAATATAACCAGGTACGCAAGGTAATGGGTTGTATTTTATTTATCAAGGGAAATTGCGAATAGTTTTGGGCTAATGTCCCTTGTTGATTGAGACTATAAAAAGAGAGCTAATGATGAAACTTAAATGATTATAGAAAATTGTAAATGATATGCAGAATGTGGACTTTATTTGCTGTGGCTTCTAATGCCTGCAATATCTGAAAAGAAGGAATGAGTCTGAAAAACAGTAATGAATATGTTTTTTAAAATACAGGGGGAAAAAACATAAAAAAAACAAACACATGGAGGCTAAACGATATGTTACAAAATAACCAAGAGGGCTTCCCTGGTGGCTCAGTGGTTGAGAGTCTGCCTGCTAATGCAGGGGACACGGGTTCGAGCCCTGGTCTGGGAGGATCCCACATGCCACGGAGCAACTAGGCCCGTGAGCCACAACTACTGAGCCTGCACGTCTGGAGCCTGTGCTCCGCAACAAAGGAGGCCGCGATAGTGAGAGGCCCGTGCACCGCAGTGAGGAGTGGCCCCCGCTTGCCACAACTAGAGAAAGCCCTTGCACAGAAACGAAGACGCAACACAGCAAAAATAAATAAGTTAAAAAAAAAATAATAACCAAGAGATCACTGAAGAAATCAAAAAGGAAATCAAAAAATACCTAGAGACAAATGACAATGAAAACACGACGATCCAAAACCTATGGGATGCAACAAAAGCAGTTCTAAGAGGGAAGTTTATAGCTATACAAGCCTACCTCAAGAAACAAGAAAAATCTCAAATAAACAATCTAACCTTACACCTAAAGGAACTAGAGAAAGAGGAACAAACAAAGCCCAAAGTTAGCAGAAGGAAAGAAATCATAAAGATCAGAGCAGAAGTAAATGAAATAGAAACAAAGAAAACAATAGCAAAGATCGATAAAACTAAAAGCTGCTTCTTTGAGAAGATAAACAAAATTGATAAACCATTAGCCAGATCATCAAAAAAAAGAGGGAGAGGACTCAAATCAATAAAATTAGAAATGAAAAAGGAGAAGTTACAACAAACACCACAGAAATAAAAAGCATCATAAAAGAATACTACACGCAACTCTATGCCAATAAAATGGACAACCTGGAAGAAATGGACAAATTCTTAGAAAGGTATAACCTTCCAAGACTGAACCAGGAAGAAATAGAAAATATGAACAGACCAATCACAAGTAATGAAATTGAAACTGTGATTAAAAATCTTCCAACAAACAAAAGTCCAGGACCAGATGGCTTCAAAGGTGAATTCTATCAAACATTTAGAGAATAGCTAACACCCATCCTTCTGAAACTCCTCTAAAAAATTGCGGAGGAAGGAACACTCCCAAACTCATTCTATGAGGCCACCATCACCCTGATACCAAAACCAGACAACGATACTACAAAAAAAGAAAATTACAGACCGATATCACTGATGAATATAGATGCAAAAATCCTCAACAAAATACTAGCAAACAGAATCCAACAACACATTAACAGCATCATACACCATGATCAAGTGGGATTTATCCCAGGGATGCAAGGATTCTTCAATATACACAAATCAATAAATGTGATACACCATATTAACAAACTGAAGAATAAAAACCATATGATCATCTCAATAGATATAGAAAAAGCTTTTGACAAAATTCAACACTCATTTATGATAAAAGCTCTCCAGAAAGTGGGCACAGAGGGAACCTACCTCAACATAGTAAAGGACATATACAACAAACCCACAGCAAACATCATTCTCAATGGTGAAAAATGGAAAGCATTTCCTGTAAGATCAGGAACAAGACAAGGTTGTCCACTCTGGCCACTGTTATTCAACATAGTTTTGGAAGTCCTAGCCATGGCAGTCAGCGAAGAAAAAGAAATAAAAGGAATACAAATTGGAAAAGTAAAACTGTCACTGTTTGCAGATGACATGATACTATACATAGAGAATCCTAAAGATGCCACCAGAAAACTACTAGAGCTAATCAATGAATTTGGTAAAGTTGCAGGATACAAAATTAATGCATAGAAATCTCTTGCATTCCTATACACTAATGACGAAAAATCTGAAACATAAATTAAGGAAACACTCCCATTTACCATTGCAACAAAAAGAATAAAATACCTAGGACTAAACCTACCTAGGGAGACAAAAGACCTGTATGCAGAAAACTATAAGACACTGATGAAAGAAATTAAAGAATATACCAGTAGACGGAGAGATATACCATGTTCTTGGATTGGAAGAATCAATATTGTGAAAATGACTCTACTACCCAAAGCAATCTACAGATTCAATGCAATCCCTATCAAATTACCAATGGCATTTTTTATGGAACTAGAAAAAAAATCTTAAAATTTGTATGCAGACACAAAAGACCCTGAATAGCCAAAGGAGTCTTGAGGGAAAAAAACGGAGCTGGAGGAATCAGACTCCCTGACTTCAGACTATACTATAAAGCTACGGTAATCAAGACAATATGGTACTGGCACAAAAACAGAAACATAGATCAATGCAACAGGATAGAAAGTCCAGAGATAAAACCATGCACCTATGGTCAACTAATGTATGACAAAGGAGGCAAGGATATACAATGGAGAAAAGACAGTCTCTTCAATAAGTGGTGCTGGGAAAACTGGACAGCTACATGTAAAAGAATGAAATTAGAACACTCCCTAACACCATACACAAAAATAAACTCAAAATGGATTCGAGACCTAAATGTAAGACCGGACACTATAAAACTCTTAGAGGAAAACATAGGAAGAACACTCTTTGACATAAATCACAGCAAGATCTTTTTTGATCCACCTCCTAGAGTAATGGAAACAAAACCAAAAATAAACAAATGGGACCTAATGAAACTTCAAAGCTTTTGCACAGCAAAGGAAACCATAAACAAGACGAAAAGACAACCCTCAGAATGGGAGAAAATATTTCCAAACGAATCAATGGACAAAGGATTAATCTCCAAAATATATAAACAGCTCATGCAGCTCAATATTAAAAAAGCAAACAACCCAATCCAAAAATGGGCAGAAGACCTAAATAGACATTTCTCCAAAGAAGACATACAGATGGCCAAGAAGTACACGAAAAGCTGCTCAACATCACTGATTATTAGAGAAATGCAAATCCAAACTACAATGAGGTATCACCTCACACCAGTAAGAATGGGCATCATCAGAAAATCTACAAACAACAATGCTGGAGAGGGTGTGGAGAAAAGGGAACCCTCTTGCACTGTTGGTGGGAATGTAAATTGATACAGCCACTATGGAGAACAGTATGGAGGTTCCTTAAAAAACTAAAAATAGAACTACCATATGACCCAGAAATCCCACTACTGGGCATATACTCTGAGAAAACCAAAATTCAAAAAGAGTCATGTACCAAAATGTTCATTGCAGCTCTATTTACAATAGCCCGGAGATGGAAACAACTTAAGTGCCCATCATCGGATGAATGGATAAAGAAGATGTGGCACATATATACAATGGAATATTACTCAGCCATAAAAAGGAACGAAATTTGGTCATTTGTTAAGACGTGGATGGAACTAGAGACTGTCGTACAGAGTGAAGTAAGTCAGAAAGAGAAAAACAAATATCGTATATTAATGCATGTATGTGGAACCTAGAAAAATGGTACAGATGAACCAGTTTGCAGGGCAGAAATTGAGACACAGATGTAGAGAACAAACGTATGGACACCAAGAGAGGAGAAGTGGCGGGGGGTGGTGGTGGTGGTGGGATGAATTGGGCTATTGGGATTGACATGTATACACTGATGTGTACAAAATTGATGACTAATAAGAACCTGCTGTATAAAAAAATAAAATGAAAAAATTTTAAAAAGTACTGCAAAGTTTGCTCAGTTTTGTTTGTTTTTTTTTGCAGTACGTGGGCCTCTCACTGTTGTGGCCTCTCCCGTTGTGGAGCACAGGCTCCGGACGCGCAGGCTCAGCGGCCACGGCTCACGGGCCAAGCCCCTCCACGGCATGTGGGATCTTTCCGGCCTGGGGCACAAACCCGCGTCTCCTGCATCAGCAGGCAGACTCTCAACCACTGCGCCACCAGGGAAGCCCGTTTCCTCACTTTTGATGTACCTATCCATAAACAAAATTTTTAAAAGAGCTTATTACTCATTTCCTGCCAAATATTAATGAACGTAGAATTTGGTTTTCTTTCTATTAAAATGGCAAAGTTTAGTCTTGGCAGATAGAGAGGTAGTAAAATGTTATTTAATGTTTCAAAATTTTAATTGTGATAAATACACATAACATAAAATTTACCATCAGCCATTTTTTAAAATAAATTTATTTATTTGTTTATTTATTTCTTGGCGGCCTTGGGTCTTCGTTGCTGTGTGCAAGCTTTCTCTGGTTGTGGTGAGCGGGGACTACTCTTCGTTGTGGTGGCTTGTCTTTGTTGTGGAGCACGAGCTCTAGGCACATAGGCTTCAGTAGTTGTGGCACACGGGCTCAGTAGTTGTGGCTCATGGGCTCTAGAGCTCAGGCTCAGTAGTTGTGGTGCATGGGCTTAGTTGCTCCGTGGCACATAGAATCTTCCCCGACCAGGGCTCAAACCCGTGTCCCCTGCATTGGCAAGTAGATTCTTAACCACTGCATCACCAGGGAAGTCCCTCATCAGCCATGTTTAAGTGTGTAGTTTAGTAGTGTTAAATATATCATATTTTTGTGTAACCAATCTTCAGAACTTTTTCATTATGCAAAACTGAAACCCATTAAAAGTCCCTCCTTCTGCCTTTGTCCCACCTCCTGGCAATCACCATTCTAATTATTGTTTCTATGAATTTGACTACTCTAGATACCTCATATAAGTGAAATCATACAGCATTTGTCTTTTTGTCACTGGCTTATTTCACGTAGCATAATTCATGTTGTTGCATATGTCGGAATTCCCTTCCTTTTCCAGGCTAAATAATATTTCATTGTACGTATATACCACATTAGTTTATCAATTCCACCATCAGTGAATATTTAGGTTGCTTCCACATTTTGGCTACTGTGAATAATGTTGCTGTGAACATGAGTGGACAAATTTCTCTTCAAGATCCTGCTTTCAATTCTTTGGGATGTATACCCAGAAGTGGTATTGCTGGATTATATGATAACTGTTTTGAGGAACCACCATACTGTTTTTCATAGCAGCTGTACCTTTTTACATTCCAACAAACACAAAGATTCGAATTTCTCCACATCCTTGCTAAGATTGGTTATTTTCAGTTTTTTGTTTATTTCTGATAGTAACCATCCTAATAGGTGTAAGGTGATATCTCAGTGACTTTTATTTTTTCATTTACATTTCTCTAATGATTAGTGATGTTGAGTGTCTTTTCATATGCTTGTTGGCCATTTGTGTATCTTATTTGGAGAAATGTCTAGTCAAGTCCTTTGCCTATTTTTTGAGTTATTTGCTTTGTTATGGCTGGTTTTGTGTTGTAGGAGTTCTTTATATATCCAGGGTATTTACTAATCAGATATATGATTTGCAAATATTTTCTCTTATTACATTGGTTGCCTTTTCATTCTGTTGTTTCCTTTGGTGCACAGATGTTTAAAATTCTGATGTAGTCCAATTTATTTTTGTTGTCTATGTTTTGGTATATATCCATGAAATTATGGCCAAATCCAACGTCATGAGCTTTTTCCCCATATATTCTTCTAAGAGTTTTACAGTTTTAGCTCTCAGATCTTTGATTCTTTTTGAGTCAATTTTTGTGTATGGTGTAACTTCATTCTTTTGCATATCCAGTTTCCTCAACACTATTTGATGAAAAGACTGTCCTTTCTCTATTGAATGGCTTAGCATCCTTGTCAAAAATCATTTGAGCAAATATGTGAGGGTTTATTTCTGAGTTGTCTATTCTATTGTTTCATATATCTGTCTTTATGCCAAGACCACACTCTTTTGATTACTGTAGCTTTGTAATAAGTTTTGAAATCTGCAAGTGTGTGAGACCTCCAATTATGTTCTTTCTCAGATTGTTTTGGCTATTCGAAGTCCCTTGAGATTCCATGTAAATTTTAGGATGGAATTTTTTCTATTTCTGCAAAAATAGAACATTATATTTTACTTTCTGCTCATATAGAAAAGATTTGTTTTCTCACTAAAATAATGTTCTGTGCCTTCTACTGTACTTTATTTTTCAGGGTTTCACTTCTGAAAAAGCTAAGGTTCCTTGTAATTGTGTTACTGTCTGGTATGTTTTTTAAATTACCTTATTGACATTTTGATTAATAGACAGCTAAGCTCTAACCATTTATTCTTCTAAGGCATATATGATCCTATCTTAATCATGACCATATCTCCTCTTATAGTTTTTTTATTTTTTTCCATCCAAAATTAGAACTTAAATTTAGGGATAAAACTTAAGATATCTTTTACACTTAGGGGTTTTCCAGAGATCCCCTTGGTGATCAAAGTGATTTGTTCTGTTACCTTATTAAAAAAAAATAAAAAGCTGAAAATGAAGTTTGTTTGGTATGCTCTATATTTTTTAATTATTTCAACACTATTTTAAGAGGTGCATAGAAAGAACTTCCCAGTCAATATAGAAACATAACTTTCCTTGTTTAATTGTAGTTAAACATTTTTAAAATTAAAATTGTGTATATTTAAGGTATACAACATGATGTTTTGATATACAATACATAATAAAATTATTACAACAGCAAGCTAATTAAGATATCCACCTCCTCACACAGTTACTTTTATGTGTGTGTGTGTATTATAAATACCTGATATCTACTTTCTTAGCAAATTTCAAGTATGCAATACAGTATTATTAACTATAGTCACCATGTAATACATTATATCTCTAGAACTAATTCATCCTGTACAACAAAAACTTGTTATCCATTGACTACATCTCCCCCCTGCCCCCTACCTCCTTGCCCCTGGTAACCACCATTCTACTCTCTGCTTCTGAAATTTTGACTTTTTTAGGTTCCACTTATCAGTGCAATCATGCGGTATTTTTCTTTCTGTGTCTAGCTTCTTTCTTTGTCTTAGCATAATGTCCTCCAGGTTCATCCATGTTGTATAGTACTGTTGAAATGGCAAGATTTCTTAATTTTTTAAGGCTGAATAATAGTCTATTTTGTGTGTGTATGTGTGTGTGCATATGCCAGTTTGTTTATTCAGTTATCTGTTGATAGACACAAATTGTTTCCGTATCTTGCTTGTTGTGAATAATGCTGTAATGAGCATGAGATCACAGATATCTCTTTGAGATGCTGATTTCATTATATATATATATATATATATATATATATATCAAGAAAAATGATTTCTGAATCATATGGTAGGTCTATTTTTAATTTTCTGAGGAACTTCCATACTGTTTTCCATAGTGGCTGCACCAATTTACATTCCTACCAACAGTGTACAGGGGTTTCTTCTCTCCACATCCTTGCCAACACTTATTATCTTTTGTCTTTGGTAATAGCCATCCTAACAGGTGTGAGGTGATATCTCATTGTGGTTTTGATTTGCATTTTCCTGAGTAGTGCTGTTGAGTGCCTTTCACTTGATTAATTTTGAACAGGTAAAATATTATTAATATAAATATGTTTCAGATACTGTGTATACTTTATCTGGAGGAAGATTTGTCAGATTCTTACTGCCCCTAATATGTTATCTTCAGGAAAACACTGATAAATATTTAATAAAATTTTATGTATTTTTATCCTATAAAGAATTTTTTTCTCCATTTTATTGGCTAGTGTTATTAATCAGAGCCATTCAGCATTATCAACATGTGGTTTCTGCTTTCCTCTCATGCTTGTCTAAGAGCCTTGCCATAAACTCCTAGTACAAATTGAATCTTCAGCAAAGGACAGCTTTAGAGCCTCATGAACAGGACTGTACCAGGTACTCTGTCAACAATGAATAGACTCATCAGTATTGGCTTCTGAGCCAGCGTTATTTATACCTTGTCATACTGTGCTGGAGGACTGAACTGTGATTTTCAGATCAAAAATCATGACTTTGGGCTTCCCTGGTGGCGCGGTGGTTGAGAGTCCGCCTGCCGATGCAGGGGATGCGGGTTCGTGTCCCGGTCTGGGAGGATCCCGCATGCCGCGGAGCGGCTGGGCCCGTGAGCCGTGGCCGCTGGTTCTGCGCGTCCGGGGCCTGTGCTCCGCGGCGGGAGGGGCCGCAACAGTGAGGGGCCCGCGTACCGCAAAAAAAAAAAAAAAAAAAAAATCATGACTTTGTGAAAACCTAGTAACCCAAGATCTACATAGAACTGAGTGAACTGATAAGAAAAAACTAATAATAATAATGGACATTTATTTGGGGTGGGGAGTATATTGTTGTATTACTCATAGTGTTCTATTTTCTGATAGATATATCAGGAAGCCCTTTTTCTATTTCTTCAAATTCTATCTCCAACCCTAAATATAGTAGGCTATGCTTTTTATTTTGTTATCTATTTTATACATATTAGTGTATATATGTCAATCCCAATTTCCCAGTTCATCCCACCCCCCCACCCCCACCCCCTGCAGACTATGCTTTTGCAAACTGAAATTAAACATTCTTTAAATGGCGTTTTGTTCTCCCTGATGCCTTGGCATTCAAGAATAAATACTTCTGCTGAGTCACTTTATTTTTCTTGCCAACATAATAATTTGCATACATTCAATAAGAATCTGTCCTACTTTCTATGAAGATACAGTTAAATCAATTGTCCTATCAGGTCTATACTGGAGTATATTTTACAGAATGAATCTCATTTCATTAGGTATGAAAAGCCTACCATGAAAAAACTGGTAGGGTTCTTAATCTGTGGAAACCATACACATAAATGAATCAGGTTGCAATACGAGTCCAGCTTTTAAAAATATGTGTTATCAAGTCTAATTTTCAGAATTTTTTTATGATAAGGAGGACTATTGAGAAAAATTATCCAAAACTCAGAAACAAGATTAAAAAATGACTGCATGTCCCTTTAATGTCTAACAAACTTCCCCAGCCCCCCCATCCGGGATTATTTAATTTTCTAGGGAATATGCTTTTGTGTGACTTAATACTTGATTAGACCCCAGACTTTGTGAAGTTGCTCATTAAGTTGTAAATATTTTTCAGGGAAAGATGCAAATTATTTCTTTCCCATACGAAAACAAACAAAAAAAACAAAAAAACCCAAAAACACTCCAAAATTTATTCCCAAACCTAACAAATGCATTTCTGTATGACTTTTCAGATGGACTGTTATATATCCTCCATTATTCTAATTCTTCTTTGAACTAACTTACCATTTAACTCATTAATGAGTTAAATAACTCATTAATGAGTTAAATAATAATCATTGACACGTGTTCATTCTATATTTGTATAAAAGTCATATCTTAAGAAATTATGCTCTTTTAAAATTATACTTTGGATGCGCACGCTATCAGGCAAGCTCTGCCTGCGGGAAGCAGCAGTCTCACAGGTGGGACCAGCCACAACCCGTCTGCTTCCCGCCTTTGGAAAATGGGTCACAGAATATAGGTATTCTCAGACTCCCCAGCGTTCTCCTCAGTCTCAGACAACCCTTCGACCACAGAGAAGGGCACACCCCTAGAGAAGGACATGGTGACCAACATGGCCTAAGCTTCTTGGCCCTGTATTTCTCCTGAAGAAGGCTTAGCTCCTGGTGGCACGGAGCTGGGAAACCGTCACCAGAGTGACAGCACTGCCTTTGACCCTACATGGGGAGGCTGTGCGCTCTGCCCTGTGTGACCCACCCTTCTCAACTTGCTCTCACCACCCTCCCACCGCCTACGCACCCAATGCAGGACCAGAACTGGCTGAGCTTCAGTGACCATAACTTCAGCAAAGACTGAAACCAGGACCCCTACCAGATGGAAACTGCTGACCGTAAACGCTAAACCATAGACTGGCTGGAGCCAGAGATTTGATGACTGAGATTCCTGAAACTTCACCCTGTTACCTCACCACTAACCAATCAGAAGAATGTCCAGGAGCTGATCACACACCCTGGGACCCTCACCCTAATGTTGCGCTGAAAGCCATTAGGGAATGAGTGTTTTGAACACTAGCTGCCCATTCTCCTTGTCACCCTGCAATAAACGCTGTACTTTCCTTCACCACAACCCAGTGTCAGTAGATTGGCATTCTGCTATATTGGCAGAGTCGAGCAGTTGCAAAAAGAGACCATATGGCTCTCAAAGTCTGAAATATTATCTGGCCAGGCAAAATTATTACAAAAAATGATAACTAAGTGAAAAAAATATATTATCTGGCCCTTTACAGAAAAAGTTTGCAGTGTCCTGCTCTAATCCATAACTGCCAACCTGCAGTTGCCCCATCCTCACCACACTCCTGCTCCAGGGCAAAAGTCAGGAAGGAGCAGACTTAGGATGAATTTCCTGCTTGTGCACACTAGTCCTGGTCCTGTTTTAGAAAGAATATCCTGCCAGCTTCAAAAACTAAGAGAAGAAACTCCCCCAATATCCATCCTGACCAAAGATTCCAAAATGGGAGAGAGGGACGTGCTCTGCTTTCCACATTCCACATGGAAGGAGCTGTGGCATCATAGTTCTCCACCCACACCATCCTGTGTCTCCTCCCCAGGCTTTTGAGCATTCTATTTCCTCTCCTGGGAAAACGCTTCCTTCCCTCTTTGCTGACCTAACCATTTCAAAAATCAGTTCAGACACAACTGATGCCTTCCTTCATCACTCATAGATCCTCTCCTTAGAGGTTACTGGTTCATTCAAGCTCTCATTACATCCTGGGTTGACCTCTAACCTTACCATATGACATTCAAATTATTAGTAGATATGTGTCCCTAACCTGACCATGAGCTCTTCAAAGACAGGGCAGGTCCCAAGGGCAAGGACCATGTCTCAGTCATTTTTGAATTCACAGCATGCATGGCAGTGCCAAGCACACAGTGGGTACTCAGTATATACCACTTATTGAACTGCATTGAACACTGGTGGATTAGTCAGCTCAGGCTGGCATAACAAAATACCACAGACTGGGTGGCTTAAACAATGGAAATTTATTTTCTGGAGGCTAGAAATCCAAGATTGAGGAGGCAACAAGGTTGGTTTCTACTGAGGCCTCTCTCCTTGGCTTGCAGATGGCTACCTTCTGGCTGTGTCTTCACATGGCCTTTTCCTCTGTGCTCCCATGGAGAGACAGATCTGGTATATCATCTACTTTCTTTTTCCCCACATCTCTTAGCATATACTAAATTCTCACAAATATTTAGTTCTATCTCTGGACTCCCTAGCCTGATCCATAAATTTGTCTGTCCATTTAATGTACCACACTGTTTGAATTATTGTAGCTTCATATTAGCTTTTAATATCTAGTAGAGTTAGTCCCACCTCATTGCCTTCTTCTTTAGAAGTTTCCTGGCTGTCCAAGTTTGTTCATATTTCATGTGAACTTTAAAACCAGCTTATCTAATTCCATATCCTCTTCCACCAAATCTCATTGGTGATTTTATTCATCATGTTAAATTTATAGATTAGTTTAAGGGCCTTTATATATATATATATAAGGACCTTTATATTTTATGATGTTAAGTCTTCCTATCCAAGTTCATGGTATGCCTTTATATTTATTAAAGTTTATTTTTGTATCTTCCAGTAATATTTTAAAGTTTTCTTCAATAAATATTTCACATTCTTGCTATGTTGGTAACTAGGTTTTTTCTTTTTCCTTTTTTGTTTCTAATGTAAATGGGACTTCCCCATCTCCACATCTGTTAACTGCTTGTTGTTTTTATACATGAAGATTTTTGATTCTGTATATTTATTTTGTACCCAGATATTGTATGAAATTCTCTTTTTGTAATACAGTTTATTTGGATGCTCCAGATGTGTAATCATATTGTTTGAATATAATGATAACTTTACCTTCTTTCCTATTTTATATCTGTTAATTTACTTTTTTTTTTTTTTTTTGCGGTACGCGGGCCTCTCACTGTTGCGGCCTCTCCCGTTGCGGAGCACAGGCTCCGGACGCGCAGGCTCAGCGGCCATGGCTCACGGGCTTAGCCGCTCCGCAGCATATGGGATCTTCCCAGAACGGGGCACGAACCCGTGTCCCCTGCACCGGCAGGCGGACTCTCAACCACTGCCACCACCAGGGAAGCCCTGTTAATTTCCTTTTGAATGCTTCCTTGGGCTAATACCTCAAGAACAATATTAAATGAGAATGACAATTAAAAAACTAAAATAAAATAATACTTTGACACTCCCTAATAGCTTCTCTGATTTTCCTATTCTTATTCAAACTACATTCTGCTGTCAGTCTGCTCTTCCTAAAATACCATTTATGATACTTACTCCCCTCCTTGATGAAACACCCTACCAACAGGATAAGTTTCCAAAAGTCATCAGCCTGCTATTCACAATCCCTCACTGTTGAGTTCCAGTTGCCTTTAGCACCTTATCTTCCACACAAACTCTCATTCCAGTCAAACAAAAATATAGTACTTTTTTAAAAACCAATATGTCATATTAAAACAGTGAGATTAAAAAATCTCATCTGAATTGCCTTATCTGTCCTCCTCCCCTCTGTAATTTCTATTTCAGCAAGCCAGCTCATTTTATGTCAGCCATTAACTCCCCATGGAAAGTGAATGCCTGAATTCTTATAGTGTTTAACACAACATAGATAAAGATATACTGTGATGTAATAAAGATATATCTGGTCTTTGTTCCTGGTTCCTGCCACAGAGCTTCAAAAACTCTTGGAGAGGAGTATCTTTGTTATACCAATGGGTGACTCATCATGGGCCCCTAGATAGCCTCAGGGTGGGGACTGGTCACCAAGAAGACCGACCATGTGATTAGAGGATAAGATGCTTAAGATTTTGAGCCAGGGCTTCCCTGGTGGCGCAGTGGTTGAGAGTCCGCCTGCCGATGCAGGGGACATGGGTTCGAGCCCCGGTCCAGGAGGATCCCACATGCCGCGGAGCGGCTGCGCCCGTGGGCCATGGCTGCTGGGCCTGTGCGTCCGGAGCCTGTGCTCCGCAACGGGAGAGGCCACAACGGTGAGAGGCCCGCGTACAGAAAAAAAAAAAAAAAAAAAATTTTGAGCCAGCCTGACCTCCAGGGAGGCAGCAGGGGGCTAGAGATTGAGTTTAATCATGTGGCCAATGACTTAATAAATCATGCTTACATACTGAATCCCCAGTAAAAATTCTAGACACCAAAGCCCAGTGGAGTTTGCTGGTTGGTGAACATATTGATGTGCTGGGCAGATGACTTGCCTGGATTCCATGAGGAGAAGGCACAGAAGTTCTGCATTCCCTCCCAGACCTCACCCTATACGTATCTTCATTTTACTGTTCCTGAGTTGTATCCTTTATAATAAAACTAATTGTAAATAGAGTACTTTCTGAGTTGTTCTAGTGAATTATCAAATCTGAGGAGGCTATGGGGACCCCTGAGTTTATAGCCAAGGCAGTCAGAAGTGGAAGTTGTGGCTGGCGGCTCTAGTAAGAGCAGTCTGTGGAGGCCTGAACTCTTAACCTTTGGAATCTGCACTGACACTGGTGGTGGTTAGTGTCAGAACTGTATTGCCGTATACCCCAGTTGGGATTGGAGTGTATATCTAACACTGTATGTTAATAGTTGACATTTCATGTATGGAGAAAGCCTGTTAATCCATTTGTCTGCTTTATCCAGCCGTCTTCTCAGGAATTCTCTCTCATGGCAGTGGACTATGTGATTTTTGCCTTTTGAGTACAGCTGATCTGATCAGAGTGGGTACATGAACTATATGAGCCAATAAGAGTCTGTCTTATTGACATGTGCATGGAATGTGTCTAGAAACACTGAAATGTTAATCTGGTGGTGGTGGTGCTGGAGCAGGAGGTGTCGGGTCCAAGCACGGGTTGGAGAAGAATTTCCAGACACAGAATGTAAGGAATCCAGAATGTAAGGAAGACAGAGTTTATTGAAGAGAAGGGTCACTGCAAGAACAGCGGGCCAACTTCCCGGTAGCCAGGGAAGGTCGACAATGAGCATGGGTTGCTTGTCTGTTTTTATAGCCAGGGAACCTGCAAGTCATCTGCTGACTGGGCAGAGTATGTATACTTTCAGTGTGCTGAGTGGCAGAAAAATGGGGCAAATGTCTTTCCTTATATGGGATGGGAAAGGGACAGGGCATGCTCTGGGACATAGCAATGGTCTCATTGTGACAGAGTGATAGGAGTCCTGTAACTCTTTGTTCCGGCAATATTGCCCCTTTGAGTTTGTCTCGTTCTTTGTCCTTGGAGCACACCACAGGAGGTATCTGGCATAGTAAGTACCCAACAGATTTTTGTTGAATGACTACATGAAAGAGGTTTCTGTAACTTTAGGGCTTGAGAGGGCCATTTCCCCATATAGGTGGAAAACAGAAAAAAGTGAGAAGCAGAGGCAAAATGATCGCATGGATTGGGAAAGATGGTGAGATAACCACTTTGGACTCCTAAAGATTTTCCTATTCCAGACCTAGTGAGGCCCTTATACATCCTGCTTTGGTTTTCCTTGAAATGCACCTGTGTATTCCCTTTACATTTTCCCATTTGCCCAAGTTAGTTTGAGTAGATTTTGTGTCTAGTGTTTAAGGGTAATTTTCTAATGATAAAATCATGATTCTCATTACAAATATAAAAATAACATGTATTGAAGATTTTACTAACTCTATAGTTAAATGGGGAAACCAGCAAGGTGTTACAACAGATTCAAAGGAGAATCCACACAACAGACACATTTGTTGATCAAGAATATTGAAGTGGGGCTTCCCTGGTGGCGCAGTGGTTGAGAGACCGCCTGCCGATGCAGGGGATGTGGGTTCGTGCCCCGGTCCGGGAGGATCCCACGTGCCGCGAAGCGGCTGCACCCGTGGGCCATGGCGGCTGGGCCTGCGCGACCGGAGCCTGTGCTCCGCGGCGGGAGAGGCCACAACGGTGAGAGGCCCGCGTACTGCAAAAAAAAAAAAAAAAGAATATTGAAGTGAATTTGCAAACGGCTGTAAAACTGGCTTTTGGGAGAGAGGGAGAATTGTCACACCACTGAACAGAACGTATATGTATGACTCTGGAAAAGAATGATCTGCATTGCTACTTGTTTCCTAAAAGTTAATTTTAATCTCTAAACAGTTGTAAAATAGTCTAGTCAAAGACAAAATTGACTATCTCTATATGATCAGATAATCCCAGCATTATAGCATTTCATTGAGAGTATATCCAGTAATCTCTTTTGCTTACTTCACCATCGTGTTTCCTCATACTAGTAAACAAATGATTCCTGTATAAAAGAGAGTGTTTCTCATATCTCTGTGTGAGAAAGTTATCCTTTTTGTGAAAGATCTGTAGCTATGCAGAGACAAGAAGCGAATACCTGCTGCTACAAAGGCTGAATCAACCCTAGTGACCAAAGGACAATAAAACCCCTTATATCCAATCCCCCAAGCTGACTTTAAGCCACTCAAGTACAGGAAACTTGCTTTATGACAAGCTGACCTTCACAAAGTATGTGGTAAGAAGTAGGTTAGAGCAAATCAATAGTTGCTAATTGATTGCTTTAAGTTAGCAAATTGAAGTAAGAAATTTGTGACTCTCAATATTTAAAACAACAAAAACAACAACAGAACTAAAAGCAAGCACTCTCCCTACCCTGCTGTCAGGAATATCAGAAACTGAAGATTCTTGTAATCTACCAAAGGAGTCCAATGAGCTCATTGTCAAACTGCTCTTATATTTTAGGAACATTAAAAACTCTCTATAAAACATGAACAACTATACAATAAATATAATTTACTCTGTATTTTACATATGAAAAAGAAAGAATCCTGTAAAAAAAAAAAGAATTTATTATACAAGGTATTAGGGAAAATGGTCTGATTCTCTTTTTTTTTCCCTATCCCTTCCCTCAAGCCCAGGGAACTACTGTTAACTTGAAAGGATAAAGGATACCAGCGATCTGATAGTGGTGGCTGCCAAGCACCCAGCTAAATACAGCTAATAAGGGACCTTGAAAAAAGAGGGAGCTCTTCCCAGGAGTGACCGCTGGGGTCGGGAAAGCATGTCCTCCATAGAGATGAGACCAGTCACTGATCACGGATTTCCCATCTCCAACAGCTGCATGAATGCTTAGGCAGACAATAAATTCTGAATGCTAGGACACCTAGTTGTGAACCCACTGCTCAGCCACAGGGCCCCGTCTCAAAGCCAGCCCGTGTTCTTTCTTCTTGCTCTTAGGCTGTAGCGTTCTTTCTCGCCTTCAGGTGATGCCATCTTTCAGTCTTCTGTCAAGCTGTAAAGACAAACCTACACCGGGGATTTTCCTCTTCGGGAGTTTTGTTGTTAATCACTACCGGGAACTAAATTAACATGAAAAACTGAGACAGAAAAAAAGGCAGATACAATGTTCTTACAGTAGCCTAGTTTCCGATTTAGGAAAACAATTTTAGGATTTTTTTCCTCTACTTTTATTTCTCCAGTGGGGGGAAGGGTGGAGTTTTCCTCCTGCCCCACCCTCTAACTCCACATTGAGATGTAAATGAGACATGAAGATAAAATCCTGGTGCTAGAGTGGGTATCTCTTTGATACAAGTGGCAATTTACATTTTTTAGAACGCCTAGAGCTTTTCTTGCCCAGGCAAAATCCTTTTGCAAAAGTGAGTTAGTTACCTCCTTTTGGAAAAAATGGAAGAAAAAAAATCTCAGCTGCAGTTGAAATTTGGAGTACCAAATTTTGAAAAGATTAAAATAAAAAATTAAGATTAAGAAGCACTAAAGAGGGCTTCCCTGGTGGCGCAGTGGTTGAGAGTCTGCCTGCCGATGCAGGGGACACGGGTTCGTGCCCCGGTCCGGGAAGATCCCACAGGCGGCAGAGCGGCTGGACCTGTGAGCCGTGGCCGCTGAGCCTGCACGGGCTGGAGCCTGTGCTCCGCAATGGGAGAGGCCACAACAGTGAGAGGCCCACGTACCGCAAAACAAAAAACAAAAAACAAAAAAAACCGTTAACTTTGGGAAATTTTGCCCAGTAATATGAGAATTTCATTTAAGTTATATGAGAAATTCCTCACAAACTGAGGTGAAGTTGGGCTCTGAGTACATAATCAGAAGAGCACTTTCCTTTGGGACAAAGGGGACTCAGTTTGGAGTCCAGAAAAGACCTTATTTTTTGTGACTAAAGAAATTACTCTGGTACTACCTGATACTTGAATAACAGGAAAACTGTATTTTGTGTGATTTTGTAGCAAAGGAAAACTTAGTAATTCAAGACTGTAACTTAACTGCTAGGAATGCTGTAGATTGGGTCATGAAGTGGGTGAAGCTTATGCCTGGCCATCTTTCCCTTTCTAATGCTTTCACCTCTTTCAAGTTTCTTTACTATCCAACATCTTTTATGTTCCATGTCCTTCTCAGTTAGCTAATTTCTATTTGTGTTATTCTTTTTTAAGTTATTAGTAATTTAAAAGTGGATTTTTTTCACTTTAATCTTATTTAATCCATTATATACAAAATACTATTTCAACCAGTAAATATTTTTAACAAGAAGGTATTTTACTTTTTTTTTTTGGTGTTGTCTTCAAAATCCAGTGTTTTAGAGTCTCAGTATGAACATTAACCTTTCATGAGAAAGGCTTGATCTGTATTTAGATTTCATAAAATTTATAGTTGAAAAAATAAATTCATATACTCAAGTTCCTAACATACTTAAAATTGTTTTCTAATAACTGAATCAAATGAAGAGTTCTGCAGTTGGTGTTGGCTAGGAATTTAGAGAGGTGAAGGAAAGACAAATGGTGGAATTCTGGCAACATGGCAGCCTGCAGGAGAGATAGCTCTATCTGAATACATATTCTAATTCGTGAGCGATCCTCCTTTCTGCCTCTTGTTTCTCCTGAGGTATGCTTACTTACTCACTACCACACAACTGCAATTGCTACTGACTCACTATTTAAAGTATTGAAATTTTGTTACATTCTTATTTTCCTTTCTTCTCTTTCAAGCAAAGTATGTCAGGATCTATCATCAATTACTTATAACTTAACTGAAGCTTATTTACATTGTCTGCCTCGCCCAGATTTAATTGCATTTACCTTTTACTTTTGATAAACCTTCATCTAAGAGACCTGGACACCTAGCCCATGACCCTGATACAGACTTGACAGAGGAAAATAATCCTGATTCATGCCAAATGAAAGCTACACACTCTAATCCCACAGTGGGGTTTCAGGAGAGCAGGGCTCAGCAGAGGCAGCTGGATGCTGTAATCTCGAGATGGGTACCAAAGGCACAATGGATCATTTCCAATCAGCTCAGTGCTTATACAGCTGATAGAGTTAGGAATCAGTAGCCAATGATATCTCTCAGAGTATTTCCTTTCCTAGTATGGGCAGATATAGTTTATGATCTTTTGACTTCAAATACTATCCCATTTAGTAACACTCTTTCACTGAGCTCTCAATCTTTGGTCTCTAATAATATTTATTTTTTCTTTTATCTCTTTTCAAAGGAATTTCAGGTGTCAAGGGAGAGGGAGAAGAGTATTTGGGGAGTGGAGTAGTGAGCAGGGTAACCCTCCCATGGCCCCTGAAATGTTACTTGTCTCCATCCTGTGATTGTACCCAGTTGAGAATCACTAAATCTTCCATTTTACCATTAACAAAGATTTGGTCAAGTTTAACATGTTGTTCTTTGTGTTATTAAAGCAATATTAATTTTTATTTGCTCTCCAAATAGAAAATTATAATGTGGAATATACTTATTCACACTGCACATATTTTCAGAGGTACAATAAATGTACTATTGATCTGTGCTTTGCTTTCATTCTTCAACATTCCTGAAGTATGCTAACAATATAAACTTAAAGAGAAGATTGGTTAAACTTATAGAGAAGGTTGGTTTTACTCCTTACACTGGGTGTGTGCTTTGTAATCCAAGATTTTTTCTAGCTGTAGTGAAGTAGCTTCACACTGCAGATAGCAGCTGAATTTTTTTGTGCTGGTGATGACAATAGAAGAATATTAAGAAGTGGAAAGTTGGGGCACAAAAACAGAAATATAAATCAGTGGAACAGGATAGAAAGCCCAGAGAGAAACCCACGCACCTATGGTCAACTAATCTATGACAAAGGAGGCAAGGACATACAATGGAGAAAAGACAGCCTCTTCAATACGTGGTGCTGGGAAAACTGGACAGCTACATGGAAAAGAATGAAATTAGAACACTCCCTAACACCACACACAAAAATAAACTCAAAATGGATTAAAGACCTAAATGTAAGACCAGACACTATAAAACTCTTAGAGGAAAACATAGAAAGAACACTCTATGACATAAATCACAGCAAGATCTTTTTTGACCCATATCCTAGAGGAATGGAAATAAAAACAGAAATAAACAAATGGGACCTAATGAAACTTCAAAGCTTTTGCACAACAAAGGGAACTATAAACAAGACCAAAAGACACCCCTCAGAATGGGAGAAAGTATTTGCAAACAAATCAACGGACAAAGGATTAATCTCCAAAATATATAAACAGCTCATGCAGCTCAATATTAAAAAAACAAACAACCCAATCAAAAAATGGGCAGAAGACTTAAGTATACATTTTTCCAAAGAAGACATACAGATGGCCAAGAGGCACATGAAAAGATGTTCAACATCACTAATTATTAAAGAAATGCAAATCAAAACTACAATGAGGGGCTTCCCTGGTGGCACAGTGGTTGAGAGTCTGCCTGCCGATGCAGGGGACATGGGTTTGTGCCCTGGTCCGGGAAGATCCCACATGCCACGGAGCGGCTGGGCCCATGAGCCGTGGCCGCTGAGCCTGCACATCGGAGCCTGTGCTCCGCAACGGGAGAGGCCACAACAGTGAGAGGCCCGCGTACCACAAAAAAAAAAAACAAAAAAAAACTACAATGCGTCAAAAAGAGTCATGTACCACAATGTTCATTGCAGCTCTATTTACAATAGCCAGGACATGGAAGCAGCCTAAGTGTCCATCAACAGATGAATGGATAAAGAAGATGTGGCATATATATAAAATGGAATATTACCCAGCCATAAAAAGAAACGAAATTGAATTATTTGTAGTGAGGGGGATGGACCTAGAGTCTGTCATACAGTGTGAAGTAAGTCAGAAAGAGAAAAACAAATACCGTATGCTAGCACATATATATGGAATCTAAAAAAAAAATGGCTCTGAAGAACCTAGGGGCAGGACAACAATAAAGACGCAGACGTAGAGAATGGACTTGAGAACACGGGGAGGGGAAGGGTAAGCTGGGACGAAGTGAGAGTGGCACTGACATATATACACTACCAAATGTAAAATAGATAGCTAGTGGGAAGCAGCCGCATGGCACTGGGAGATCAGCTCCAGTGCTTTGTGACCACCTAGAAGGGTGGGATAGGGAGGGTGGGAGGGAGACGCAAGAGGGAGGAGATATGGGGATATATGTATATGTATAGCTGATTCACTTTGTTATAAAGCAGAAACTAACACGCCATTGTAAAGCAATTATACTCCAATAAAGAGGTTAAAAAAAAAACTACAATGAGGTATCACCTCAAACCGGTTAGAATGGGCATCATCAGAAAATCTAGCTTTTTAATTTTTTCCGTAAAGCTTTCTTTTTTTTTTTTTTTTTTCTGTAAAAACACCAAATGGCGAATGACACCGGTGCTGTGAGAGGGCCCGGAGGGCCCGGAGGCCCCAGGAGCCCTGGAATGGGAGGCTGCGGAGGCTTCAGCAGCGGCATCCAGGGCCGGGGCCGGGGTCGCGGAGCTCGCGGAGGCAAGGCCGAGGACAAGGAGTGTCTCTGCGTCACCAAGCTGGGCCGCCTGGTCAAGGACATGAAGATCAATCCCTGGAGGAGATCTATCTCTTTTCTCTGCCCATCAAGGAATCTGAGATCACTGACATTTTCTTGGCGTCATCCCTCGTGGAGGAGGTTTTGAAGATCATGCCTGTGCAAAAGCAGACACATGCTGGCCAGCGGACCAGGTTCAAGGCATTTGTTGCCATCTGGGATTACAACAGACGTGTTGGTTTGGGTGTGACGTGCTCTAAGGAGGTAGCCACTGCCATCTGTGCGACCGTCATTCTGGCTGAGCTCTCCATGGTCCCGGTGCAACGAGGCTACTGGGGGAACAAGATGGGCAAGCCCCATACTGTCCCTTGCAAGGTGACTGGCCGCTGAGGCTCTGTGCTGGTGCGCCTCATCCCTGCCCCCAGGGGCACTGGCATCGTCTCAGCCCCTGTGCCCAAGAAGCTACTGATGATGGCTGGAATTGACGACTGCTACACCTCTGCCAGGGACTGCACTGCCACGCTGGGCAACTTTGCCAAGGCCACTTCTAATGCCATTTCCAAGACCTACAGTTATCTCACTCCTGATCTCTGGAAAGAGATGGTGTTCACCAAGTCTCCATATCAGGAATCCACTGACCATCCTGTAAAGACCCACACAGAGTTTCCATGCAGAGGACCCAGGCTCCAGCTGTAGCCACCACATAGTTTTCTATGAGAAAAATAAAGTGAATGAAACTAGTTTTAAAAAAAAAGAAAATCTACAAACAACAAATGCTGGAGAGGGTGTGGAGAAAAGGGAACCCTCTTGCACTGTTGGTGGGAATGTAAATTGATACAGACACTGTGCAGAACAGTATGGAGGTTCTTTAAAAAACTAAAAATAAAATTACCATATGACCCAGCAATCCCACTACTGAGCATATACCTGGAGAAAACCATAAATCAAAAAGACACATACACCCCAGTGTTCATTGCAGCACTATTTACAATAGCCAGGTCATGGTAGCAACCTAAATGCCCATCGACAGACGAATGGATAAAGAAGATGTGGTACATATATACAATGGAATATTACTCAGCCCTAAAAAGGAACAAAATTGGGTCATTTGTAGAGACGTGGATGGACCTAGAGACTGTCATACAGAGTGAAGTCAGAAAGAGAAAAACAAATATCATATATTAACACATGTATGTGGAATCTAGAAAAATGGTACAGATGAAGTGGTTTGCAAGGCAGAAATAGAGACACAGATGTAGAGAACAAACGTATGGACACCAAGGAGGGAAAGTGGAGGGGGTGGTGGTGGGATGAATTGGGAGATTGGGATTGACATGTATACACTGATGTGGATAAAATAGATAACTAATAAGAACCTGCTGTATAAAAAAAAAATTAAATTAAAAAAAAAGTGGAAGGTTGGGTTTCACTTCTGTAGAGTACATTAAAGGTTATTCATGGACGGTGGGGAGACTCTGCCTGTGTGTGGCAGGAGGTACATGGGAGCTCTTGTACTTACTGCTCAATTTTTCTGTAAACCTAAAACTTCTATTAAAAAAAAAAGTCTGTTAAAAAATATATATCCAAGTAGGAGTAAAACAAGGTACCCATGCAGGGTCTTCCTTGGACCACATTTTGACACAAATAATAGTTAACATTTACTGAGTTTTTAACTATACGATAGATGCTGTGCTGTGTGATTCACATGCCACAGCCAAGACTGCAGCTGGTCACCACATATGTTCTTCTCAGTTTTTAGCTGGGTATTTGGTTCCCTTGAATAAAGCCTTTATTTTCTTCTAGCTTCCCTTGCAGGTAGGTGTGCCAAGTAACTAAATGCCTACCCATAGGGCACAACTAGAATTGGTGAGTACTTTTTTCTCTGGACAGTGTAATCAAAGGAAGAGAGCATACCTTTTTGCCTCTTCCTCTTAATAGCTTTGCAATTCTGCCGTACTCCCACACCTAGCTGAAAGGAATGCTTTCATAGTGTTGCACAGAACTAAGTTTTAACCAATAGTTATAAGCAAAAGTGAAATTGAGCAGGACCCTGTGGGGCTCCTGGGCATGGAAGCCCTCCTGTGTCCCCTGTTTCTTTTTTGTAGGAAATCGGCTTCAGCCTCTATGACCTTCCCTGTGTTCCAAAGTGCAGATTCAAACAGTTGCTAACCAGGGAAGGGAGGGGAGGCAGAGGCAAGGGAGGGGAGGCAGAGACAAGGGAGGAGCTGTCAAGAAACAATAGTGCAGTCTTGGGACAGGGTCCTGGTTCCACCTCAAGGGATACACATAACAATATCTTTGAGCTCTTTTGCAGAACTAAAACCCCCAACAGGGACTTCCCTGTTGATGCAGTGATTAAGACTCCATTCTCCCAATGCAGGGGGCCCGGGGTTCAATTCCCAGTCAGAGAACTAGATCCTACGTGCATGCCGCAACGAAAAGAGTTCACATGCTGCAACTAAGGAGCCCACCTGCCCCAACTAAGACCTGGTGCAACCAAATAAATAAATAAATAACAACAAAAAACACCCCCCAACAAATGGAAGATGTTAACTACTTGATGAACCGTTCTTCATTCCAGAGAGAAGGTCACAGTTTAATAACCTCAAAAACCACACAAGCTCATCAGGAGGCCACCTGAGGCCAGATTAAGGGAATGCAGGCCCTGCACACACCTTGATCCTTATCAGCAAACCTGCCCTTGAACCATTGCTATAAAACTCCTCACCAGATCCCTCCAGGTGGGGACACACAGTTCTTAAGGGCATGAGCCTGCCGTGTCCTCCTTTGCCTGACAAAGCAATAAAGCTATTCTTTTCTACTTCATCCAAAACTCTGTTTCCAAGATTTGATTTAGGACAGGTGCACAGAGGCCAAGTTTTTGACATCAAAAGTAGTTTCACGTACACTTCTGGAAAATCGTCTTTAAAAAGAGGAGGCATGATCTTCTTCACACCTTTCTTTTTTCTACTCGCTAGAAGCTCCAAGTTTTTAAATTTGTTTTATTTATTTTTGGCTGCATAGGGTCTTTGTTGCTGTGCGCAGGCTTTCTCTAGTTGCGGCGAGCGGGGGCTACTCTTTACTGCAGTGTGTGGGCTTCTCATTGCGGTGGCTTTTCGTGTTGCAGAGCACGGGCTCTAGGATCACAGGCTTCAGTAGTTGTGGCTCGCGGGCTCTAGAGCGCAGGCTCAGTAGTTGTGACGCATGGGGTTAGTTGCTCTGCAGCATGTGGTATCCTCCCAGACCAGGGCTCAAACTCGTGTCCCCTGAACTGGCAGGCGGATTCTTAACCACTGTTCCACCAGGGAAGCCCTAGAAGCTCCAGATTTTGAGAAGGTTTTGAGGATGGAAGAGCAAAAAGATAGAAGAATGGGTCCTTGAGGACTGGAACTGCTTTCAGACCCTGCCCCATTTACTTCCAACAGAATATACATGAAAGAGAAAAAACTTCCATCTGACTGAACTATCTATTGTTTTTAGGTTTCTGTGTTTCATGCTAAATGGATTCACAATAAACACAGGATTAAATACTTAGAAGTGGGGTACTGAATTGAACAAAAAATAAATATCGTAAATGGTACTAGCTTAGAAGGTGAGCAGCAGGTGGTATAGACTCAGTATGGCAGAGGCTGACCTTTGGTGACAAACATTCCCCTGCTTTAGCCTGAAAAGGAGACATGTACTGACTGAGGCTATAGCTTTAGGGGAAATGATAGGAAAGATGAATACTTCTGTGTGTCTTGACTGCTTCTTGACACTTTGAGCAAAGCCTTACAGGCTAGAGATGGGCAGTGTAGAAACAGAGATTGACGGGACTACAGCTTTGCTAAAAGAATTGCTCTCTGTCTGAGGCCTGCAATCTAAGTTGATAACATGGGACTTTGCAGGGATAAAACTACTTCTGCACCCCAAACTGAGCCAGTTATAAGCAGTGGCTAAAATCCAGCAGTTTTAGCAGATCAATTGCTAGCGAACAGCAGATTAAGGGTTCTTTCTTCTGACTCATCTGTTTTAAATGACTATGCAGTAACTCCATTAAATTTAGAGAGAAATGGATGGGCAGAATAATACAACCAATAAGTAAAAGACCAGTATTCAGGCTTAAAAAAACAATGTCTAAACAAGATCTTGGCTGTGATTACAAGGACAGGGAATGACTGAAAGTAAATAAAAAGGAATTCCTATTTGAAAGAATTATACTGCCTACAAGGAGGAATTTCTGAGAGAGCAAAGCTGGGGGCCATGAGGACGGTATTAGTCTTCTAGGGCTGCCATAACAAAATACCACTGACGGGGGCTTAAACAACAGAAATGTATTTTCTCACAGTTCTGGAGGCGAGAAGCCTAGGATCAAGATGTTAACAGGTTTGGCTTCTTCTGAGGCAGCTCTCCTTGGTGTGTAGACAGCTACCTTCTTGCTGTGTCCTCACATGGCCTTGCCTCTGGTGTCTCTCTCTTTTTTGAAGGACACCAGTCATATTGGATTAAGGCACCACCCTTTGAACCTTGATTACCTCCTTAAAGGCCCTATTTCCAATACAATCACATTGGGGGTTAGGACTTCAACACACAAATTTGGGGAAAACACAGCTCAGTGCATAACAAGGATAGCAAGTGAAGTAGTTCATCACCAAGAGCAGAACCAGGGAATACCAGTAGGCTAATCAAGGGACTCCGTTCCCAGGCCAGGGAATCTCCTAATTCCTGCCCAACAGGGTTTGATCATTTCTATGGACTGGTGCGAGTGAGTGCTGTTTCCTATTTTTCCTTATCCAATTGGAATTTTTTCTTTCTTTAAAATAAATTTATTTTATTTATTTATTTTTGGCTGCATTGGGTCTTCGGTGCTGCGCGCGGGTTTTCTCTAGTTGCGGCGAGCAGGGACTACTCTTTGTTGCAGTGCGCGGGCTTCTCATTGCAGTGGCTTCTCTTGTTGTGGAACACGGGCTCTAGGCGCATGGGCTTCAGTAATTGTAGCACATGGGCTCAGTAGTTGTGGCTCACGGGCTCTAGAGCGCAGGCTCAGCAGTTGTGGCGCACGGGCTTAGCTGCTCTGCAGCATGTGGGATCTTCCCGGAACAGGGCTCAAACCCATGTCCCCTGCATTGGCAGGCGGATTCTTAACCACTGTGCCACCAAGGAAGCCCCCAATTGGAATTTTAATTAAGGTTATTCCATTCCTGTTTTACCATTATATCAATATATCGAGTATGAGTGAGGGGGGAGGGAAAATGACTTTTAGTTTATAGATTTCTGGACTGTGAGTGGCTGCAACCTGCCATGATAGGGATAACTGGATATCACCCAGAGTTTCCAGACTTTGAGCTTAATGCAGTAACCAATGGCACTTTGCACTTATATCTCAAAGAGACAAGGTCTCTATGTGGAAAGAAGGAGCGTGTGGATGAGTGGTCTGTGGCAAGGATAGCTATTTGCCCCCTGATACCTGCTTTCTCACTCCTTCAAGTTTTAGCTGAATATAAGATTTCCTGAAGTAAAGATTTCATTTCCCAGAATCCCTTGTAGCTGTGTGACTTTTCTTGGAAGTGTTTTTAAAAAGAATCAACAAACGCTACTTTACTTTTTTTCTCCTTCTTGCTGGCTGGAATGAGGACATGAGTTTTGGAGTTTTATTACCCATATTACACTATAAAGTTTTCTGCTGTGGATAGCAGTGCAGAAAGACCTGAAGAGCTAGATTCTTGTTGCTGTGGACTGACTACTGATAGGCTGTTTTTAGATGAGACAGAAATAAGGTATATATTTTTTTCTCCCCAATAATATTTTTATTGGTTACATGTCAAAATTATAATATTTTGAATCTTTTCATCAAATAAAATATTCAAAGTATTTTCATCCATTACTTTTTATTTTTTAAAACATGGCTACTAGAAAATGTCAAATTACAAATGTGGCTCAAATTATAATTGTATTGGATAGCACTGTTTTAATTTTAGCTCTTCTGTTTAGGTTTATGCTTCAGGTTAGTTTTTGTATGGTTTTGTTCTTTTCCTTGTTTTTTCCAACATCATTTGTAGAAAACACTATCCTTTCCCCATTGAATTACGCTTACTCCTTTTTCGTGAGCAGATATGTGCAGTTCTATTGATGCACTCTTTGTTCTATTCCATTGATCTGTACTATCCTTATTCCAATACCACTTTGTTTGGAGTACCGGAGCTAAAGTTTGTACCTCTATTTTCCCTCACCACTTTCTCTCCTCCCCGAATCCACTCCCCTCTGGCAACCACCTATTTCTTCTCTGTATCTATGACTCTGTTTCTGTTTAGTTATGTTCATTTGTTTTGTTTTTTAGATGCCACATATAAGTGATAACGTACAGCACTTGTCTTTCTCTGTCTGACTTATTTCACTTAGCATAATAACTTCTGAGTCCATCCATGTGGTTGCAAATGGCAAGATTTCATTCCTTTTTAAGGCTGAGTAATATACCACATCTTCTTTATTCATTCATCTATTGGTGGGCACTTAGGTTGCTTCCATATCTTGGCTATTATAAATAATGAACATAATGTTTGCTCGGATAAACACCCAGAAGTGGAATTGCTGGATCATATGGTATTTCCATTTTTAATATTTTGAGGAATCTCCGTACAGTTTTCCATATTGGCTACACCAATTTACATTTCCACTAACACTGCACATGGGTTCCCTTTTCTCCACACCCTCACCAACACTTTTTATTTGTTATCTTTTTTTTTTTTTTTTTTTTTTTGCGGTACGCGGGCCTCTCACTGTTGTGGCCTCTCCCATGGCGGAGCACAGGCTCCAGATGCGCAGGCTCAGTGGCCATGGCTCACGGGCCCAGTCGCTCCGCGGCATATGGGATCCTCCCTGACTGGGGCACGAACCCGTGTCCCCTGCATCGGTAGGCGGACTCTCAACCACTGCACCACCAGGGAAGCCCGCCTCCTCTTGATTGGTCTTTTGTCAGCTTAATTCTCAGAGCACAGGCACTGAACCTAAGAGGGTAGGAGAAAAGTCTTTTCTCCCCTACACCCATAACCTGAAGCTACCTGTCCCAGAAACCAATCCATTATTTACAATAACCAGCTCAGAAAGCCAGCTCGCAAGTCAGACTTGAAGAAGTCAGATTGCTATCTCTAGTGATAGCCCAGGAAACCAAACAATAACCCCTGTGACAACTAGCCCCATATGGCCAAGACTTGGTTAGTAATTGATAGCTTCCCTAATTTTTGTTTCCATTTCCAACTTAGGACCAACCAGAAAAAGCCATATATGCACCCTAACCTATCATGGAGGATGCCCCACTTCTAGTTAGCTTGCCTACAGTTTCCCTATGCCAATGGCCTTTATTTAGGGCATATTTGAAGCCTTCCCTTTTTTTCACTATGAAGTTTTCCCACTCCTCTGCCTGCCTTTGAGTCTTTGCCAAAACACGAGTGATAGTGGCTGACTCCCTTGCTATAGGTCTTTGTTTTTATTTCCACAGAATGCCCACCCTTGTAACTTTCTATGTGGGGCTAGTGTTTGAAGTTATTCCTTATCCTCTCCATCTATATTGCCCTAATATCAATGGCTTGCAGTTTTAAACTTCCAAATATAATGATGCTTTTCATCCCTGGATAAGATTGCACTTTAATCTCAGCGAGACAGAATTTTAGGACACCAAGAGAAAAAGGCCATGGGATTTCACATGTCCTTTTCCCGCCAGATTTACTCACAAAAACAATATTTAGATTTTACCAGTACTGCTTTTGTCCCTTATCCTTTGCTTGAAGGTGGGAATCTACAATTGTGTGAAGTTTCCTAGTCTCCTAATATAGTTCTGCACCATCAGTGTCTGAAGGCTGAAGACTCTTGAGTGGCTGCCTGCAGCTTTACTATTGAGTGTCTTCAGAGAAGCTTCCAAGGGAGGTGAGAGAGTGTCTCGACCATGTTAGGTCCACGTGGTGTAACTGCCTTACAACCTCTCAGACTGGTGATTTACTTATTTGTTCTCAGCCCTCATTCTCACACTTGTGTGCTCTGCTGGACATTGTAAGGTGCTTATGTTCTGTAACCTACATATAGCTGATGATTTTTGGTCAGATCCTGCCAATGGAGGGAGATTAAAAGCAAGAGGAAGGGAGATGTAACTCTCTTTTTCCAGTTTCAAACAGTGGTTGAAACAACAAAGACTGCACCAGTGATAAAAGAATGGAGGTGGCAATAGTACTGGTGGCAGAGGCAACAGTAGCAGTGATGTCTGGGGCAGGGAAAGCTGCAGTGACTCAATCAGCGGCTGATGGTTGCGGGTTCCTGGGCTGCAGCTCAGGCAGCTGGGCTCCAATAACAGAAACCTCACCTGCACACACCCTTGGCCTCTGCTTAATGATTTTGCTCTCCTAGCCTGGGAATGGTAGTGTTGATTACTCAAAGGTCACCTTCCCCTCTCCAGACTTCCCAACAAGTTTAACCAATTCCTTTATTTAAATATCTTCTGGTTGAGATAACTAAATTGGTTCTTGTCTTCCTAACTGCGTAATAATGGTAAAGATCCTCAGTGGAGACATTCAGTTAGAATTCTGCCCAAAGTGAAGTCTTTGTGCATCTTTCTTTTGTTCTCTTTGGGATATAAAGGGACAAGTTTCTCTCTTATCTCTTTGGGAAGATATTTGCCTTAGAGAAAGAGCCTCAGGCAGTGGATTTGCATAGATTATTCATTCTTTCTTAGTGCAGATACATAAACATATTTCATAAAAAGACTCTCATGACCTTGACCTACTTTGCTTAAGAATAACATTCATGACATCTTAGTACTCTTTGTTGATAAATTTTAAAAATATAAACAATAAACATTAAAAAAAAATCATTACCAGGGCTGAGCCCCATGTGGAGATCTTCCAGAATATCTCCCATAACACAGGTTTTTCCCAATCAGTAGTCTGAGTTATGGTGAAGGGTTGTGAAGGTAAATTAACATCTGTCATTCTCAAACACGAGTTTCGTTCTGTATGAAGTCATTATGCGCTGGTGTGGAAGCACTGTTTTTTGTTTTTGTTTTAAATACTTCTTTGGCAATAAGAATAATGCCCTAAGCCCATGAGTCTCTCCCCATCCTTGCAGCCCTGACCATCCTGGCTCCCGCCTTGGAACCTCCCAGACCTTCCTAAATTCAAGCAGCTAAAGGGTAAATGACCCTGCTTCAGAACTGTGACCAGTGTCCTTTCTGATTGGTTGATGTCCATGCCAGTCACTACTGGGCTGGGCTCTGGCACCACTTGTCTAGTCCACATCTACAAGGCATCTGCCTTGGTGAGAGCTGGATCCTAAACCCAGTGGGGAAGACTGGGCCTCAGATGTGGCTCTGGCACTCCAGCATCCAAGACCCAGGATACACCTAAGAATCCCCTGTTGATGGTCCCGAGTGACCCTCATACAGCTGCTTTTGGGAGCTGTAGTCTCTGTAGAATCTTAGCTTTGAGCGAAAAAAGGAGAGAAAATGCAGTGGGCATGTCATAGCAGGGGCAAATGTAGCCATGGAAAGATAGAGGTCTGTACTTTCTGCTGGCATTGCAGATACTCTCAAAACAGAGGGGAAGATGCAGGAAAAGACAAGGCTCTTGGAGTCAGTTTGGAGCCAAGAGTGATGTGAGGTATAGAAACCACTTTTTAATATTCATGTTGAATTTCATATCCATTTAAAGGTGATGAATTCATTAAAACTCATGGACTGCCCATTGATCAAGAACATTAATTTTATCAATAAAAATGTTAACTAATACGTTTTCTCTGTGTCAGGTTCTAGTCTAAAAGTATATTAACTCATTTAAGAAATCATCATCAATCATATTTTTTTTAAATAATTCTTTTTTTTTTTTAAATTTTACTTATTATTTTTGGCTTCATTGCTCCATGCGGGTTTTCTCTAGCAGGGGCTACCCTTCATTGCGGTCCACAGGCGTCTCATTTCGGTGGCTTCTCCTGTTGTGGAGCACGGGGTCTAGGAGTGCGGGCTTCAGTAGTTGTGGCTCACAGGCTCAGTAGTTGTGTGGCTCGCGGGCTCTAGAGAGCCGGCTCAGTAGTTGTGGCGCACGGGCTTAGTTGCTTCACGACATGTGGGATCTTCCCAGACCAGGGATTGAACCCACGTCCCCTGCATTGGCAGGCGGATTCTTAACCATTGTGCCACCAGGGAAGTCCCCTATCATATTTTTAAAATGAGAAAATTGAGGCATAGAAAATAATTTAAGATTTATTTGACCAGCCAGCATTTGAACCCAGGCAACGTAACCTGGCACATGAGCACACATTAATTGCCACCTTTCATCTGGCCTAAAGGATTAGCTTTGTCTTATTTTTAAATGGTGTTGCCTATCTGACTTTTGATAATATGTATATTGATCATATAAAAATTAATTATTATTAAAAATGTTTTACTAGAAAAATTTTGAATGGAATGGCTTTTAGTTCAGCAGAAACTGAGAAATCAGCACCGTGAAAAACACTGCTGGTGCTAAGAAAAACTGAAACTTATTTATATTACAAGCCACTTGAGGTCTATCAATTCAATTAAAATGTTGGAAAAATTTTATGGCAGTTCTGTCCATGGAATCATGATTCATACTGGAGCATCCTTTAGCTAGTGAGAGCTGCATCAAAGAGTAACACCAAATATTTTGAAAAATCAACAAATTACTTGGAAATTAGAATAATTTGAAGAACAATCTGCACCCAGCTTTTATCCTATGGTGCACAGTTCTACACAGACACATCCACATCCATACAAGGATAAAAAGTTTTATACAGATACACACACACACACACACATACACACACACATATACACACATATTTTTATAAATAAAAAGTTTTATACAGATATACACACGCATATATACATATATCTTTTATAATTTAGAAATGGAAATTATATTTAATTTTTTTACATTTATATATTGATATATATGTTAATTTACAATACATATAGATGATCAAATATGCTGAATATCAGCTCCAGTTGCAAATATCAGCCAACCTCACCTCAAACATGCTAAAATAGTCAGTAAAGAAATTTACTTTTTCTCACATAACTAGTAGTCCAGGGTAGGTTGCAGGCTTAGTAATGCCATCAAGGGCCTTTCCATATCTGCTCTGTTTTCCTCAGCATGAGAGGACCCTTAGGCTGGAGCCCCTCATAATCTCAGCACAGCCTTCCTGCTGTTACATCTGTGTTGGATTAAAACATACCTACAAATTTTTTAATACTCCTCCCTGCAAAAGTGGAGCATAATCCCCCTCCTCTTAAATGTGGGCTTCATTTAGTGATGCACTTTTTACAGAATGTCATGGAAATGACAGTGTGTTGCTCCTGAAATTAGGACATAAAGGCATTGTGGTTTCCTCCTTATACTTTCTCTCGGATCACTTACTTCGGGGAAAGCCAGCTACCATGTCATGAGGACACTCAATTAACCCTATGGAGAGGTCCACAAGGCAAGTATCAAGCCTCCTGCCAAGAACCAGCAATGAACTGAGACCTTCTGCCAACAGCCATGTGAGGGCACCATCTTAGAAGTAAATCTCCTAGCTCTGGTCAAGCCTTCAGAAGACTGCAGCCCTAGCAAATATCTCAACCATAACTTCATGAGAGACCCTGAACCAGAGCCACCCAGCTAAGCTGCTCCTGAATTCCTGACCTACACTGTGGAATACTAAATATTCGAGATAATAAATGTAACTTGCAACATAGTGCTAGATAACTAGTGTCATATCTATATATGACAACAGTTAGGGGAAGAAAGGAGCAACTCTTCTCTTTCTCTTTTTTTAAATTCTTTTGAGAAACTTTTCTGAAGCTTCCCAGCAGACTTCTTTGTACATTTCACTGGCCAGACTTAGGTCACATTCCAATTTCTCAATCACTGACTGGTAAGAGAATATTACCATGATTGGCTTATGTTGAACAAGATCCATCACCCTGAGCTGGAGCTAGAGTCAGCGTCTCTGCAAACAGAAGACTGTATATAGTGACTTCTGTTAGGAAGGAAGTAGGGTAGAGGAATGGATATTGAGGCGACTCAATCAAGGTAGTCTAGAGCATGCTGTGTAACAAACAGCCACCAATTCTTAACAGCATAACACACCAGAAGTTCATTTCTCTCTCATCCTACCTACCAGTGTGGTTTGGCTAGAAGACTCCCGCTGAAGGAGGTTTTCAGCTCAACACTTGCTCCTGTGATCTCCCAGAGATGGGATGGGAAAGTGGTGAATGGTTTACTGCGTCCTAAAGCTTTTTCCTGGAAATGACACATACCACCTCCTCTCCTATCTTATTGACCAAAGTATGTATACCTAGTTTCACAGTGATCAGATAATTCAATCTTATGTTGTGACCAGAAACTGGAAACGCAGAAATATTTGGTGAACATCACTGTTGAGTTACCAGGAGAAAAGCAGTGTCTGAAAAAGCTGCTTGCTGGAGGGACCAGAAACTGGGGTTGTAGTATGAAAACAGACTTTCCACACTCTACCCTCCAACATTCGCAAACCTCTTAAGGAATCTCTCCTTTCCTGTTCTTTAAGAGCTGAAGTGGTCGAATAGATCAGATGTTAGGTACGTGGTACAGGAGAGATCCTAACTGAAGTGCTGGTGCTAGGTCTTTGCATAGCATGTGTGAACAGGTCTTAGCAGACTAACTGAAAATTTCAGTGAAAACAGTATTGACTCAGCATCAGGTATTTAATAGCACTCTGATATCAGGTCCAATAATGTGTAATTGTGCTAATAAACCTAAAGTTATAAATAACATGTTGAAATGTTAAAGTGCTGCAGTGTTGAGATCTGCAGGTCAGTAACTCACTTTTTGCAGGATTCTTCATGCTTGTGAAGTGGCTCTTATTCTAACAAGATGCAGGGAAGCCTCCTGGGCAAGGAAACGGATCAGCTCTCCTGCTAGGCTAGTCCTCTAGTTCCAGTCCTGCAAAGGTCCTGACCTACTGGACTTCAGCTTCCCCTCTTTGCCTTTATCTTTTGAGTATTTCTTTTCCCTTATGTTTTTTTATTGTGGTAAAAGTCACATAATATGAAACATACTATTTTAACCATATTTAACTGTACAGTTCAGTGGCACTAAGTACATTCACACTGTTGTGCAACTCTCACCATCATCCATGTCCCGAATTTTTCGCCTTCCTAAACTGAAACTTTGTCCCCTTTAAACACTGACTCCCCACTCCCCACTCCCCCACCCCCCTGGCATCTACCAGTGTACTTCTGACTCTATGAATTTTACTATTCTAGGTACCTCATATAAGAGGAATTAAACAATATTTGTCTGCACCTAATGCACATTGGAATGCATTTTTTTGGAATGCATTTTTAAGGCTAACTTAATATATGTCCTGCAAACAGATTGTACCTTCTTTTTTTCCCCTGTGCTATATAGTAGGCACGCACCAGCCGTCTACTTCATACATAGTAGTGTGCATATGTCAATCCCAATCTCCCAGTCCATCCCATCCCCTCTCTCCCCTTGGTGTCCATATGTTTGTTCTCTATGTCTGTGTCTCTATTTCTGCTTTGCAAGTAGGTTCATCTGTACCATTTTTCTAAACTCCACATATATGCATTAACATATGGTATTTGTTTTTCTCCTTCTGACTTACTTTACTCTGTATGACAGTCTCTAACCACGTCTCCACAAATGGCACAGTTTTGTTCCTTTTTATGGCTGAGTAATATTCCATTGTATATAGGTACCACATCTTCTTTATCCATTCCTCTGTTGATGGATATTTAGGTTGCTTCCAAGTCCTGGCTATTGTAAATAGTGCTGCACTGAACATTGGGGTGCATGTATCTTTTGGAATTATGGTTTTCTTCAGGTATATGCCCAGGAGTGGGATTGCTGGGTCATATGGTAGTTCTATTTTTAGTTTTTTAAGGAACCTCCATACTGTTCTCCATAATGGCTGTATCCATTTACATTCCCACCAACAGTGTAAGATGGTTCCCTTTTCTCCACACCCTCGGCAGCATTTATTGTTTGTAGATTTTTTGATGATGGCCATTCTGACTGGTGTGAGGTGATACCTCATTGTAGTTTTGATTTGCATTTCTCTAATAATTAGTGATGCTGAGCATTTTTCATGTGCCTCTTGGCCATCTGCATGTCTTCTTTCAAGAAAAGTCTATTTAGGTCTTCTGCCCTTTTTTGATTGGGTTGTTTGTGAGCTGCATGAGCTGTTTGTATATTTTGGAGGTTAATCCCTTGTCAGCTGCTTCATTTGCAAATATTTTCTATCATTCTGAGGGTTGTCTTTTCATCTTGTTTATGGTCTCCTTTACTGTGCGAAAGCTTTTAAGTTTAATTAGGTCCCATTTGTTTATTTTTGTTTTTATTTTCATTACTCTAGGAGGTGGGTCAAAAAAGATCTTGCTGTGATTTAATGGCAAAGAGTGTTCTGCCTATGTTTTCCTCTGAGAGTTTTAGAGTGTTCAGCCTTACATTTAGCTCTTTAATCCATTTTGAGTTTATTTTTGTGTATGGTGTTAGGGAGTGTTCTAATTTCATTCTTTTACGTGCACCTGTCCAGTTTTCCCAGCACCACTTATTGGAGAGACTGTCTTTTCTCCTTTGTCATAGATTAGGTGACCATAGGTGCATGGGTTTATCTCTGGGCTTTCTAACCTGTTCCATTGATCTATATTTCTGCTTTTCTGCCAGTACCATACTGTCTTGATTACTGTAGCTTTGTAGCATAGTCTGAAGTCAGGGAGCCGGATTCCTCCAGCTCTGTTTTTCTTTCTCCAGATTGCTTTTGTTATTCAGGGTCTTTTGTGTTTCCATACAAGTTGTAAAATTTTTTGTTCTAATTCTGTGAAAAATGCCATTGGTAATTTGATAGGGATTGCATTGAATCTGTAGATTGCTTTGGATAGTATAGTCATTTTCACAATATTTATTCTTCCAATCCAAGAACATGGTATATCTCTCCATCTGTTTGTGTCATCTTTGATTTCTTTCATCACTATCTTATAGCTTTCTGAGTACAGGTCTTTAGCCTCCTTAGGTAGGTTCATTCCTATTTGTTGCAATGGTAAATGGGATTGTTTCCTTAAATTCTCTTTCTGATCTATCATTGCTAGTGTATAGGAATGCAAGAGATTTCTGTAAATTAATTTTGTATCCTGCAACTTTACCAAATCCATTGATTAGCAACAGTAGTTTTCTGGTGGCATCTTTAGGATTGTCTATGTGTAGTATCATGTCATCTGCAAACAGTGACAGTTTTACTCTTTCTTTTCCAATTTGGATTCCTTTTTCTTTTGAGTTTTTTTATGTCTGCCTGATAGCTGACTGACTGATAATCTGGAGCTAAAACTAACTTCTGACTCTGAGCTCTGGTATCACTCTAGCTAACTCAATCTCATTTTTCAGCTCTTGACAAGAAGCTCTCCAATTATCTCACTGCTCCACCCAGGCTTACTCTGTTTTTCATCTCCTTTTCTCCTCCCACACACACCTTCTTGTTCCCATCTTTACAAAGCATGTATCATACCATTCTGCAATGGCTGACTTCCTGGGTATCTTCCTTCCCATCCTGTAAGCTCTTTGAAAGTAAGTTTCATGTTTTACATGATTTTTTAAATTCACAGGTTTAGTGTAGTGAAAAGTAACATAGTGCCTGATCGTTAAGAAGTGTTCAATGAATGTTGAACGAATATTTGATACTACAAGGATCAAACTTGGGGAGAGGGATTTTAAGTCTCTGAGTTCTAGGAATTTCCAACACTCTCAGAGCTTTTAGAAATTCATTGTAAAGATCCATTGTTTGCACTTCCTAAAGCAGGGTAAGCTAACAGTATCTGCTGAAATATTATTAACAGGGGAAGGGTCAACAAATTTAGGCCTTAATTTAGTATCAATAGTTCATCCAATTAACTCTGTACAAGGGTGACACTGGCAGTGGTTCTCAACTTTGTTCCAAGTTGGGTGGGTGGGGGGGTGACACCTATCATGAAGTCATCCTCTGGCAGCAGAATCTCTGGGGATGGGGTAGAAGGTGTAGTTTGAAGAAGACCCTCAGGCAATTCCTATAAATTCACCTGGAGGAGAACGTGACCCATTTTCCTTCCTCCCCCATCACTGCACAAAGAGGCAATGTTGAGGCAGGCCAATCTGATTCTGGTCTTGGAGATTTTATGATGGATTGGGCTCCCTTGGGGCACCCAGAATCAGGTAGCAGGGCCTTCATTACCATGAGGTAGCTGAGCTCTTACTCTTTCTGGTTCATAACTGTTTACAAATTACATTATTTATAGGTGTGGGCTTTTATGGAAGATCGTTTGTTATTGAGCTTACAGTAACTTTTGTTCTTGGTCTTGCGGCTGGGGATTGACACCACGGTCCTGATGTCATCTTTAGGGAGGTCACGCCCTGGCTCAGCGAAGCTACAGCCAGTCTTCAATGCTACGGGTGTAGTCTGGCTGTAGATCACTTGAAAGCCCGGAGGAGTACAGTCACTGGTCGGCACACTGTCTTTCAGCCTTCTGAGCAGGAGTTTCTGAACTGCTGGAGTGGAGACTTGCAGGAGTGGGGCTGGAATGTCTTTCTCATTCCTTCTCCTACTCCCCTCCCCCTTCCTCTCCTCTGCTGTCCCCTCTCACTTTCCTCCCCCTCCCCCTGCGCCGCCTCCTCCTTCACCTCCCCCTCCAGGCTGCGGTTGCTGGTTGCTGGCTGGGGGAGGGTGGCGAGTGGCTGGAAGCCCAGAGTGGGAGGACTTGAGCCCAGGGAGACCTGGTAGCTCCCAGGCCCCTGAGCACGTGGACATCAACCCTGTTTCACATTATCTGTAGAATTATTATAAAATAGGCAAAAAGGCAGGGCCAGCTTCACAAGGCGTTCTTAAAGGACGCAACAGTGTTTTAATTATAGTTTTACAGACAGCCAGTTCATTCATGATTACTAATCTCCCATCTGTAAAATGGGGATAAAACAAAAGTTAAACAAATATTACCCCAAAATAGGAAGCTTGCGCAACAAAGCTGTGTTCATTTCCTGTGAATAGTGGAGAGGAAATAAGTAACTGCGCTTTGTTGATTTTATTCCAGCCAAATACAAAGACGGACCTTATAACAACAAATGTTTTCCTTTGTTCTGGGCCTTGTAAAGAGTCATTTCTCTACAAAGAAAGGATCCCCTTTGTGCGTTCCCTGGCCCGACGGGCCGCAGGGATTATGAAGAGAAAGCTCTCTGGAGCTGTTTTCCTGGTTAGATACTTTGTTCTGGAAAGCAGGCTGGGTTGCCATGGCTACGGCTCCCCAGAGGCCTCGCCCTGCCCCTTTCCACCCGGCCTGCCGGTGCTGTCTGCTAGTACCAGGGCAGTCCTGACTTCAAATGTTCCTCCCGCACAGCATGGAAATGGCAGGGAAATTCCAAACTATAATTCCCAGATGGCCTCTGGAACCCAGAGGCAGAAAAAAAATAATCCCTTGTACGGCAGCCCTGAATTGTCCTTGAAAAAACCGCCGTTAGATTGAAAGCTTGTTGAAGGCAGGAACCACGTCCTCATCGCTGAACCAATCCTTGCCTCTCACGTAACCATCTTACCCCCCAGCCGAAGGGAGGCTGACACACAGTAGGGTCAGGAAAAAAGTTTGTAACTATTTGCCAGTGAGGTGGCAGTTTAGCAGGGGGTTAAAAGCAAAGATTCAACCAGAATCTTGGTCTGCCACTTAGTTTGATGAAATACCTAATCTCTCCAAGCTCCATTTTCCTCATCTCTAGAATGGGAGCGATAACGTCTAACTCCGAGGTATATGGTGAGTACTGAATAAGATAATTTAATGTATGAAACACTTGGTACTGTGTCTGGCTTATAGTAAGCTCTCAGTATTATGATTCTGATTATTACTGTTATCGTCATCGCTCCTATAGCCTCCTGCATGTTCTTGTGGGGAGAAACACTGTCCCCTACTAAAAAACAAACTGAAAAACCCTCAACAACAAAAAAACCTCCAGCAGAGTCTATAGCAGCCCCAGTCTAACAGTTAATGAAATGAATGTAAAAGTGCTGCGTACGTTATTTATTTGTGTAATAGCGTCGACTAGGACATGCTAGTGACAAGCTTCGTTTATGAAAGATTGTTGCACATAAATAATGCACAGCGGATGTGTTCCAATTGTCTACCCATACGTCTATGGTATAAAGATTAAAATAGCACGGAGACATCTTTTAGTTTGACCTTCTCCCTCTCCCCTCCCCCAATCTGTCAGGGCATTTTGAAACCCCACAGAGCCGGTTTTGATTGAGTGTGCATGTTCGTGTGTGTTCGTGTGTGTGTGTGAGAGAGATCCGTACGCTCACAGGGGTCCTCACAGCCCTCCCCGCACCAGGGCTGCCTTCCAATTCAAACAAGCCTTGGGGTCTGGAGACACTTATCTTGTGCCTCTGGAAGATTCTAAACATCCTTGGGATACTCAGGGGAAAGGGAGTTCAGCACCCCACACCCCGAAATCTGCCCTGCCCTGCCCCGCCCCCCCAGCTAGGTCGGGACTTGGGCTAGAATTCCTAGCCAGCCTTTGGAGTTTGGCAAGGCGTGGGGCGGGTGGTCAGGGGATGTAACTGGTCCGGGAAGGCTCCGAGCCCAACCTGGCCGCAGGATGTGCACACCCTCGACAAATGTGGACCACAGCTCAGACGGCTGGGCTCTCAGAGGAGCCACCTGAGGGTGGGGCTAATGAGATGTCCCAGGTTCCGGCACCTGGGGGAGGGGAAGCGCGGTCAGGGGCGTCATTCCACGCTTACCTAATACTGCTATGTCCCTCAGTTGAGAAGGTATGTACAGCTTGTATGTATTTTAGAGCACGAATGAAAAGAGCATGTGGACGGCACTGTCGTTAACGCACAGGGCCGCAGGAGCCTGGTAATTATATGTACAAGGGCCAAGTGTACGCAGGGTGCTCCCAGGACACCTTTGTGCCATGTGTACAGAGGTTGTGCAATAATGCAGCAGAGGTGCGAAAAGGCGGTGTGAACTGCAGGGTGTGAAGTGTCCTTCCCTCTCCTTCAGACCCTCACACACATTCTACCCCCTCCCCCCCCAGCACCCTCATTAAACCTCCGGACACATAATCCTCCCCTCCCCCACACCGCAGCCAGCTTTCTCTGAAAACTGATACCCTGAGGCCCTTTTCCCTTACCAGCCACAATTAGGGGCAGTAAGAGGGAAAATGCGGACTGGATCCAGGCACAGAGGCACTGCTCTGTCGTTTTTCCTTCCGCAATAGGCCGCTGTTCCGGCTCCAGGCCTTATATTTTATCTGACTTTGCCACTCCAGGAAGCAGCTTTAGGCTCCTTCGGGTCCAGGCCAACTCCACTTCTTTCTGCAAAGTCCATTTTGTATTTTCCATTTCACCCTCGTCAAGTCTCAGCCGAGGCTGTTGTTCTCAATCCAGCTCAGAAACTGGCTCAAACCGCCCTGAACTGGATTTGGTGGCTGTTGAGACAGTTTCTGCCTCTTTGTGAGGGCGGATCCGGCCTCATTTGCTCTTCAGTTTCCCTCCCTCCTGTTTTCCCAGTCACCACCAGCAATTCCCCTCCCCCCTGCCTCTCCAGTTTGGCATTTTTTTACCCTTCCCTGGGCCAAGGCCCCATGAAGTAGATTAAATTCTTTAATAAAATAGTGGATTTAGGTTGTAAACCTTCAGCTTGTGTTACATTAACTGTTTAGTTCTGTTTTTCTCAAATTTGTTATCTAACCAGTTGACATGGTGCCCTTAAAATCTTGGCTCTCGTTCTAACCTAGAAACATCTTAAATTTTCACTCTGGTTGGAAGTAAATTTAAATTTCACATCAAAGGCTGGAAGGTGTTGGTGCATTACATTGTTAATTTCTGTTTTGTAACTATATTTAAATCAAAATAATGTATTCATTTCTTTGTTGAGAAAGGGCAAAACATAATATGTATAGAATTTTTACACAGTTACTCATACTGGCTGTTGCAACTGCGCGATTCCCAGAGAAAGAACTGAAAACTTGAGATGGTTTTGGTTTTCGAACATGTAATTTTAACCCTGGATCAGGTTCTGTGGATTGTTCAGTGAAGAAGGCTGTTCGGAGAATGCGCGGGAACCATTCCCAACGCGATGCCGGTGGAGGCAAAACCGGGAATGCGAGGGAATGAGGAGAGGACAGGGCTGGGCTTTTGTAAGTTCTCTCTGTATGAAACTTAAGCATTTCTTATGTGTTGGAACTAGACAGGGAATAATTGTACAATACGGTGCAGGTATTAAATGTACGCTCTAAAATGGCTAATTTTATGTTACGTGACTTTTTACCTCAGTTTTGAAAATTGAAGCGTTTCTGGACAAGAATTTTTCATTTTCTTGTGGTTTTTGAAAAATCAGAGACAGATAATAAGCAACCATTTTCGGGGTGTGGCTCTATTTGGTGCTTGACGACTCACTGGTCTCCCTCTGCTGGCCAAAGTGAGCAACGTGTCACGACGTCGCAAGGCCTTTTGAGCCTGTCTCAATTATATGTCGAAGCACAAGTCCCGGGCTGCTTTACTGAGAATCGTCCTCAGTGCCTTGTTTCGTGTGCATTTTATTTGTTTTACTTACTTACGTGCTTGGTGCAGGGCTCTTTTACTGCACGAGGATCACAGATGTTTTGCTTCTGCAGTGTTACAAAGGATTAATTATAACTCAGCAGTTTAAAATTCACCCCTACATCTCACAGCAGAACCAGAAACGTTGTCATTTCTCCTAGGCTAAAAACCAGATTTATATTGCTCATTTAAGTGTTTAGTTTCAGTAGAGCATAAAGCCCTGGAAAAAAGCCAATTATAACAGTAGATCTGGAAAAGCTATTTTTATCTGCACGAGAGGGCATCTGGCTTTGTGTAGTGACTCAGTACCCTGAGAAAAACTGGGTTTGGGCTAAGGTAGCCTTCAAAACGTACGTAAAAAAGGTGAATCCATCAATTGAATTTGTTTGTATGAGATTTACACATCTTAAGTAATTATTGTGGGAAGAAAAACAGTAGTGTATGCTATACTGGAGGTCAAGTAATCTAGATCGGCCTTCTTGTTCCATCATCTCTTCCTTAAGGATCTTCCCACCTTTTGTTTCACATGCTTAAAATGCTTCTCCTTCCTCCAGTTCCTCCAATTCATGGTCAAGCCTCACCTGTCAAGGCTTTCCTTATATGTCACCTCTTCAGAGAAGCCTTCCTGCTTGGTCAAAAGTAGATTCCTTATACCCTGTTATCTCTTATATGGCATCCTCTTTTTTTTGTTACAGCACCACTGTGACTTACAATTACAGTGTATATACTTGTTTTTTGTGTGTATTCTCTTCCTGCTTCACTAGCTTTCTAAATCCCCTAAGGGCCATATCTGTCTGAACAGAACTATTTAACCAGCCTTTGGAAGAGTACCTGGCAAAAAAATAACAAGGAATAGGTATTTGTTGAACAGAATAAGTTAAATTCAAATACCATGTCTCTAGCTCCAGCCCAGTACTTTCTGGACTACTTTTCTTCTTTTATACCTTGTAGCTTTTTCAAGAGTTAGCCTGTGTCCTTTTTCTCTTGTAAACTCTCAGTAACTACTGATTTGGTTCAGGGCTCCTCTTACCATAATGGGAGAGCCACTGAGTGTAATGGAATCGTCACAGGTCCTCACATTTTAAGCCCCCTAAAAAAGAGAAACAGACGAATCATTTATTTCTTACAGTCTGCGTTTTCTCATCTGTAGCACCTGATTTGACTCTGAAACACCCCTCCTACCACTCCGGCCATGTGCCATCCCTGCCCCCAACCCTTTGATTTCTGAATCTGGAGTCCTTAACTTGGTGCTCCACCCACACCCACACAACAAAACCTTCCCTGCCAGGGGGGTGGGGGTGGATGGGGGGGGTGGAAAGGGTCTACCAATTACTTCTTCAAAAAAGTTTCTCCCTCCAGTCCAGAGAAAGACTCCTCCATGCAGAGATTTAAATTCCCAGGAATTTCAAGTAGGCAATTTGCATTTCTGAGAACCTTTAGACTAGATGTCAGTCTTTTCTTTGGACTTCAGCCCAACACAAGAGTAATCCCTTTGGGGCATTTCTTTACCTAGGCTAATTAGCTATTATTACACTCTTTGGAAAGCTGCTCTAGGGGTTGGAGGACTTTTGTGACCTGTGGTTTTACTCTGTATTCATTGAATGGTTTTGATTGACTGATGGTTGTGTAACTGGTAGAATTTCCCTAGCTGCCTAAAAAATGCTGTGACTTTCACTCCTTTTAACTGGTATAGGGTAACGGTTAAGAGACTAAACTACTGGAAGTCAGAAAAGCTCGAAGCTCTGAAGTCTTGGTTTTCTTACCCATTTTGGTTTTCATCTGCAAAAAGTGGATGTCCACTTTATAGAGTTGTAATAGTCATTATAATAGTATTTGTAGAGCAATTACTTTATGCCAGTTACTGTTCTATATACATAATACTACATAAATATATGATTAGAGACATAGATAGATTCATTTAATCCCAGCCACCCTTTGGAGTAGGTATCATTGTCTCTATTTTACTGCTGAGGACATGGAGCACAGAGAGGTTAGGTACCTTCCCCAAGGAAACACAGCTGGAAGGTGGCAGAACACATACACAAACCCAGGCTGTTTGGGTACTGAGTCTATGCGTTTCAAACACAAGTCCAATTTACCAGGCACAAGGTGAATGTTGCTAAGTGTTAGTTTCTTATCTCCTCCCTTATTTCCATGAAGACAGTCATTACTTCCTCCAGGTGTCTTTGGGGTTTTTTTTTTGCTGAGCCGCAGGGCGTGCAGTATCTTAGTTCCCTGACCGGGGATCGAACCCGTGGCCCCTGCGGTGGAAGCCCGGAGTCTTAACCACTGGACCGCCAGGGAAGTCCTCTTCAAGGTATCTTAATACAAAACCCTAGAAATTCGGAACCAACACAATCCCCTGCGTTTTCAGATGAGGAGATGGAAGGCTAAAGAGCTTGAACCATTTGTACTGTTGTGGCTGAATGGACCTAGAACTTAGCCCTCCTGACTAATCTATGAAGAAATAATGGTTCTCTGTATTAATGTGTTCTATTTCCTTCCTCTTACCATTTTTGAAAAGAAAGATCCTTTTATGAATTTCACTCCTACTCCCACTTCGTTTTCCGCAATTCAGTAACACAAGCTGCACTTGCAGAGACTTAACTGAATGGAATGCACTGCTCTGCTGCCAGAGCACACAAGGGAGTGAGCTAGCATTCGCCCCTGGCAAAACCAGGACGGAGGAAAATTAGCCAGCGCTCACTCCTTCATTCTGCCTCACTCTTTTCCCTCTTGATCCCTTCCCTACTTGTTTCTGGCTCCAGCTTTCTATTCCCTTCCCTGGATTAGGAGTATCGAGCTACCGCTGGTGTCCACCCTAATAAAAATCCCACCCTGAACCGAGATAGGGGCAGTAAGCTGGGCTGTCAGTAGCTGCCTAGTCTCCCCCACAGCCCCGCTTGAGAACAGGAGAGAAAGCCCTGAATTCCTGTCTTCATTGTGCTATTATCTCTCTCTATATATATACATTTGCATGATTTAGTTAACCTGTGCTAGCCATACTTTTCTCGAAATCTTTTTATGAAATACTATCTTTCCTACTGTTTTCTCACAGGGAATTTTGGCTTGGCCATGAACAAGTACTGTGACAAAGCTCAAGAGACCACAATGTTTGCTTTATTTTGTTTGGCTTAAAATAAGAATTCTAAGAAGTATCACGTAAACGTCTGTAGTTGCAAAAGTGCAACATGGCTTTACAGTCTTTGAACAGCCCTATTCTAAAAGGCCACAATATGTAGTGTTATGCTGTAAACACAGAGAATATAATTTCCAAGGAAACGTATTCTTTTACTATCACGGAAGAGGAAATTGAGGGGTTTTTTTTGTTCTTCTTCTTTTCCTTAGCAGTTTTCTTTGAATTGGACCTTGGAGAAGTAAAGAGTATAATAAAGGGAGCTTCTGGCTGGACTGTTTGATGCACGATGAGTCACAGTGAGAAATAAGTTTGAAAATACAGGTTAGGTTCAGATAGTGGAAGTTCTTGATTTTAACAATACTTAAAAAAATTTTATTGAGTTTCTACAACGTGCCAGGTTTTTGTTTTCTGCATATGCTGTATAATGTAATCATCACACACAACCTGATAGAGACTGAGACTTAGGCAACTTGCCTGAGCTCACAGAGAAGGCACAATTCCTTTCTAGGAATTTATAGTCTTCTAAGCACTGTCATAGAGACACATTCACACTACAGTGTGTCACAATGCAGGGAAGGATGATCTCAGACGAGGAGCGGAGAAGGAGGAAGGGGAAAGGCAACCTTGAAGATTTAACAGAAGTGTTGCTGGAGCTGGGTGTTGAGGGAGGGGCAGGAGTTTGGGCCAGTGACGATGGGGGGAGGGGCATGTCGGTCAGCGGGGCTGGGACATTAAAGATACAGATACCTGAAGTAGATACCTGAAGTAGAACATTGCAGCTGGGGAACAGAAGAAGCTAAGTGAGCGGAGTGTAGAGTGAAAAGGTGAAAACAGTGGGAAGGGAGGCTGGAGGAGCTTGCAGGCTAGATCACCAAGGGTCTTGGGTGCCATGCAATGGCGTTTGAACTCATTCCTCTAAGCCTGGGGTTTTCAGCAGAGCACTCCTTCTAAAAAACAGACATTTTGTAGAATTCCAATACCTTCATTTGCAGAAGCGACTAAATCATGTCACAGTGCCCTAGAGGTTTGATGAACATAGTGTTCTAACCCCACTTAGCAGGCACGGTGGAGCCAGTGGAGAATTCTAGGTTTGCCCAGGACTAAGGGGGAGTTCCTGGATGAGGCACTTTCAGTTTTAAAACCTGGATGATTCGTTTACTCTAGTTTTAAGCAGGAATGTAACGTCTAGCATGAAATTGACTCTCTAGCAGTTTGGAGGATGGAATGGGGAAGCAAAGGCAAGAAACCGAACAGTTATCGGATAGCATTATGTTCCAGAGGGTGCTCCATGCCTTCCTGATAGTATAGCTAGGTGTCATTTATCTTATTTTACTGAAACACAGAAAGTTTTTTTTCCCCCCCCAGCAGCACTGCATGGCTTGCGGGATCTTAGTTCCCCAACCAACCAGGGATTGAACCCGGGCCCACAGCAGTGAAAGCGCCAAGTCCTAACCACTGGACTGCCAGGGAATTCCCTGAAACAAAGAAAGTTTAATTCGTCCAAGGCCATGCAGCAATAAGTGGCATCACTGGGATGTGGATCCAGGGCTGTTTGAACCTATGCTCCAAGCCCTATTCATTATATACAAGGGGAGGTCCCTGGAGACAAGGAGACTACTACTTAAAACTATAAAAATGACAGAGTGAATGAAAATGTAGGGGAAGAAGTGGGGAACAGCAGAGACTAATGGTGAATGTCTATATGTAAGGATGGGAAGAGAAATACAAGCCATATCCCATCTGACACAAGGAGAGAGAGAGAAGCCAGGAGAGTATAGTTTGATGAAAGAAAATGGAAAAGTGATTTCACAAAGGAAAGGTTGGTCCCAAGTGTCCAATATGGTAGAAGCTGAGGGCAATGAGGACTGTGGAGAGATGACTGGAATTAGTACTAGGAGGTTGTTAATGAACTGTTTCAGGGAGTAGTCACTTTGGACTAAGTAACTGTGGTGGCTTTGTAACGTTGTCAGATTGGCTAGGCTAAACTCCGTTTCTCCAACGTTCCTTCCCAGTATGTTTCCCTTTAAGGGTGGGCCACAGAGATATTAACGTGGAAGACTTTGATGGCTGAGTGAGCCATGGCCATTTTGGCTTTTATTTCAGAAGATGGGGGCAGGCCCTTTTGTAGCTCATGTGAATTGTCCCTTAGCGGCTGGCTCCCCTCACTGATGTGGGGCAGCAGTCGGGCCTGCAGCTGCTCTACTTCCCCTGAATCCTCCTTCGGCTTCTGTGACCCCTGGGCCACTTGTGTGTCTACCTCTGTAGGGGAGACTGCAGTCTAGAAAGGGAGACAGATGATTAAAAAGTAAACAGTCAGGTAGGTATTACACATGGTATGAATACTCTGAAGGCAAAACAACAAAACCAAATCAAATCAAACCGACCCCCTCCCTGCCCCCCCAGTGACAAGATACTGAGGTCAACATAGAAGGGATATATTGGTTTAGATTGGGAGATCAGGGAAGCATTTTCTATGATGTGCATGTAAGCTGAAATCCGAAGGATAAGTAGGACTTAAGAAGATCATTTTAGGGAAAAGGAATAGCACGTATTAGCCCTGAGGTAGAAGAGGCCCAGGTGTTCAGGGAACTGCAGTAGCCTGAGCTCTTAGAGTCTGGTAAGGAGAGAGAGGGACCTGAATCAGGACTGGAGAAGAAAGCTTTGTGGTCAGTCAAGGATTCTGGAATTTATCCCAGGAGTAATGTGAAACAATTTTTAGTAGTTAAGATTCTCTGGTTGCAAGAAACAGAAATACAAATCAAAGCAGCTGAAGAGAAAAATGGATTTTTGTTGGTTCACATAACTGAACCACAGGAAGCGTAGGACTGGAGGTGGCCTTAGGGGCGAAAGAACACAAGGTATAAAGACCATTGAAACTCTTTCTTTTTTCCATCTTCACTTCCCTTTACATGTCTAACTTCATCTCTATACTTAGATTTTTTTTTTTTCTTTTTCTTTTTTTTTTGGCGGTACGCGGGCCTCTCACTGTTGAAGCCTCTCCCTTTGCGGAGCACAGGCTCCGGACGCGCAGGCTCAGCAGCCATGGCTCACGGGCCCAGCCGCTCTGCGGCATATGGGATCTTCCCAGACCGGGGCACGAACCCGTGTCCCCTGCATCGGCAGGCGGACTCTCAACCACTGCGCCACCAGGGAAGCCCTATACTTAGATTTTTAATGAGACTGGATCCATAAATCACATCTCCATTGTTTTCCTCTTCCTTAGTCTACAACATTGTTCTTACTAGATCCAAAAGCTCTGAGTTAGAAGCAGATTACTTTGACCGGGGAAATAGAGAAAAACAGCTAACAGTGACCTCTCACGTTCTTGAGAAATCTCTTTATCATAAAGTGTTGCCTAAATTTTGAAATGAGCATAATTATGTCACTTTCCTCATGTCTGGATAGTAAAGTACGTTTTTTTTAAAGTTGTTTTCTTTCTTTTTTTAATATCTATTTATTTATTTATTCTTTTTGTTTGTTTATTTTATTTTATTTTGGCTGCATTGGGTCTTCGTTGCTGCACGCGGGCTTTCTCTTTAGCTGCCGAGAGTGGGGGCTACTCTTTGTTGTGGCGCGCGGGCTTCTCATTGCGGCGGCTTCTCTTGTTGCGGAGCACGAGCTCTAGGCATGCGGGCTTCAGTCGTTGTGGCACGTGGGCTCAGTAGTTGTGGCTCTTGGGCTCTAGAGCGCAGGCTCAGTAGTTGTGGTGCACTTGCTTAGTTGCTCTTCGGCATGTGGGGTCCTCCCAGACCAGGGCTCGAACCCGTGTCCCCTGCACTGGCAGGCGGATTCTTAACCACTGCACCACCAGCGAAGTCCCAGATTACCATAATTTAAAGCTAACACTTTCAAAGGAGAAGAAAGGGAGACGATATATAATGGCCGCTGTTCTGTGTCATACATCACATCCTGAAGAACAGGAATAGCAGAGACTCTTGCCCTAAGAGTGGCATAAGTTCCTTGCTCACCAGTCTGTTTGTCGTGGGCTCCGCTATCTGAAAAGCCTTCCCATCTTTATCGTCCCATGTGGCCACAGCCGAGGTAGTCATTAGGGAAGATTCCTTTTTTTCTTCCAACAGTCAAATTCCTTTGGGGAAGGTTTGGGGGACTTGAGTATTAATTGCCTTAGGGGTTGAGTAATTATAGGGCTTTGTTTTCCAAGCCTGGGGTTTCTAAGGCAATACAACTCCCTTATAATATTGGTGCATTTTTTTTCTATTCACATTCCTTGGGATCGTGACCAAAACCAAAATTCTTTTTTTCCTACTCTCTTGGAAACAAACATTGCTGCTTGGCCACCCACTAGCTCATAGCTTCTTGACCTCTATCATGGCCTATCAGAGGTGGGGAGACAGAACTAATTATCTCCTTCTTTTCTGGCTACATCCTAGTGGCTTTTTGCAAATGGAACAATCGTTCTTTTGTCAGGCAGGGAATGAGTAACAGGAAGTGACTGGGCGTGATCTGTGGGTATCAGTATCCTGGCTTCCTTAGCATCCACTTCAGCTTGGAGTATGGAATTTGGATATTCTAATCTTGGAAGCCCAAGACTGTTACTCTCAGTCATCTTGGATTATCAACCATAGGAAAAATCTGTATTTTCTATTTTTTCTGTTTTTAGACAAGCCAGCTTCAAATAAAGCTTGGCTCTTCCTTGTTGGACCTTACTAGAAAGTAAACATTCCAACATAATAAATTTTCTATCAAGTTCTCCAAACATATTTTCTGTCAGGTCTCTAAACATCCAGCCTTGTTTGTTTGATACATGGAGAATCCTAAGATAAAATAGGCAGTACTTTAATCAGTTACTTTCCTATCAAAAAGCAAGAATTGATAATCATTCCTACTTGGGGAATGGGAGAGTCCTCACTACCCTGCACCTCACCTCAATTAGCCAATTCCATATTTGGGGGTCTGTTATTTTTAATATTTTTATTTATATTTTATTTTATTTTATTTTTTTGCCCTGGTGCACAGCATGGTGGGATCTTACTTCCCCAACCAGGGATCGAACCCATGCCCCCTGCACTGGGAGCACAGAGCCTTAACCACTAGACTGCCAGGGAATTCCCTGTCCGTTATTTTTAAATTCTGTATTCCTGATACTATTTGAAGCAATTATGTTTCCATTATAAGAGTCAAAACTCCAGGACTTCCCTGGTGGTCCAGTGGTTAGGACTCAGCACTTTCACTGCCATGGCTCTGGGGTCAATCCCTGGTCAGGGACCTAAGATCTCACAAGCCTGGCGGCGTGGCCAAAAAAACATAAAAAAACAAAAAACAAAAAGAGTCAAAACTCCAACTCAAATTGTATTCCATAAAAAGGATAATATATTGACTCCTGTAAGTGAAAAGTTCAGGAATAGCATTTGTCTTAGTCTGCTAGGGCTACCGTAAAAAAATACCACAGAATGGGCAGCTTAAAAAACAAATTTATTTCTCACAGTTTTGGAGGCTGGAAGTCCATGATCAAGGTGTCAGCAGATTTGATTTCTCCTCAAGGAGAGAGGCTTGCACATGGTCATCTTCCCACTGTGTCCTCTGGTGGCCTTTTCTGTGTGTGTGTGTGTGTGTGTGTGTGTGTGTGTGTGTGTGTGTGTGTGTGTGTGTGTGTGTGTGTGTGTGTGTGTGTGTGTGTGTGTGTGTGTGTGTGTGTGTGTGTGTGTGTGTCTTCCCCTTTGTAAAAGAGCACCAGTTATATTGAATTAAGGCCCACCCTCATGACCTCATTTAAACTTAATTACCTTTTTAAATGCCCTATCCTCAAATACAGTCACATCAGGGTTAAGGCTTCAACATATGAATTTTGGTCATACACAATTCGTCTATAACAGTACTATTTTCATAGCTAATAGTACATGGATTTGGATTGATGGCCAAATGAGGTCATGAGGATTCTCTGTCTAATTCTTATCTTTATTTTCTTCTTTGTTGGTTTTATGTTCAAGCAGGCCTTCATGTGCTGGCCCTTTGACAACTCTAGATTTAATAGATTTAACTCTTATGATTTAATAACTTCAGTGGGAAGATAGTATCATTTTCTCGATAATTCTAGTAAAAAATTCCGTGGTTGTCTGCTGGCCTGGAATGAGATACGTGCATATCCTTGGGACAAGCATGAGAGCCAGGGCAAAAGGCTATGCTGAATGTCCAATCCCGGGTCACATGCCCACCCCTGGACCCAGGATGGGGGTGAAGTGCCCCAACTTGAACTACAGGAACTCAAGAGTAGGGAAGAAGGTGTTTCTCCAAAGGACATTAAAATGTTGCTATCAAGAAACTGGGGAACAGATAATGGCAGGTAAAATCCAGCAAATATTCCATGACATCTAAATTTTCTTCTAATGCCAGTATGTTATGACTTAATCCTGAATCAGTGAGTATTTTGAACCAAGTGTTGTTTTAAAGGACAGTGCTGGCATTGTTTATAAAATTCAGAGTTCTTTCCATAATCCTTGAAAGAGTAAAGGAAACATGTAATTAATTTTGAACTGCAGAAATGCACTGAGGAACCTCCCTCTACTAAAAATGCTAAATTGGACTCTCAGAGGAACCATGCACCAGCTGTCATCTTAAGAAATACGAAGTTGAACTTCACCGTAAAGGATCCTCATTCTGAGAGGATTTCTAAGATGGTCCTCTGCTGGTGGCTGTGTGCTGTGAGGGCTTCTCATGTTGCTTCTAGATAGATGATTTAAATCAGTGTCTCTCCTCCCATCCCACTCATTTACAATATTAGTTAGTCATTAAGCCCTACATTTCATTTCAGTCATCTTCTTTTCTTTCACAGTATTCTAGTACTAAGCTTATGGCTTTATACCTGGCTTAATTGTGAAAGGCAAAACATTTTTATGCAAGAGTCCTTGTCCATATAAACAGTTTGAGTTACCCCACATCAGCATGTCTACCTTATTCTGGTAGCTCAATCTTGCAGAATCCCACAAAAAAATATGGCTCTCTCCGGGCACCTTTATAGACCTGAGCTGGCTATGGGCATAGCCATGGGCCTCCCTATGTCAAGCCATAGGCATGAGTTTGGAACTCCTTTTGGTATCTGGGCAACCCATCTTAGGGGAGGAGGAGAGAGGGAGAGTACAGCAGATAGGGTTTGGAGAGTGTCCTGAAGGGAAGAAATGGGTGTGGGGACACTGTAGCCTTGGCTGGTCCCAGGCACTGGATGGGGACTTGGAAAATTTTGAGAAGGACCCTCCAAAGCATGGAGGGTGGGGAAGGGAAGCCCTGAGGCTTAGGACCCAGGAAAGGAGCTGTATTTGCTCAGGTCAAAGGTCGGTACTGATCTTTCTATTATCTACAGGGTAAAGTCCAACCTTCTTTGTTTAATATTTTAATTCTTCCACAATCTGGCATAGTTCTCTAACAGGTATGGAGGTAGGGCCTTGATTCAGTGGTATTGTGGAGCCAGTTCTCACTGGCTTCCAAGAGTCAATTGTGGGCATTTCTTTCCAATTTCATGTTGAGTGATATCACATTGGTAGCTTGAAATTTGCCATGGTGGCTTATTGGCAAATGCTAATAATTTGCTTTTTTGATTTTTGTTTTTGAGAGGCAGTTAGACATATAGCCATATGCCACTGATTAGCTTATTATTAAAGGGATGTCTTATTACTAGAGTGAAGGTAGGTTTTTGCCTCGGCCCCCAGGAAGGGATGTTTTTCAATGTGTGCCCTAGACAGAATATTTTTTGGAGCTGAGGAATTTGAAGGAAGAAGAAAATTTACAGGAAAGGGACAGAATTCTAGGAAGGTAGGTTTATGTAGTCACACTTAATTTAACTAAGGCCTTTTGCATCAGGCAGACGTGGAAAAGTCGGAAATCTCTCTAATTATTTTTGTTAATCCAGCTGATTTTAATACCAATACCTGATAAGGATAATACAGAAAACAGAATTAGAGAATACAGATGAATATATAATATATTCTATGAATGCAGTATTATATGAATATATTCTAGAATGCAATATGACTATAGATGCAAAAATTGTATAAAATATTAATAAATATAATTCAGAAATCTATCCTATTAATAATAAACAATGCCCAATTAAGGTTTATAGGAATGCAAGGATAGTTCAATAGCAGGAAAACTATCAATATAATTAATTATATTAATGTTTTAAGAAATCATATCATATCAAAAGACTTCAAAGTGATAATTGATAAATTTTAGTAGCCATTCCTGATAAAACTCTGGAGTAAAGGAAATAATTGATAGATTTGACTATATTAAAATGAAAACTTCTCTTCATCAAAAGCTATCACACACAAAGTGAAAATGTAATCTACAGACTGGGAGAAAATTTGCAATATGAAAAAGGATTCTTATTCAGAAGATTTAAAGAACCACAATTCAGTATGTAAACGACAAAGAACCTGAAAGAAAAACTGGAAAAGTATTTGAACAGAGAATTCACTGAATGAAAAGATACTGTCTTACTGTTAATAAATTAAATGCAAATTAAAACAATATGGGGACTTCCCTGGTGGTGCAGTGGTTAAGACTACGCGCTCCCAATGCAGGGGGCCCGGGTTCGATCCCTGGTCAGGGAACTAGATCCTACATGCATACCACAACTAAGAGTTTACATGCCACAACTAGGGAGCCCACATGTCACAACTAAGACCTGGTGCAACCAAATAAATATATAAATAAATATTAAGAAAAACCCAACAATATGAAGTGACAATATGTATCCATCAGACTGGCTAAATTTTTGAAGCATAATACTAAGTGTTGGCAATGATGTGTTGGAAGTGTGAAACAACTGGAATTCTTATAGACTGCTGATGGAAGTATAAATTGGTACAATCACTTTGGAGAGCAATTTTGCAACATCAGATAAGGCTGAAAAGACACATACAGGTATATCTCATTTTACTGTGCTTCACAGATATTACATTTTCTACAAATTGAAGCAAGTCTGTCAGCACCATTTGTCCAACAGCATTTCCTCACTTAATGTCTCTATACCACATTTTGGTAATTCCTGCAATATTTCAAACTTTTTCATTATTATCATCTTCGTTATGGTCATCTGCGATCAGTGATTTTTGATGTTGCTATTGTAAATTGTTTTGGCATTTTGTTAGCAGTAAAGTATTTTAAATTATGTACATTGTTTTTCTAGCCATAATGTTATTGCACACTTATTAAGACTACAGTATAGCATAAACATGACTTTTACATGCACTAGGAAACCAAAAAATTTCTGTGACTTGCTGTATTGCAATACTTATTTTATTGTGGTGGTCCGGAACTGAAGCTGAACATCTCTGAGGTATGCTTGCACTTTATTGGACACAAACCTTGTGCAGTTCCTCAGATCCCTTCTTTCTAAAGGCACTGTCCACCTCCCAGTTTTCACTAATACTGCTGCCTTTGCTTGTGACCTTGCCAAGCTCCCTGAGCTGGCTGGAGTTTGAGTTGAAAGCCCAGACTTTCATAACCCTCATATTACTTATGCCAAATCCTATTCACAATTAATGGTCTCTACACTTCCAGACTTGTATATAATGCTACACACAGGTTACAGGATTATAGGATTTGGCTTATAGGATTTGTCAGTTACAGGATTTGGCTTTAGGAGAGGCTGCCAAAAAGCCAGATGATGCGACCTTAAATGCAGGGGTAGGAAAGTAGTCAGCTCCTTGTGGGGTGAACCTTGACCTGTGAGAAGAGGGTGAGGGGAAGAGAGATGGGCAGATAAATCCCCTCTCCCTTTTTCATTCTATAGATTGTGCTGTGATGTACTTTCTCCTTCAAACGTTCTGGTAAAGGCTTCACATGCTGTGTGAACACATCTGCCAAGTGACCCACTATCTTATGGCTTGTTGTGATACAGGGTAATAAATTGTGTTGTATTGTTCTGAATCTTTTCTTGCTTCACTTCTTTTTTTCCTTTTCTCACTGCCCTGGGCTTGTACTTTCTAAATAAAGTGGCAGTACCTTAATCTTTACCTCAGGCTCTGTTTTCTTGAGTTCTTAGTCTTACAATTCTACTCCTAGTTCCACACTGTAGAGAGATTCTTACACATGTGCATAAGGAGGTATCTGTGAGAATATAAATTACAACCTTGTTTAGAATAGTAAAAATTTGGGAATTCCCTGGTGGCCCAGTGGTTAGGACTCCATGCTTCCAACACAGGGGGCACAGGTTCGATCCCTGGTAGGGGAACTAAGATCCTGCCTGCCACGCGGCATGGCAAAAAAAAAAAAAGAGAGAGAAAAAAAATTGTGAACAGTTAGCTGTTACTGTGGTGATTTGTACAAAGAGATAGAATACTGCGCTGAGAATAAAGGAACTGGAGCTGCATGTATAACATGGCTAGTTCTCAAAGTAATACAGGGAAGCAAAAAGAGTAGTAGCAAGGAAACTCATATTCTACACAACCATTTATATAAAGTTTACAGACATAAAAACAACAAATTTTTATATATGTGCATTTATAGTAGAAATATAAAAACGTTTTGGGGAACGAGAAGCACATACTTCAAGATAGCAGTTGCCTTTGGAGAGGGAGAAAGGGAACTGAGATTCGAGTGGGGTCTGTTGGGAGCGTCAGTGATACTGGAACCGTGCACCTCTGATCAGGACCTGAACTCACGTGCCGGGACTTGAACCCACCATCTTTTAACTAGTATCACTCACCTGGTGTCTTGGACTTACTGAGGCTAAGTTTCTTTGTGTCTTAGCACAGAAGGAATTCAGCGAGAGGCAAAGTGAGAGGCGAGAAGTAGATTTATTAATAGAGGACGCTCGTGAGGGATGCAAGCGGGCAGGTGAGGGGGGTCTGCCCTGAGGATTAAGCAGACTACGTTTGTATAATCAAAGGGAAGTGGGGGAGGGGAAAAGACCACCTTCTTCCTCATTCTTCAAGTAGACGTCAGGCTTACATCACTAGCTCCTCCTTCATAATGGGCAGGGGAGTGTTCGACCCTATGAGGTCGAGCGAAGACTGTCATAGCGCTTTACTCACATCAGCAGGAGGGTGGTAACACATACTAAAATATGTTGAATCATCTCAGGTTTCCATATAATGAGGGTCTCCTACTTTGGAGCGTCACCTTTCCCTTAAATTCCTGTCCTTGGTCCTAAGGATCACACTCTTGCTGAACTCGACCCGCAGAATACAGGCCTCATTTTTTTTTCTTTCACTTAGTGACCTGGGGCGTGCCTCGTGCTTTTATTTATGGCTTTATAGTTAAGCAAGCCTGCTTCGTTCCACGACATTCCGATAGCTTTCTTGAGCGATCATTAACGTACAGTGGTCTCCCAAAGTTCCCTAGGTTTCCCTCTCTGTCTATAATTCCCTACTGGGACTTGTACAACTAGCTGTGTAACTATCCTACCCTATCCCTATCAATATCTGTAATGCTTTAGTTCTTAACCTGAGTGGTGGAGCACAGGTGTAGTGGTCTGAACAAAAATTGTGCTTAATATCTTTAGTTTTCCTCTCTAGATCCAAGGTCCCTTTCTCTAGCCTGCTGTGTGCCCTAAGAGGCATAAACTGATCTATATGGACTGCATCAATGACCTTCCCAACTCTGGCTTCCACCTGGTTCCAGCTAGTAAGGAGGATCCAAAGGAGATGAGAGGGTGGGTGAAGAGTGAAGCTCAGGTGTCATCCTTATATTTCTATGTTGCTTAGTGTTTTCTTATTTACTTAAATATTCTACGAAAGCGTGGGTTACTGTGGATGTGGGGTGGGGTTGAGGTGCCAATACAGGTGAAAGTGAAGGAAAAAAGGGTAGGGAGCCAGATTCAGAAGGAAAAATAGATCTGCCCGTTAAAAAAAGATCTAGAGGTTGGATCTGGGCATATAGTTAAAGCTCCGTAGGGAACTGTTTCTCATCTAGATGGAACAGCCAGTGCAAACTCTTTGAGGCAGAAAGAGGCCAGTGTGGCTGGAGCTGAGTGACCGAGGGACAGGGTGGTAGGAAACAGAGGTGGGGGGCGCTGGGTGAAGTGGGACACTCTAGGAAATTGAAAGGATTTTGGTTCTCACCCTCATCTCTGAACTGACAAAATCATTTTGCTAATCTCATCTGCAGATTCTCTTATCATTTAGGAGATAATTTGTCAAATCCTCTGTTTCCCGCTTTCTACCGAGCTTCTAGTCAGTCTCTGCTAAGCTTGAGGCTAAGGGGTGGAGTATCTCTAAACCTCATGAGTGGTGCAAAGGACTAAGTGCATAGTTTCCGAATCAACACTGGAAGAACAAGTCAGATCTGGGTTGCCAGTCTAGTGGGATAAATAAAAGGGAGCCAAGGGAAGGGCTTTGGGGCACCAGGCCTGGCAAGAGGGAGGAAGGGGCAGCAGTGCTGGCCAGTGAGAGGGAGGGATTCAGGAAATGAGGTGCAGATGTGGCAGTTTAATTTATCTGAGTCAGAAATCTTGAAATCATTTAGAACAGCTACTTATCCTCTTACAATCTTTTGTTTGTTTGTTTTTTTGAGGCCCCCCCCCCCCCGAACTGCGCAGCATGTGGGATCTTATTTCCCCTACCAGGGATAGAACCTGTGTCGCCAGTATTGAAAGCATGGAGTCTTAACTGCTGGACCACCAGGGAAGTCCCCCCCCCTACCCTGCGCCCCACCTTACAATCTTGTCATCAACCTTGGGTTTCAGTTTCCTTTTACCAGTCTTAGTTCTATTTTTTTTCATTCTGAAAATATTCCTATTGATAAAAAAAAGAAGTGAAATTGTTAAAAAAAATCTCAGTTTCTTTGTCATTTCTCAACCCAGCCATCCACAGCAGTTTTCCTGCTATGTAAATTTGATCATGTTGGGCTTTCTCTCACATTTAGGATAAAATTTAAACTTTTTTTTTTTTTTTGCCAGTGAGACTTCCCTAATTTTGTGCCCTCTTTATCATTTTGGCTTTATCTCTTGCCTCTTTTCTATCCCTCCGTGCAAGCTGGCCATTCCAAGAATGCAGTTTGTGGTTAGAGTGGAGTTTCTCAACAGCGGCACTATTTGGAGCCAGAGAATTTGTTTGCTGTGGGAGGCTATCCTGAGCATTGTAGGATGTTTAGCTGCACACCTGTCCTCTGTCCACTAGATACCAGTAACACCTACTCAGTTGTGACAACTAAAAATATTTCCAGACATTGCCAAATATCTTCTGGGGGCCAGAATTCCCTTTGGTTAAACACTGCCGTGTCTGCCCTCGCTTCCTACTTATTTCTTCTACATGGGGTGACCTCCCTGTAGTCATCCTTGCAAACTCCTGCTCATCTTTCAGTGTCTCAATCCTCTTTCCTTGGTAGTCCTGAATGACTCCCAAGATGAGGTTAGGTGAGCTGGGCCTCCCAGTTACAGAGCACCTTGCTGTATTAGAGCAAGATCCAATTGTATTCTGATTTGTTGGGTTTGCCTGCCTCCGTATCAGACTCAGGGTTTAGAGGACCAGACTGTTTTCAAAATTTGTGTTCTCTGTATCTAGCTAAGTACCTAGCCTAAAATACTGACAATATCTAGCTGAATCTTTAAAACTTTACAAGTTTGAATGTTGGGTATGATTAAAGCAGTTTAGAAATGACACACAAAAGCAGATTAATCTTTTTCTCATAACTGATGTGAAGTCTCTTGAGATCCAGGTTGTAATTTGTCACTGCATCTGAAATATGACCCTTTGTATATATTTTATGAATAATTGCCTCTAGTTATTACATTTGCTTTGAGCACAATTTATAGATTATGTCTTGCATATCTACAACCCAAGCTTTAAAATTTTAACAATTTATGCAAATCTTATAAAGACATTATATGGTACTGTATATTTATAGATACATGTCTGTTGGATTTGAGGATCTTTATCAATTAAGTACTGGGATATATGTACTCTTGAATAACCACCTTCCTAGAGCCGTACTATTATCTGACAATAGTTTAGTTTTTCTGCATTTTGTTATTTAGGACCAACCACTCTTTTTAAATGGTTATTTCCATTTAGGAAGTTTGTTATCTATCACTGACAATTGTGAAAAATATTTTAAACATTTCTAAACAGTGCTATCCTTTACCGATGCTGCCATCTCCTGGATGCTGTTAAGCACTGTAACAATCAAGAAGTTTATAGTTCATACACAGTGGTTTCCAAAAGTAATGTGATACGTGGCTCTAAAAAAATGTTCATTTTCTCTTTTTCTTCCTTTTGTTTAGTTTGAAAAGGAGATATATATATCTCCCAGGATATATATATCCTTCCTAACCACCTGCTGCTGGAGTCTGAATGGTATAGTACTGGGGTGAAAATGGCTATGCTAAATATCTTAATTTTGCCCTCTAGATCTATTAGCCATGGTTCTCTACTCTGCTCTGTGTCCTAGGTGGTAGAGACTGATCTGTATGAACTGTACCAATAAACTTCCTGGACTTTTAACTTCTAATTGAATCTGGGCAATAGGAAGCATTCAAAGGAAGTCAGAGCGGGAGAAGAGAGCAAAGCTGGGGTGTTCGTTCCCCCCGCCCTCCTCCTATGAGGCCACAGGGCTCTACTCCTTAACTGAAGGTCATATTTCCTGGCAAGGGCCCTTACTGAAATAGCTCACTCTATCATAGGGAAGTAGTAATCACTCTGTCCCTGTATCCTTCAAGGCCAAGGAGGGTAACAGTACCTAAGTGCTATGAAACCTAGAGCCCTTCACTCTCCCCTGTGGCCGCCCTACATTCTGTCCATACCTTTGTAAACGATCCTTTCATTAAGTATTTATTAAATCCCTCCAGCTTGAGTGTGTCCCCTGCTGGGCCCCTGACCAAAACAACAGGAATAATGATAGCAGTTACCCATAGGTGTGTCATAAGGGTTAAATAAATAAATTAAGACCTGACTAGTGCTTAACAGTGTCTGAGAAAAGAGATAAAGATGAAAGCAGTTAGAAAGAAAATGATAGTGAAGGAGACCAAAGATGATCTGATACTAGAATAATTGCTATTCCTTTAGTGGTGAGAGCCCCCTGCCCCCAAAATGAAATATTTATATCGAAATATCTTTATAGGAAAGAGTCAGAGATGTAAAAGAAGAAGACTTTCCTGATAGAAAGGAGTAGCTGAATCAGCAGATCAAAACTTTACACAAAGAGGAACAATTGATCTAGAATGACCAACAGTAAGACTTGAGAAAAAGAAATAATCTTTAAGCAACTAGGTCCCCCTTAAAGTCCCCTAAAAGGAGAGAAAGGAGGATTTATACTAGTATTTAATTCCAGAAGACATCAAGGTCTACAGAGTTCTAAGGGTAAGAAATGTGACCCAGGATGATAACCAGATATGGCAGCTTTCCTTAGTGTCAGGGAATTTCTTGATTTAAAAAATGCCCAGAATATCATAGTTCACAATAGTCATTCCCAAAGGAGTCTCACTTTTATTCGTGGTCACCAATGAATGTTTTACCATAATGGTAAACGCTTACCTATTAAATTATAAACATGACTTTAGAAAACACCTGGTAAAATGAGAAAATGGTTGTAATTTGTAAACTAAACCACGTATTTGAAGGATAAACCCCTTCAACTTTTAGGGACTTGTACCATTTGTTAGGGATTTCATCCTCGGTTTTGATAAAAAGACTGTGAAGTTTACATTGTGTACTTTATTTCTATTTGTTTATGCCCATACATCTCCATTATATAGTGTGTTAGTATGGACCCAAGTAAATAGGAGTACACATACAAAATTAGGGCTAAAAGTTATGAGCTGAGTTGTGCCCCCACCATTCATATGTTAAAGTCCTAACCCTACGTATCTCAGAATATGAGATGTATGTATTTGGAGATAAGGTCTTTAAAGGGGTCATTAAGTTAAAATGAAAGTATTAAGGTGTACCCTAATCCAATATGACGCGTGTCTTTACAAGAAGAGGAAATTTGGACACAGACCTGTAAAGAGGGAAGATGATGTGAAGATGGAGGCAATGAAGCAGGAGTAGATGCCCTGGAAATCTGCCACCACCTGTTCAAGCAACTAGCTATTCTTTCAATACATTTTGGAGACTAATATTTTAAATACTATGAGGACCATTGTGTCTGCTGAACACAATATTTGTGATAAGCAGCTCAGTCCTCTTGGTCATTTGAGGGCTGATGATCAGGCATTCAATCTTCACCAAGGCTCAGTAGAACTCCAGGACACATTTCTGCAAAGAGACGTTATCTGCAGAAGGAAACACGGCTTTACTCGCACACTTTAGATGGCTACCCCGTGATTCTCCTATTGCCACTTTCTAGTGGCATTCAGTCTGCTGCAAAAGCTGAATATGGGCCTGCAAGGCCATAAGGCCTAAGTGACAGACAGCTTCTTCATTGCATCCAGGACCTGTTGCAGAGCCTTTTGTTGCTTATGGGCCCATTCAAACGGGCAGCACACTCAAATATTTATTGCCCTTCAGATCAAGAGAGACCCTCAACGTGTCTCCTTTTTCTTGGTGGGAAGTGCAATGTTCGCAACTTATCCTTTATTTTGACCCAGACCACTCAATCCCTAGAAACTCACTAAAGTGGCAGGGCCCAGAATCTAGGGCAGCTTATCTCCCATCCTGTGCCACACATGTATATCTCTCTGGCAAATAGGATATTCACTATTCCTTGCTCATCATTTCCACTTAGCATGATGTCATCCATGTTGTGGGCTGACATGACCTTCTGTGGTATTTCCAGACAATCGAGGTCTCTGTGAACTAGATCAGAGGTTGACATTTTTTGTAAAGAGCCAGATAGTGGATATTTTAGGCTTTGTGAGCATATGATCTCTGTTGCAACTGTTCAGCTCTGTGGTTGTAGTGTGAAAACAGCCATCAGTAACACACAGATAGCACATGAATGTGGCTATGTTTCAATAACACTTTATTTATAAACACCGAAACTTGAATTTCATGTGATTTTCTTTTTTATAAAAAATTATTTATTTATTTATTTATGGGCCATGCCGGGCCTTAGTTGCGGCACGTGGGATCTTCGTTGCCACGTGTGGAATCTTTGTTGTGGTGTGTGGGATCTTTAGTTGTGGCATGCAGGATCTTTAGTTGCAGCATGTGAGCTCTTAGTTGTGGCATGCGGGATCTAGTTCCCTGACCAGGGATCAAACCCGGGCCCCCTGCATTGGGAGCACGGAGTCTTAACCTCTGGGTCACCAGGGAAGTCCCTCATATGATTTTCATGTGTCATGAAATAGTATTCATTTTTGGATCTTTGTCAACCATTTAAAAATATAAAAACCATTCTCGGCTTGTGAGCCATACAAAATAATGGCATTTGGCCTGTGGCTTGTAGTTTGCTGACGGCTGGATTAGATTATGGCAGAGAGCAAGAAAATTAACATAGACAACTGAGGCAAAACCGTGAAAGTATATTGCTGACCCTACCAGGTGAAAGCAAACTGCTCTGGTTTTTTATACTTTATTATACAGAAATAAGCACGTGACATGTCAATAGCTGCAGACTGGACGGAAGGGGCTATATTGATTCACTCCACTAAAGAAGTCAAATCTGAAATAGTAGAGTCAGTTGACCACCTAATTAATTTTATGATAATCCATAGTCATTCTTCAAGATACTTCTGTCCTCTGAACATGACACATAGGCAAGTTAAGTGGTAGTGTGAAAGGACTCACTACTCTAGAAACTTCCAAGTTGTTTTTTGCTTTTGTTTTTTAATTGATGTACAGCTGATTTATAATGTGTTAGTTTCAGGTGTATAGCACAGTTACTCAGAGATATATATATATATTCTTTTTCATATTCTTTTTCCTTATAAATTATTACAAATTATTGAGTATAGTTCCCTGTGTTGTACAGCAGGTCCTTGTTGACTATTTTATATCCAGTATTGTGTATATATTAATCTCAAACTCCTAATTTATCCTTCCCCCCACCCCCCTTTGATAACCATAAGTTTGTTTTCTATGTCTGTGGGCCTGTTTCTGTTTTGTAAATAAGTTCATTTGTATCCCTTTTTTTTTTTAGATTCCATATATAAGTGAAATCATGTGATATTTGTCTTTGCCTGGCTTACTTCACTTAGTATGATAATCTCTAGGTCCATCCATATTGCTGCAAAAGACATGATTTCATTCTTGTTTTTGGTTGAATAATATTCCATTGTATGTATGTAGCACTTCTTTTTTTTTAAATAAATTTATTTATTTATTTATTTATTTATTTATTTATTTTTGGCTGCCTTGGGTCTTCATTGCTGTGTGTGGGCTTTCTCTAGTTGCAACGAGTGGGGCCTACTCTTTGTTGCAGTGTGCAGGCTTCTCATTGCGGTGGCTTCTCCTGTTGCAGAGCACAGGCTCTAGGCACGCGGGCTTCAGTAGTTGTGGCTCATGGGCTCTGGAACGCAGGCTCAGTAGTTGTGGTGCATGGGCTTAGTTGCTTTGCGGCATTGGGGGTCTTCCTGGACCAGGGATCAAACCTGTGTTCCCTTCATTGGCAGGTGGATTCTTAACCACTGCACCACCAGGGAAGTCCCTATAGCATTTCTTCTTTATCCATTCATTTGTCGATGAACATTTAGATTGCTTCCATGTCTTGGCTACTGTAAATAGTGCCGCTGTGTACATTGGGGTGCATGTATCTTTTCGAATTATAGTTTTCTCCAGATATGTGCCCAGGAGTGGGATTGCAGGATCATGTGGTAACTCTATTTTTAATTTTTTAAGAAACCTCCATACTGTTCTCCAACATGGCTGCACCAATTTACATTTCCACCAACAGTGCAGGAGGGTTCCTTTTTCTCCACACCCTCCCCAGCATTTACTATTTGTAGACTTCTTTTTTTTTTTTTTTTTTTGGCTGTGCTGCATTGCTTGCAGGATCTCAGTTCCCCAACCAGGGATTGAACCCAGACCATGGCAGAGAAGGCCCAGAATCCTAACCACTAGGCTACCAGGGGACTCCCTATTTGTATACTTTTTGATGATGGCCAATCTGACCAGAGTGAGGTAATGGCCGCTCTGTGAGCCATGGCCACTGAGCCATGGCCGCTGAGCCTGCGCGTCTGGAGTTTTGCTTTGCATTTCTCTAATAATTAGCGATGTTGAGCACTTTTTCAGATGCCTGGTGTCTATCTGTATGTCTTCTTTGGAGAAATGTCTATTTAGATACTGTGCTCGTTTTTTATTGAGTTGTTGTTTTTTTGATATTGAGCTGCATGAGCTGTTTATATATTTTGGAAATTAATTCCTTGTTGGTAGCATTGTTTGCAAATATTTTCTCCCATTCTGTAGGTTATCTGTTTGTTTTGTCTATGGTTTTCTTTGCTGTGCAAAAGCGTTTAAGTTTAATTAGGTCCCATTTGTTTATTTTGTTTTTGTTTCCATTACTGTAGGAGATGGATCATAAAAGATATTGCTGCTATTTATGTCAGAGTGTTCTGCCTGTGTTTTCCTCTAGGAGTTTTATAGTATCCAGTCTTACATTTAGGTCTTTAATCTATTTTGAGTTTATTTTTGTATATGTTGTTAGGGAATGATCTAATGTCATTCTTTTACATGTAGCTGTCTCCAGTTTTCCCAGCACCACTTACTGAAGAGACTGTCTTTTCTCCATTGTATATTCTTGCCTCCTTTGTTGTAAATTAATTCACCATAGGTGCGTGGGTTTATTTCTGGGCTTTCTATCCTGTTCCATTGATCTTTATATCTGTTTTTGTGCCAGTACCATACTGTTTTGATTACTATAGCCTTGTACTATAGTCTGAATTCAGGGAGCCTGATTCCTCCAGCTCCATTTTTCTTTCTCAAGATTGCTTTGGCTATTTGGGATCTGTTATGTTTCCATACAAGTTGTAAATTTTTTTTTTCTAATTCTGTGAAAAATGCCATTGGTAATTTGATAGGGATTGCATTGAATCTGTAGATTGCCTTGCGTGGTATAGTCATTTTCACAATATTTATTTTTCCAATCCAAGAACACGGTATATCTTTCCATCTGTTTGTGTTGTCTTCAGTTTTTTTTCATCAGTGTCTTATAGTTTTCAGAGTACAGGTTTTAGCCTCCTTAGGTAGGTTTATTCCTAGGTATTTTATTCTTTTTGATGTGATGGTAAATGGGACTGTTTCCTTAATTTCTCTTTCTGATCTTTCATTGTTAGTGTATAGATATGCAACAGATTTCTGTGCATTAATTTTGTCTCCTGCAACTTTATTGAATTTGTTGATGAGCTCTAGTAGTTTTCTGGTAGTGTCTTTAGGATTTTCTATGTATAGTATCATGTCATATGCAAACAGTGACAGTTATACTTCTTCTTTTCCAATTTGGGTTCCTTTTATTTCTTTTTCTTCTCTGATTTCTGTGGCTAGGACTTGCAAAACTATGTTGACTAAAAGTGGTGAGAGTGGACATCCTTGTCTTGCTCCTGATCTCAGAGGAAATGCTTTCAGCTTTACACTGTTGAGTATGATGTTAGCTGTGGGTTTGTCGTATATGGCCTTTATTACGTTGAGGTATGTTCCCACTATGCCCACTTTCTGGAGAGTTTTTATTGTAAATGGATATTGAATTTTTATCAAAGCTTTTTCTGCATCTCTTGAGATGACCATATGGTTTTTATTCTTCAATTTGTTACTGTGGTAGATCACACTTATTAATTTCAGATATTGAAAAATCCTTGCATCCCTGGGGTAAGTCCCATTTGATCATGGTATATGATCCTTTTAATTATTGTTGGATTTGGTTTGCTAGTACTTTGTTGAGCATTTTTGTGTCTGTGTTCATCAGTGATATTGGCCTGTAGTATTCTTTTGTGTGTGTGTGTTATCTTTGTCTGGTTTTGGTATCAAGGTAATGGTGGCCTCATAGAATGAGTTAGGAAGTGTTCCTTCCTTTGCAATTTTTTGGAATAGTTTCAAAAGGATAGGTGTTAACACTTCTCTAAGTGTGTGGTGGAATTCGCCTGTGAAGCCATCTGGTCCTGGACTTTTGTTTGTTGGGAGTTTTTAAATCACAAATTCATTTTCAGTGCTTGTAATTGGTCAGTTCATATTTTCTATTTCTTCCTGGTTCCGTCTTGGAAGATTGTATCTTTCTAAGAATTTGTTCATTTCTTCTAGGTTGTCCATTTTATTGGAATGTAGTTGCTTGAAGTAGTTGCTTATGGTCCTTTGTATTTCCGTGGTGCTGGTTGTAACTGCTCATTTTTCATTTCTAATTTTATTGACTTGAGTTCTCTCTCTTTTTTTCCTTTTTTTTTGCGGTACACGGGCCTTTCACTGTTGTGGCCTCTCCCATTGCGGAGCACAGGCTCCGGACATGCAGGCTCAGCGGCCATGGCTCACGGGCCCAGCCACTCCGTGGCATGTGGGATCCTCCCGGACTGGGGCACGAACCCGTGTCCCCTGCATCGGCAGGCGGACTCTCAACCACTGTGCCACCAGGGAAGCCCCACGTGTTTCTATTTTTTGCAGTTTTTTTTCCTTGTAGTTAATTTTTAATCTCATAGCATTGTGGTCGGAAAAGATGCTTTATATGATTTCAATTGTTTTAGATTTACCAAGGCTTGCTTTCTGGACCAGCATGTGATCTACCCTGGAGAATGTTCCATGTGCACTTCAAAAGAATGTGTGTTCTGCTGCTTTAGGATGGAATGCTCTATAAATATCAATTAAGTCTATCTGATCTAATATGTCATTTAAGGTCTGTGTTTCCTTATTGATTTTCTGTCTGGATGATCTGTCCATTGATGAAAGTGGGGTGTTAAAGTCCCCCACTATTACTGTGTTACTGTCAATTTCTCCTTTTATGTCTGTTAACATTTGCCTTATATATTGAGGTGTTCCTATGTTGGGTGCATGTGTATTTACAATTATTATATCTTCTTCTTAGATTGGTCCCTTGATCATTATATAGTGTCCTTCTTTGTCTACTGTAACAGTCTTTATTTTGACGTCTGTTTTGTCTGATACAAGTATTGCTACTTCAGCTTTTTTTTGATATCCATTTGCATGGAATGCCTTTTCCCATCTCCTTACTTTCAGTCTGTATGTGTCTCTAGATCTGAAGTGGGTCTCCTGTAGACAGAATTTATAAAGGTCTTGTTTTCGTATACATTCAGCCAGTCTGTGTCTTTTGGTTGGAGCATTTAATTCGCTTACATTTAAGGTAATTATCGATATGTATGTTCTTATTGCCATTTTGTTAACTGTTTAGATTTGTTTTTCTAGGTCTTTTATTTTATTTTATTTCCTTACCTCTTTTGTTCTCTTCTCTTGTGATTTGATGACTATCTCTAGTGTTGTGTTTGGATTCCTTTTTCTTTTTTGTGTGTATATCTATCATAGATTTTTGTTTTGTGGTTACCCTGAGGTTTTGGTATAGCAGTCTCTCTCTATATATATTTGTTTTAAGTTGCTGATCTCCTAACTTCAGATGCGTTTTAAATATTCTACATTTGTCCTCTCCTTCTCTCACGATCACTGGTTTTGATATCATATTTGTTGTGTGTGGATGATTTCCTATCTTTACTGTATGTTTGCCTTTACCGGTGAGTTTTCCTATTTCATAATTTTCTTGTTTCTAGTTGTGGCCTTTTCTTTTCCCCCTAGGGAAGTTCCTTTAGCATTTGTTGTAAAACTGGTTTGGTGGTGCTGAATTCTTTTAGCTTTTGCTTGTCTGTAAAGCTTTTGATTTCTCCATCAAATCTGAATTCTTGGCTATAGGTTTTTCCCTTTCATTACTTTAAATATATTGTGCCACTCCCTTCTGGCCTGAAGAGTTTCTGTGGAAAAATCAGCTGATAGCCTTATGCGGATTCTCTTGTATGTTATTTATTGCTTTTCCCTTGTTGCTTTTAATATTTTCTCTTTATCTTTAATTTTTGTGAGTTTGATTAGAGTGTGTCTTGGCATGTTCTTCCTTGGGTTAATCCTGTATGGGATGCTCTGTGCTTCCTGGACTTGGGTGACTGTTTCCTTTCCCATGTTAGGGAAGTTTCCAGTGGTTATCTCTTCAACTAGCTTTTCAGGCCCTTTCTCTCTCTCTTCTCCTTCTGGGATCCCTATAATGTGAATGCTGGTGCATTTAATGTTGTCCCAGAAGTCTCTTAAACTGTCATCATTTCTTTTCATTCTTTTTTCTTTATTCTGTTCTGTGGCACTGATTTCCACCACTCTGTCTTCCAGCTCACTGATTCGTTGTTCTGCCTCATTTATTCTGCTGTTGATTCTTTCTAGTGTATTCTTCATTTCAGTTATTTTCTTCAACCCTGTTTGGTTGTTCTTTATATTTTCTAACTCTTTGTCAAAAACTTCTTGTAACTTCCCACTCTGTGCACCCATTCTTTTCCTGAATTCTTGGGTCATCTTTACGATCATTACTCTGAACTCTTTCTTGGGTAGATTGCATATCTCTACCTCACTTAATTGTTCTTCTGGGGTTTTGTCTGGTTCCCTCATCTGGAACATATTCCTTCGCCATCTCATTTTGCTTAAATTTCTGTTTGTACTTTTGTGTATGTGGTAGGTTAGTTACATTTCTTGACCTTGGAGAAGGGGCCCTCTGTAGGGGTGTCCTGTGTTTTCCAGCAGTACACTATCCTCTTGTCACCAAAGGGCCAGAGATAAGCTGGTCCCAGGGTAGGTTCTGACCTGTGTCTGCAAACTCAGTTCTGCAGGCTGTGGAATAGTAATTTTCTTGTTTCTGGTGTCTGCCTCCTGGCGGGTGAGGCTGGTCTAGAGGCTCGTGCAGGCTTCCTGGTAGGAGGGGCTGACGCCTGACCACTGGTGGGTGGAGCTGGGCCTTTGCCCTCTAGTGGGCAGGGCCATGTCAGGGAGTGTGTCTAGAGGTGGCTGTGGGCTCCTCTTTTTAGGAACATTTTAGGCAGCCTGTCTGCTGATGGGTGGAGCTGTGTTCCCACCCTGTTAGTTGTTTGGCCTGAGGCATCCCAGCACTGGAGCCTACAGGCTGTTGGTGGGGACAGGTCTTGGTGCTAATGACCCAAGCAAGATGTCTGCTTCCAGCAAGAGTTCACACAGATGAACACTCCCTGATGTCCTCACCACCAGTGTCTGCATCCCCAAGGTGAGCCACAGTTGTCCCGTCTCCCCAGGAGATTCTCTGAGACCAGCAAGTAGGTCTGGCCCAGGCTCCTGTGAAGTCACTGCTTTTGCCTGCGGTCCTCGTGCATGTGAGAACTTGTGTGTACCCTCCTCAAGTAGAGTCTCTGTTTCCACCAGTCCTGTGGTGCTCCTGCAGTCGCGATCCACTGGCTTTCAAAGCCAAATGCTCTGGGGGCCTCTTCCTCCTGACCCTGGACCCCTAGGCTGGGGAGCCTGACATGGGGCACAGAGCTCTCTTTCCTGTGGGAGCAATTCTGTAATATATTTATTCTCCATCTTGTGGGTCATCCACCCATATGGTATGGGATTTGATTATATCGTCAGTACGCCTCTCCTACCATTGTGTTGTGGTTTCATCTTTATGTCTTTAGATGTAGAATAACTTCCAGTCTGTTTTATCGATGGTTGTTCAACAGTTAATTGTGATTTTGGTGTGCTCGTGAGAGGAGGTGAGGTCAAGGTCCTTCTTCTCTGCCATCTTGTCTCCCTATCCTCAAGTTTTTGATGGTAGCAATAATCTCTGATGTTCCCCCCAGGGAGGTTCAAAATATAATAAGAGAAACAATTAGTTGGAAATGATTATGTATAGTATAGTAATAATTTACTTTTTTTTAAACTTTTTTTTGGGGGGGGGTTGCTGAGCTGCACAACTTGTGGGATCCTAGTTCCCTGACCAGGGATTGAACCCAGGCCCCCCCAGCAGTGAAAGCGCCAAGTCCCAACCACTGGACTGCCAGGGAATTGCCAATAACAATTTAAAGGTAATTTAAATATATGTAGGTTCCTATGCATATAATATACATACAAATATATATTACACTATTGAAATGGTTATTGCCTGGTTGTGTAATTACGGGTAATTTTTTTTTTTTTACTTTTTCACTTTTTAATATTTTTTTATTACTTACAATGAAAATATATTCCCTTATGGTCAGAAAAAAAGAGAATTTGCTTTTGTATGGATCACAAAACTGTTAATGTCAGAATACTAATTTATCTAAATGAGATATATGAACCAAATCCTGAGAATAGTTGCTACCAGAGCTAACCTTAGCCGATGAAAATATTTGAGTCATGAATCACTGTACCAATTTCACAACAATTTCAATTAACTCATTATTCTTATTTTATTATTTAATTAAATATTTCAGTTAACATACATCCAGTATTTATTATCGTACATATATTTACAAAGAGAGTTTTAAAAGCTCTAACTTTCAAATAAAAGAAAATTAATTAATGGAACCTATTTGTAAATGCTTTCCAAGCTACCTTTGTGATGTGTGAACTATGTAATGCTAAACTAACTGGACAATTCAGTAATGCTGTGTTCAGCCACTGTGCTGTAAATGAAGATGGTTTATCACTGTCTTGCTGTGGTGAGGCAGAGTGTGTGTGACTGCACAGTCACCACTGTAGACCGAGACACCCCTCTCAGCGCTACCACTAAATATTTAGAGTTAATTGGAGAAAGAGGAGAAAAAGATAATTACTATTTGTTTTTCTCCTTTAAAGTTTCCTTAAGTTTTCCTCTACCTTCTGAGCCTTTAAAATTCTAGGCTTGTAAATCATGGCTTATTCCTGGAGTCCCAGTGATTTTATTGCTGGTCAACATAATGAATATAAAGCCGAGAGTGTAAAGACTTCTAACATGTGCTTTCTTCAGGAGTGCCTTTCTAGGCTCTTCTTGCTTGGGCATACTGGTGCTCAGTGGGAATGAAAGCGAGCTATTGTCATCGAGGATAAGTTCAGCGAAAGATTTTGACCCCCTGCAGCTGACAAGGCCTTAGATCATTAGACGAGTTATCTGAAGTGGGAAAACCCTTCCAGACGCCTTAGGTTTGGGGGAGAAAGTGAATAGAAACAGGAAGGGAGCCCCAGGCTGGGCTTAAGAGTTCTTGGGTTTAGTCAGACTTTACTAATAAGTAGGTGTGTGACCTTGAGTTATTACTTAACTTCTTTTTGCATCAGCTTCTCAATATTCAAACGATATGATGTATTATATACTCTTGAGGGTCTTTCAGCTCTTCTATTCTCTGGCATCCCTCTTCCCAACTCCTACCTGGGCTTACCTCTAACAATAACCTTGCTGTATTCTAGTTACTGATATACTGTTTGTCACTCACACCTCGCCCTCCGGGCCTGTTCACCAGCCTGTAAGCTGCTTGAGATCAGGACCATGTCTTATTCAACTTCGTATTCTCAGCATCCAGTAACTGACATGAGCAGGGCATGTGAAAACACAATCTATATGTGATCAATTTGTGAAACTGTGGTCTGTGGAGACGCTAGTCATAGGCTCCATCTTCCTGAGTAGTGGGTGTAATTAGGATAAGAGGAATAAAGAGCAGATATCCACTAAGCCATTAAATGTTTTTATTTAGTATATTTAGGATGTGGTATAGGTATAATTATGGCAATTTTACAGTGCATGGAATGTTTAATTTACCTCAGGAAGTGGCCAACTCTGAAGGTGAACCCCAGGTTTCTCTTAACTTCATAACTCAGGCTCCTTTCACTCTAATATGCCTTTAGTGGCAATAATTGGTGGCATGGCCTCTGTAGAATAAGCTGATAGCTACAAATTTAGGAAAATAGACCATAGGAGTGTTTGGACTGGAAAGATCTTTTCTGAGATCCCATCTATGTAAAACTCACTTCAGCAGCGTCCTTATTTCTATTATTCACGCAAACAGCTTCAGAAAGTGGACTGGTACAGTGTATTTTATCAAATTTTTCTTTGTTCCTTGCATCTTTCCCCAGTATGCCTCCTCCTCAATTCCTCCGTGATCCTGCTTTTGCAATCTTGTGGTACTCAGTCTATACCACTCACAGAGCAATGCCATCCTGCCTGATATTGTAAATGTTTATGTACCTGACTTGACTCTAGCTCTGTACCTTCTACACCTTTGTACAATAACTGGTTCTGACACTGTGTACCAAGTATAAGTTCAAAAAATGCTTTTTGAGTAAGTCTATCATCTATCTACCTCTTTTGAATTTATTCTGAAATTTACTTTAAAATATTTGTGGGATTTTTCTTTCCTCCAAGTAGAGAGGGATAATATGAGGGAGACCTAAAAAGATATGGTGATATTTTGTGGGAGCATAGTGGGCATGGTGATGTGTTGCCCAGACCCCCTTTCATTGAAGGATTGTTGTCACAACTACTGGGAGTGTTGTCAGTGGACAGCTTCCCTGGCAGTGTCTTCAGGATCACTTCAGCTCTAAAGAGCTGATGCAGCCAAGGTCACACCCTTCCCAGGACAGCCCACATCCAGTGACTGACCAATCTGAGGGTATAAAGCCCTGGCCTTTTAAGCCCAATTTGGGACAGCTCTGATGGGCCATTTTAGCTTCTACTTGAGAAACAAAGCTAGGATTTTTAATTTAGTTATTTTGTCTTTTTAAAAATGCAAGCACATTCATTAAAATTTTATGAGTAATCTAATTCAAAAAGGCATATGCACCCCAATGTTCATTGCAGCACTATTTACAATAGCCAGGTCATGGAAGCAACCTCAATGCCCATCGACAGACGAATGGATAAAGAAGATGTGGTACATATATACAATGGAATATTACTCAGCCATGAAAAGGAACGAAATTGGGTCATTTGTAGAGACGTGGATGGATCTAGAGACTGTCATACAGAGTGAAGTTAAGTCAGAAAGAGAAAAACAAATATCGTATATCAACGCATATATGTGGAACCTAGAAAAATGGTACAGATGAACTGGTTTGCAGGGCAGAAATTGAGACACAGATGTAGAGAACAAACGTATGGACACCAAGGGGTGGGGGGAAGTGGCGGGGGGTGGGGGTGGTGGTGGGATGAATTGGGAGATTGGGATTGACATGTATACACTAATAAGTATAAAATAGATAACTAATAAGAACCTGCTGTATAAAAAAATAAATAAAATTCAAAAATTCAAAAAAGAATTTTATGAGTAATTATTACTAATCTACAAAGTATTTTTGATCATTATCTTGCTCACATAATTGGGTTGAAAACTATTTTCTTTAGGAAACTCCATCTAGAAAGAATTTCCTTTTTCTTCCTTCCGTTCCTTATGTTATATCAAAATTTAGTATATAATAAAAGTGTCTCGATGGGATGCTGAGCATTTGATCCTTCTCATGTTTAAAAATTGGATTCATGTAATACTTGCTGAAGGTACGTGATAGAACAGAAAGAATATGGGTGTTGGAGTCAGACTGAGGGTTAACCTACCAGCTAGTATATTGATACATAAAACACCTAGAACATAGCAAATACTTAGTTAATGTTAGTTTACTTTTCTTTTCTATATTATATTTTATTAACTCTGCTGGCACCTTCACAATATTATCTCCTTGTACTCTTTTCAGCCAACATCTCTCTCCCTCCCCAGCCACTATTTCCAAACTTTAGTCAAAACGATCTTTTTAAAATGAAAATCTGGTAAGTCTCTTCTCTGCTTAAAATCCTAAGGCTTCCTATTGCTCTTAAGATAAAGAACAAAATTCTCACCTTGGCCTCTAACGTCCTGAATGTTCTGGCCCTGTCTGCCTCTCCAGATACGTCTCTCATTAGGCCGCTTTCCTTCATTCTCTCTAGTATAGCCTCTTTTACATCCTTCCAGCCCCTGCGTATTTTTTTTTTTCTTCATCTCTCTCTGCTGTTCCCACTGCCTGGAATTCTCTATTCCTGCTGATCCCTCCCCTTTGGTTAGCTAGCTTCTTCTCATCCTTTAGATCTCTGACCTTCCTTCCCTCCCCCCAATTTAAATCATTGGTCTACACTCTCGTACAATCATGTTCCTTCACTTTGGGGCACTTATCTAAATTTGTAATTAAGCATCAGTGTGATTAATTAATTGATTTCTGTCTTTCCCACAAGACTAAGTTCTACGAGAGCAGGAAGCTTGTTTACTGAATTCTCATAGTGAGTATGGTGATTGGATCATAGTAGATAGCAAGTAAATATTTCATGATTTAATCAACAGAACACAGCAAGGTATGTGTATGTGCATAATTTTTATTAATTTTTTTAATAAATGGGGAAACTGATGCTCATTTAAGTCCAAAGTCATACCACTTGTGGGACTTCCCCGGTGGCGCAGTGGTTAAGAATCCACCTGCCAATGCAGGGGACACAGGTTTGATTCCTAGTCTGGGAAGATCCTACGTGCCGTGGAGCAACTAAGCCTGTGCGCCACAACTACTGAGCCTGTGCGCCACAACTGCTGAGCCCACACACCGCAACTACTGAAGTCTGCGCACCTAGAGCCCATGCTTCGCAACAAGAGAAGCCACCGCAATGAAGAGCCTGCACGTTGCAACGAAGAGTAGCCCCCGCTCACCGCAACTAGAGAAAGCCCACGCACAGCAACGAAGACCCAACGCAGATAAAAAAAAAAACGAAAAACAAAGTTATACCACTCGTAGGTCCAGAGTACCTTACAAGTTTTAAAAAGCATATTTGTTTTTAAGAATATTTAAATACATTTCTCTTTCTCTTTTGTATTATCCATGTATTAAAATATTCTTATTGTTCTTGATCTAATGTCTCATTTTCTTCTCAATTGCTTAGAACTCAGAAGACTCTAATATACCTCTAAAATTCACATATGCCTTCTGACTTGTAGAAGACAAAGAGCTACAGTGACCCTGAAATATCAATATAATTGTGCAGCCTGTTGACTATGGCCCTGGGAATGTAAGCTGATCCCAAACTGACATTCCGATCAATTCATCAAACATTTCAGCCACATCAGATAGTTTATGCCAACAATGAGATTTATGGTTGGGGCCTTGGGCCATGCTGAGTCATTTTGACCTTTGGAGGGACTGGGGACTGAGTAAGGTCAGTCATGTGGGCACTCTATGCTGACGTGACCAATCCCTACCAGGAACCCTGGACGCCAAGGCTCAGGTGAGCTTACCTGGTCAGCAGTCTTCTTTATTGACACACATTGTTGCTGGGAGAAGCAGCTGTCTGTAAGTGCTGTCCATATGACTCCACTGCAAAAAGAAAACGAGAAGCTTTTCCTGGTTTCCCTTGGACTCCTCCCACTCCTTTTACCTTTGCTAGTTGTAATCTGTATCCTTTCACTGTAGTAAACAGTAACCATGAGTGTAACAGCTCTTCTGAGTTATTGTGTGAGTCCTTCTAGTGAAATATTGAGCCTGAGGGTGGTCTTGAGGACCCTGGTCACAGCTGCTTAGTAAAGATGTATTCTTTGAGACTGGGCGGGTGGGTTTCAAAGTTGACTTAACCGCTTGCTATGTGATCTCGATCAAGTCAGTTAACCAAACTGCTCTATTTTTGCATAATTAAAACAAGCATGGTAACATCTATGTTACAGTGTTGGTGTGAGGATTAAATGAGATAATGTAAGAAATGTGCCTGGCATGTGTTTAGTTAAAGGTAGCTATTATTATCACGTTGGGCTAAGGGGGTATAGGAATGCAGATTATTAAGACATACTCTCCACTAGCTAGTAATTTAGTAAGGGGGAAATCCTAGTCATGGGGACTGTGGGAAAATTAGGTTATTTCCCACTTGGTCCACTCTTTGTAGACTGATAACTGGTTGAGTCAGCCACACAAACTCCCTCCTACTCAAAGGCACGGCTGTCCTGGGGTACGGACAGGACAGGCAAAGAAGGAAAGGGTTTTTCCATCTGGTTCCGAAGATATAGCTAAGATTCATACACATGCATTTAGCCTATATACATCTCTTTTATCACACCAGTATTAGGAGATGGAACCTCAACAGGGTACAGTTGGTCTTTTTTTTTTTTTTGCGGTATGCGGGCCTCTCACTGTTGTGGCCTCTCCCGTTGCGGAGCACAGGCTCCGGACGTGCAGGCTCAGTGGCCATGGCTCACGGGCCCAGCCACTCCACGGCATGTGGGATCTTCCCGGACCGGGGCACGAACTCATGTCCCCTGCATCGGCAGGTGGACTCTCAACCACTGCGCCACCAGGGAAGCCCCAGTTGGTCTTTTTGATTCTCTGACTTTTCAAGACAGCTCTGAATGTTCCTTTTAACCTTATTTTGCCTGATGACAACACTGGAGTGTAGGGAGAAACCATGAGATTGGCCTCTGCTTCTTCTCCTTTCCAGCCCCTTGCCTCACATGCACACACACATGCCCACTGGGCCAAGTGAAGCCCTGACTTGTGGCATGGAGTCAAATCTGTGTTTGCTCTCATCCCTGATATTAGGATAAAAATCTCCAAACATCTAGATCAGGCCAGGTTATTCCTCGTTTAAGGATTTCAAGGAAAACTAGAACCATATACAGTCTTAAATTTACCATAGGTTATATTCTGTAAATCAGTTGTCTCAAACTGAAAATCCATTTTCCATGGAAACCATGTCATATAATAATAACTCTTAAAAGTTTGTTTCGTTAGTACCGTACTTGACATATATATAGTCTTGCACTCTTTCTACTATAGCTGAACTCGGCTTTCATGTGTGATACTGTGTCCCCTGATGTAGCCTTAGGACTCTGCTTTATATCCTGTTTTATCTCTGGGGACATAGTAAGAGACCCTCTCCAATTCTAACTCTCTGGGGGTAGCTCTTATGGATAAAACAGGTCAGGAGGTGGGTGTGGTGAGAGTTCCAGGGGATTATGAGAAGGGAGCATATATCTAGAAGGATGCTTTCAGAGATCTTAAATATTGAAAAAAATTTTTATTATCACACATAACAGTAGTTCCAGGGAAGGGCTACCCCAAGTGGCTTAATTACGTTAACAAAGACACAGACTTTCAATTTTTATACTCTGCTATTCCAGGTAGTGACTTCATTTCCTAGCTGGTAGCAAGACAATGGAAAAATTTCCCAGAATTCCCACAACAAACCTCCCTTCATGTCTCATTGGCCAGAATTTGGTCATTAGTTCATTTCCAAACCAAGCAGTAGCAAAGAGGATGGGATTACCATGATTTATAATATTATAACCTGATAGACAATGGCTGCTGGGCAGTCAATCCCAGTGCCCATTTTGGGCCACTTGCTGGTGTAGCCGGTGATAACTTTCAGTCTTTCTTCTGAGGCCTCAGGACTGACCCACTTGCTTTCCTCTTCCACTGGCATTGCTGCTTTCACTTGCTCACTGCTGTACAGAAAGGGACAGGACCAAAACCAAACATCCAAAAACTTTACCCCACTCACCTGACCCTGAAGCACTTTGGGGATTTTAATTTTAATTTTGTATTGTTTTTATCTTATTTAAGTCTAATAACAATGACAATCATGTGGTAAATTAAAACAGCTCCCCTCCCTCCCTTCCCCAAACACACACACACACACATACACACACCCACACACCCCACACACCCCCACACACGCACACACATTTTCTCCTGTATTCTCACTTCCTTCTTTTTTACTTAGGTTGAGTATGGGAGTTTTAAGAGTGAATTTTTGGGTAAAGAAAGACTTCAATAGCATTTATTTGCATTTAGAGAAGAGCCAGACCTAGGGCTTCCCCTGGGTATTTCAGAGCCAGGCACGCGGAGAGCACTGTGGTTAGGAAACAGAGTGGGGATTTATGTTTTATTTTTTATTTTTAATATTTATTTATTTGGCTGTGTTGGGTCTTAGTTGTGTCACGTGGGAACTTTCATTGCGGCACGCGGGCTTCTCTCTAGTTGTGGCACCCAGGCTCTAGAGCGCGCGGGCTTAGTTGCCCCATGGCATGTGGGATCTTAGTTCCCTTACCAGGGATGGAATCCACGTCCCCTGCATTGGAAGGTGGATTCTTAACCACTGGACCACCAGGGAAGTCCCCCAGAGTAGGGATTTAGTTTGAGGTAGATGTGGGTCTGGAGTTAGGAGGAAGGTCTTGGTCACACATTCCTCCTCCCTCCCATTTCCTATTGTTCCCACTAGTTTCTAAATAGCAAATCCTGCTCTGGGGCCGTGTAAGAAGCAGGGCAGGGTTTTGGCCTCACTGACGTGGAAGTAAAAGGAGTAAGCAGGGAATTCTCTGGCAAGGGAAGCTGAAAGAAAGGAGTTCCTGGGATAGAAATCAGAGGCTGCTGTATGAGAAGCCAAATAGCTTTTTGACAGGCTGGACTGAGGTCACTGGGAAACTGAGAAGCAACTTGCCTCCTCCCTGAGAATGAAGACCTGTACTGACCCCGTGTAACGCCACTTACCCCGATTTTCCCGTTCACATCTAGACTCACATCCATGTTAGTTCCCCACAAACACACACCCGTGCTCCCAGCACAAAGCAATGTGATTGTAGATATTTACAAATTCACACCTGCAGTAGAGCTCCACTTCCATTAACACCCAATTAAATACACAAAGTACACATTTTATTGTCACAAATGCCCAGAAAAGACAAAGCCCTTTAGTCGGCCTTGATTCAAAAGTATGTAAATGGAAAAAGTAATCTTTAGCCAATACCTGGAAACAATGTGGGAAAGACTGCACATATACACAAATTCAAGGATTATTGAAATTTTCACTCAAAAAAAGTCTAGATCTAATGATATGTGATCTCAGATGGGAACCTAATTTTATGTGTTAATATTTTCAGTGTAAACCTACTGCTAATTGTTGAACAGCTGCCTCTTTAAGGAAGAGAAAAAGATGGGTTTATGCTGATTCTCTATTGCCTAAAATCAAGAGTCTGGTCTATATACAGTCAATGATGAGAAGGAGTATGGCTAAGATGAAAAAGAACTGAACCAACCCTCAGAAGAAATGAGGGTCAGTGATCCAAAACCTGGCCTCCCTTGTTATTTATTATGAGTTTGGACAAGAGTTTTGAAAAGTCCTAAAGAACAAATGTTCTGAAGCATCAAGTTTGTTTTCTAATATTTTCAACAATACAAGGTGAAACTGAATTCTACTGTGGACAAGGAAACTTACTCTCTATTTCCTTGGTGGTGCACTGAGGACTGTTGGCAAGGTAGTGGGGAGAGGAGAATGGGAGGAGAGGGTAAAGAAACAGGTATGGAAAGTGTAATCTGATTTTTTTTTTCCTCCGTGTTGATTTATTCTGAGATACGTGGCTAGAGAGAAATGAAGGGAAGAAATAAACTGCTGGCAGGTGAACGGTTGTAACAACGAATTCTCCCTGCCTTTCCTGTCCCCACTGGGGATTCTTTCTCAAGCTTTGACAGCAAAGGTATCCAACATCCATTCTCCCTTCTTCCTCCCTAACAAATTCTTGATTATGTTCGGACAACCATCCTTTCCCCTTCTAACTTCAGGAGAAGACAACCATATCTTCATTTCTGGGGGTAGATCTTCATTAGTTTAAGCCAATTAACTGATGACATTCTTATGCCTATTACTGGTCCCGGGGTAAGCATGGTGACCTAAGTTGGCCTAAAGAGATTGACGTGGGGGGTCTTGTATTCCATATATTCCATACTTGGTGGAGAGGTTATATTTTTCTATTGTCAAACTTAAAAAGAGAGTTTATAATCCCAATTGCTATTGGCAGTCATCTTTCAGCTACAAGGGGAACCAGCCTTAGGATGAACCTGAAGCCAAGAGGAACAGAACAGGGACAATACCTGAGACCTTGATTATGTCATTAAGCTGTACCTGGAGGCTACATTAAGAGCACTTCCTGTTGTATAAGGTGTTATGGGCCGAATTCTGTTCCCCCCAAATTCATATGTTGAAGTCTCCTAAACCCCAGTATCTTAGAATGTGACTGTGTTTGGAGTTAGGGGCTTTAAAGAGATAATTAAGCTTAAATGAGGTCATAAGAGTAGTCCTTATGACTTGTGTCCTTACGAGAAGAGGGAGAGACATCAGGGATACATGAACAGGACACAGAGAGAAGACAGCCATCTGCACACCAAGGAGAGAGGCCTCAAGAGGAACCAAACCTGCCAACACCTTGGTCTTCGCTTCCAGCCTCAAGAACTACCAGAAATAAACTTCTGCGGTTTTAGTCATCCAGTTTGTGGTATGTTTAAGAAGGGTTGAGCTGGGATTTTCTAATACTTGCATCATCATGTTCACACAGGATTCTCATGATCTCTGTCCCTGCTTCTTTCTGCAAGTCTACTTTATGCTGCTGTCCCACTTGTTTTCTCTGTTTCTCAGGACACAGAAGCCAGTTATTTCTGTTGCAGCCTTGGCTTTATATGGAATTTCTAGTAAAATAAATAAAAAAGACTGATTTGGGTCCATAAGTGCCCATCCCAGAATACCAGAAGAGATGATTTGGGTCCATAAGTGCCCGTCCCAGAATACCAGAAGAGATGATTTGGGTCCATAAGTGCCCGTCCCAGAATACCAGAAGAGATGATTTGGGTCCATAAGTGCCCGCCCCAGAATACCAGAAGAGAAAATCAGATTGGTGCAGCTTGGGTCCATTTGGCACCCTTGCACCAATCAGCTGAGGCCTAGAGGACAGGAAACGTAGCAGCTGAACGCTGAAGAAGGGCTTAGGGAAGTAGACTCTTCGAGAAGGGGAATGGGCACGTTCTCTTACAGGAGATATGGAGGCAGGGAGGAAATAATCGGCATTGAGAATATAGAGATCTTATTCATCATTATATTCCTGGTGCCAAGCACGTATAATGGACCTGAGTAAAGCTGAGTTAAGCTAAGGAATAAAAGATGTCCGATTGCAGGTATGTAGAATAAATAGGAAATCTGTCTTTGTTTAGAGACACTGATTCTCCCTGGTCTGTGTGGTGTGTAGTCCAGATACCTGTGCCAAACCCAGGTCAGAAAAACTGCTTCCCTCAGCTGCTGGGAGTGTTGGCAGCTCTCAGCTCTCAGCTGAGTCTCTCTCAGAGAATCTTCCTTGGCTAAAGAGGACGATTTAGCCAGTCTATATTTGCCTAGTCCAAGGTCACACCTTCTTCCTAGAGACAGTTCGCACACCCAAACTGGTTGATGCAGGTGTGTAAAGTCCTAACCTCATTGCTTCAATGTGGGCAATTCTGGACGACCATCCCAACTCCAGAGCTCTGTTGGATAGCCATGGTCTTTGTTTTGACTGACTCACCATTCAACTCTTCTCTCTACACAATCTTGTTTCTCTGTTTCCCCACAGGAGTTGATTCCAAGAGCAACTCCCAGTAAAGCCCCTGCATACAAATCTCTGTCTCAGAATTTGGTTCGTGGTGAATCCAACCTATAACAGTTGGTACCAGGAGTGTCTGAGAAAGCAGACTCCAAGAAAGGACTTTGGAAATGGATCTCTCACAGGCCAAATATCAACGAGAGCCCCATTAATGCTGGTAGAAATAGTGGATAGCCCAGGGCATGCAGAAGCAGTACAATTTTAAAAACTTTCACCAGTGGTGAACTTTGTATAGCAGTGGACGGAATGTACTGTCTGTCAGGTGCAGTGTATCACTCATTTGAGAACAACAGAGGAAGCAGTAAATATAACCATTATGAAACTGGATGACTATTGCCAAGGGCCATGGAAGCTCTGTAGAGAGACAATGAAAGGGTAATTAATTATCAATTAAAGGATAGATATGAAAGCAAGAGGTCTCCTTTGTAGCAGAAAAGAGACTCTCATCTCCTGGAGGCCCCCAAAAAGCTGAGGATGACAAGAGCAGCGAAGTTCCAGAGAGAGTTACATTCTCAACCACAGCAAGACAGGATTGGTTCTACTAACCATCACTCCCCAGTAAGCCACTGGGGAAGTTGTGTTCTCCACCTCTGAAAACACTGCAGATCTCAGAGGGATCACTTCCACTAGGGGACACAGCAAGTGTTTCATTTCAACCACAAGCTATGGCTGTCACTCAGTTACTCATTCTCCCCAGAGATCAGCCATCAAGGAAAGGACTCACTCTCCTGGGAGAAGTTATTAACTCTGATCATTAGGAAAGCATATATTTGGCGCCCACCTGATCCACTTGGCCTCTTTATACTCCCTTGCCCAATTTTGACTGTAAATGACAAGTAAGATAGGGGATATCTCAAAATCCTGAGAAGGGGATATTGACCAGGGTCTGAGACTCCTCAGTGATGAGGTTCTGGGTAAGCCACCTAAGGCCAGAAGAGTGAAGGGAATCTAGAAGCAGTAGTTGAGGAGAAAGATGATGAGTATCGGTTACGGTCTTGAGACTAGCTGCACAGTGGGTACTGGAGTTCATTTCAGTAATCTTTCTCTTACAAGGCTCTCCCCAACCCCTTGCCACCCAAAGGTCCTTTAAAATACTAGAGGAGCTGCTCTTAAAACTGATACAAAGTAAGTGGATCCAAGAGGCTCAGGGATAGACTGCGAATGCTGTATTGCACCACTCAGAGTCCCCCCAGCTGCAGGACTGGAGCCCTCATTCCTCCAGCTGCTGGGAGTGTTGTCAGCCGACAGTCTTCAGCTGAGTCTTCCTCTGGGACTTGGCCTTGGTTGAAGAGAGCCACCTTGCCCGAGGTCTTGACCTGGTAGCTCGTATCCAATGGCTGGTTGTTGTGAAGGTATAAAGGCCTGGTCTTCTCGCCCCAATTTGGAGCAACTCTGGAGTGTCATCCTGTCCCTAGAGTTCCCTTTAGGATTAGCTGAGGGCTTTGTTGTGAGTGCCTGAACTTACAGCCTGATACACAGGATCTGTGACATTTGGCTGGAAACTTTGCAGTGAAGTTGAGTATGTATGTTGGTATGATGTGCTGCTTACAAGTCCCACACCCATATTCAAATAATTTACTAACAAGGAGGTAGGCATTATGTAATTACATTGTTCCTAGAACTAAGTACAGGTAGCATTGGAACAATATTTTCTCTAAGACAGACTGGCTCACCAGCTATCAGCACGAGCAATCTTTAGCTAATCAGGAATTCAAAGGGAACATAAACATTTAAATGTAATGGAATTATACCTGGGAGGCATAAAGGATATTTCTCTCCCCCAGTAACTCTCATAGTTAGTTAGAGAGCTAGCATTGTTAAGATTCAATTTTCATTTCTTCAGAAAATAAATCAAATAGAATGTTTCCAAGTAGGATCCAAGAGATTCTTTGTGTCAATCTGGGCTTCCCCGCTGCCTCACTCAACCCAGACATTGCTGTACACAGAAAATATCCTTCTGTCTTAAAATTAAATTTTGTCAGAAACACTAACAGAATTTTTGCTACATACGGTCTCTTAAAAAATGGGCAAGCATTATTAAAGTGACACATTATAACGTGTAGGCTGAAGATCTGATTTTTTTCTCTCCAAACAACGAAAACAGTAAGTACCTAAATAAAAGAAGTAACATGGTTATGCATAGTGTGGTGCTAATCCGGCATTTAGGCTGCAATTATAGTTCTTCTTTTTTCCAAGTTTCAAAACCACTACAATTAAAAAAATTTTTTTTCATCTTTATTAGATTATAATTGCTTTAAAATGTTGTGTTAGTTTCTGCTGTACAACAAAGTGAATCAGCTGTATGTATACTTATATCCCCTCCCTCTTGGGCCTCCCTCCCACCCTCCCCATCCCACCATCATCACAGAGCACCGAGCTGAGCTCCCTGTGCTATACGGCAGCTTCCCACTAGCTGTCTGTTTTATGCATGGTAGTGTATATGTGTCAATGCTACTCTCTCAATTCATCTCACCCTTCCCTTCCCCCCTGTGTCCACAAGTCCATTCTCTCCGTCTGTGTCTCTATTCCTGCCCTGCCACTAGGTTCATCAGTACCATTTTTCTGGATTCCATATATATGCGTTAATGTACGGTATTTGTTTTTTTCTTTCTGACTTACTTCACTCTGTATGACAGACTCTAGGTCCATCCATATCACTACAAATGCCTCAATTTCGTTTTTTTACGGCTGAGTAATATTCCATTGTATATACGTACCATATCTTCTTTATCATTCATCTGTTGATGGACATTTAGGTTGCTTCCATGTCCTGGCTATTGTAAATAGTGCTGCAATGAACATTGGGGTGCATGTGTCTTTTTGATTATGTCAAAACCACTACAATATATTAGAGGAAAATTAGGCAGGAAAAAGAAAATTTCTTCTTTTCCTCAGAGGATTGAGGGAAGAGATGAGGAAAGGGGAAAATATGTGAGTAAATATGGTCAGCCGAAATTGGAGTTAATATATCTCCATATCTAGAATTACTTATTACTTACCCAGACTGCTTTTTTTTTTTTTTTTGAGGTACGCGGGCCTCTCACTGCTGTGACCTCTCCCGTTGCGGACCACAGGCTCCGGACGCACAGGCTCAGCGGCCATGGCTCACGGACCCAGCTGCTCCGCGGCATGTGGGATCTTCCCGGACCAGGGCACGAACCCATGTCCCCCGCATCGGCAGGTGGACTCTCAACCACTGTGCCACCAGGGAAGCCCCCAGACTGCTTTTTTGATGAAGAACTCCAATAATTATCAGTATTTGGCAGCAGGGATTGCAGATTGTGTGAGGTTACTATTTAATTTTCCTTAGATATGACTTCCAGTGGAATGTCAATTTGTGTGTTCTTAAGAGTATTGTACTGGCTCATTTCTTTGTTATAACTTTTTTTGTTTGTTTGTGGGGAAACCAGGAATTTCTCTTATTTGTTTTATTTTCATTTCTTTGCTTGGTGAATTTGATTGTGCGGCATTTGGTAATTCCATTGTTCTGTTAAAGTAACAATAATAATAAGCAGATTTTTCACGATGGAAATCTTTTGAGTTCAGTGGGAGGTGTTCTTTGGGCTACTTTTTATTTAGTGGGATATTCTGAGAGCCAGCTATGATGAATACATAAATAGAGGGCTACAGGTCATGGAAATATATCAAAATCCAGTGGCTTGAGGAAAACAAAATTTAATTGGTTTAAAAATCTTTATAATGAAGTTCCAGTGGTTGATTTCAACCTGTCAGTATGGGTTGGTCAGTGAAATAATTACAGGGTTTTTTTTGTGTGTTTGTTTTTGTTTTGTTTTTTGGCCATGCCATGCAGCATGCAGGATCTTCCCTGACCAGGGATTGAACCCAAGCCCCCTGTATTGGGAGCGTGGAGTCTTAACCACTGGACTGCCAGGGAAGCCCTAATTCCAGGTTTTTTTAAATAGTGAAAGTGATTTGCATTTTTAAAGAGAGCCAACTAAACTTGGCTGCTTCATAACAACATTTTTTGCTTAGAAAACAATAATGTTTTCTTAACTTCTACTTTGTTAGCTAAGTCTTAACTAATAAACTGTTTCTGAGCTCTGTTTTTTTCTCATTCATTCTATTTCAGCTCCCTGGAATCCCAGAAATTATGGTCTTTCTCCTTTCTGTCATTTTACCCCCACAAGATGTTTGGCATTTATGAGGCCAATCTCATCAGCTCTCAAAGCTATTTGGGATTTTAAAGTCATAATCTCAGATCCTACAAGGCTGTCTGTCCTGATTCCTTAGGAGGTTGCCAGCCTTCCTCAAGACATGAAGAAATGTATCTGGCACAAAGTAGATGCTACATTTAATTTTTTGAGTAATTAATAAACTCACGTGGTTTAGAAACAAAAACGTATAAAAAGATTTACAGTGAAAAGTCCCCTTCCGGTTCCCCTTCCCCAGTACCCTCATCTACTTTTCCACAATCTCCCACAGATAATTCCTATTATTAGTTTTTGTTCCTTCTAGAGTTTCCTTATGTATATTCCAGTGCCATAGAGATCAACTGAGTGATTTCCAGCTTTTAACACCCAAATTTCTTATACTCTAAATGTGGTTCATAGGACTTCCCTGGCGGTCCAGTGGATAAGACTGCACTTCCACTGCAGGGGGCATGGGTTTGATCCCCGGTTAGGGAACTAAGATCCCACATGCTGCCCAGCACGGCCAAAAGAAAATGTGTTCACCATCTCCATCTTATTATCCCCTATTTACTCTTTTTTTCAAACAGACTTTATTTTATAGAGCATTTTATGTTCACAGCAAAATTGAGCAGACAGCACAGAGGCTTCCCACATACCCACCCTGCCCAGCTGCCTACAGCACACCCTCTCCCACTATCAAAATCTCACACGAGAGGTACGTTTGTTATAAATGATGAACCACATTGACAGATTATCACCCAAAGTCCATAGTTTACATTAGGGTCCATTCTTGCTGTTGTACGTTTTATGGGTTTTGACAAATGTATAATAACGTATCCACCACTGTAGTACCATACAGAATAGTGTCAATGCCCTAATAATCCTCTGTACTCTGCCAGTTTATCCTCCCTGCCTCCCTAACCCAAGGCAACCACTCATCCTTTCAGTGTCTCCATAGTTTTGCTTTTTCCAGAATGTCATATAGTTGGAATCATACAGTGTGTAGCCTTTTCAGATTGGCGTCTCTCACTTAGTAATATACATCTAAGGTTTCTCCATGTCTTTTCATGGTTTGAAAGTTCATTTCTTTTTAACACTGAATAATATCTCATTGTCCGGCTGTACCAATTTATCCACTTACTGAAGGACACCTTGGTTGCTTCCAAGTTTTGGTGATTATGAATAAAGCTGGTTTAACATCCATGTGCCTGTTTATGTGTGGACATCAGTTTCCAACTCCTTTGGGTAAATACCAAGGAGCATGATTGCTGGATCTATGATAAGAATGTTTAATTTTGTTAAGAAACAGCTAAACTGTCTTCATTTTTGCATTCCCACCAGCAACAAATGAAAATTTCTCATTTACTTTTGAACAAACTGCAGCCACTTTTCCACTTTCACTGCCTCACCAAGCTTCTTTTATTAGGATCATTAATGGTTTCCTAGTTGCTATCAATGGGCATTTTTAGGCCTTATTTTACTTGACCTATCTGGTGACCACTCACATCCACGTATCTCTCCCACCCCTTGATCTCGGATGCTAGTCTTTCTTGGTTTCCCTTTTACCTTTTAGATAGCTCCTTCTATTCTGTTTCTTTTGTGGGTTTCTTTTGTCTCTATTTATCCCTCAGTTGTTGGTATTTTAGAAGTTTTTCCTTTACTCACTTTTTTATCTCTGCATTCTTCAAAATTTCTAACATCAATTCAGAGAGTCTTGACTGAATTTCAGATACACATTTTCAACTGCTTCTTGGTAATCTTCACTTAGATATCTCTTAGACTGCAAAAATTCAGCATATCACTTCTATTTGTGGCCACCAAAAATACGCAAATCTCTGTTCTTCATTTCCAGCCCTGGTTAATGGTCCCTACCTGCTCACATCTGAAACCTGAGACCCTCTTAGATGACTCCTTCTTGTTTAGACCTCCACATTCAAGACAATTGATTTTACTTCCTATGAATCTTTCCAGTCTGCCCTTTCTTTGCACTGCCCCAGCCGCTGCCTTAGACCAGCCCCGCATCATTCTTTCCTTGTACTTATACAATAGCCTCCTAATTGTTCTCCTTACTTCCTGTCTCACTCTCTTCCTTTCTCTCCTCCACACCAGTGTCTGGGTGATCTTTTTACAATGTAATCCTTGATTATATTGTTCCTCTTCAATTCTCATGGCCTTGAGAAAAAGGTGAGGGCTCCAGTGTGGTGTGCAAGGTCCTTCATGATCTGACCCTGCCCATTCTTTGACCTCATTCTCAACTAAGTTCCTGAGACTCCACGTGCTTTCTCAGGCCTCCAGGGAATGTCACATCTCTGCCTTTGCCCCAGATGCCCTTCTCTTGTCTGCCTGGGCATTATCTCTAGTTGAAAGGCTCTCTTTTATTTGGGGCTTTTCCCCCTTTTACCTCAAACTCCCACTCCAGCTGAGTTAAGCACTCCTTTCTTTCTATACCGTAATCCCTTATAAATGTCTCTGCAACAAGTTCTGGTCGTAATATTTTGTACTTCTTTTTTATTTCTCCAAGTGGACTTCTTATGGGCATAATGATTACTTTAACACTTATAAATGGCTTTCCCATATTCCCATTTCACTTAATTTCATGACACTTCCCCCCCCCCTTTTTTTTTTTGTGGCCGTGCTGCGCGGCTTGCAGGATCTTAGTTCCCCGACCAGGGATTGAACCCAGGTCCACGGCAGTGAAAGCACCGAGTTCTAACCACCGGACCACAAGGGAATTCCCCATGGCACTCTTTTTGTCTTTAAATTGCATAGAAAAGAGCCTGAGACAAGGTTGATATATTAATGCTTTATTTGGAGTGGAATCCCAGGGTAGCAAGAGTGAGGGAAGAAGGGAAGTAAAACAGGGAAGGAGGATAAGAAAGTATAAGTTGGTGTGTTATCAAGCTGGCCACTGCTTCACTGAGAGACATGGCCAGTGCTCTTCACACGGAGCATCTCCTGAGAGGTAGTATAGGTCCACTGTGCCTCAGAATAGACTGTTAGGTTTGGGAAGGAGGGGGAGTAAGGGATGCATTTGTCAGTGACTTCTTATTTCCTGCTTTTCATTGGCCAAAATCCATCCAATTATTTTAAAATTTTCCTGACTTCTAGATGGTGTTACCTGGCCCCTCTGAGCAGCTGCTGGGGATGCCCGAGGCATGGCATGTCTCACGGAGGCTGAGACAGCGGGTGGTGTGAGGAGAGGAAGCAAACAGGAGCTGGGTGGCGGCTCTCACTTGAGCAAGAAACTGAGGAGTGTGGGAGGGAGACGCAAGAGAGAGGAGCTATGGGGATGTATTATATGTATAGCTCATTCACTTTATTATACAGCAGAAACTAACACACCATTGTAAAGCAATTATACTCCAATAAAGATGTTAAAAACAAAAGCAAAAAATGAGGAGATGGGGCAGGTTGCATCAGACCTACCTGGTACAGCATGGAAACTGGATCGAGTTCATCTGTGATGTTAGCAAAACCCTATTTTCATATTATTGATCAGGAGACTGAGATGAGAGAAACAAAGTATACTGTACAAAGTCACATAGCTATTATGGCTGAGCTCGAAGGTGTTTCAAAGTGTTTCCCCCTGTACATTTTGTGCTGCTTTGCACTAAACAAATGTACTTCTCAAGTTTCTATCCTTTCCTTTCTTATTTTTTCTCCTTCCTTCTATTTCAGTCCCCAGTTCGTAAGAGGAAGAAGCAAAGCAGTATACCCACATCTCATTTTTGGGTTATAGAAATTGTTGTTGAAGTATTCTGATAAACACCCAACATTATTTTTTGATGTGGAGGTTTAACTGCCTAGGCTTAAAAAGTTGGGCAGAAACTTTCCTTAGGATGGAACTTTTCAGTAGTGGAAGCAACAATTCTTTTCATTTACACATCCAAGCTAAATCTTTTTTGATCTCCTCAGGTGGAACAATTCTACCAGGCAAAGCAGACAGTACTACTTAATTCAGAATGTGTTTTTTGGAAGGAATAAATTTATGATGCTGATAGCAAAAAGTTTTCTCTCCTCTTCCAACTAACACCATTTTTTATACAAATATATTTTTTTAAATGAATATTTCAGCTGGCCAGTTCTAAATATCCTTAGTCTTAAATTTATTTGGTAGTATGAAAGAAGGATATATTTTTAATTTTAACTTTGTCCTGTGTTTATTGCATTGAGTACGAAGAATAAAAAGCCATAGATTAGAGCTTTGAATAAATCACAGCCATTCTTAATTGACAAATTTTTATCCAGCTTGGAAGAAGGCGTCACTTTTTTCCTGAGGTCAAACAATATTTGCCTTCCTTTTCCATATGTTATCTCCCAGGCCTTCCAATCTAATAATGGGAAGGTTTGAACATTTATTCTCTATTATATAGACAGTATGAAAAGAAGTGGGAATGGTTTCAATGTTCAACACACAATCTGAATTTATTTTCCTTGTGCTGTCTTTTCTTTTCTTTCTTTCCTTTTTCTTTTCTTTCTTTTTTTAAATATTTACTTATTATTTATTTTGGCTGCACCGGGTCTTAGCTGCGGCACGAGGGATCTTTAGTTATGGCATGCAGGCAGGCTCCTTAGTTGTGGCATGCAGACTCTTAGTTGCAGTATGCACAGATTTAGTTCCCTGACCAGGGATTGAACCTGGGCCCCCTGCATTGGGAGCGCAGAGTCTTACCCACTGGACCACCAGGGAAGTCCCTTTCTTTCCTTTTTCAAACACTGTTGACTTGTGATTTAGTCAGTAATTACAAGTCCAGCCTGGTCTGTCCAAATGAATAAAGCAGAATGGTTCAATATTAGGAAATCACAAAAGGCAGAATTTTTAGAATGAACTACTCACTTGGTGTGATGTCCCTCTCCAAAACACTTATCTGTAACCCAAGTTCTAGAGCCCAATTTATTGCTGCAAAGGCCTCTGGAGGACAGTTTAAAGTAGACTTTACATCTTCCTTGCTCAGAACTCCTGAGAAATGGCTGGGGACTGAGGTAGTGATGGTGAGGCCGGTACGCGGGCCTCTCACTGTTGTGGCCTCTCCCATTGTGGAGCACAGGCTCCGGATGCACAGGCTCAGCGGCCATGGCCCACGGGCCCAGCCGCTCCGTGGCATGTGGGATCTTCCCGGACCGGGGCACGAACCTGTGTCCCCTGCATCGGCAGGCGGACTCTGAACCACTGCGCCACCAGGGAAGCCCGGCCTATCTGATTCTTAATTACCTAGCCTGAAAGTCCTCAGGTATATAAGCAATCCATCTAGGACCAAGGTGACACTGTTGCTTTATCTCAATTAGCTCTTGGTTTATCTTGGTTAGTTCATGATTGACAAAAAGGTAGAGGAAGCGCAAATTACCTCTTGCTTGAGCTGGGACATCCATCTTCAGCCCTTGGACATCAGCACTCTTGGTTCTTGGGCCTTCGGACACGGATTAAGTCTCTCCTGGTTTTCAGGCCTTTGGGTCTGAACTGGGACTACATCACTGGCTCCCTGGGGTCTTCAGTTCGCAGACAGCAGATTGTGGGACTTCTCGGCCTCCGTAACTGCATGAGCCAACCCCTCATTAAAAACCTCTGTCTGTGTATCTGTATATATCTTATTGGTTTTGTTTGGAGAGCCCTGACATGGTAGGGAGGCTCTTATTAGAAGGAAGTTGGAGGTGGGGCAAACCTCAGGTGAACCCTATTCTAACTGAGGGCAAGAACCCATTAACCATTAGCAACAGCTGAGCAAGACCAAGGGCCATAGAACCTGTCTTCTTGCTGCCTCAGCTTGGTGGGTATGGAAATTCCAAGTGTTGGCAGTTGTAAGGTAGAGAAAGAGCCCTGGTGTGTACGGCAAAGAAAGGAAAGAAGTGGAACCAGCCAGCCTGAAAGGGGTAAGCAATGGTTAGCTTTCTGAAGGGTTTCCTGATGCCAGTTGCCCCTCTTCATTTTTCTCTCTCTTCTTTCCCCCAAAATAACTGTGCTAAATATAAAATTCTCTTGCATTGAGCCAGGTCTAGTTGTAGGTTCGGGAGAGTTGGAACCGTCCCCCATTCTATTATATATATTTTTCTTACTCATCCCCTCTTACTTCAGGCCAGAAAGCCTGTATAGTACCGGGAAATAAAATAATAAAAGCCAGTCTTTGCTGCTGGCTCTGCGCATGTGGCCAAGGGATTATTTGCAAGACCACTGTTAGGGTGCCAGTAGGGGATCCCTCAAGGTGCCTGCTAATAACATAATCACACAGGGTGACTTTATTATTATTTTTTTTTGCGGTTCGCGGGCCTCTCACTGTTGTGGCCTCTCCCATTGCGGAGCACAGGCTCCGGACTCGCAGGCTCAGCCGCCATGGCTCACAGGCCCAGCCGCTCCGTGGCATCTTCCCAGACCGGGGCACGAACCGGTGTCCCCTGCATCGGCAGGCGGACTCTCAACCACTGCGCCACCAGGGAAGCCCACACAGGGTGATTTTAGGGTGGCTGCAGGCTGCAAAGCTCTTTCTGATGTCAAAAGCAATTCCATTCTCCTTTAAGGCTGGTTTCTGCCTTTCTTGTCCTGTCTTCCTCTCACCCCAGTCTGTCCTAGGTCCCACCCAGTGTTATCATAAAGAAACAACAGATGATGACACATGGAGATCACCTGCCCAGCCAAGGGAAGTATCTGGGCGCCAGATAACAACTACTGAAGGGGCAGCCCATCTGTGGGATGCCCATGCCCTTTAAAAGCTGAGCTTAACGTCTCGGCTCCGTCTTCCAACAGGGTCTGGTTAAAGTGTGTAGAAACTTTTAAAGCCATTTGAGAGTAATTCTATGTCTGTTGAATCTAATAAAAAATGTGGGCTTGTATTTCTGTTTCAACTTATTTTATTTTTCACTTCCTTTTTCTATTGACTTATTCTTAGTTTATTTTGTAAATGTACCAGGGCTGAATGGAAAAAAACAAACAATAAAAATCAGTTGGTCCACAAGCATTCAGAGGAACAGTGCTCCAAGTCATGCTGGCGCCTACTTCTTCCCCAAGTTGATGCAGGGCTGCTCCTCCCAGAGCCCCAAATGAGGAGTGGTGCAGAGACCCCGCAGTTCCCAGTGTTCTCCCTCAGCCTGTCCAACACACCTCCAGGGAACTAGAAACCCAGCAGGGTGTGGAGGGGGGAGCTGCCATCCACCCCCTCCCTCCCTCCCCCTTCCAGTTCTACAGTCCCCTGGGTCAGGAAAGAATGTTTCTTTAACCTCTACTCTACTTAAATGTGATACAGTCTATCAGGTCTAGCGCTTGATATATTTAGTGGGAGTTAAACTTTACAGAATCCTTTCTTTCTCAATTGTGCATTTCCTAGCCTATTGTTATGCTGCAAAATTCTCTTGAGTGTGACAAGTTGAATAATAACTTCTGCTCTCTTCCTTCCTTCTTTGACAGCCTTGATCCAATCTGCACCTCCTTCTCCCCCAGGATACTTTGGGTTTACTAGGAAGAAGTCATATTTCCAAAAAGGTGAAAGGGAAAATCACATTTGTCTTTTTTCAAAATATAGTTTCCTATTCCACAGTGTTATGAATTAAGTTCCGGCAACAGCATCACTTCTGCCTTCATATAACTACCACTGACCCCAAACAGCACTCTAATAACATCAGATTTATTCTCAATACATAGCTTGATGATTTTTATAGCATCACCTGCAGTAAACACAGGCAGCCTCTCATTCTCACCTTTCAAGTCTCAGCCTAAATGCCGCCACCTCAGAAACACCTTTCTTGATGAGGGTCATTCCTTAGTTTCTATCTCATCATTTTGTTTATTTTATTCATAACTTTCATCACAATGTATTATGTTGCTTTTCAGTTTTAAGTAAACTCCAATTTTTTATTTTATTTTTTTCTTAAGCATTTTTCCCAGCTTTATTGAGATATAAGTAACATATATTGTGTAAATTTAAGGTGTACACCATGTTAATTTGATATATTTATATGTTGCAAAATAATATATTAGCATCAGCTAACACCTCCATCACATCACATAATTACTGTTTCTTTTTTTGTGGTGAAAACATTTAAGATCTATTCTCTTAGCAACTTTCAAGCATGTAACACAGTATTATTAACTGTAATCACCATGCTGTACATTAGATCCTCAGAGCTTATTCACCCTATAACTGGAGGTTTGTACCCTTTGACTAATATCTTCCTATTTTCCCCTACCCTCCTAACCCCTGGTCACCACCACTCTACTCTATTTTTCTATGAGTTTGGCTTTTTTAGATTCCACATATAAGTGATATCCACAGTATTTGTCTTTCTGTCACTTAGCATAAAGTCCCCAAGCTTCATCCATGTTGTCTCAAATGGTAGGATTTCCTTCTTTGTTACGGTTGAATAATATTCCAGTGTGTGTGTGTGTGTGTGTGTGTGTGTGTGTGTGTGTGTGGCACATCTTTTCTATCCATTCACCTGTAGATGGACACTTAGGTTGTTTCCATATCTTGGCTATTGGGAGTGATGCTTTAATAAACATGGGAGCACAAATATCCCTTTGAGATCCTGTTTTCATTTGCTTTGCATATAAATATACACAGAAGTGGGATTGCTGGATCATATGGTAATTCTACTTTTATATTATGTTGCTTATTTATGTGTTTACTTACTAATTGTTTTCCCTATAAAAATATAAGAACTAAAAGGCCAGGAACCTTTTACTTTAATTCATTATTGTATTCCCATTGCCTAGATAGAAAATGGCACTTAGCAATGGTTTTTTTTTTTTTTTTTTGGCGGTACGCAGGCCTCTCACTGTTGTGGCCTCTCCTGTTGGCAGAGCACAGGCTCCGGACGCGCAGGCTCAGCGGCCATGGCTCACGGGCCCAGCCGCTCCGCGGCATGTGGGATCTTCCCGGACCAGGGCACGAACCCGGGTCCCCTGCATCAGCAGGCGGACTCTCAACCACTGCGCCACCAGGGAAGCCCAGCAGTGTTTTTTGAACCTTTGTTGAATAGGTGAAAGGGCACAAGAGAGCCCCTTGTGGATGCTTAGATGGTGAACCCCTACTGAGGCATGGATGCATTGCAACACCGCTCCCATTCGGCTTTCTGTACTTGGAAGATTCAAGTCCTATAAGTGTGATTGCATCTTGCTGTTCAGGAAGCAGAGCTAGTTTCAGCTTGAGATGGTCAAGTTTCATAAAAGGAGAAGCTGCTAGGTGGTGGGGCCTCCCCAGGAGAATTCAGGTAGCTAAGGGGTGAGGGGTAGGATTGTTACAGCAGATAGTTCCTTCTTCCAAGAAGGGGATGAGTCACACACCCTTTTGTGCTTGAAAACACAAAAAGAGAATTAATGGGACCCTGAGAGAAGGTAGGGAAAGGGAAAATGGTTATGTGCCAGAGGTCCTCACTTTCTCTATTGTGTCTGTTGCCTAATTTGAGGATTATTATTATTTTTTTTATTAAATCATTGATTTTTAATGAAGTTAAAATAATTAATTGCATTTTGTTTTCATAGCTCTCCAAGTTATAATAGTACATAAATATCACATAAAGTACATATGTGATGTACTTTATGTGATATTTATGTACTATTTTGTACATAAATATTTATGTACTGTGATATTTATGTACTAAAGTACATAAAGAAAAAGAAAGAGTAGACTTTCTTTTTCTTTTAAATTTTATTTATTTTACAGCAGGTTCTTATTAGTTACCTATTTTATACATATTAGTGTATATATGTCAATCCCAATCTCCCAATTCATCCCACCACCCCCACCCCCACACCCCTGCTTTCCCCTCTTGGTGTCCATATGTTTCTTCTCTGCATCTGTGTCTCAATTTCTGCCCTGCAAACCAGTTCATCTGTACCATTTTTCTAGATTCCACATATATGTGTTAATATACGATATTTGTTTTTCTCTTTCTGACTTACTTCACTCTGTATGACAGTCTCTAGTTCCATCCACATCTCAACAAATGACCCAATTTCATTCCTTTTTATGGCTGAGTAATATTCCATTGTGTATATGTACCACATCTTCTTTATCCATTCGTCTGTTGATGGGCACGTCGTTAGGTTGCTTCCATGACCTGGCTATTGTAAATAGTGCTGCAGTGGACATTGGGGTGCATGTGTCTTTTTGAATTATGGTTTTCTCTGGGTATATGCCCAGTAGCGGGATTGCTGGGTCATATGGTAATTCTATTTTTAGTTTTTTAAGGAACTGAGGATTATTTTTGTGGCCCAGGAGGTGTCTGGGCAAGTGACCAAGGGAAATGATTGTTGCAAATGAGCATCATGCCAGTGCCCAGGGCAGTGGCTGGAGCAGAGGACCGAGTAAGTACCATATTCCAAGGTAAAGTGGCCCAGGCAGGCTGCCACTCTCCCGACAGCATGCCACTTTATGGTCACAGCTAAAGATGACACCTGCTCTTTCCCTGGGGTATTTTGTGACTCAGAGACTCAAGCCAACACAGCTGCTACTCTGCAGGGCATTACCATTCACTGCTGCAGCCAGAAATCTGAGAGCAACCCTGATCTCTGCCCTTTCCCTTATTTTCCACATTTGTCAATAGTCAGTTATATTGATTCCATCTCCGAACCATCTCTTGACTCTGTTTTCCTTTTCTCCTTCTCCTTTGCCCAAGATCAAACTATCATCTTTTTCGCCTAAATGATCGCAAGGGCCTCCTGAGAGTTTATTCCAAACCAAATTTGCTTTCTTCTATTTTACTTTTCAGATTTCAGCCAACATAATCTCAATCGAGTCCCTCCCCAGAATAAATTCTTCAGTGGATCCTTCTGTTGTTCAGTGATCCCCACCTTTCTCCTTAGCCTCATCTTATTATATTTTCTGTTCTCCTCTCAGTACTTAAGATTTTCCCCTATATTTTTCCAGTTCCTAGAACTTATTGTGCTTTTTGTTTTTTAAACTTTAGTGCTTTTGCACTGCAGTTTCACTTTCTCTAGAACACGTCCCTATGCTTCCTGCTGCCCGACACACCCAACAGGCAGTATCCAGCCAGCTCCTCTTCATTGTTCTGATCTTAGCTTTTATAAAAATATGGTTTATTTATAAAAATAGTTTTTCCCCAGCACACTTCTCAAAGAGTTATATGTGAGCAGGAGCTTAAGCTCCATGTAACTCATTGATGAGGGAGTCAGCAGGAATAATGCTCGTTCTAAGATGTGTTGAAGAACAGGGGTTTGTATATTCTGATAAGAAAGAAATGTCAAAATAACAATGTTAAGTTGTATGCAAAACTAGTTAATATCCTACAAGTATTAACAACATGGTTTACTATAAAACCATGACACCTTACCAGGTTAATCTGTATTCTTTCAGGTCTGTCTTTTTTTTGTGTGTGTGTGGTACACGGGCCTCTCACTGTTGTGGCCTCTCCCGTTGCGGAGCACAGGCCTCTCACTGTTGTGGCCTCTCCCGTGTCCCCTGCATCGGCAGGCGGACTCTCAACCACTGCGCCACCAGGGAAGCCCCAGGTCTGTCTTTAAAAATGTCCCTTGTCAGCAGTGAGTTATTTTTTTAAGTGATATTTTCTGAGAGACTCACATGAAAGTCAAATAGGCTTATTAAAAATATTCTCTGGTATGATATAAAAGTATCAAGTAATCATCATTGTGCCTTATTTCCAAGTTTGGAATCAATTATTCTGAATTTCAGAAAATTCTTTCCTCCTTCCTCAGCCTGGATTAGACTCTCCTCCTGATATATGCTCCCAGAGTACCTATATGTATGCTGTGTAACCCTTATCACAATCATAATTATAGGCACCACTTTTATATTCTCTGTTAGGAATTGGCTCACGTGAGTATGGAGACTGAGAAATCCTAAGATCTGCAGTTGGCCAGCTGGAGACTCAGGAGAGCCGATGGTGTAGTTCCAGGAGAGCCAATGGTACAAATTCCAGTCCAAAAGCCAGCAGCTTAAGACCCAAGAAGAGTCTAAAGGCAGGAAGACCAGTGTCCCAGCTCAAGGTAGCCAAGCAGGAGGAGTTCCCTCTTACTCAGCCTTTTTGTTCTTTTCATGTCTTCACTTGATTGGATGAGACCCACCCACTTCAGGGAGGGCGCTCTGTCTTAATAAGTCTACAGATTCAAATGTTAAGCTCATCTAAGACACACTCACAGCACACACAGAATAATGTGTGACCAAATGTCAGGTTAACACATAAAATTAACCATCGCGGATTATAAGCACCATGGGAGCAGGGACCTCCAGATTTGTATCTGCAGCTGCCTTCAGCAGCTTCCATATGATGTCTTATTGGCATCTTAAACTTGAAAAAGGCTGAAATTGAACTCCTGATTTTTCCATCTATTCACATATAGCTCCATATTCCACCCAAATGTTCAATTCAAAAACCTATGTGATATTCTTGATTCCTCTCTTTCCCATCTCGCTTAACCATGTACCAGCAAGTTCATTTGGTTCTACTGCTAGAATATATTATGAATTCGTCTACTTTTTTCTGTCTCTACTGCTACCACTCTCATCTTCTGCCTGGTCCATTGTGGTAGTTTATTTGTTAGTCTCCTGATTAAATTTTGGATTCTAAGATTTCAAGAATTCAATTCTCAGTTTCCAGAACTTTTTCATCATTCCGAACAGAAACTCTGTACCTATTAAACAATAATTTCCATTTCCCCTCCCCATTCTCTATTTTCTGTCTCTATGAATTTATCTATTCTAGGTATCTCATATAAATGAGTCCATACCATATTTGTCATCTTGTGCATGATTTCTTTCACTTAGCATAATGTTTTCAAGGTTCCTCCATGTTGTAGCATATATCGGAATTTTATTCCTTTTTAAGGGTGAATAACGTTTCAATGTATGTATATAGCAAAATTTTTAAATCCATTCATTTGTTGATGGGTACTTGGGTTGTTTCCATGTTTTGGCTCTTGTGAATAATGCTACTATGAACATTGGGGTAAATCTGTTTGAGTCCCTGCTTTCAATTTTTTTGTATGTATATGTAGAAGTGGGATTGCTGGATCATAATAATTTCATGTTTAACTTTTTGAGGAACCATCTTGAGGTTCACTTTTTCATATGGATAGCCAACTTTTCCAGCACCATTTGTTGAAAGGATCATCATTCCCCATTGCATTATCTTGGTATTCTTTTGAAAATTAATTGACCATAAATGCGTGTCTTTTTCTGTATCTCTATTCTGTTGCATTGGTCTGTGTGTCTACCCTTATGTCAATACACATGGTCTCGATCACTGTAACTTTATTTTAAATCTTGAAATCAGGTAATGTAAGACTTACAGACTTGTTCTTATTTTAAAAACTATTTTGGTTCTTCTAGATCCTTTGTATTTCCCTATACATTTTAAGAATCAGCATGTTAATTTCTAAAAAGCCTGTGGAGATTTTTGATTGGGATTGAAATTGAATCTGTCTTTCAATCTGGGGAAAATCGACGTCTTCACAATACTGGGCCTTCTAATCCATAAGCATGGCATTCTTTCTACTTACTTGAGTCTTCTTTACTTCTTCTCAGTAATGCTTTGTAGGTTTCAGTGTATCGGTCTTACACATATTTACTTATTTGTCCCTAAATATTTCATATTTTTAATGTTATAACAAATGTTACTTTAGAAAACTTTAATTTTCAATTGTTTGTTGTTGACATATAGAAATAGAATTAATTTATGTATAGTGGCTTTCTATTCTGAGACACTGTTAAACTCACTTTTATTTAATTCCATGAGACTTTTCATATAGATAATCATGTTGTCTGCAAATAAGGACAGTTCTACTTCCTTTCCAAAGTATATTCATTTTCCTTCTTTTTCTTGCTTTATTCCTCTAGCTAGAATCTTCAGCACAGTGTTAAATGAAGGTGGAGAGAGTGGACATGCTTCCTGATCTTAGGGGGAAGGGATTCAATCTTTCTCCTTTAAGTGATATTAGCTTAGCTGTATGTTTTTCAAGACACCCTTTATCAGGTTGTGAAAATTCTGTTCTATTCTTAGTTTGTTGAAAGCTTTTTTTTTTTTGTTTGTTTGTTTTATCATGAATGGGTATTGAATTTTGTCTAAAGCTTTACTGCCACTATTAAGATAATCATATGGTTTTACTTTTTTTTAATTTCTTATTTTATTTTATTTTTTTACATCTTTATTGGAGTATAATTGCTTTACAATGGTGTGTTAGTTTCTGCTTTATAACAAAGTGAATCAGTTATACATATACAGATGTTCCCATATCTCTTCCCTCTTGCGTCTCCCTCCCTCCCACCCTCCCTATCCCACCCCTCCAGGCGGTCACAAAGGCACCGAGCTGATCTCCATGTGCTATGCAGCTGCTTCCCACTAGCTATCTACCTTACATTTGGTAGTATATATATGTCCATGCCTCTCTCTCGCTTTGTCACAGCTTACCCTTCCCCCTCCCCATATCCTCAAGCCCATTCTCTAGTAGGTCTTTGTCTTTATTCCTGTCTTACCCCTAGGTTCTTCATGACATTTTTTTTCCTTAAATTCCATATATATGTGTTAGCATACGGTATTTGTCTTTCTCTTTCTGACTTACTTTACTCTGTATGACAGACTCTAGGTCTATCCACCTCATTACAAATAGCTCAATTTTGTTTCTTTTTATGGCTGAGTAATATTCCATTGTATATATGTGCCACATCTTTATCCATTCATCCGATGATGGACACTTAGGTTGTTTCCATCTCCGGGCTATTGTAAATAGAGCTGCAATGAACATTTTGGTACATGACTCTTTTTGAATTATGGTTTTCTCAGGGTATATGCCCAGTAGTGGGATTGCTGGGTCATATGGTAGTTCTATTTGTAGTATTTTAAGGAACCTCCATACAGTTCTCCATAGTGGCTGTACCAATTCACATTCCCACCAACAGTGCAAGAGGGTTCCCTTTTCTCCACACCCTCTCCAGCATTTATTGTTTCTAGATTTTTTGATGATGGCCATTCTGACTGGTGTGAGATGATATCTCATTGTAGTTTTGATTTGCATTTCTCTACTGATTAATGATGTTGAGCATTCTTTCATGTGTTTGTTGGCAGTCTGTATATCTTCTTTGGAGAAATGTCCATTTAGGTCTTCTGCCCATTTTTGGATTGGGTTGTTTGGTTTTTTGTTATTGAGCTGCATGAGCTGCTTATAAATTTTGGAGATTAATCCTTTGTCAGTTGCTCCATTTGAAAATATTTTCTCCCATTCTGAGGGTTGTCTTTTGGTCTTATTTATGGTTTCCTTTGCTGTGAAAAAGCTTTGAAGTTTCATTAGGTCTCATTTGTTTATTTTTGTTTTTATTTCCATTTGTCTAGGAGGTGGGTCAAAAAGGATCTTGCTGTGATTTATGTCATAGAGTGTTCTGCCTATGTTTTCCTCTAAGAGTTTGATAGTTTCTGGCCTTACATTTAGGTCTTTAATCCACTTTGAGCTTATTTTTGTGTATGGTGTTAGGGAGTGATCTAATCTCATACTTTTACATGTACCTGTCCAGTTTTCACAGCACCACTTATTGAAGAGGCTGTACTTTCTCCACTGTACATTCCTGCCTCCTTTATCAAAGATAAGGTGACTGTATGTGCGTGGGTTTATCTCTGGGCTTTCTATCCTGTTCCATTGATCTATGTTTCTGTTTTTGTGCCACTACCATACTGCCTTGATTACTGTAGCTTTGTAGTATAGTCTGAAGTCAAGGAGCCTGATTCCTCCAGCTCCATTTTTCGTTCTCAAGATTGCTTTGGCTATTCAGGGTCTTTTGTGTTTCCATACAAATTGTGAAATTTTTTGTTCTAGTTCTGTGAAAAATGCCAGTCGTAGTTTGATAGGGATTGCATTGAATCTGTAGATTGCTTTGGGTAGTAGAGTCATTTTCACAATGTTGATTCTTCCAATCCAAGAACATGGTATATCTCTCCATCTATTTGTATCATCTTTAATTTCTTTCATTAGTGTCTTATAATTTTCTGCATACAGGTCTTTTCTCTCGTTAGGTAGGTTTATTCCTAGATATTTTATTCTTTTTGTTGCAATGGTAAATGGGAGTGTTTTCTTGATTTCACTTTCAGATTTTTCATCATTAGTGTATAGGAATGCCAGTGATTTCTGTGCATTAATTTTGTATCCTGCTACTTTACCAAATTCATTGATTAGCTCTAGTAGTTTTCTGGTAGCATCTTTAGGATTCTCTATGTATAGTATCACGTCATCTGCAAACAGTGACAGCTTTACTTCTTCTTTTCCGATTTGGATTCCTTTTATTTCCTTTTCTTCTCTGATTGCTGTGGCTAAAACTTCCAAAACTACGTTGAATAAGAGTGGTGAGAGTGGGCAACCTTGTCTTGTTCCTGATCTTAGTGGAAATGCTTTCAGGTTTTCACCATTGAGGATGATGTTGGCTGTGGGTTTGTTGTATATGGCCTTTATTATGTTGAGGAAAGTTCACTCTATGCCTACTTTCTGCAGGGTTTTTATCATAAATGGGTGTTGAATTTTGTCAAAAGCTTTTTCTATATCTATTGAGATGATCATATGGTTTTTCTCCTTCAATTTGTTAATATGGTGTATCACGTTGATTGATTTGCACATATTGAAGAATCCTTGCATTCCTGGGATAAACCCCACTTGATCATGGTGTATGATCCTTTTAATGTGCTTTTGGATTCTGTTTGCTAGTATTCTGTTGAGAATTTTTGCATCTATGTTCATCAGTGATATTGGCCTGTAGTTTTCTTTCTTTGTGACATTCTTGTCTGGTTTTGGTATCAAGGTGATGGTGGCCTTGTAGAATGAGTTTGGGAGTGTTCCTCCCTCTGCTATATTTTGGAAGAGTTTGAGAAGGATAGGTGTTAGCTCTTCTGTAAATGTTTGATAGAATTCGCCTGTGAAGCCATCTGGTCCTGGGCTTTTGTTTGTTGGAAGATTTTTAATCACAGTTTCAATTTCAGTGCTTGTGATTGGTCTGTTCATATTTTCTATTTCTTCCTGATTCAGTCTTGGCAGGTTGTGCATTTCTAAGCATTTGTCCATTTCTTCCAGGTTGTCCATTTTATTGGTATAGAGTTGCTTGTAGTAATCTCTCATGAACTTTTGTATTTCTGCAGTGTCAGTTGTTACTTCTCCTTTTTCATTTCTAATTCTATTGATTTGAGTCGTCTCCCTTTTTTTCTTGATGAGTCTGGCTAATGGTTTATCAATTTTGTTTATCTTCTCAAAGAACCAGCTTTGAGTTTTATTGATCTTTGCTATCGTTTCCTTCATTTCTTTTTCATTTATTTCTGATCTGATTTTTATGATTTCTTTCCTTCTGCTAACTTTGGGTTTCTTTTGTTCTTCTTTCTCTAATTGCTTTAGGTGCAGGGTTAGGTTGTTTATTCGAGATGTTTCCTGTTTGTTAAGGTAGGATTGTATTGCTATAAACTTCCCTCTTAGAACTGCTTTTGCTGCATGCCATAGGTTTTGGGTCTTCGTGTCTCCACTGTCATTTGTTTCTAGGTATTTTTTTATTTCCTCTTTGATTTCTTCAGTGATCACTTCGTTATTAAGAACTGTATTGTTTAGCCTCCATGTGTTTGTATTTTTTACAGATCTTTTCCTGTAATTGATATCTAGTCTCATAGCATTGTGGTCGGAAAAGATACTTGATACAATTTCAATTTTCTTAAATTTACCAAGGCTTGATTTGTGACCCAAGATATGATCTATCCTGGAGAATGTTCCATGAGCACTTGAGAAAAATGTGTATTCTGTTGTGTTTGGATGGAATGTCCTATAAATATCAATTAAGTCCATCTTGTTTAATGTATCATTTAAAGCTTGTGTTTCCTTATTTATTTTCATTTTGGATGATCTGTCCATTGGTGAAAGTGGGGTGTTAAAGTCCCCTACTATGAATGTGTTACTGTCGATTTCCCCTTTTATGGCTGTTAGTATTTGCCTTATGTATTGAGGTGCTCCTATGTTGGGTGCATAAATATTTACAATTGTTATATCTTCTTCTTGGATTGATCCCTTGATCATTATGTAGTGTCCTTCTTTGTCTCTTCTAATAGTCTTTATTTTAAAGTCTATTTTGTCTGATATGAGAATTGCTACTCCAGATTTCTTTTGGTTTCCATTTGCACGGAGTATCTTTTTCCATCCCCTCACTTTCAGTCTGTATGTGTCTCTAGGTCTGAAGTGGGTCTCTTGTAGACAGCATATATATGGGTCTTGTTTTTGTATCCATTCAGCCAATCTGTGTCTTTTGGTGGGAGCATTTAGTCCATTTACATTGAAGGTAATTATCGATATGTATGTTCCTATTCCCACTTTCTTAATTGTTTTGGGTTCGTTATTGTAGGTCTTTTCCTTCTCTTGTGTTTCTTGCCTAGAGAAGTTCCTTTAGCATTTGTTGTAAGGTTGGTTTGGTGGTGCTGAACTCTCTCAGCTTTTGCTTGTCTGTAAAGGTTTTAATTTCTCCATCAAATCTGAATGAGATCCTTGCTGGGTACAGTAATCTTGGTTGCAGGTTTTTCTCCTTCATCACTTTAAATATGTCCTGCCAGTCCCTTCTGGCTTGCAGAGTTTCTGCTGAAAGATCAGCTGTTAACCTTATGGGGATTCCCTTGTGTCTTATTTTTTGTTTTTCCCTTGCTGCTTTTAATATGTTTTCTTTGTATTTAATTTTTGACAGTTTGATTAATATGTGTCTTGGCGTATTTCTCCTTGTATTTATCCTGTATGGGACTCTCTGTGCTTCCTAGACTTGATTAACTATTTCCTTTCCCATATTAGGGAAGTTTTCAACTATAATCTCTTCAAATATTTTCTCAGTCCCTTTCTTTTTCTCTTCTTCTTCTGGAACCCCTGTAACTCGAATGTTGGTGCATTTAATGTTGTCCCAGAGGTCTCTGAGACTGTCCTCAGTTCTTTTCATCCTTTATTCTGCTCTGCATTAGTTATTTCCACTATTTTATATTCCAGGTGACTTATCCATTCTTCTGCCTCTGTTATTCTGCTATTGATCCCATCTAGAGTTTTTTCATTTCATTTATTGTGTTGTTCATCGTCTGTTTCATCTTTAGTTCTTCTAGGTCCTTGTTAAATGTTTCTTGCATTTTGTCTATTCTGTTTCCAAGATTTTGGATCATCTTTACTATCATTATTCTGAATTCTTTTTCAGGTAGACTGCCTATTTCCTCTTCATTTGTTTAGTCTGGTGGGTTTTTATGTTGCTCCTTCATCTGCTGTGTTTTTCTGTCTTCTCATTTTGCTTATCTTACTGTGTTTGGGGTCTCCTTTTTGCAGGCTGCAGGTTCGTAGTTCCCGTTGTTTTTGGTGTCTGTCCGCAGCGGCTAAGGTTGGTTCAGTGGGTTGTGTAGGCTTCCTGGTGGAGGGGACTAGTGCCTGTGTTGTGCTGGATGAGGCTGGATCTTGTCTTTCTGGTGGGCAGGTCCACGTCTGGTGGTGTGTTTTGGGGTGTCTGTGGACTTATTATGATTTTAGGCAGCCTCTCTGCTAATGGGTGGGGTTGTGTTCCTGTTTTGCTAGTTGTTTGGCATAGGGTGTCCAGCACTGTAGCTTGCTGTCGTTGAGTGAAGCTGGGTGCTGGTGTTGAGATGGAGATCTCTGGGAGATTTTCACCATTTGATATTATGTGGAGCTGGGAGGTCTCTTGTGGACCAGTGTCCTGAAGTTGGCTCTCCCACCTCAGAGGCACAGCAGTGACTCCTGGCTGCAGTACCAAGAGCCTTTCATCCACATGGCTCAGAATAAAAGGGAGAAAAAGTAGAAAGAAAGAAAGAGAGAGAGAGAGAGAGAGAGAGAGAGAAAGGGAGGAGGGAATAAAGGAGGGAAGGAAGGAAGGAAAGAAAGAAAGAAGATAAAATAAAATAAAATAAAGTAAGATAAAATATATTAAAATAAAAAGTAATTATGAAGAAAAAAAGTTTTTTTTTGCGGTACGAGGGCCTCTCACTGCTGTGGCCTCTCCCGTTGCGGAGCACAGGCTCCGGGTGCGCAGGCTCAGCAGCCATGGCTCACGGGCCCAGCCACTCCACGGCATGTGGGATCTTCCCAGACCAGGGCTCGAAACTGTGTCCCCGGCATCGGCAGGCGGACTCTCAACCACTGCGCCACCAGGGAAGCCCAAGAAAAAAATATTTAAAAAAACAAACAAACAAACAAAAAAAAAACGGACGGATAGAACCCTAGGAGAAATGGTGGAAGCAAAGCTATACAGACAAAATATCACCCAGAAGCATACACATACACACTCACAAAAAGAGGAAAAGGGGAAAAAATAATAAATCTTGCTCTCAAGTCCACCTCCTTAATTTGGGATGATTCGTTGTCTATTCAGGTATTCCACAGATGCAGGGTACATCAAGTTGATTGTGGAGCTTTAATCCGCTGCTCCTGAAGCTGCTGGGAGAGATTTCCCTTTCTCTTCTTTGTTCTCACAGCTCCCGGGGCTCAGTTTTGGATTTGGCCCCGCCTCTGCGTGTAGGTCGCTGGAGGGCGTCTGTTCTTAGCTCAGACAGGACGGGGTTAAAGGAGCAGCTGCTTCGGGGGCTCTGGCTCACTCAGGCCGGGGGGGAGGGAGGAGCACGGAGGGCGGGGCGGGCCTGCGGCGGCGGCAGAGGCCGGCGTGACGTTGCACCAGCCTGAGGGACGCCGTGCGTTCTCCCGGGGAAGTTGTCCCTGGATTCCGGGACCCTGGCAGTGGCGGGCTGCACAGGCTCCCCAGAAGGGGGGTGTGCATAGTGACCTGTGTTCGCACACAGGCTTCTTGGTGGCGGCAGCAGCAGCCCTAGCGTCTCATGCCCGTCTCTGGGGTCCGCGCTTTTAGCCGCGGCTCTCGCCCGTCTCTAGAGCTCCTTTAAGCAGCGCTCTTAATCCGCTCTCGCGGAGCAGGAAACAAAGAGGGAAGAAAAAGTCTCTTGCCTCTTCGGCAGGTCCAGACTTTTACCCGGACTCCCTCCCGGCCAGCCGTGGCGCACTAATCCCCTGCAGTCTGTGTTCACGCCGCCAACCGCAGGCCTCTCCCTGCGCTCCGACCGAAGCCCGAGCCTCAGCTCCCAGCCCCGCCCGCCCCAGCGGGTGAGCAGACAAGCCTCTCGGGCTGGCGAGTGCCGGTCGGCCCTGATCCTCTGTGCGGGAATCTCTCCGCTTTGCCCTCCGCACCCCTGTTGCTGTGCTCTTTGCCGCTGCTCCGAAGCTTTCTCCCTCCTACACCTGCAGTCTCCGCCCGCAAAGGGGCTTCCTAGTGTGTGGAAACATTTCGTCCTTCACAGCTCCCTCCCGCTGGTGCAGGTACCGTCCCTATCCTTTTGTCTCTGTTTTTTCTTTTGCCCTACCCAGGTACGTGGGGACTTTCTTGCCTTTTGGGAGGTCTGAGGTCTTCTGCCAGCGTTCAGTAGCTGTTCTGTAGGAGTTGTTCCACGTGTAGATGTATTTCTGGTGTATCTGTGGGCAGGAAGGTGATCTCTGCGTCTTACTCTTCCGCCATCTTTCTCACTACTCGGTTTTACTTTTTATATGGACTGATTTTCAAATGTTGAACTAACCTTGGATTCCAGGATAAACTACTTAAAAAATATATATGTATATATATACACACACATATATATGTGTGTGTATATATATATATCTTACCAAATTTGATTTTTACATATATTTTTAAAGGATTTTTGCATCTATGTTCATAAGGGATAATGATATATACTTTTCTTATAATATTTTTATCAGATTTAACTATCAGAATAATAATGACCTGATAAAATCAGTTGGAAAGTGTTTCTTCATCTACTTTCTCTAAGTGTTTGTGTAGAATTGGTATTATTTTTGTTTAAAAGCTTCACCATTGAAGCCATCTGGGCCTAGACATTTTTCTGTGGAAAGATTTGTAGCTACAAATTTAATATCTTTAATAGCTATAGGGATATTCAGGTTATCAACTTCTTGAATGAGCTTTATTTTATTTTTTAAAGGAATTTGTCCATTTCATGTAAGTTATTAAATTTATTGGCATAAAGTTATTCACAATGTTTTCTTATTATGTCTCTAGAATCTATAGTGTTGCCCCCCTCTGGAATATTCCCTCTCAGGAATATCTTCATTCCTGATATTTGTAAGTCGTGTGTTTTTTTTCTCTCTTAAGTCTGGCTGGAGGCTTATCAATTTTATTAAGCTTTCAAAAGAAAAGGTTTTTGGTTTTACTGGTTTTCTGTATTATTTTTTAAATTTTCTGTTTCATTGGTTCCTACACTTTTATTTTTTACTTTCTTCTGTTTGCTTTGGGTTTAGCTCTTCTTGTTTCTAGTTTCTTATAGAAGAATTTCAGATCATTGATTTAGACCCTTCTCCTTTTCTAATATAGGCATTTAATACCACCTACATTTCTCTCTAAGAACTGTTTTAGCTGCATCCCACAGTTTTGATATGATGTATTATCATTTTTATTTACTTCAAATATTTTCTAATTTCTCTTAGGTTTTATTCTTTAACCCTTGGATTATTTATAATTATGTCATTTAATTTCCAAATACTTGGAGATTTTCCAGACACCATTCTGCTACTGATTTCCAGTTTTATTTAGTTGTGGTTAGAGAACATACTATATATGATTTAAAGACTTCAAAATTTATTGAAATTTGCTTTATATCCAAAAGTATAGTCCATCTTGGTGAATGTTCCATGTGAATTCAAAAGGAACGTATATTCTGCTGTTACTGGGTATAGTGATCTATAAATGTCAGTTAGGTCAAATTGGTTGATAGTGTTGTTTAAGTCTTCTACAGCTATTTCTGTCTACTTGTGCTACTGTTTACTAAAGAGGAGTATTTAAATTTCTAACATGTTTGTAGGTTTTTTTTTTAAAATTAATTTATTTTTTGGCTGCTTTGGGTCTTTGTTGCTGTGCGGGCTTTCTCTAGTTGTGGCGAGTGGGGGCTAATATTTGTTGCAGTGCATGGGCTTCTCATTGTGGTGGCTTCTCTTGTTGCAGAGCACGGGCTCTAGGCACGCGGGCTTCAGCAGTTGTAGCACGCAGCTCAGTAGTTGTGGCTCACGGGCTCTAGAGCGCAGGCTCAGTAGCCGTGGCTCATGGGCTTAGTTGCTCGGCGGCATGTGGGATCTTCGCGGACCAGGGCTTGAACCTGTGTCCCCTGCATTGGCAGGCGGATTCTTAACCACTGCGCCACCAGGGAAGTCCCAGTTTGTAGGCTTTTCTATTTCTCCTATCAGTTCTTGATTTATATATTTTCAGGCTCTGTAATTAGGTTAATATACATTTACAATTATTATATTTTCTTAGTGAATTGGTCTCTATCTTTTTCTTTTTCTTTTTTTTTTTGCGGTACGCGGGCCTGTCACTGCTGTGGCCTCTCCCGTTGCGGAGCACAGGCTCCGGACGCGCAGGCCCAGCGGCCATGGCTCACGGGCCCAGCCACTCCGCGGCATGTGGGATCCTCCCAGACCGGGGCACGAACCCGTGTCCCCTGCATCGGCAGGCGGACTCTCAACCACTGCGCCACCAGGGAAGCCCTGGTCTCTATCTTTAAGAAACATTCCTCTTAAACCTGGTAAAAACTTCTTGTTCTAAAAATCTACTCAATCTTATATTAATATTGACACTTTAGCTTTCTTTTGATTAGCATTTGCATTTTATATCTTCTTCCTCCTTTCTATGTTAACCATCTGTGTCTTTATATTTAAAGTGAGTTTCTTCTCAGAGTTAGTATGCAGCTGAGCCTTAAAAAAAAAATTCAAAATGACGATCTCCACTTTTTAATTGTTTAAACCTTTTATATGTAATGTAATTATTTATATGCTTAGGTTTAAATGTACCATCTTGCTAATTGTTTTCTATTTGTGTCAATTGCTTTTTCCTTCTTTATTTTCTTTTCCTGACTTCTTTGGATTTAGATATTTTTTCTGATTTCATCTTGCCTCCACTAGGCTTTTAGCACTTTTTAAAATTTTAGTGATTGCTCTATGAAATATAATATACTTTTTAAACTTTTTGCAGTCTACTTACAATCATATCCTATTTCATATACAGTATAAAAATGTTACAACAGTACATTTACCTTTCTCCCTTCCTTTCCTTTGTGTTCCTGTTATATTTTACTTCTACATATGCTGTATATCCACAATAATTGTTATTCTTACCATATAAAAATATATTTAATATTTAGTATATTTCAATTCTTACTGTACAAATATAGATACATTGTTATTCTACTATAGTCAGTAACCCTTTTTGACAACTTTACTGGAATATAATTGATGTAAAATAAAATACCCATATTTAAAGCATATAACTTACTAAGTTTTGACATAAGCACATACCTGTGAAATCAGTACCACAATCAGCATAACGCACATATTCATCACCTGCAAAAGCTTCCTTATGACCATATGTGATCTCTCCTTCTTCACTGTCTATTCCTGTTGAGATGATCATATGATTTTTTTTTGATATAACCTATTAATATAGCAAATTACAGCTTCAGTCCTCTAGTCCTTTCTTATGGTTCTTTCCCTGGTCTTGAGTATTTTCCTCACATGCACGCACCTTTCAAAACTCAGCTGAATACTTGATGAGACCTTTTGCAGATCTCTGAACTTCTCTCATGCTTTAGCTCACTCCTCTCCAGGACTCTGCCCTGCAAACTCTAGCCATTTCGCCTTTTAGGACACCCAGCATCCTCTCCCCGACTCATGGAGACTAGCAGGCTCTGCTTGGGTTTCCCCTCCCTCTGCAGCAGCCTGGAAACTGAAAGCTCTAGGTGTATAGATAGCAACGTTCACACTCAAAGTTGGGAGAACTGTCTGGCCAAGGCCATGAGGATGGGTGGGACAGGCAGGCATCAGAGAGAGATAGGACAGTGGATTGAGGGGATTGCAGGGTAGAGGGATAGTTATTTGGGGGAGGGAGATTGGATCATTGTAAAAACCTTAGAGAAGAAGGTAAATAATGAAAAGCTGGGTTAAGGAAGGGAAAGGAACGTGTATTGAGCATAATTCTGGCTGCACAGGCTGACATAAAACCAGTGCTTCAGTCAGTCCAAAAATGATTTTATCCCAAAATTCACTCTAGGCCATTTGTGAACTAGGTGTTTCTCTTTAATCACTCTTTCTCCTCATGAAACTGAGTGTGACTCTTAGGGGCCCCTTAAACATCACTATGCTGTTGCTCAGAGGGAAACAAGTGTTACGTCTTCAGCAGGCCCCGATCCACTTAGGATCGAAGCTCCTTTAAGAACTCCAGGACCTTCTGGAACTGATTCAGATGCTACACTCCATGTCCTTGGCCACTGTATGTGGTAAGCCTGATTCCTCTTGCCTAGATTTCTCTAGAGAATCCTGCTTTTATACTAAAATAGTAGAACTCTATAGACTCCTGGGAGAGTAGGCACTTGAGGGCGATTCTATTGCAGGAGTAGGGAAGAGGCTGATAGGCAAAGCATAGTCTTTGGTGGACGGTGCAGATGTGGGGTAGAAGGTTAGGCAGTTGGCCAAGCCACGGAGGTCCAACAAGAAGCAACGAGTGGAACATTGGCAACAAGTGGGGCCCCAGAGGGCAATCCAAGAGTCCGGCAGATGCAGAGAGGCCGTCAGCAGCCTGCATCAGGGTTGGCTGATGCAAACACAGAGGAAACAAAGATTAATCACTCTCCTGGGCTCCCTGTTATCCCTCCCGAGTGCCGTGCCTATCATTTGCTCATTGGGTCCAGAGTTTTGGAACACAAGATTATTGGCGCTTGGCGGAGACTAAATTATTCACGCATTCTTTGACTTACCAGCTTGTAGAAACCATAATTCTAGTCTTTACAGCCTTTATAGGAGATCTGCGTTTGAATGGGGGAATCTCACAGATTAAGGGTAAAATTAGGAGCAGTGAGAGGCATTTAGGGAGAGGACAAAGGGAGTCTTCTCCCCTATGCATTATAAAACTTAAAACATTATGTTCAGGGATAAATAATGAGACAAGAAATAGATATACAAACAGATTATTTTTTCTTGAGTAAGCATTTGCTTCTTCTAGTGTCAGCGTTTCAGGGCTTTGGGGGTTATGCATAATACCCTGTGTACATCACTACCACTGCATTTCCACACTGTCTAATAATCATTTATGCATCTGCCCCCCACACCAGACTGAACTCTGTGGATAGGAACTGAGTCTTATTAATCTCTATATCCCTAGCACCTAGCAGTGATGAATGATAAAATGTTCATCACTTTCTTAGCAAGCATGTGTTATTCCAGAAGTGCTTTGAATTAGAAATTCCTTCACAGCGAACATCAGATCTTTCTTTTCCAGTGTAAGTAGGAAATAACTCAGAACAATACCTAACAGGCATTTAGCCTGTTGATGATGCTAATGATGACATCTAGTTTCCATGGCAACATGCACTTATCCTTACAGTGTTTCTTGGACTATGTGAAATTTGGAAGAAAAAATACATACTTCTTCCCACATTGTGAGAAAACCTTTTGTATTACAGTATTTCTGTCCATGTTCTCTTCTTTCTAAACGTGTTTATTCTGAGTAGTTGAGTCAGTGATGTACATACTGTGGACTATAATGAGGTCAAACCCAGAAATGGTATTGGTGGTGGTGAGGGAGAGAAGCAGAGAATAAGGGATGTGGATTGTTGAAAATGCATAGGTGGCAAACTCATTTCAGCACACATTTCCTTCCTTTCTTTTTCTTTTCCTGCATTTTCCTTCTCTGATCCTCATAACTCAACTAAATCCAGCTCTCTTTAAACCTTGAAATCACTTCACTTTCTGCAGAGACCATGCTGAAAACTGTGAAAGGGGTATCTAAGCTGCTCTCCCACTCAATCCTTTAGTAGCTCCCATCGCCTCAGCCACAGTGGAAGCTTGTCCGCTGGCCATAGGGAGCCTTTTTTTTTTTTTGCGGCGGGGGTGGGGGTTGGTCACACCGTAGCTTGTAGGATCTTAGTTCCCCAACCAGGGATGGAACTCGGACCCTTGGCAAGAGAGTGCAGAGGCCTAACCCCTGGACCACCAGGGAAGTCCCAAGCCCTTCCTTAAAGAGCCTTCAGCTACTCTTTCTCCTATCTCCCAGCTCCTCCACTTCGCATCTTATGAGCAAGCTCTTTTCAAGTCTCTGAACCCTGTTGGTTAACCTGGAATAAGTTACCCCTTTCTCACCTGATGAGCTTACGTTTATATTTCAGATCTTGCTTTAGGCCTTCCCTTCTCTGGGAAGTCACTTTGGATTCCCTCTCGCCTCTGGTTTAGGTGCTGACCCATGTACTCCAGAACACCTTGGGTTCCTTGTACAGTTGAACTGAGGCCACCGTACTGTAAACTGAATCCCTCAGTAGACAGCGAACACTTTTAGAACAGTGTCTTTAATCTTTAAGTCTCAAGCCTCAGGGTAATTTAAGGCTAGTAGGTTCTCAACTAATGCTTATGAATGAATGAATGAATGAATGAAGTGGCCCAATAATACCTGGGACTCCTTATGCTAACGTTCTACCCCCACTAGAGTTGTTTTAATACATTAGAGAAGTGTGATGTTGAAACTTAAACCTGTGGGAGAGTCAGAACATGTAACATTGCTAATAGGTCCAAATCTAAGAGGAAGCATCTGCCTCAGGTCTTGGCAGATTTCCTTGCCTCCCTCTCTTCTGTTCTTTTATCCAACAGATGTCTGAGTACTGCAACCTCAAGATGATTAATAACTCAAGCGTTGGGGGAGGGCAGTAGTTTTGTACTTCTTACCAGTACTTTGGACTCAAATCTTTCCATTCCCATGTGTGATAACAATTTGATTTTCCACTGTTGAGGTGTGTGCCTATATGGTTTAACTATGAGTAACTGTTAAGAATTTATCATTACTAGTTATGGAAGAAATGGCAGGTGGGCTTAGGCTCTTGAGAACCAGCAGAGAAGAAGAGGGACTAGGAGTCAGAGCCAGTGGTAGAGGACATTTAGGAAAGGAAAGCAGTTGGTTTTGAGGAACCTGAAAACAAGACAGAACCAGTCCAGTGTGTCTTTGGTTGATGTCCTTACTGATTTAGGCATCTAAACGAATGACCATGACCTTCTGGGAGGCCTTGAAGTTACTGTAAGGAGCATGACATCCAAATGAAAACTTGTATTTTCTCAGTCAATACATAGTAAAAATACAATTATTGGTATATGAGAGTTTCCATACTTAAAAGACTGGAAATGGATCTTGATAAACTAGTAGTTCTCATCCTGGGCAATAATTACACACTGATTTTGTATTTGTAAGCACCTTATAATGTACAAAGATCTTTTACTTACACTAATTTATTTTATTTACCACAATTCTGTAGAATAAGATAGGTAGGTATCGTCATTTTTCAGATACAGAAACTGAGACTTAGGCTGTGACCTGTATCTGGTCTCATGAGTTTGATTCCGATGAGATGAGGTTGCAGATTCCATGGGTCTTAGTCCAGTGCTTTCTTCTCTACATCACAAAGTTCTCCGTGGGGAAAAAAAAACGTATCCAGAAGCAAAGATAGAGAAAGATGGGACCGGATATAAAATACCCACTTCTGAAAAACCAAAGAAAAGAAAGAACAGGGCTGGGAGCAAGGTTGAGTTCTTCTGCCTGACAGTGGTATTGCAAACTAAGGGATTCTGGAAGTAAGATTTGGTTATGAAATTGAACAAAGGTACATTATGAACAACTAACTATAAATATTCGTGCTTTTAAAAAATCTTCCCCATTCATTAAGACATGGTCTTTTTTGTTTTTGCATTCAAGACAGACCCAAAATTATGCTGTTGAAAATTTAGTTTTAGAATAGATATTAGAGATAATTGAAAAGGTTATATTCCCAAGGTCATAGATCTAAGAATGAACTTCAAACTTTTATTGTAGTACCAAAGAAAGGAACAGATGTGACACACATTCAATAAAAAAATGTAGTGCCTTTATTGAATCATTAGAATATTTATTCTAGGCAGAAGCATAACAAAGAGTGTATAATTCCTACAGGAAAATCTGCATCTATCAGACCCAAACTGTGCTAATGTAAGCATTTTAAAATTGATCATCACACAGATGTAGAGAACAAACGTATGGACACCAAGGGGGGAAAGCGTGGAGGGGGTGGAGGTGGTGGTGGTGGGATGAACTGGGAGGTTGGGATTGACATGTATACACTGATGTGTATAAAATAGATAACTAATAAGAACCTGCTGTATAAAAAAAATAATAAAATTCAAAAAAAATAAATAAAATAAAATTGATCATCTCCTGTTTAGTTTAGTTAGAAGAGTAGGGAGTAGCAACCCATATAGAAATGGATAGTCTATGGAAGTCCTCCAAGTAGATAATAATAGAAATAACTATGATTTATTATTGTTTATTAAAGGCTATGTAGTCTACTAGGTATTCTATCTACTATCTATTTATATTATTAAGAAATTCCCCTTAGCTATTAAAATTAACCTAATTTTTAAAAAAAGCTTATATAAGAATTAACCCAGTTTTTACCAAAAAAAAAAAAAAAAAAAAAAAGAAGCTTAAATAAGCTAAATGACTTGTCCAAAGTCACATAGGCAAAAACAGTAGGAATAGAACAGGGATTTGAACTCAGAGGTGTCTGAACTCAGTGTCCACACTATTAACGTTATGCTAGGTACTCCTAAAATAAGCAATGTGCAGTGTTCCCTGGAAACCTCTGGAACTGAAATCTAGGTCTGACTATTGTAAACACATCATCTTATTTTTAGCTGTCAATTCTGTGTACTTGATCCAAACTGAGAAAATTTGGGTGCATTCTAGATAGCAGTCACTAGGTGGAGCCAGTGCACTGAAAAGCTATCATAGGCTTTTTGGAGACCAGGGCAGGATTTATTCTTAGGAAGTCAGCAAAGGCTGGTTTTGATTGGAAAAGTGCTAAAAAGATCACCCCCTCTGACAGCTGGCTTTTTTTTCTTTTCTGGATAATGTAGATGAAGAGGAAGATGAGAGGTCTCTGGAGGTGTAGAGAATTGCTGGAGCTAAGAGCTATGTGGGATGAATGCATAATCAACGAATTCTGTTCTTTCCCAGAAGTGGTTTTAATAATCTGATGTGTGGCTGGGCTGGTGGGTTGTGGAAGCAGAGCACAATATCACCCTGCCCTGTGTGGTCTTCCTTCTCTTAGAGATTCCAGCCTTTCACATGATATAACACTGAGCATACCTCATTGTGTCTAGTGTTTCAAACTGAATATGTCTAAAATGATGATAGTGATGATGACAGTAATAACTGCTATTATCTTAACATACATGTGCACAGTACTTTATAGTTTGTAGATCCCTTTCACTTGCATTCATTACTGAATGATGGACCCTCTAGCTGGGGCTGAATCAGAAGACATGGGATAAGGGCAGGCTTGAATGAAAAAGTCTAGGAAGATGTTATACTAGTCAGGGTTCTCCAGAGAAACAGAACCAAAAGGAAGAGATATATATATATATATATAATATTGAGAATTCACTGAGGGTCAAATTGTTCTTGCGCTTCCTGTCTCCTCCAGTTCTTTTTGCAACGGGACTGAGGAAAACAACTAGCCACCTGTAGAGTCATAAACAAAGATACGTCAGGGAACAATATACTAAAGTTCACTTAGTGCTCTTCCCCAAGTTCCCTTGGAATCATGAGTTGTCTTTACCCAGATCCAGTGATTGGTTGCAGGTATGTTTCAGAGTTCACTCAGACGCTGGTTTGTGTTGTTTCCACTTCCTGTATCAGTACAGGCAGTCCTTGTTTATGTCCACAATGCATTCTTGGAAACCACACCATATAGGGATCTGTGGTAACGCAGATCACTCTCCCGCTCAAGACCAGTGTTTTAACTGAAGGTCATGGTCCCTTTTCAGTTTCTCAAGGTGCCCACATTTATTGGCTCATGGTTCCCTTTTGTCTTTAAACCCAGCAATGGCTGGTTTTATGGAGACTGAGACACAGAGAGAGAGAGACAGACTGATTTAAAAATTGGCTCCTGTGATTGTGGAGCTGGCAAGTCCAGAATCTGCAGGGTCGGCCCTTAGGGTGAAGACCCAAGGAAGAGTCCATGTGGATGTTACAGCTCAGGTCCAAAAGCAGTTTGCTGGCAGAATTTCCTCTTCCCCGGGGACCTTGGTGCTTTTTTAAGGCCTTCAGCTGATTTGATGAGGCCCATTCACAGTTTAGAGAATAATCTACTTTACTCAAAGTTTAAATGTTAATCCTATCTACAAGTTACCCTCACATCAACATCTAGACATGTTTGACCAAATATCTGGGCACTGTGTTCTAGCTGAGTTGACATATAAAATTAACCATCACAAGTATGCGACAAATTCTCTGCTGGACTTGAGGGGAAAATGGTTTTTGCTAGGGTTCAAAGCTGTTCATTTCAATTCAGCAAAAGCCATATATACTCACCTTCTGTTCTGCCCCTGAAGTCTTGATAAGCTGGCACTGCTATTCTGCATAATTATACAAAATATTTTAATATAAATATATTAAAAAATCAAGAATTCTATAAAGCATGGCTTCCAACCTTATCGTTCCATGTTATGATTATTAGGTAGTTTTGAGATTTCTTTTTTGTAGAAGTACCTAGAAAATGCAAGTAATGAATGAAGTGCTATTCAAGTAGAGTATAGAAGCATCAACTACTATTTCTGAATGAGTCCCTCAGAGAGAATATGTTTGGATTCCCTCATTTTACAGATAAATGGAGACGTTAAAAGAATAAAACGACTTGTCCAAGGTCACACACAGATATTTCATGAGAGAAGCCAGGTCTTCTGCCTGCAGTTTCATTGTTCTTCCTGTTGCACCATGGGCCACCATATAAACCTGCAATAACACGCACTTGCAGCACTACAAATGCCCAACCGGTTGTGCTGTGCAACATGTGTCTAAATATGACCAACAAAAATAGGAAACGTCGGTGTCGGGGGGGCAATGGTTAATAAAGAAAAAATATGAAAATGTTGAATCCTAGTCTTTCCCAATGAAGTGGAGATGCTAACTGGAATAAATCTCTCCTATACAGTGTGGCAAAGAGTGAGAGGAACATAACTCAGCCTGCGGCTCCTATGAGCACTAGGCTTAGTAATGGTGCTGTGCTATCTGCATGTAGCCTATCAAGTCCTAGCAAGTGGCTTTGTGTCTTCTGCAAACTGAGATATCCCAGGTACACACCACTACAAAAATTATGTATACAAAATAATTAAACAATTTCTGTAAATAATTCTGCGAATACTTCTAAGTAAGTGGGGGTTACAGATTGGAGGCAGTGGGGGTCTGATCAGTTTAGTCAGCCAGGGAATCTTGGCACCCCATGCTGCCTACCAAGAGCCCCATTTAGACTGTTGCATCAGTTGACGGAAATAATAAAGCTGACTTTGGATTACTATGTGGGGCTCTTGGAGAAAATGTGGTGCCACTTGAATATTCACAGTTTGGCCCCAAGAGAACTTACTTAAAAAGTGCTCTAAGTGGGAAACTTGAAGGAGACTGAGAGAAAGCAGACACCTTTATCAGAGTTGTAATAATAGTGGGGAAAGAGAAGTTCCCCATGTTGAATGGAGCATCTTTGGCTGGATGGAAAGGAGAGCAGTCTTCAGGTTTGTGAGCAGAAGCTACTTTACCTTTTATGATCGAGCCTAAGAAGTCATATAGTTCACTTCTGCCATAATCTTAAACTAATCCAGATTCAAGGGTTGAGAACCTAGACTTCGTATCTCAACGGGAAGAGTGTCCAGTCACGGGTAAGAGGATAGTATTGTGAATGTCTTTGGATAATACGATCCACTGTGGACACAGAAGAGTGAAACATCATGGCTTTGTTCAAGGAATACTTCATAACATTGGCATTTCTTCTTCTTCCTTCTCAAAACAGTAAGCAATAAACGTTTTCTTATACTTTCCGGGGAGAAGGATTCCCGTAGCAAATCTGGCTAGGCAAATCTCTCAAAATCTTAGGGCCTCAATATTCTATTTTTCAAACGAGTATAATCATACTTTGCCTACTGCCAGGATGCTTCTTTCTCCCCACAACTCCCAGCTTTGTTGAGGTATAATTGACATACAACATTTTGTAAGTTTAAGGTGTACACCGTGATGATTTGATATACTTACGTATTGTGAAATGATTACCACAATAAGGTTGTTAACATCTCATCACCTCAGGTAATTGCTATTTATTTTGGGGGGTGAGAACATTTACAATCTACTCTCTTAGTCAATTTCCAAATTTCCAGTATATAATATGGTATTGTTAACTGCAGTCACCATGCTGTACGTTAGATTCCCAACATTTATTCATCTCATAACTGGAAGTTTGTACCTTTTGGCTGACGTTGCCCCATTTCCCTCACGCTGCAGCCCACTGGCAACCACCAATCTAGTCTCTGTTTCTGTGGGTTTGGAAGTTTTAGATTGTACATATAAGTGAGATCGTACGCTATATGGCTTTCTCTGTCTGACTTATTTCACCTGGCATAATGTACTCGGGGTCCATCAGTGTTGTTGCAAATGGCAGGATTTCCTTTTTCCTCATGGCTAAATAATATTTCATTGTGTGCGTGTATATATACATATATATATGTGTGTGTGTGTGTGTGTGTGTATATATATGTATATGCACCACATCTTCTTTATCCATTTATGGACACTTAGGTTTTATTCATATCTTGCCTATTGTGAACATGGGAATACAGACAATCTCTCTGAGATCCTGATTTCATTTCATTTGGATACATACACAGAAGTGGAATTGCTGGATCATATGGTAGTTATTTTTAACTTCTTGAGGAACCTCCATACTGTTTTCCCTTGTGGCTGTAACAATTTGCATTCCCACCAACAGTGTACAAGGTTTCTCTTTTCTCCACATCCTCACCAGCACGTGTTATTTCTTGTCTTTCTGATAATAGCCATCTCAGCAAGTGTGAGGTGATATCTCATTGTGGTTTTGATTTACAATTCCCTGTTGATTAGATGTTGAGCACTTTTTCATGTACCTGTTGGTATGTCTTCTTTGGAAAAATGTCTGTTAAGTTCCTCTGCCCATTTTAAGTTGGATTTAAATTTTTTCTTTCTTTTTTTCTTTTGACTATTGAGTTGTATGAATTTCTTATACAATTTGGATATTAACCCTTTATCAGATAGATGGTTTACAAATATTTTATCCCATTCTGTAGGTTACCTTTTCATTCTGTTGATTTTATTGTACAGAAGCTTTTTAGTTTGATGTAGTCTCACTTATTAATTTTTGCTTTTATTAATTGTGCTTTTGATATCATACACAAAAAAAAATCAAGGCCAGTGTCAAGGAGATTTTTCTCTTATTTTTTCTTCTAGGAGTTTTGCAGTTTCATTATTTATATTTAAGTCTTTAATCCATTTCAAGTTAATATTTGTGAATAGTGTAAAATAGGGGTCCAATTTCATTCTTCTGCATGTGATTATCCAGTTTTCCCAGCACCATTTATTGAAGAGCCTATCATCTTTTTCCCCACTGATTATTCTTGGCTTCCCTGTCGAATATTAGTTGACTGTATATGTGAGAGTTTATTTCTGGGCTCTCAAATCTGTTCTGTTGGTCTGTGTGTCTATTTTTGTATCAGTACCATACTGTTTTGATTACTACAGCTTTGTAATATAGTTTGAAATCAGGACGTGCGATGCCTCCAGCTTTGTTCTTCTTTCTCAGAATTGCTCTGGCTATTTAGGGTCTTTCATGGTTCTGTCTGAATTTTATGGTTCCGGTTGTCTTTCTATTTCTGTGAAAAGTGCCATTGAAATTTTGATAGGGATTGCATTGAATCTGTAGATAGCTTTGGATAGTAAGGACATTTTAACAATATTAATTCTTCTGATCCATGAATATGGATATCTTTCCAATTGTGTCTTCTTCAATTTCTTTCATCAAGATCTTATAATTTTCAGTGTATAGATTTTTCACCTCCTTGGTTAAATTTCTAACTTTTAAATTAATTAGTTAATTAATTTGTTTATTTATTTATTTATTTGGCTGTGTTGGGTCTTCATTTCTGTGCAAGGACTTTCTCTAGTTGCGGCGAGCGGGGGCCACTTTTCATTGCGGTGCGTGGGCCTTTCACTGTTGTGGCTCTCTTTTTGCGGAGCACGAGCTCCAGACGCGCAGGCTCAGTAGTTGTGGCTCACGGGCCTAGTTGCTCCGTGGCATGTGGGATCTTCCCAGACCAGGGCTCGAACCCATGTCCCCTGCCTTGGCAGGCAGATTCTCAACCTCTGCGCCACCAGGGAAGCCCCTCTATTTTATTGTTTCTCTTTATTTCTTTTTCAGATACACTGTTTTTAGTATATAGAAATACAACTGATTTCCGTATAATGTTATTGTATCCTGCAACTTTACTGATTAGTTCTAATAGTTTTTTGGTGGAGTCTTTAGGATTTTCTATATGTAGGATTATATCATCTGCAAACAGAGACCATTTTACTTTTTTCTTTCCAATGTGGATGCCTTTTATTTCTTTGTCTTGCCTGATTGCTCTATGACTTCTAGTACTATGTTGAGTAGAGGTAGTGAGAGCGAGCACCTTTGTCTTGTTCCCGATCTTAGAGGAAAACCTTTCAGCCTTTCATAATTGACTATGATTTTAGCTGTGGGCTTGTCATATAAAGCCTTTTTTTAATGTTGAAGTGCATTCCTCCTACACCCAAACTGTTGAGAGTTTTTATCATGAAAGGATGTTGTATATTGTCAGATGCTTTTTCTGCATCTACTGAGATGATCATATAATTTTTAACTTTCCTTCTATTAATGTAGTTTATCACATTTACTGATTTGCATATATTGAACCATTCTTGCATTCCATGGATAAATCCCACTTGATCATGGTGTATGGTCCTTTTAATGTGCTGTTGAATTCAGTTTACTAATATTTTTTATTGAGAATTTTTGCATGTATGTACATCAGGGATTTTGGCCTGTAGTTTTCTTATAGTGTCCATATCTGGCTTTGGTATCAGGGTAATTCTGGCCTTGTAAGATGGGTCTGAGAGTGTGCCACCTCTTTGATTTTTGGAAAGAGTTTAAGAAGGATCGGTTTAATTCTTCTTTAAATATTTGGCAGAATTCACCAGGGAAACCGTCTGGTCCTGGGCTTTTCTTTGTTGAAAAATTTTTGATTACTGACTCAATCTCCTTATGTGTTATTGGTCTGTTCACATTTTCTGTTTCTTTATAATTTAGTCTTGGTAGGTTGCATATTTCTAGGAATTTATCCATTTCTTCTAGGTTATAGAATTTATGTTCATAGTAATCTCTTTATGATCCTGTGTGTTTTTGTGGTGTCAGTTGTAATGTCTTCCTCTCTCATTTCTAATTTCATTTATTTGAGGCTTCTCTCTTTTTCTTAGGCTAACTAAAGGTTTGTCAATTTTGTTTCTCTTTTCAGAAAACCAGCTCTTAGTTTCATTGATCTTTTCTATGGTTTTTCTGGTCTCTATTTCTGCTCTGACCTTTGTTATTTCCTTCCTATTGGTAACTTTGAGCTTAGTTAGTTCCTGTTTTTCTATCTAGTTCCTTGAGCATAAAGTTAGGTTGTTGACTTGAAATCTTTCTCTCTCTTTTTTTTTTTTTTGGCCACACTGCATGGCATGTGGGATTTTAGTTCCCCGACCAGGGATTGAACCCACGGCCCCTGCAGTGGAAGCGTGGAGTCTTAACCACTGGACTGCCAGGGAAGTCCCTCTTTTTTTCTTAACATAGGCGTTTGTCTCTATAAACTTCTCTCTTAGAACTGCTTTTGCTGCATTCCATAAGTTTTAGTATGCTGTGTTTCCATTTGCATTTGTTTCAAGATTTTTTTTTATTTCCCTTTGGTTTCTTCTTGACTCATTGGTTGTTGTGAAGTGTGTTGTTTAGTTTTCACACATTTGTGAATTTTCTAGCTTTCCTCCTGTTATGATTTCTCATTTTATGCCATTGTGGTTGGAGAAGATATCTGATATGATTTCAATCTTAAATTTACTAAGACTTGTTTTGTGATCTATCAGTGATCTATCCTGGAGAATGTTCAGTGTGCATGTGAGAAGAATGTGTTTTTCCGCTGCTGTTGGATGGAATGTTCTGTCTACGTCTCTTAGGTTCATTTGGCCTAAAGTATGGCTTAACTCCAACATTTCCTTACTGATTTTCTGTCTGGGTGATCTGTACATTGTTGAAAGAGTTATTGATGTCCCCTACAATTATTGTTATTTCTTTTTTCCTTCAGATTTGTTAGTACTTGCCTAATATACTTAGGTGGTCTGATGTTGGGTGCATATATATTTACAATTATTATAACCCCTTGGTGAATTGACCCCTTTATTATTATTATCATCATATAATGACCTTCTTTGTCTATTATTACAGCTTTTGAGTTAAAATTTATTTTGTCTCATATAAGTATAGCTACCTCTGCTCACTAGGTTTCCATTTGCATAGAGTATCTTTTTCCATCCCTTCACTTGATCCCTCTTGTGACAGAATTCTTAAGCTTGTGTACCTTCTCTTGATCCTGCAAGGTACTGAGAGGTGTTCCTTTTGGTTTCTCAAGGGCAATGCTGAAGCTTAAGTTTGTGGTCTTTCCCTGGTCTGCAGATTTAGGTCACCTTTCTGTGTGTGCTCACTAGCTATCTGCCAGGGCAAGCTCTTGCTGCCATCAGGAGTGCACACAGATCCAGCCACAGGGTAGGCGTGTGTGTACGTGAGGCACGTGGAGCTTTGGGGGGACCCATGGGCAGAGCACCCCAATGGCTCATGCGAGGGCTTCTTGATCGAGTCCATGATGCCTTCAGTAGGATCCACATCCCTTTAATGCCCTCCCAGAATTCTGTCTGCCGCTCTCCCAGCCTCTTCATGCCTCCTAGTCATGCAGATCATGACAGTACTCTGGCTGGGGTGAGAGAGAAATACACTTCTTTGGCAGAGTCCTGCACATCTGTGGAAGCCAGGTACTCACTCACGTACTCTCTCTCCCCTTCAGTAGGAAACAGATGGTCTCTCTTGGCACTGAGCTGTGCTACTTTGGGGGAGGGGTGACATGGGTAAAGTCAAGTTGTTCCTCTTACTATCTCCAATGCATCCAAATTCGTGTGTGTGTGTGTGTGTGTGTGTGTGTGTGTGTGTGTGTGTGTGTGTATATATATATATTTTTTTTTTTTTTTTGCTGGAACTTCACTGGACCTCTGGACTTCCACAAAGGCTCTCTTATCCATGGGTGATTATCTAAGACAGTGTTCTCCAGAGGCTCCTGAACCATAGCTGAGAGGGGCTGGAGCCAGTCTGTGGGCCACTGCAGAGTCCACAGCCTGGGACCAAGGTCTGTATGCCTATTGCCTGGTGCCTGGGTGGGTGATACTCCTCCCAAGTCCCTTGGCATGTGGTGCTGGATCCCACAGCTCCCACAAAGACATTTTTGTTAGTGGGTGTATGCCAACCTGCTGTTGTTGAAGGGGTAATACAAGTGAGGGCTGTCTTTCAGCCATATTGCTCACAGGAGGCTTTTGAAGGTCATGATAGAATACCTATAAAAATTACTTGAAGCTGGTAAAACACCATTCATATTCATCTGTTCAATCATCCATCCATTCATCCACCCAATCACCATCCATTCACCTTGATCAACCTATTCTTTCATTTATCAAATACTTATTAAACATCTACAATATGTCAATCTCTGTACTATGGCATGGACTCAGTGTAAGGAATTATTGGTTCTCTGATGAATATTCCTGAAAACCACTTTCTGAAGCAATGCCAGTAAATTAGAATCAGCACTCTCTTAGAAATATTTAACCAGTGTGTACAGACTAATTGGTCACTAAAGGTTAATGTCTTATTTTAATGTTCCAGTTTAACGTTTCAGCTTCTTTATCAAAGGTAGTGAAATTTTACAACCTTTTCAGAGAAATTCTGCTTTCTGCAATAGCAACACAGATAAGCTCAAATAATCTGCTTGGCTTGATCTATCGCAAGTAGCTACTTACCTGCTCTGTTTGGCCAGAATCGTAGGTTTGTTATCACAGCGTTTTCTCAATGTTATACATCTTTTAATGGTTGTCTTCCAGCATATTCTTGGGTTCACATTGTAGTACACCGTTTCTTAATTTATAAGCAGACTGAGAATTAATTATTTACAATTTGTTTAAACAACCGTATTGTGGACCTGTAGTATGAGATATAGTAGCCAAGATAGCAAAACCTACAACTTTTTGTTGTTTTATTAATTACAAAATACCATCACCACCCAACACCAAACAAATCCCTTCTGTATATATTATAAGAATTCTGTGAAATGTTATTGCAGTTCCATCTATCCCAGATCTCCACACAAATAAATCTTTGCAAGAATGTTTAGGCCGGTGTGATGTGTAGTGGTTAAGAGCATGGCTCTGGAGGAAGACAGATTGGGTTTGTATCATGGCTCTGCAGATACTAGCTGTGTGACCTTAGACAAGTTACTTATCTTCTTTAAGTGTCAGTGTCTCCGTCTCTAAGATGTGAACAGTAATACCTATTTATGTGGCTGCAATTGAGAAAACTAGAGAAAGAACGCTTATGAAGCTCTGGTAAGATTCTTTGCCTAAGGTCTCCATAAATACTGTTTTTTAGTATCTGTGTTATTTTGACTAAGCGGAGGGGAAGAGGTACCATGCAGTTCTTATTTTTTCTACATTTTAGCTGTAGATTATTTTGTGGTAATATATTTTGCATGTTTCATATAGAATTAGGTTCAGCTGTGAGTTACAGAGGGCTAAAACAACAGTGGCTTTAAAGATATAGACCACCCCACTTTCTGTATAAAAGTTAGGCTCTCCAGGGCTGGTGTGTAGTGGTTCTATTCCCTGAAGTTTCCAGGAATCAAGAATCCTTAGAGTTTACGCCTCTGCCATCTTGAGGTTTCAACCATTGTCCTCATGACCTAGGATGTTAGCTAGAGCCCCAGCCACCATCTTAAGATGCAGAGTGGAGGAATACTTGAAAAAGAAAGTGGATGAAAGCAAAGGATATGACAGTGACCTTTTGAGGGAGGTCTCCAAAAGCTGCCACATATTTTCATGTTTATCCAATTGTCCAGAATCTAGGCACATGTTCAGACTTAGTTGGAATGGCGGATAGAAAACGTATTCTCTGTTCTGAGTGGATATTTGTTCAGCTTAGGATTGCAAGTCCTCCTACTGGGAAGGAATGGAGAGAACGGGTACTGGAGAACACTGGCAGACATCTCGCACAGTATGTAACCTGTGTATTAAACAGACTCAACTCATTGTGGTATAAATGTGAATGATTTATTTGTCCAATAACTTCTACTACCTTTGCTCTGCTCAACCACCTTTTCCTCCTGGGAGCCAGCTCCCCTAATGATATTTCAGTCTGGTTCCTTGTACTTAGTCGCTCTGGGCTCTTCAGAACAGTCTCACTTCAGTTTGTGAGCCCCAATCTCTTCATTTAAAAACATCTATCTGAAATTAAGTTCAAAACTCTCCTCCTCCTCCCCCCAGTTCATGCTGGATTAGTAGTTCCAGGGATCTAGAGGTTAGAGGCACCTGGCACCATGGGCTCCCTTTCATCTTCCCCTTTCCTTCTCCTACTTACCTCTCTGAGACTGAGTCAGGGACAAGCATAAGGGACACAGATGGTGACCTCTTCCTACCTTTCTTTTGACCATTCTCACTGCTCTGGCTGGTTGCTTGAAGGCCCAGTGGAAGCAGTAGGGATTGCTTTAAGCCTTGCTGATGCGTCTCCATCCTGCATGCTCCATTGGCATTGGTAGTCCTTTGTAAGCTTCATGGCCATCTGCCCTTCATGGCCTCCTACGCGGGGTCTATAGCCACTTGTGGAATCTATCTTCTGCATGCCTCAGGAAACAGGAACCCAACGGGACCATACGCCCCTCTCAACCAGGCTACGCCCTGGTGCCCTGCTCTGTGGTGTTCTTTCTCCTGCACTGGCGGCAGGTCAACAAGCCTGGTGGCCTCAGACTGCTTAGACATCTGTTGACTGAAAGAAAAATATACAGTGTAAGAGTTGTAAGTTTCAGTTTTATTCAGGGACTTCACTGAGGACTGTTGCCTGGGAAACAGCCTCTCAGTAGCTCTGAGGGGATTGCTCCGAAGAGGTAGGAGAAGAAGCCACTATGTATATATGATTATGGCTAGGGAATGCATGCAATCACATATACATCATGAGGAACAGATTTCTCAGTTAATAGTTTTAGTGAGTTTCTATGTATGGGAAAATGTAGGAATCTGGGTCCATTAAAATTTTTTCCTGAAATATCCCTAACTATCTAAGGGTGTTTTTCCAAAGCACAGAGTGCCTTATCTTGTTTTTCGTCCTGAATTCCTTTCAGGGTGTCCTGGAGGTCAGCGACTGCAGTGGGTGATGACTCGATCCTTGGAGAACTGGATGGTGAGCAACAGTCTTTGCTCTACACACTCAATGGGGGCAAGTCCTGCCCCCTTCTTTTTTTTCTATTGTGGTTAAATATATAAAAACACAAATTTGCTATTTTAACCTTTTTTCAGTGTTTAATTTAGTGGCCTTAATTACATTTACAATGTTGTACAACCATCACTACTATCTATATTTCCCAAAGTGTTTCATCACCCAAACACCCGTACCCGTTAAGCAAAAACTCTCTGTTTTCCTCCCTTCATCCCCTGATAACCTTGAATCTACTTTGTGTCTCTTTGAATTTGCCTATTCTAGGTATTTCATATAAGTGAAATCATACAATATATGTCCTTCTTGTTTGGCTAATTTTACTTAACATAATGTTTTCATGGTTTATCCATGTTGTAGCATGTATCAGAAGTTCATTCTTTACTGTGGTTGATTAACATTCCATTGTATGTATATAGCACATTTTGCTTATCCATACTTTTTGGCTATTGTGAATAGTGCTGCAAAGAACACTGGCATACAAATATATGTTTGAGTTCCTGTTTTCAGTTCTTCTGGGTGTATATCTAGGAGAGGGATTGCTGGGTCATCTGGTAATTTTATATTTATCTTTCTGAGGAACTGACAAACTGATTTCCACAGCATCTGCACCAGCAATGTAGTAGGGTCCTAATTTCTCCACATCCTTGCCAACACTTGTTATTGTCCCCTTTTCTGATTATAACCATCATAGTAGGCATGAAGTCATATCTCATGCATTGTGGTTTTGATTTACATTTGCATGTTGACTAATGATGTGAAGCATCTTTTCACGTGCTTGTTGGCCATTTGTATATCTTTGTTAGAGAAATGTTTATTCAGGTCCTTTGCCCATTGTTTTAAACTGGGTTGTTTGTCTTTTGGGGACTCTTACCTTCTTGTAGCTACTACAGCGAGAGAAGAAAGAGGAGAGCTTCTCTTCAGGCTGCTGAGTTATCCAAGAAGTCATCTTCTCACACCTCTGGTCTTCCTCTTGTGGCTGTTTATGAATCAGTTTGGGCTCTGTTTTCTCTGAAGTTGGAGGAGGGGGTGCAGTAATGTGATGCTCACAGCAAGAAGTAGGCTTTAAAAACTGCATTCCCGGTATTCACCTCTGGAGGTTCAAGAAGGTCTTAATCAGATCTTACATGAACCTGTTTCACTTATGCGTAGAATAATCCAGTCTCAGGACAGGAAGAGACCTTAGAGTTCATCAGGTCCAGCCCCATGATTTTACAGATGTGGCCTCGCAGGTCCTGAAAGGTGAAGTAACTTTGCCCACTGTTTTGCTAGTTTATAAGTGATTTTTTAAATGCCTGGTTTATGTGTCACTATGACTGGTTGTAAAAGTGTGCCTTCCCTTTTGGTAATCTGGAAGAGGAACACATTAGAGATACGACCTATTTCTGTTTTCCCTTCTCCATGTGACAGAGGTTCAAGGGGAAAATATTTTGCTGTCATTTCTAACATATGGATGGTTTCTCGGCTTTTGGGGATCAGGCTGTTGTACCAAGTGAATACAGATGAGCATTACGCTTGCCTAGTACTCTGCTCTTTGCAGAGTGGTAGCATTTTCTTTCTTTCTTTCTTTCTTTTTTTTTAAAGCAAAGCTTTTATTTATTTATTTTTATAAACTTTATTTTTGGCTGCGTTGGGTCTTCGTAGCTGCGTATGGTCTTTCTCTAGTTGTGGGAGCAGGGGCTACTCTTCATTGAAGTGCACGGGCTTCTCATTGTGGGGGCCTCTCTTGTTGCGGAGCAGGGGCTCTAGGCACGTGGGCTTCAGTAGTTGTGGCATGTGGGCTCAGTAGTTGTGGCGCATGGGCTTAGTTTGCTCAGTGGCATGTGGGATCTTCTTGGACCAGGGCTCGAACCCGTGCCCCCTGCATTGGCAGGCAGATTCCTAACCACTGCACCACCATGGAAGTCCTGGTATCATATTCTTACAACATCCTGACAATTAGAGAGCAAGTGAGTATTCCTACTGGATGGGTAAAGACATGACCAAGATCATCAGTAAACTGGGGGCAGCTTCCGGTGCAGATGACAGCCCCTCATCTCTGTGAAGGTAGTCTGGCTGTCACCCTACTGATGATCAGCAGGCTGCAGTGGAAGGAACATGAGGATGTAGAGTCAGAGAACTCAGGCCCCATTCCCCTGACCAACTGCTACCTTAGGCAAGTCACTTTATCTTTCTGATTCACAGTCTCCTCACCTGTAAAGCGGAGACAAAAGTAACACTGATCTATCCAATTGTTGTGGAATCAAGACAGAAAGTCGAATTAAAGTCTTTAATGAACATAGAGAGTTATACAAATGTTAGTGATTTCTGTTTTCTGGCTGTCTAGGTAGGGGGTCACTTTGTGTATTATAGATAAGACTTTGTAAGGTTTAATGACATTAGAAGCTTAGGAGAGTTTCAGAGGACTCCTGCAGCAGAAAAGATGACGTGCTCTTCATCCTTAGGTCTTATCCTAACCGTAACCATTGTTATTTAGAATTCAACAGACATAACAAGCTAAGTCTTCTGAGATATTCTCCACTTTGTAAATACAAGCTTGCCTTTTACAGTTCTTTCACCCTCGGAAAGATGCAACGTTTAACTCATTCCACCTAGCATTTGAAAGGTCAGTTGTGAAAATCTGAAAATCTTTCTAACACACAAATCCAGTCACAACGCTCTTATTATTAAAACCTTTTTACTCCCCGTGGCTCACAAAGTCCAAATTCCATAGCTGCAAATCCTTTTCCTGTCCAAGTGGATGAGAAATATGTAAATAGATCTGATAATCAAACCCGTGCCCTGGGTGTGCAAGGCCTACCACGGTCCAGCCCTGGTCTGTGTGCTCAGTCTAACCTCCCGCCTCTGGTTCCCACACACCCACAGCACGGGCACAGCCCCTCTTACCTGGGACCACAGATGCCCGCCTGTCCTGGCTCTTTATTTGCTGGGCCTGCCTCAGCTGCACAGATGCCCTGCTCCCTCGTCACTTTCGTGTTTACCCTTTAAGACGCAGCTCAGAAGCCACGTCATCTGTGAAACCACCTCTGACCTCTTCTTCCTCACAGGGAGGATTAATCATTCTTTCTCTGTGTGAAAATAAGCATTTCCCACGTGATTCTGTCTTTTGTTCTATTTCATTTGAGATTTTGTCTAGCCATTAGTCCTCCAGCATTTTGAGGGCTGGGCAGAATCTTCCTCTTTGTCTCTCTGCACCCTAGTGCCCAGTGCCATATGTGGAAACATCAGGTGCTCAATACATGTTTGCCGCATGAAAGTTTGCGGAAGACCATAGGGCAAGATACACTGATGAGATAAACGGGAACTTGTTCGTGTTGTCTGATTTAAAACTTGCCAGCAGTCCCTAGAGCCTGGAACTATGCCCATCATTGCTTTGGGTCTCCATCCCCTCCGTCCAAGACTGAAAAGATTTCTCCCTTCTCTAATCATTAATTAGACATGAATGAGACAATACAACAAGGCCACCCTCCTGACCTCTGGTGTAGCCAATCAGTCTGTTAATTGGAGAGACAGGGCCTGTGACACCAGCAAGCTGTGTGACTGTAGCCGATCTCTCCTAGTCTCTGGGCTTCAGGTTTTGGAATCAGGGAGTTAGACTTCATATTCTCAGAGGTCCCTCTCAGTCCTGACTATCTTCTACATGGTTGATCCTGGGAAAGCTGAATGAGGCAGAGGACAGGTAAATATATTTCAGCTGGGGTAGACACAGTGGCAGGAGAAGGGGCAGGATCGGGGTAGGTCAGGTATCAGCATGAAATCCCTGGCATTCCTTCGAAACTACAGTGTCCTGGGAATTCCCTGGCGGTCCGGCGGTTAGGATTCCGCGCTTCCACTGCAGGGGCCCAGGGTTCCATCTCTGGTCAGGGAAATGAAAGCCACGCGGTATGGCCAAAAAAGAACAAAAAACCTAGAGTGTCCTGTTGTTGTTGTTGTCTCCTCGTTCCTCTCAGCACAAGAGTAACGGCTTCTAGCTCAAAACGCCTTCTTCAGAATGCTAACCGCTTCCCCATGATGCCCCCTAACCCTGGAAATGTTTCCTCACACCTGGTCACATGATCCTTCCGAATATCCCCTACCCACCCTTTGAGCTCTGTGTGCTCTTTTCTGCACCTCCCCAGAATCTCAACAAGTTAATGCCTATGAGATCAGAATGGGAAACAGCGGAAGGGTCAGATGAAGCCTAGCATATACTTACTTGGATGAGAGCAGAGGAGTCAGTGAAGAGGAATAAGAATGGGAGGTCAGTGAGCTCTCTGGATGGAAAAGAGGACGTGGAAAAAGGGAAGGGTCGGTGTTGGGAGGGAGGGCTGGGGAATGAGACAGACTTAGGAATTTTACTGCAGGTCTGTTGTACGGCAGCTTTTTTTTTTTTAGGAAGGAGCTTTCTGAAAGAAAATATAAGGTATGAGGATTGCACACCAGCACACAGGGTGAGGATAAGAATATTTCAAGAGCATAGAGTTAAATATTTTACAAAAGGCATTGTATTAATTTTGGTATGTCTTTTATTAAGTGAAAAGTAGAGACATTTATTGGATGGACTGGCTATAATTAAATATTTAGATAAATTCTAATATTTATTGCTCCAAAAGGGACAAAGTCCAACAACTAACCAAAACTGAGAAGCCTGCTATCAAGAAAAGGGCTAAAAGAAACATTTTGTCTTCTTTTATTTATTTATTTATTTTTGGCTGCCTTGGGTCTTCGTTGCTGCGCGCGGGCTTTCTCTAGTCGCGGTGAGCGCGGGCTACTCTTCGTTGCGGTGCACTGGGCTTCTCATTGCGGTGGCTTCTCTTATTGCGGAGCATGGGCTCTAGGCGCTTGGGCCTTAGTAGTTGTGGCACACAGGCTTAGTAGTTGTGGCGCACGGGCTTAGTTGCTCTGCGGCATGTGGGATCTTCCCGGACCAGGGATCAAACCCGTGTCCCCTGCATTGGCAGGCGGATTCTTCACCACTGCACCACTACGGAAGTCCCAATGTCATGAAGCTTTTGCCGCATGTTTTCTTTTTGAATTTTATTTTATTTTTTAATTTTTATTTTTTTGAATTTTATTTTTTATACAGCAGGTTCTTATTAGTTATCTATTTTATACATATTAGTGTATGTATGTCAATCCCAATCTCCCAGTTCATCCCACCACCACCCCACCGTCCACTTTCCCCCTTGTCTTCTTTTATTATAGTGAAGAAAATGGGAGGCAAAACAGATTAAGGGAAAAGAACAAAAAATGAAAAGAGGACACAAAATGCCCAGTGTTAAGGGACCGAGCACCAGCCATGATCCAGTGACCCCAGCACAGCACTTCCCCCTCGATTTCCCACCGCAGCAGCTTCCCCTTACGAAATAAGAACAGGGTAACGCTGGCTAGTCAGATAAATGTTGCTCAGAATTCAACTAAAGATAAGTAACAGCAAAGATATATCCAGTTCCTCGGCAAACTACTTGATGTTGCATAGCAACAACTGCCTAGTTTTATTTCTGTCACAGTATTGCCATAAGGAAGCTTTGAAATTAAGTATTTTTAAAAAATTTAAACAAACAAGCTAGCATACCTCACTGCACCCAGCCAAGTCACCTGCCCCCTTGTAAGTGAGAAAGGCAGCCTCTCAAAGCAGGAGATAATTAAGGTGGTCAAAGGAGAAACAAAAATTTATTGGGTCCTTACTAATAATCTCTTTCTGATTTATCTCACTTAATCCTGACAAGAACCATGTGAGGCCCGTCTTGATCCCATTTTGCAGATGGGGAAACACACCTAGAAGCATACAGTAACTTGACCAAGGTCACCCAGCCAAGAAGGGGCAGAATTGGGTTTTAAACATTCCCCTCACCCTTTTTCTGTCTGATCAGTCATCTAGTGCTTTCCCATCACTGCAGTACAGTGAGGCCTGAAGCTGACTGTGGAAACAACTCTCACCCCTTCTGAAGGTGTCTGCAGCACACTAGTCATACCTCCAGGACATCTGGAAATGTTTGGACCCACATTTGACCCCTTGGGCCAGCTGTTTCATGGTACAGATTTACCTGAGAAAATCTGAGTTTATGATTAGTCTAGTGCAAGAAGTGCAGAGAAAGGCAGAGACTGTGAAGACACAGTCTTTCCTCAGGGCACTTGTGTTCTGATCTATTTGAGGGGAGTCACAATTCCTGGTATTGGCATTTACAGACAGGTGTTTAGGAGTTATTCAAGAAATAAGTTTTCTATGAACTGAGACATTGACTTTGATCCTTTGCCTTTTATAAGAAGGAATAATACACCAAATGCAAGGAACCCAAGCTGTAGACATTTTTGAAATCTCCTCTGCTTACAACTTGGGGGTGCGTGTCATGGAAAGATCTCACTTCCGATTGCCAACCACCCATGTGGTCCTTACATAGAGGAGGAATTTAATTCAACAGACATTCACTGAGTACCTGTTGTACCAGGGTACAGAGCTGTATTATCCTGACCTCTGATCTCAAGAAATTCTTCAACCTCATTGAGGAGGTAAATAGCATACATACAGTTAATACTGTGTGATGGATAAATGTTATAACAGATGTAGGCTTAAAGTACAGCAGGGGCACAAAAATAGGTGTCATCCAGTCTGGTGCATCAGAAAACGTTTTTTTGGAAGAGCACCCACATGATCACGTTAATGCAGGTCTCAGGATCACTGAAGCATTCCACGTAAAAAGACAGCATGCGGTCATGAATCCACAGCAGCTCGGAAGCCTGGAGTATAAACTGTTGGGAGGGAGATGACATTGGAGAGATGAGTAGGAGTCAGTGATGGTGTGGTATCTGTGTACGCTGGGGGTGGAGTTTTGGTACAAGGTTAGGCAGAGGCATTCATTCAAAGGATGATGCCAACCATTGACAGATTTAGAAGCAGGGGGGTAACCTGCTAAAATCTGTGCCTTAAGAAGGCATATCTAGTGGCAGTTAGGAGGAAGTAGATACAGCTGGGCAAGATTAGATGGAGAAAGATCAGGAAAACACCGAGTAAAACAAATTTGAAGAGATTTCTTTGCCAGAGTTCTCTTAAAAATGTCGAATGTGGGAATGAATACTGTGAAATGGCTCTGTTGTGGGTATTCTCTCTTTGTCCCTCCAGACCCACTCTCTACTCTTTCTACTATGACTCTAAGAGGCTGACCTTCTGAAAATGTCCCCTGCCTTTTGGTTTCTCGTTGGATTCAGTCAGTGGGAGTCACTAGCAGGAGATTCAAGGGTAGGCAGAGAGACAGGACAGGAAATTTACACACCCCCCTCCACTGGGCCTTTGTCAGTAGCTCTACTGCGAGGTCACAGTTCTATCTGGGAGGTCTGTTTTCCATAGGCATAGCTGGCTCTGGGTCCTAGAGCTACAGTTCTGTCCTTACTCTCATCGCTTCAGACCCAGCAGTGGCTAGCTTAGGGGAGCGTAACTGTCTCTTGCTAGTTCCCTTAGCCTACTTGTAAGCAGATAGGGTAGGGGTCCCTGGAGAAAGAGAACCAGGCGTGGCTTTCTTGACTCAAGAAAAGCCCTTTGGGGCCTAAACCATTTTGTGATCTAAGCCTGGCCACAATGCTTGCCCTTGAACAGGTCTCAGTAATAATGATTTTAAGGAAACAAAAGAACAAACTGTTATTAAGCAAGAGAAGTAACAATAACAAAGATAGCAAATCAGTTGTAAGGACTCCCAGTTCTTTTTCAATGGTAAAGACTAGCCTGAAGTCTTTAGAAACTAGCTCTTCTTGAGCTGTTGTGCAGAATTTAAATCCCCCAGGCGCTTAAACCCCAGAACAATTGGAACCTAAGGGATGATGATGGTGTTGACCTTTTCTCACCCTGGATGACTTCAATCAACTAAAGCTTGGACTCTGTTGACCAGACTGCCCAAGCCCCTTCATGAATATGCATGTACCCTTAGCTTAAAACGTACCCAGTTTTGTTTTCCAGGGAGGCACTGCTTTGGGAAAGATTCCCTGTGTTCTCCTTACTTGCTGCAATTTATAATAAATTCTTCCTTCTCCCACTCTTTGGCTTGGCTGTGTCTTTTGGCTTGACACCCAACAAGAGGGGAACCCAGTTTTCAGGTAACATGCTTACACCTTTGTAAAAAGTCCCTTCGTCATCCAAGTATCTTAAGTTACCATGTTGGGATGTGATCCAGTTTCCTGCTGGGACCCTGACTAATGCAATCATGGAAAACTCTACTTGAGAAGCATCTGTTGGCTTCATGCTCGATGATCTGGGGCAGAGAGAATGAGCGTTTGAACCAAGACTGGCATAGCAAATATGAAGCGGAGGACACAGGTTGGAGAGATACTCAGGGAGGAGAACTGACAGTGCGGTTGGGAGGTGGGGAGGAGGTAAGAGAGCATCTAGGGTGGCTTCTTGGCTTCAGGCTGAGTTGGGTGGTATCGTTCACCAAATTACAGAACACAGAAGGAAGAACAGGTGCTAAGGAGAATATGAATAGTATTTGGGGGACATATTAAATTCAGACTGCTTCTGGGCCCTTTAGGGGGAGGGACTGTTGTTCATCTGCTGACTTGAATGGAGAACACGTGAAGCTCAATTTTTTTTTTCATTGCTGCTCGGAATTTTCCCTGTTTACTTTTGCCAGTCTTTTCCTCACAATCTTTGAAAATATACATATCCTTGGATGTGTAAATATATAGTCTCTGGTATCTTTTTTTTTTTTGAGAATAATTTCTTTTTGCCTGCTGTTTTATTTTATTTAAAAAAAATTTTGGCCACTCTGAGCAGTTTGTGGGATCTTAGTTCCCTGACCAGGGATTGAACCTTGTGCCCTGGGCAGTGAAAGCATGGAGTCCTAACCACTGGACCGCCAGGGAATTCTCTGGCATCTTTATTGTGGGCCATATTGATCTTCTTAAAAGGCCCACACTTGTCCCTGTTTTCTCTTTATCAAGCTAAAGCAAGGTCTCTTTAAGACAGACATGAAAAAGCCTTCAGCTGCCAGCCAGTCAGGCACTGCTAAGCGCCCACACCCCCTTCTAGTCTCCAGTCTCCACTGCAGAGGGCACACTGCCCATGCCTGTCACAAGGTGGCAGCCCTGGCCAACCGACCTGTGTGAACAAGTGGGTGTTGACATGAATCCCCCTGCCTCTGCCACCCAGTCCGTTCTCATCCCCATTGCAACCTTAGCTCAAAAACCTTCAACAATTAGAGAAAAGGAGTTCAAATTCCTTAGCCTGACGACCAAGTCACACCCAAAACAATGAAGGAGGAAGCAGAGGCCATGATATTTGTAATGGTAATGAATGGAATGTCCCTAGGGGAGAAAGGAGCTTCTAGGGAATAAGAACGGGGATTTCTAGGTCTCATTCCGTTGCCTGAGGGTGGGGTATGACTTTAACTGGGGGAAACCGTGGATTTCCTTCTATCCTTTCATTTTTTTTTAGCCTACAATTCTTTTAAAATGCTTATTGCAGATATTGTTCCTACTGTTCATTCAGCAGGCAAACATATACTGACTTTATTGTAATTTTTCATCACGTTTGTCTTTTATCCCTAATTAGATTTTTAAGTCCGAGCATTTTGTGTTCCTTACAACCCACAGATTTTGCTGTGCTTAAAGCAGGTGTCAAAAAAAACACTTGTTGAATAAATGCGTGAATATATTGCTAAGTGTAAATCACCAGCATAGAGCTTGCCTTGAATGGAAAGGCCCGAGGCAAGCGCCCAGTTTACCCTTTAAGGACAGCTCTCATTTCTTTTAATCTTCATTCAGCTAATTATCTCAAGGTCAGTGAAGCTTGAGAGTAGGAAAAAGATTATTATAAAGAATGGAGTCGAGTTCAGTAGGTTAGTGCAGAGGCTCAGCTACTTGCTTGCTGTAGAACCTTGAGCAAATTACTTCATCCACTCAGACCTTATTTCTTTATCCATGAGATTAATCCATTATGGAGAGTCAGCACAGTACAGTGAAAGGAGCTTGATCATCAATCAAAAGGTGTTGGTTCTAGTCCCTGCTCTGTTGTTAGTGGTATTATCTTAACCTCCTTAAGCCTCAGTTCTAAAATTCTATGTATGTGAACACTTAAATAACTGAAACTAAAACCATGCACCTGTGGATTAGATCTATTGCTGTACTAGAAATCACCCCTGAATTTGACAGCTTAAAAGAACACATGTTTATGATCTCATGCAGTTTCTGGGAGGTTCTGACTCAGTCTCTCACAGGGTTGCAGTCCCATTGTAGATCCAGGGCTACAGTCGTCTCAGGGTTTCACTGGGGCTGGAAAAGCTTGAGCTTCCAAGCTCATTCAAGTGATTATCGCAGGCCTCAGTTCCTCAGTGGCTAATGACTGGAGTCTTCAGTTCTTTACCATAGGGCTGCTCACAGCATCGCAGCTGTCTTCCCCCAGAGCAAGAGATCCAAGAAAACTAGAGCTAGAGATACAGGTACAGATAGATGGGGGAGCAGGGGGAACCCAACACTGGGCTGCAGTCTTTTATCACCTAATAATCTTGGAAGTGACCTCCCATCATTTCTGCTGTGTATTGTTGGTCACGTAGACCAATCCTGGTACAGTGTGGGAGCAAATGACTCAAGGGTGTGAACACCCAAAACAGGGATTATTGGGGGCCATTTCGAGGCTGGCTACCACAGTGCTCAACAGTGGAATTAACAGTCTTGTCAAGTACTACTCCTTCCCTTTCTCATCTCCTCTGATCTCTCCCCAGCCAGAGTATAATCTTGTTCTCCCCTGTGTCCCCCTGTGCCTGGCACATGCTATGTGCTCACTATTTGTTGAGATGAAATGAATGAGTATTACACTTTCTCCATGCTTTTTTTTTTAAAAAAAAAAAACATGAGACGGAAGGAATCTTAGCGAGACTTTACTGTACCTTATCTCTTTACAGATATGGAAATCAAGGTCCAGAAAGGGCTCCTTATTTGTTAGCAGTGGAGCTAAGGCTAGAATCTGATCTCTAAACTTCCCATTCTCTGTAGTTTCTACTTCCCTCTCTCTTAACTTCAGTCTTTGTAACTTGGAATTATCCTTGACACGGAATTTAGTAGCTCTGTTAATAAATCATCTACCTCTGCTGCTCTGCCTTTTGTGCCATTGCCTTCGTTCCTCTTCTATTGAAATATTCAGTAATGCTTTCGTCTGATTTTCCTTCTATATTATAATTTTCTCTTTCTGTTCACCTTCCGATTCCCTGGCCCTAACCCTAAACGAACTGAATGGCCAAGGTTTCATGGATATTAAATTCTAATATTAACTTGCACTATCATCTTCCATGCTCTGTTTATTTTTTATTCTTGTAATACATTCATAATTAAGTGTCTGAAAGGGTTTGTAGTTTAAAAGGCAAAGGCAAAAATCCTTTTGCAGTAGGTCCTGTTTAAATCACAGACTTCATTTTTGCTTCGTTTCTCCATTTCTTTCCCTTGTCTATTATTTGAGATCTCGGCATTTCTAGCGTGAAGATGCCTCTTGCGTACTTGCTGATACATGAAGCAGCCTCCTTCCCTCTTCTTCCCTCTCCCCTCTCTGATGATAGCACTTTTCCCGTGAAGCTATTACAGCAGGTTCCAACCACATTGCATTATTTACACGTGTCTCCCCTGTTGGACTGGGCACCCTGAGGGTAAGCATCATGGCTTACTCATAGTTTGTACACTCCAGTATCTCATGGTATAGTTCCTAAGAGGGTCTTCATACATATTTGTCAAGTTGAATCAACCAACTCTTCATGTCATTTCCAAGATTAAAGTGTCCTCTTCCTAGTAGTGATCATTCTTACATAAGATCTTGTATTTCTCTGAGTTAGAGACAGGGATTGTTACTTTTTCAGGCTATCATTTGCTCTCCCTGGAGTGTTCTATAGTCCTAAGTCTGACCTGAATGACCAGAGCCATTTGAAAGCCCTCCCGCCCAAGGCAATGTACAGTTGTCCCTTGGTATCCGTGGGGGGATTGATTCCAGGAGCCGCCAGTAGATGCCAAAATCCGCGGATGCTTAGGTCCCAAAGTGCGCCCTCCGTATGAGTGGTTCCACATCCACGGATTCAGCCATCCTCAGTTCTGTAGTGCTGTACGTATTTATTGAAAAACATGTGTGTATAAGTGGATCAACACAGTTCAAACCCGTGTCGTTCAAGGGTCACCCACAATTTGAGGTGTGCCTGGAAAACCTCTCCCCATCAAGTGTGGTCCTTTTTCAGATAAATCCAAACCCCTTCTCATTGGAGACTGAAGACTTATCTTACAAGAGGCTCCTTTTGAAATCCAGATGTCTCAAGGAGAGGCTGTGGCTTGTCTCTCGTCTGCTGGCACCTTAGCAGGGTTAATATTTTAGTAGAAATAGCTACAAGAGCAAAGCAGATTCCTGTTAGAATGAAGTCCTTGGTCTGGAGTGGAGGTGGGGAGGGAGATGATGAAAGTGGGGGTGGGAAGAGCAAATACAAACTGCAGCCTGCCCTCCTCACTTATCCCGCATGGTGAACGGCAGCTGCTGCAAAGAGGAGGGAGAAGCAGAAAAATGCCCTTCGTCCAGTCACACTTGCTCTGGCTTCCTGCTCTTCTCTTTTTCTCACGTATACTTCGTGAGAATCAGCCCTGAGGGTGCCACAGCTACTCTACTTTGGTGACCACAGCAGCCTGGAGGGTCACTCCGCTGCATGCAGCTCCAGCAGCTCTAGGCAGGTTGTAGGGACGCTTTCGCCTGGCAGAGGGTGCTGTGCTGGCAGCCTCCCTCTGTCAATGGCCTTTCCGCAGCCACTTCAAAGTTACCGCTCCAAAGTTAACAACTGCAAAGTTACTTGTTTTTCTGTGCTGCCACACAATGTAACCCATTTACTGGATGACAGATATTTACTTTTAAAGTTAAAATCATTAAAGTTAATTGAAGTTATTTTTGAGAATTTAACGCCCCCCGCCCACCCCATCTAAATTCTTAGATGGCGTTAAAGACTCAGGTGATGCCAGGAAACAGGGTTGGATGTTGACTGCCCTCATTTTGCAGCAAGAAGGTATATTCGCTGCCCTTTACTGATGGCTGCGTCTTCACCCTTATTCAGGCCACCACAGAGCAGGGGTAGATCTAGGGCCCCGGGAACAGGCTGTATTTTATGCCTTTGAGGATGTGGGTGTTCTCTGGCTGAGCACATTCATGATGGTTCATTCCTCGGGTCTTAAGGAAGTGCTTAGCTCAAGGCAGAGTCTAGGTGAGAGGTGCTGGGCTGGATGTGGTACCCAAGGAAGGGGGCCTTCGTGGCCCACCTTAGTAGTTCCAGGCACGTTCTAGGCCTTGCCATGGTGATGAGAGTGTCTGTGCATGACTGGCCCATGACCAAACTGTTATCACTGCTGTGTTCTGGGCAAACCCAGCAGCCAGCAGCATAACCCTCAGAGAGTCTTTCACCTGTCCCATGGAACTTCTGCCCTGTTATTCCTGGGAACTGCCCTGGGATGGACACCAGATCCTTACCCCCGGGCTCCTCAGAAATTGCTCTCCAGTTGCATTTAGGCCTGTGAAGCAGGAACTGCTGGAGCTGCCTAATGCTTCTTAACATTTCAATGTTGTTACATTTATAATGTTATTCAATTTAAAAATAATTGTATTTTCTACTTTGCAATTCTTATGTTCTCTTTCATTCAGCTGTTTAATAATGTCAGATGCTTAGAACCCAGATTAGAATTTCTTACAATGGTCTCTGATTAAACCCCAATAAAAGTACAGTCAGGAAAACTCATAATATAAGGCATGCTGACTAAACTCTTGGAAGCTCAATTTACATTTTGTAAATCTTAAACTAATTTGAGGATTATGCCTTAAACTAAAAAACTTTATGGGTACTTTGGCAAAATATTAACCATAATAAATTTTTAAAAAAAGCCCAAACTTAGGTAGTTTTGTTCATTCATTCATTACTTTGCCTATTTTCAAAAAATGATTTGAGACAATGTACCATAATTCTTTAAACCCACTGAAATAAAAATACAAGGATGAAGACAAACCAATGAAAGACACTGAATAATTATTCTGGACTGAGGTAAATGTCTACTTTTAAGTTCAAGACTTAGTTTCAGGTTTTCCTATAGCCAAGGCAAAAAGAGAAGCACATTCGGTTACATCTCTCTCATATCGATTATGAATAAGCATATTGGACAAATGTCTTCCTGGAGCTAAACTGTAAAAAAACAAAACAAAACAACAACTATATTGTGAATCTTTGGGGATGTTGATCAAGATAGTAGACATATCTTCAACTAAATAAGATGCTTTTTATTTAGTATTAGCTATACCAAGTTTTGATTTGTAAAAAGAGGGCATGGTATTAAATTATAGTTTGTAAGACCATTTCTATAAAGAGCTAGAGTAGTATTCAGATATATAAGTTTCTGCTGAGATGACATGATATAGCTAGTCTGTCTTTCTTGAGCATCACAGTCTTCACTGGGTTTTTAGTGGGAACTTAGAAATGACACTTCAGAATCGAGGTTACTGGTGGGAATCTGAACCCCAGGTATCCTGTGTTATTTGAAATAATATTCGTATACATTAGAGACATGGAAAGTTGGTGTTTTATTATGCATTCTAAAGACTGACTTATCTTCTTATCTTGATGACAGACCACTCCAACTCTAAATAAATGAAAAAATACCTATACAAATATTAATAAAGCATCAGCAGACTTAATGAGATTCAGAAGGCCCTCGGGAGGTGTGAGTGCTCCATTGGTAGAGGCAATCTCCCATGGGCCTTGAACTTTCCTAGACATCCTTGCTGAGTGTGCTAGATTGCAAGGCTTACCCATCTCCTGACACTGAACAGTTTTTGTAGCTAGCCACACAGGCAGCTAAGTAGGTCTAGGTGACCGCAGCGGGACTACCTTGTAACTACTTGTGCTCTAGAGGGAAGGGGACTAACTAACTTCAAAATATTCATTATTGCTCCTTTTATTTTAAATTCATTTTAAGTATCTTTATTTTCTGCTTGCTGCAATGTTTGCTGCCTGATCAAAAAGTTCTGGGCTTTAGGCCCTGGATTCCTCTCCTGTAAAGCAACCAGCTGTGCGTGCAGGTATCGTTTGGTCTCATCATGTCACCCCTGTTGGACTTGACAGCAAGGGGAACTGAGGCAAATCTGCTGATGTTCACGTTGCTCACTGTGCAGTGAGTAATAAAGACCTTTGTGTCTGACTCAGAAGTCTTTGGTCTTCTGTCCAGGAAACTGTGGTGGACTACATGGTCAGCTGGCGAGTACAGGAAAATCTCAGACTCTTTACTGCTTTTGACAGTCTTTCCCAAAGTCATCATGCCTTAATCTTCCTTCCTCTTCAGTTGCCTCTTTAAGGCAGATTCATTATGCCCATGACCTCTAAGAGTGTTTCCTCCCACCGGCAAGTTTATTTTCCCTTTACTTTATTTACAACCACCATGACTGGGAGTTATAGTCTGCAGCTTGAACGAGAATCGTGACAGTATAAGAGGCCCTGGGCGGGATATACAGTCCTTAGATACTCCTGTCAAAATGATAATAGTAATAACAATAATACTAATAACAATAATATTTTCATCATTACGTATGAAAAAAATTGAGACTCAGAGAGATTGTACAGCTTCTTCAAGGGCACACAGCCTGTGAGCAGCAGAAACGTAATTGAAACCTAGACCTGCTGACCCTTAATCATTATTCCGTATTACTTCCCCAACAGAAGATTCCAGTTCAGTTCCATATTTAAATATATATATGTATGTATGTATGTATTTCGTTAACCTCCTACCTACCCCTCCTTGCTGGGATTAGTAACCTCTTTCTAATCTCAGCTCAAGTCTTATGACTGTTCCTGTGTTGTCTTCTCCCTTCGTCAGTCCTGTCCTCCCCCGCATTGGCTCAAGTCCCCTTCGCTTTGCTTTGGGCTGACAGTCGAATCAAGTAATGGTGGAACCAAGGAAGTTACAGTGACCCAGGGAATCCTTAGCATTTATTCATAATAAGTGATGAAGTTAAAAAAATATTCTTAATCCCATCTCCAAAATACTCATTGCCACTCTTTTTATTTTTAATTTTTGTAAATATCTTTGTCTGATTTTTTGGTCCACTTGTCTTTGTGTCTGCACGTTCTGTACAATGTTAAAACTGTTCTGCTGATGGGTGAGAGATGAGTCCCTTTATCTGTGATGTTGGGAAATTTACTGAGCGTCCATGAGGCAGATGTGGTGTTTGTGGTAGGAAGGGCCAGTTTCTCACTGCTCCACTTGGAAGAACACCTCTGACTCTGAATAAGAATAGAACTTTCGGGCTTCCTTGGTGGCGCAGTGGTTGAGAGTCCGCCTGCCGATGCAGGGGACGCGGGTTCGTGCCCCGGTCTGGGAAGGTCCCATGTGCCGCGGAGCGGCTGGGCCCGTGAGCCATGGCCACTGAGCCTGCGCGTCCGGAGCCTGTGCTCCGCAACGGGAGAGGCCACAGCGGTGAGAGGCCCGCGTACCGCTAAAAAAAAGAATAGAACTTTCCTCCATTTTCTTTCCTACGTTCCACTTTGAAATAGTTCACAGCCACAACTTGACCAAAGACTCCTATCTCGAGGCCAGTAGGTCTCCCAGGCAGATTCCTCATTACTGTTATGTTGAAATAATTTCTTATGACCTGATTGCAAGTTATAAAACTAGCAAAGGAATAATAATATTGATGATAATAATTATAATTATTATACTAACACCACTACCATTTGTTGAATATTGACAATTCACAAGGCTCAATACTAAAGTTTACAGGTATTATCTCATTTAATCGTTTGTAAACTCTGTATCTAAGGTGAATATTATTTTCACTCCATTTTACAGATGAGGAAATCGAGGTCTAGAGAAGTCAAGTAGTTTTCCAAGACTGTTCAGCTGGCAGGTGGCAGAATCCATCTTAGGTTTTCAGATGTCAAAGCCTCTTTCTAAACCACCGTGTTCTAAAGAAGACGTTTCACAAAGTGTGGTTCTAAGAACAACAGCATCAGCATCACTTGGGAGCTTGTTATTAATGCAGATTCTCAGGTCTTATCTCATATCTACTGAATAAAAAGCTTTAGGAGTGGGACCTGGCAATCTGTTCAAATAAGTCTCCTCAGTCGATTCTTATGTATGCTAGGGTTTTGCAGTCACACTCCAGAGCTTTTCCCATTTAAGTATCCACTATCAATTCCATTAATATCGGTAATAAATAACTTATTTAAAAAGGGCACATTTGTTAAATATGAATTTGTTAAAATGCAGATTGCCATTACACTGCACCATCAATAAAGTATATCCGGCAAAAAGCCAGAACCTAAGTCTAATGAAGCCTCTAGTTGTAACTGCCAGTTTACAGGGACTACAGGGGACAGAGAAACATGTTAAATGGCACCATGGGAATGCATTCAGCCAAATCCAAACTGCGAGAAATTCTATAGGATTAATGACCTGGTTTCTTAAGCAAGTAAATTGCAGTAAAAAATATGAAGGAGAAATATATAGGTTAAATGAAAGGGAAGAGGCGCCAACCAGATGCAGTGTTTGGACTTTGGATCCTGATGAAAACAAAATTAAAAACCAAACAAAACCATACAAACAATTTTTTTTTTTTTTTTTTTTTTTTTTTGCGGTACACAGGCCTCTCACTGCTGTGGCCTCTCCCGTTGCGGAGCACAGGCTCCGGACGCGCAGGCTCAGTGGCCATGGCTCACGGGCCCAGCCGCTCCGCGGCATGTAGGATCTTCCCGGACCGGGGCACGAACCTGTGTCCCCTGCATTGGCAGGTGGACTCTCAACCACTGCGCCACCAGGGAAGCCCTATAAACAATATTGAACAATCAGATATTTAGGAGCATTTAAATGCTAATTGGACATTTGATTATAAGGACTTAATTTTTAAAGCCAATGGTATTGTAGTTATGTCTTTAAATAAGTCCTTATTTCTTCAAACATACATACTAGGGTATTTACTGTAATAGAAGTTCCTGGGGTCAAGCCACTGGATTTAGGGAAGATTATGGCGTCTCCCCAGATTTTCCTGGCATCCATCCAGATTTTCATTTGAGTGTCCGTACCCCTCTGCCCTGTATAGCCCCGATAGTGTGGTATGTAGCACAGGCTTAATTTAGCTCAATCCCATATCCTAGCTACACTTTCTAGTTTGAGGATGGACCAATTAAGCAGGAAGAAAGTTGTCTGGAGATTTTTTGGGAAAAAAGTTTCCTTGTTCTTCTGAGCAAACTCTAGGAAGAAACTCAGACTTGCTTTTCTAGGACATAGGTGTGGTAGCCAGTTGCTCAGATGGCCTCCTGAAATCCACACCTTGTGTAGTATCCTTCCACATTGAATTATGGCTGACCTGTGTGAACAGCAGGATGATAGAATACCGTGGAAGCAACGGTGCATGACTTTTGAGGCTAAAGCCATTGCAGGTTCCTTCCTTCTCTCTTTGACTTCCTGCTCTGGGGAAAGCTAGCCACCGTGTCAGGAAGACTCTTGGAGTTCTGCGTACAAGCCCACATGGAGAGGAACCAACTCGCCAGCATCAGTCTGTCAGCCATATGAGCAAACCACCTTGGAAGTGGATCCTCCAGCTGTAGGCAGGCCTTCAGTGTCTGCAACTTCAGCTCACATCTGACTGCAACTTCAGGAGAAATGCCTAGCCAGAATCCCACAACCAAACCACTACAGAATTCCACACCTTCCAGACATAAACGATTGCTGTTGTCTTAAACAATAGGTTTAATGTAATTTGTTGCACAGATACAAATAATGAATATACTAGAGAAAAAAACTGTAGCCCAGAGAGTTGTAAGTAGGCATCTTGTGACCATGGGAAGGAGCCAACTTGAGGTGATGTTACACTTTTTTTTTTTTTTTTTGCGGTACGCGGGCCTCTCACTGCTGTGGCCTCTCCTGTTGCGGAGCACAGGCTCCAGACGCACAGGCTCAGCAGCCACGGCTCATGGGCCCAGCCGCTCCGCGGCACGTGGGATCCTCCTGGACCGGGGCACGAACCCGTGTCCCCTGCATCAGCAAGCGGACCTTCAACCGCTGTGCCACCAGGGAAGCCCGGAAGTTACATTTTGGAAGGCGAAACAGAGAGGTTGAAAAGAGCTTGATTCCTCATTGTCATCACTGAAGCTCATCTTACTCTGTGTTTTGCAGATAGAGCATGAGCAATAAATATTTTATTCTTCTTTATTTTAATTAATTAATTAATTAATTAATTAATTTCTTTTGCGTTATGTGGGCCTCTCACTGCTGTGGCCTCTCTGGGATCTTCCCAGACCAGGTCACGAACCCGTGTCCCCTGCATTGGCAGGCGGACTCTCAACCACTGCGCCACCAGGGAAGCCCTAAATATTTTATTCTTAAAACCAGTTTGGGTTTCTGGTACTTTTAACTGCTTAATTGGAGTAGGAAATATGAGAATTTTGATGGCATGAGTTGAATGTAGGGAGAGTCTGAGACTAAACAGAAGGAGTAATCAGTGAATGGAAAGGTGTCCAGAACGGGTGGGCTACTGTATTAGTTTCCTAGGGCGGTCAGAACAAACGACCACAATCTGGGTGACTTACAACAACTAAAATTTATCCGTTCACAGTTCTGGAGGCCGGAAGTCCAAAATCAAGCTGTCAGCAGGGTTGGTTCCCTCTGGAGACTCTGGGGGAGAGTGTGTTCTGCGTTCCTCTCCCAGCTGCTGTTGGCTGCCAGGGCTCCTTAGCTTGTAGGTGCATCACTCCAATCTCTGCCTCTCATGTGTTCACACGACCTTCTTGTATGGGCACCAGTCATTGGATTTAGGACCCCCGCTGATCCAGTAAGGTCACCTTCTGAGGTTTCAAGTAGTTATGAATTTGGGGGGGGGGGGCGGGCACTATTCAACATGGGACTGCTATGCTTTATAATGTTTATTCATTCAGCAGATTCTTATTGAGGGCCTACTGTGCGCTAGGCCCAACATTAGCTACTAGGGATAGAGTGACAAGTAAGACAGATGTGGCACATGTCCTATATGAAGCTCACAGTCCTTACAGTCCAGTGTAGAAGACAGATATTAAACAAAATGGTTGCAACTATGATACAAAGTTCAAAACAAGAAACACTGGTGTGATGGCATCACACAAGAAGAGATCTAAACCATCTGAGGTGGGGTGGGGGGTGATTAAAAAGGTCTCCTTGTGGAAGGGACATCTAAGCCAAAACCAAACAGCAAATAGATGTTAGCCAGGTGAAGAGTATACAAGCCAGATTACTACAGACTGGTGCTGTGAATGAGCATTTGCCTTTTTAACAAGCACTTTAGTAATGCTCAAGCATGATGGACTTCAAGAACCCCTGCCCTGGGGCCTCAGCTGACCCAAAATATACCCCAGTCTCCCCATCCACCACCTGTGGGGAAGACTCTCTCTCTCTGCTCTCCCACTCAGCCCTGAACTAGGATGGGGCAAGGTCGGGGGAGGCCCCTTATTACTGAGCCTCCCCACCCATTTGGACACATGAGCCCCTTTCTACCACCATGCAGAATCAACTAAATCAAGCATGTAGCTTGTATCTAGGTTAGATTTTTCTCCTCCTTCAGTGAGCTTTCTCCACTTTTTCCCTTCCTCTGACTCTGCGCTATTTTCTGCCACAGACTAAGCCTATAGCTTTGCATTCTAGTTGCTAATTTATTTGCCATTGAATTGTAGAAGGCCAGCTTTCTCATGAAAAACGTCTTAAGTGTATGTTGCACTCATTCAGTGTTTTCTAGGAGGAAAAGGCATCTACATTTTTTCATTTCTTATCTTCATCAGCACTAAAAGTTTTTGTTTTTGTTTTGTTTTGTTTTTAAGTATCTTTCCATCAGAATAAAAGATATAGTCCACAGTAGCATTCCTCAAATATCACAACTGGAATAAAACCAAACACTGTAACAAGTTTGGGACTGTTTCTTAGGGAAACTCTAGTAGATTCTTACAATTTGGCTCCTTTGCAAGGTTAACGAGAGTAACGTTTAAAACGTATATGATCACAGATGTTAGAGCTTTTCAGAATCTTGGAGGTTATGGAGATTCGGAAAGACCATCACCTCCTTTATTTCACAGATGAGGACAAGTAAATCTGGAGGTGAGGTGAGTTACATAGTCATTCTTAGCCAGTTGATTCAAAACTCCTCTCATTCCTCAAAAACTGTTATTTATTTTTAATGACTTTGGTTCTCCAGCTTACTTTGCATTTATGCTCCTTCCAGTCTCTTCAGGTTTCTCCTCCTTATTTGTTGCCCTGTAACTCACAGGAAACCCAGCACCCTCCTTCCTCTGCGGAGTTGGTCCGGGGTCTCAGAGAAATGAGGGTCACCTTATAGCAAGACCGTGGGACTTGTGCCTACCTTGAAGCTCAGGCTTCGGAGTCTTTTTTGTTTTTTTGAAAGGTTATGCATGTCTTCAACACACCGAAAAGAAAAAAAAATATATATTTTAAAGCCGTTTTCATTCGTTGTCTTCAGTCTAAAAATAGGGTGACAGAGGGATCGTGGGACAAGCAGCAGGAGCAGGGAGGAGTCGGTTGCCACAGTAACCAGTGAGCCATTTCGCTGCATTTGCCTTGACTGTGTGATTTCTGGGAGTTCTTCCCCCTTTCCTGCTCCTGTGCGTGGGGTGAGGGTAGGTGGTGGAGGCATTTTTAGATTATATAACATGGAACCAGATTCCTTACTTCCGGACTCTCCGTGAAGATGCTATTCCCTTTTACTTCCCCACCCTGCTGCAAACAGCCTTGGGTCATTGGCTTTGCTGGGGACTAAGAGAAAAGATTATGATCACACTCATCTCCATGTACAGTAGTGCCTGTCTTGAACACTTCCCAATTTTTGACAACCTAGTTCCATAGAAATATCTGCCTCCACCCCCTCCCTCCCGATTCCGATCAGGTCCTCAGATGCCCTGGGCTCCAGCAGCCCACCAGGAGGCTACCGCCTGGAGCTCTCTTCTGTTCCAGAGAAGAGAGAGGCAGCCCTGTGTGCGGGTCATGTCAGAGAAGTGGCTCTGAAGCTGACCTGGTTCTGCTGTCCTGACCGCAAGCTCCACCCTTTCCTGATTTGCAGATGCTGGGATCCGGGTACAGCCCACATCAGAGTGTAAAGAGCACTGGCTTTGAAGGCAAACAGACTTGTGTTTGAATTGTGAACCCACCACCTTGGGCTAATCGTTATTTGACATTTTCGAGCCTGTGTCTGCCATGTATTAGGCACCGGATGAATGTTAATCTCTTCTCCTCCTTCCCTGGTTTTCCTGTCCATCTGTACCTCCTTCTCCCCGCCCAGCTGTTGTCTGGCTCTGGTTGACCGAGGCAGGCTCACTCCTGTATAGCGTTTTGGAAGAGCTAACGTATACATTTGAGGGATCACCCTTTCCGTTAAAGGACCTTTTCTACCCGACTCTCCACAGCCCTCCTCCTTCTTACTGGCTGCCTCGCATCCTCACATGACATCCCTCCAGGCTTCAGACCTTTCCTGACTTCTTTTCATGGAAACACATCTGTTCTCGATCCCATTCATGAAGAAAGAGCACAGTAGGTGCCTGCATAGCTCATCAGGTTTAAATCAAAATGTAAAAGTGTGTTCAGTGTATCCAAATGTGTTAAAGTGATGCATGAAAAGCTCCAATCCTTACTGCTTATTAGGGTGATCAGGAATGAACGAGAAGTCGAATGGGATGTATTAGTTAGAAATTTTTTAGTTGCAGTGATGGAAATCCAACCTGAACTCACCTAAGCATAAAAAGAATATATTAGCTAAAGTAAGTGGGAAGTTCAGGAGTGGAGCTGTCCACAGGATCCCAGAGATCCAACTACTAGTGTCAGAACTTTTTCTATTCATTAATTCTGCTTGTCTCTGAGTGGCTTTATCCTCAGCTTAACCATAGTCAGACTTTCTCAAAATGGATAACCTGGCCTCAGATTTACATCTTTCCAGCTTCTATGACCTAAGAGGCAAAACTTCTCTTCCAACTCCAAATTGGATAATTCCAGGGAAAAGCTTTGGTTAGCTTGGTTTGGGTCTTATGCTCACCCCGGACCAATCCCTTTGTCCAGGAGAATGGGGTCCTATCTGACCACGTTGCGTCCCATGTCAGAGAGGTGACAGGCCACCAGGATGCGTGATTCACGTTGGGGGAGGATCAGTTCTGGAATGCTGGTGGAAGGCAGAAACAACAGCGGGTCACTTCAGAAGAATAACTGAGATGAGTAACGCCTAAACAGTCAGAAGAGTGCCTGGGGGGAGGCAGAGGTGGGTACAAAGCAAGTGCTTGGTTGCCTCTGACGAAGGAGACGAGGCTCTTGCCCTCAGGGAGCTCTGAATTCAGTGCAGGAGAGAGTACTAAAAACACAAAGAGAAAGAGATGGAATTGGAAGCAGGGGCCAAAATGCACATACATAGCCAGAGAGGGACTGAGGGAGGACTCACAGTGAAAGCTTAAAGTTGTACACCCTATGTCAGAGGAACCGCCTATTGATAACAGCATCATATCTCAAGTTGGGTTCTGTGGACCTCCAGTGTTCCATTTGATGCTACTAGGTCCTCAGAAGGAAAAATGAAAAAGGAAAAGAAAGGAAAGAAAAGAAAAGGAAGGAAAAGGAAAGGAAAGGAAGGAAAAGGACTCTGGCCATGTTTTGGATTTGGAAACTGTGGCTTAAGTTTAATTAGTTTTTAAAATTTTTCTGTTCTCTTTATTATAGTAACGCTCATCCACACTTATTTGACAATAGAACAAACCCTCCTAACCACAGACCACTTACCGGCCTCTTGAGGTGGACCCTTGTTCCATAGATTGCATTTTGGAAACTACGCCATAGAGGTGTGCACACAATCACGGTAACAATTAGAACGTCACATTCAGAAGGACCTTTACAAGTGTCTGAACACCCTTTTTTTTTTTTTACATCTTTATTGGAGTGTAATTGCTTTACAATGGTGTGTTAATTTCAGCTTTATAACAAAGTGAATCAGCTATACACATACATATATCCCCATATCTTCTCCCTCTTGCGTCTCCCTCCCACCCTCCCTATCCCACCCCTCCAGGCGGTCACAAAGCACCGAGCTGATCTCCCTGTGCTATGCGGCTGCTTCCCACTAGCTATCTACCTTACGTTTGGTAGTGTATATATGTCCATGCCACTCTCTTGCTTTGTCACAGCTTCCCCTTCCCCCTCCCCATATCCTCAAGTCCATTCTCTAGTAGGTCTGTCTATATTCTTCATGACCTTTTTTTTTTTTCTTAGATTCCATATATATGTGTTAGCATACGGTATTTGTTTTTCTCTTTCTGACTTACTTCACTCTGTATGACAGACTCTAGGTCCATCCACCTCACTACAAATAACTCAATTTCATTTCCTTTTTGGCTGAGTAATATTCCGTTGTATATATATGCCGCATCTTCTTTATCCATTCATCTGCTGATGGACACTTAGGTTGCTTCCATCTCCTGGCTATTGTAAATAGAGCTGCAATGAACATTTTGGTACATGACTCTTTTTGAATTATGGTTTTCTCAGGGTATATGCCCAGTAGTGGGATTGCTGGGTCATATGGTAGTTCTATTTTTAGTTTTTTAAGGAACCTCCATACTGTTCTCCATAGTGGCTGTATCAATTTACATTCCCACCAACAGTGCAAGAGGGTTCCCTTTTCTCCACACCCTCTCCAGCATTTATTGTTTCTAGCATTTTTGATGATGGCCATTCTGACTGGTGTGAGATGGTATCTCATTGTAGTTTTGATTTGCATTTCTCTAGTGATTAATGATGTTGAGCATCCTTTCATGTGTTTGTTGGCAATCTGTATATCTTTTTTGGAGAAATGTCTATTTAGGTCTTCTGCGCATTTTTGGATTGGGTTGTTTGTTTTTTTGTTACTGAGCTGCATGAGCTGCTTGTAAATTTTGGAGATTAATCCTTTGTCAGTTGCTTCATTTGCAAATATTTTCTCCCATTCTGAGGGTTGTCTTTTGGTCTTGTTTATGGTTTCCTTTGCTGTGCAAAAGCTTTTAAGTTTCATTAGGTCCCATTGGTTTATTTTTGTTTTTATTTCCATTTGTCTAGGAGGTGGGTCAAAAAGGATCTTGCTGTGATTTATGTCATAGAGTTGAACACTCATTTTTTAAAATTAAACTTGTTAAGATAATTCTAGATTCACATGAGTTGTAAAGAAATATTACAGAAAAATCCTGTGTACCCTTTACCTAGTTTAATGGTAACATCTTAGGAAACAATAGTATACGGTGCCTATCAGGTTACTGACATTGATATGGTCAAGATATTGAACATTTTCATCACCATAAGGTCCTTCACGTTGCCCTTTTACAGTTATACTTACTTTCCCTCTGCCCCACCCCCTCCTTAATCCCTGGAAACCATTTTAGGGATTTGATATTTGTCATTTCAAGAATGTTATGTAGTTAGAATCATACAGTATGTAACCTTTTGTGATTGGCTTTTTTTTCACTCAGCATAATTCTATGGAGAATATGTATACCAATAGTCTGTTCTTTTTTATTGCTAAGTAGTATTCTATGGTATGATTCTATCACAGTTTGTTTAACCACTTATCCATTGAAGGACATCTGGGTTCTTTCCAATTTGGGGCTATTATGAATAAAGCTGCAGTAAACATTCACGTACAAGTTTTTGTGTGAACATGTGTTATTTCTGTGACATAAATACCCAGATCGCAATTGCCTGGGTGACAGGATACTTGCATGTTTACGTTTTGAGAGGTCTTTATGTCATTCAAGATACTAGTCCTCTGTTGGATGTACAGTTTGCAAATATTTTCTCCAGTTTATAGCTTGCTTTGTCATCTTAAGAGAGCCTTTCACAGAGCAAATAAATTCTTTTAAAGCCAAATTTATCCATTTTTCCTGTTGTGGATTATGCTTTCGGTGTTAAGCATAAGAACTCTTTGCGTATCCCTAGATCCTGAAGATTTTCTCCTATAAAAGTTTTATAGTTTTATGTTTTACATTTAAGTGTGTGACCCATTTTGAGTTAATTTTTGTATAAGGAGTGAGACTTAGGTCAAGGTTTATTATTGTCACTTTTTGCTTATGGATGTCTAATTGCTCCAGCACCATTTGTTGAAAAAGATATCTTTCCTCTATTGCATTGCTTTTGTACCTTTGTCAAAAATCTGTTGGGTCTGTTTCTGTGCTGTCTGTTCTGCTCCACTGATGTGTGTGTCTGTCTCTCTGCCAATACCACACAGTCTTCATTACTATTGCTGTATAATAAATATTAAAATCAGGTAAACTGATTGGTCCTGATGTTTTGGACTGAATGGTTTTGTCTCTGCCACTCCCCAAATGTATATGTTGAAGCCCTAACCCCCAGTGTGGCTGTGTTTGGAGATAGGGCCTATAAGGAGGCAATTAAGGTTAAATGAGGTTTTTGGGTAGGACTCTGATCCAATAGGATGAGTGTCCTTATAGGAAGAGACATCAGAGGGCTTGCTTTCTCTCTCCTCCCTCATACACACTCAGAGCAAGGGCCATGGGAGGTGAGGGCCTAGCAAGAAGGTGGCTATCTGCAAGCCAGAAAGAGAGCTTTTATCAGAAACTGAACCCTGCAGGAATCTTGATCTTGGACTTTTCAGCCTCTAGAACTGTGAGAATATTAATTTCTGTTGTTTAATTCACCCAGTCTATGCTGTTTTGTTATGGGAGCCCTAGTGACTAATATATTCACTTTAATCTTTTTTTTTTTTCAAACAATTTTTAACTTATCCTAGTTCCTTTGTCTTTCCATATATGTTTTAGAATAATCTTGTCTATACCTAACAAAAATATTGCTGGGATTGTGATAGGAATTATGTTAAACTTTTACATTAATTTGGGGGAGAATTAACATCTTTACCAGGCTGAGTCTTTCCATCCGGGAGCATAATACGTCTCTCCATTTATTTAGGTCTTTAATTTTTTTCACCAGTGTTTTTTAGTTTCAGCATACAAGCCCTGTACATGTATTTTTTAAGATTTACACTTAAGTATTTCTTTTTATAAAAGCAATTTTAAATAGTATTGTATTTTTAATTCTGATATTTATTTGTTCATTGTTAGCATATGTAAATACAAATGAATTTTGTATGTTTATCTTGTGTCCTGTGAACTTGCTGGATTCACTTGTTAGTACTAGGTGGAGTTTTTGTAAATTCCATGGGATTGTATATATTCACAATCATGTTATCTGCATATAGGACAGTTTTCTTTCTTTCTTTCTAATCTGCATGCCTTTTATTTCTTTTTCTTGCCTTATTATACTAGCTAGAACTTCAAACACTATATCGAATAAGAGCAGTGAGAGTGGGCATCCTTGCCTTTTTCTTGATCTTAGGGTTAAAATATTCAGTCTTTTACCATTAACTGTAATTCTGAAGCTTGTTTGTAGATGTTCTTTATTAAATTGAGGGAAATCCTTTCCATTCCATATTTCTGAGAGTTTTTTTTTCTTTCTTTAATAAATGGTGTTGGGCTTCCCTGGTGGCGCAGTGGTTGAGGGTCCACCTGCCGATGTGGGGGATGCGGGTTCGTGCCCTGGTCCGGGAGGATCCCGCATGCTGCAGAGCGGCTGGGCCCGTGAGCCATGGCCGCTGGGCCTGTGCGTCCGGAGCCTGTTGTTCCGCAACGGGAGAGGCCATGGCAGTGAGAGGCCCGCATACCGCAAAAAAAAAAAAAAAAAAAAAAAAAAAATGGTGTTGAACTCTGTCCAATGCTTTTTCTGCATTGATTATGTCATGTGAGTTTTCTTGTATAGCCTAATTTGATGAATTACCATTATTTATTTTCAAATATTGAACCAGTTTTACATCTCTGGAATAAACCCTGCTTGGTCATGGTATATAATTCTTTTAAAATATTGCCAAGGACTTCCCTGGTGGCGCGTGGTTAAGAATCCACCCGCCAATGCAGAGGACACAGGTTTGATCCCTGGTCCGGGAAGATCCCACATGCCACAGGGCAACTAAGCCCAGATGCCACAACTACTGAAGCCCGTGCACCCTAGAGCCCATGCACTGCAACTACTGAGCCTGTGTGTCACAGCTGCTGAAGCCTGCGTGCCTACAGTCTGTGGTCCACAACATGAGAAGCCACTGCAATGAGAAGCCCACGCACCATAGTGAAGAGTAGGCCTCACCACAATTAGTGAAAGCCTGCGTGCAGCAACAAATGCCCAACACAGCCGAAAAGAAAAACTAAATAAATATTGCCAGTTCTGAAGCAGAATCTGGCCTCTTTACCCTGACACTGAATTAAATATCAGAGACAGAGTTTTGGGTGAAGTAGAAAAGAATAGCTTTATTGCTTTGCCAGGCAAAGGGGGCTACAGTGGGCTAATGCCCTCAAAACTGTGTGTCCCTACCTAGAGGAGGTAGTGAGGAGTTTTACAGTAATGGTTCAAACAGGGCGTGATCAGCTCATCGACATTCTTCTGATTGGTTGTGGTGAGGTAAGTGGGACCATTATCGATCTTCTGGTTCCAACCTGTCTGGGGTCTACATGCTTGTGGGCAGCATACAGCTAACTTCTCCCACCTGGTGGGGGTTTCAGTATCTGCAAAACAGCTCAAAGATATTGTTATGTGTATCCCTTGAGGGGGAGCCAGAACCCTGCCTGAAGGCTGCACTATTGTTTCTTGTCTGTTCCTCCCTTGTCTCTGCATTGCATCCATTCCTCTCCCTTCCCTAATTAACAACTGTTTGAACTTGCCCATTGGAACTCAGGGAAGGTCATGGAGGCTGAATGAATCCTGTTTCCTCTAATCAAGAAATGGGGGACACAGAAAGGCTTTTGGAGCTCCACAGAGTCCGGCTCAGTTTTAGCTCTATTTGGTAACACATTGTTAAGTATTTTTGTGTCTGTATTCGTGATGGACATTGGATTTTAGGTTTTTTTTTTTTTATTGTCTTTTTCTAGTTTTGGTATGAGGCTAATACTATCCTCATAAAATGAATTGTGAAGTGTTTCCTTGTCTTGCATTATCTGGAAGAGATTGTGTGGAATTGGTGTTACTTCTCCTTTAAATATTTGTGGAACCATCTGGGCTTGGAGATTCATTTTTTGGAAGTTTTTCAAATTATGAATTCAAACTTCTTAATGATTCTAGGACTATTCACATATTTATTTTATTCTGCATAAGCTGTGATGGTTTGTTCTTTTTTTCTGAGGAATGGCTTCATTTCACCTAAGTTGTCAAATGTATGTATAGAGTTGTTTGTAGTTTTGCCTTATTATCTTTTTGAGGTATGCAGAACCTGTAGTAATACATCCAGTTACATTCCTGATCCTGGTAATTCAGTCTTCTCTCTTTTTCTTCTTTGTAAGTCTTGCTAGAGGTTTGTCAATTTTACTGATTTTTGAAAAAAACCTGAAATCTCTTATCATTGATTTTCTCTACTGTCTTTCTGTTTTCAATTTTATTTATTTCTGCTTTTATCTTTATTATCTCCTTTCTTCTACTTACTTGGAGTTTATTTTGCTCTTCATTTTCTAAGTTCTTAAGATGAAAGTTTAAATTATTTATGTGAGACTTTCCTCTTTTCTAATATATGCATTTAATGCTACAAATTTCTCTCTCAGCACTGCTTTAGCTGTGTCCCACAAATTTTGGTATGTTGTATTTTCATTTTCTTTCACTTCAATGTATTTTTTAAAATTTACCTTGAGATTTCTTCTTTGAAATGTCCTGTTTGGGTTATAAGTATTTGGAAATTTTCTTTTTATCCTTCTGTTATTGATTTCTAGTTTGATTCCATTGTGGTCAGAGAACACACTCTGGTTTAGATTCTTTTAAATTTGTTGAGGTTTGTTTTATGGCCCAGGATTTGTTCTATCTTAATATATGTTCCATGGACACTTGAAAAGAATATATATTGTGCTGCTGTTGAGTGGAGTGTTCTATACATGTTTACTGATCCTCTTAGTTGATGGTGTCAGTGAGTTCGTCTATGTCTGTGCTGATTTTCTACATAGTTTTTCTATTAATTATTGAGAGAGGGGTGTTGAAGTCTCCAACTATAATTTGAATTTGTCTGTTTATGTTTTCAGTTTTATCAGTTTTTCCTTCACGCATTTTCCTGTTCTTTTGTTTTGTGCATATATTTACTGCTAATCTCTATCTTTTAATTGGTGTATTTAGACCACTTATATTTAAAATAATTGTTGATGGATTAGGGCATAAGTCTGCCATTTTATGTTTTTGTTTCTGTTTGTTCTCTCTGTTGCTTTTTGTTTCTCTGTTTCTCTTTTTTCTGTGTTTCTGTGGGTTACTTGAACATTTTTTAGAATTTCAGCTAGATTTATTTATAATGCTTTTAAATGTATCTCTTTGCATAGTTTAAGTGGTTTCCCTAAGTATTATTACATTCTACATCCATACCTTATTACAGTCTACTTCTATCATCATATTATCAGTTTGAGTGAAGTGTAGAAACCTTACTTCCCTTTTTTTTTTTAACCCATTCCCATTTATAATATAATCTCTTAAATATTTCCTCTACATATATTCAGAACCAAATTAGGCCACGTTATATTTTTTGTTTTGATCATCAAACATAATTTACGAAACTCAAAAGGAGAAAGAAAACCTATTACATTACTCAGTTTTTCTTACTCTGTTCTTTCTTCCATCCTGATGTTCCCAGCTTTATATTTTTAATAATTTCCATTCTGTTTAAATAACTTCTTTTAGAATAAATCTGCTGAAAATAAAGAATAGATCTGCTGGCAACAAGTTCTCTTAGTTTCTCTTCATCTGAGAATGTCGTGATTTCCTCTTATTCTTGAAAGATATTTTTGATGGATATAGGATTCTAGATTTACAGATTTATCTTTTAGCACTTGAGAAATGCTGTGCCATTTTATTCTGGCCTCTAAGGTTTTGGTGAGGAATCCAGTGTCTTTTGAGTTGTTTTTCTCCTATTGATAAGGTGCCATTTTTCTTTAGCTACTTTCACGATTTTTCTTTAGTTTTCACAAGTTTGACTATGATGTATCTTGGTGTAGATTTCTTTGGGAATAATAAGGCCTTTAAGATTTGGGCATTTTCAGAGCCAGGTTATTCAGGGAGGAAACAGTATTTTCACTCTTTTTAAGTCAGGGAGAACCTCATCTATAGGATTGTCTATCCTGTAACTATAGATGCTGGTGTAAATATTTCTGGCACTTGAACTTAGAAGAAAATTTATCTGTTCCTTAAGAGCGAGGTCCAGAGTCCTCTGGATGTCCAGTGGTTAGGACTTGGCACTTTCACTACGGTGGCCTGGGTTCAGTCCCTGGTCGGGGAATTAAGGTCCTGCAAGCCATGTGGTATGGCTAAATAAATAAATACATAAAGAGCAGGACTCATAGTGATTTTAAAAAAATATATCGACAACAGCATCTAACAGTAGCCATTACCAACTTGATTCGTAAGTGAACTTTATGAACAAATATCCCCCCGAGAGAGACTGCCCCAGCTGGGTGGACTGAGCAATCCTGTTTTCCTCCTTGACTTAGAAATTTCTTACCTTGATTATTTGCCTTCCCCTTGCCACAGAAGTTCCCTGTTACTCAACTTTGAGTGTAAAAGCTGGAGTGACCCCAAGCTTGGTTCCAGGCTCTTGACTTTCCTTTACCTCCCTCCCTCTCTGTGCAACCATATCTAATTTAATTGTTTTAAATAACATCTATATGCTGATAGCTCCCTTATTTATATCTCTAGTCCTGATTTCTTTCTGAACTTCAGACTCAAATAGAGTTGGATTAATCTCTACCATATTTGTAACTGTTTTCTATTTGTTGCTCTTGTTCTTTGTTTTTATTTTTGTCTTCCACTCTTTCTGCCTCTTTTGGTATTAACTGAACATTTTATATGATTCCATTTTCTTTCCTTTCTCTGCATTTCAGCTACACTTCTTTTTCTTCGTTTTTTAATTGCTTTTTTAGTGGCTACCCTCGAGTTTATAATATACATTTGTAATGAATCCAAGTTCACTTTCAAATAACACTAAGCCTCTTCATGGGTAGTGCAAGTATCTTCCAGTAACAGAATAACGCTCCTTCCCCTTCCCAAATCTTGTGTCATTGCTGCCATTCATTTCACTTATACAAACATGCATACACACACACACACACACACACACACACACACACACACACACACACACAATTGAATACATTGTTGCTATTATTAAACAAGCTGTTATCTGTTCTGTTAAGGATAAGAAAAATAAAAGTGTTTTATTTTATTTTTTTAGCTTTCATTTATTCCTTCTCTGGTGCTCTTCCTTTCTTTATGTAGATCCAAGTTTCTGATGCGTATCATTTTTCTCAGAAGAACTTCTTTTAACATATCTTACAAGACAGGTTTACTGGCAACAAATTCTCTCAATTTTTGCTAGTCTGAGAAAGTCTTTTTTTTCCCCTTCACTTTTGAGGGATAATTTTACAGAGTACAGAATGGTAAATTGGTGGTTTTTTTATTTCAATACTTTAAATATTTCACTCCATTCTCTTCACATTTGCATGGTTTCTGAGGCAACACTGGATGTAATTCTTTATTATTTGGGGGGGCGTGTTTATCCAGTTTGATGTTCTATGAGCTTCCTGGATCTGTGTTTGATATTAATTTGGAGAAATTCGGTCATTATTGCTGCAAATGTTTCTTTTATTCCTTTTTGTCTTTCTTCTCCTCTGGTATTCCCATGATATGTATGTTACATCTTTTGTAGTTGTCCCACAGTTCTTGGATATTCCATTCTATTCTGTGTTTTTCAGGATTTTTTCCCTTTGCTTTTCCATCTTAGAAGTACCTGTATTGATGTATCCGCAAGCCATGTCCAGTCTACTAATAAGCCCATCGAAGGCATTCTTCATTTTTGGTATGGTGTTTTTGATCTCTAACATTTCTTTTTGATTTTTTCTTAGAATTTCCATGCCTCTGATTACATTGTCAATCAGTTCTTGCATATTGTCTGCTTTACCTGTTACAGCCCTTACTGTATTTATCATAGAGGTTTTAAAACGCCTGTCTGATAATTCCAACATCGCTGCCATATCAGTCTGGTTCTGATGCTTGTTCTGTTTCTTCAAATTGTGTTTTTGCATTTTAGTATGCTTTGTAGTTTTTCTTCATAGCTGGATATGAGGTACTGAGCAAATGGAACTTCAGTAAACAGGTCTAAGCTGTTGGGGGCAGAGAAGCATTCTCTTGTCCTATGATCAGGTCTCAGTCTTTTATTGATCCTGTACCCTGGACTGGGAACTTTCCCAGTGCTTCTCAGCCCTCTCCCTGCCCCCACAATGGGACAGGATGGGCAGAGCGGGCTAGAATCGGCTATTTCCCTTCTCCTAGGTTAATCAGGCTCTGATAAAACCCCAGCAGGCTAGGCTCTGATTAAATAGTTTCTCTTGGAAGAAGGCCTTGTTAAGAACAGAATCTTCTTGAGTGTTTCAAAATGGTTATTTCCCCATCCCTTTGCCAAAAGCACAAGGGAATTTTTTTTCCAATATTCACTCTGGTAGAATTCCTGGCAGTAAAACTCGAAAGTGTAGGGGGCCCTCACGACTGGTTCCCTTGGTTTTTTTTAACTTTAAGACTTGTCCACACTGAGTCTCCTCAATTGATCAATTACAATTAAGATTTTCTACCCCAGCACTGTTTCTTACAGAAGTTTCTGCTCATGGGTTTCTACTCTGGTAAGTTGTGATTGCCTGTATTCACTTGTCTATCTCTCCAGTCTGAGGGGCAGAAGTTTGCTCTGTGACCTAACTTCTCTGCTTGATCTAAGAAAAGCTGTTGATCGTTCAGTTTGTGCAGCTTTTTGTTGTTAGAATGGAATGATGACTTCCAAGCCCCTTACATGCTGGACTGGAAACCAGAAGTCCAAACTCATGTATGCTGATGCCCACCACCACACCACTCCCGTGTCCTACCCACCAGCAAGTCTCGTGGGTTCTACCACCAATACACAGCTGAATCCATCTACTTCTTTCCCACTTTGACTAATCAGAACAGTCAATTTAGCATTATCTTTTGCCTGAACAACTTCAATAGGTTTCTAAATCATCACTTGGCTGTTCTACTCTTGTGTGCCTATAATCAATTCTCCATTGGCAATGTTGAGTAATCTTTAAAACAAAAACCAGGGACTTCCCTGGTGGCGCAGTGGCTGAGAATCTGCCTGCCATTGCAGGGGACATGGGTTTGATCCCTGGTCCGGGAAGATCTCACATGCCGTAGAGCAACTGAGCCCATGCGCCACAACTGCTGAGCCTGCGCTCTAGAGCCTGTGAGCCACAACTACTGAGCCCACATGCTGCAACTACTAAAGCCCACGTGCTGCAACTACTGAAGCCTGTACGCCTAGAGCCCGTGCTCCACAGCAAGAGAAGCCACCGCAATGAGAAGCCCACGCACTGCAGCGAGGAGTGGCCCCCTGCCTGCTGCAACTAGAGAAAGCCTGCACACAGCAGTGAAGACCCAGTGCAGCCCAAAATTAAAAAAATGGAAAGCAAACAAACAGATGTAACTTCCTTTTAGAACTTACCAATGGCTTCCCATTGTACTTAGAATAAAATGCATTTTCAAGTAATGTTCTACAGGCCCTACCTGATATAGCCTTCCTGCTTCTCTTAACTTATCTCTACCTCCTCAGCCACTGCACTCTAGTACAGACCTTCCATTTGCTTCTTGATGTGCATCTTATCAGCTTGGGCTGCTGTAACCATGACCATAGACTGGGTGACTTAAAAAACATATATTTATTCCTCATAGTTACGGAGGCTGGAAGTCTGAGATCAGACTGCGGTATGGTCAGGTTTCAGTGAAGGCCCTCTATCTGGTTTACCAATGGCTGTCTTCTCATTCTATCTTCACATAGCAGAGAGAGAGCGAGCGAGCTAGCTGTCTGGTCTCTTCTAAAGGCACTAATTCCATTCATAAAGGCTCCACCCTCATGATCTACTCATCCCTGAAAGGCCCTACCTCTAAATACCATTACCTTGTGGATGAGATTTCAGCATATCAATTTGGGGGGGGACACGTAAAAATTCAGTGCACAACAGTGTTCTAAGATTATATCAGCCTTGGGGCCTTAACACTAGCTCTTCCTCCTGCCTAAAATGTCCCTCCCCAATTCTTCACATGGTTGGCTCTACCTTGTCATCCAGATCTCAGTGTAATTTGTGCTTCCTCAGTGTGATGGTTAGTTTATGGTCAACTTGGCTAGGCTAGAGTGCCCAGTTAGTCAAGCAAACACTAATATAGGTGTTGCTGTGAAGGTATTTTGTAGCTGTAGTTAATATGTACAACTTTAATAAAAGGAAATTTTCCTGAATAATGTGGGTGGTCCTCAGCCAATCAGTTGAAAAGGCTGAGGAGCAAAATTGAGGTTTCCCTGTGGAAGAAGAACTTCTTTCTCAAGACTGCAGCATCAGTTCCTGGCCGATTGATCCAGCATGATGGTTTGCCCTACAGATTTTGGAGTTGCCAATACCCACAACCACAGAAGCCAATTCCTTGAAATAAGTGTGTGTGTGTGTGTGTGTGTGTGTAGTGTGTGTAGTGTGTGTGTGTGTGTGTGTGTGTGTGTGTATGTGTGTGTGTATGTGTCCTCTGTTTGGTCTGTTTCTCGGCTATTTCCTCAGTGACAGTGCACCTGACCTGTCGCTCTCTGTTAGCCCTTCTCCATGTCACTCTTTAGCACGTAACCCTGTTTCTGTTTTCGTTTTCTTTAAATTCATTGATTAATTTATTTTTGGCTGCATTGGGTCTTCGTTGCTGTGCACGGGCTTTCTCTAGTTGCGGCGAGCGGGGGCTACCCTTCGTTGCAGTGCACGGGCTTCTCATTGCGGTGGCTTCTCTTGTTGCAGAGCACGGGCTCTAGGCGCACAGGCTTTGGTAGTTGTGGCACGCGGGCTCAGTAGTTGTGGCTCGTGGGCTCTAGAGTGCAGGCTCAGTAGTTGTGGTGCACAGGCTTAGTTGCTCCACCGCGTGTGGGATCTTCCCAGACCAGGGATCGAACCCGTGTCCCCTGCATTGGCAGGCGGATTCTTAACCACTGCGCCACCAGAGAAGTTCCTCAGCTGACTGTTAACTGAGGCAACTGGACCCCCTAGGCTCTCATGCTCCAGCAGGCCAGCCCAGGTATGTTCTTGTGCCAGCAGCAGAAGCATAAGAGCAGAAGCCCTTTTTCACGGTTATACATGTGTCAGATCTGCTAACGTCCCATTAGCCAAAGCAAGTGACATGGGAAAACCATGAGAAATGTACACTCATCTGGCAAAGTGGCATTGATACAGGGAAGGCAAAGAACTGGGACCATCAGTGAGATTAATCTATTCAATTCCTCTCAGTCACTATCACATCCCTCACACTGAAGAAACAGAAGGGGCTCAGAACCTCAGCTGGACTCTACTGTGGGGGAATGGGAATCATTCTCCTGGGTCCTCTAGGAAGATCACAGGACTGAAACCAGAGGACTGGGTTGGAATCCAGATTCTTCCATATCTTTGTGATCTTGGTCAATTCACTTCAGCTTCATAAACCCCATCTGTTAAAGGAGTTAATATTATCTTTTGCACAGCATTGTGAAGATCAAATTTGATGATTAGAGCATGTATAGCACTTGGTGTGGTATCAGTTCAATAAATGTTTTCCTTATGTCAAAGACTGGCTATTCTCTTATGTATTCAAGTGGTAAAACTTCTCTTTTGCCTTTGCCTTTTACTAATAAGAGGAAGATATTCCTCATTTTAATCAAATGGGTGGCACAGTCATCTGTAATATTTGAGGCATACACATATTTGGAGATGAGTGAAGGATGGCTCAGAAGCAGTGATAAGTTCGTATCCTAGAGCACCCAGTATTATTATAGTTGTTTCAAGTCCCAAAGAAACACAGTATTTATGAGTTAGAGTTTTTCCAATTAAATATATTTAAAATTTCTTCTTTATTTGTACTATCTCAATATAGTTTACTCCAGCTGAATTGTGTGGAGATTCTTATTCATTATTTAAGGTCCCTCTTAAGAACACAGATGTCAAAGTCTTTCCACTTCAAGGGATAGACAGGGCTCAAGACTAATCATGAGACAAATTTAAACTCCATTAATTGCCCAAAGATGTAAGAGGCTGCATTAAGAACAAATGTGTTGCATAATAAGTAAATACATTTTCCCCATTCACTTGCTCCAAATCCATTTAGGAAAAATAATCAGGGATAGTTCTTATTTTAATGTTAGTAAAAGTGTAGCGGGACCATTAAAAACATTTGGTTATAAAGCTTAAAGACGAACATATCTTATCAGCCTCTTTTAAAGGTTCTTTAATGTATTCTTGTCTGTGTTGAAGCCGAAAGCAATGTCTAAATTTAAGTTGGTTTTTACTAACATTGCAAACTCCATCTGTGGCGAGTCTCAATAGCTGTAGCTGTCCTTTCTGTCCCTCAAATGATGTGAGGTCCATCAATCAGATGGTGGGGGAACAAAGGGGAGGGTTGTGTATTATTACCGTCAATCATGTTTTTCAGTGAAACATGTTTAATGTTATAGAGAATGTCAGTTTATAATCAAGTGTTTCATGTTAAATAGTCTGAGAAATAATCAGTTCTTCCCATTTTCTCCTTAATCCCATTTAAGAATTTCTTGACTACTCTTACTCCTATATTTCAATCAGATGTTAAGTAGAAATTGCAGTTGTGTTGTTGTCTGCTCTAGGTTTTATTTAAAATTTTGATGTTTTGTCTGGTATGCATTTTTTCCATTATTTTTAATTTAAAGATGTTGCCTCAAAATATTGTCTCAATTACTGAGCTCTTAGGCATCCCCCTAAAGTTTGAACCTCCGGCAGATGCCTTAACTCACATACCCCTCCACCTGTTCCTGGGCGGTTTTACAAGGCAAAAAAATATGAGGTTGGATTTTGTAGTCACTACCAAAGTAGCTTTTCGGAGAGACTCAGGATCCTTTCTCAGGTGATTAAAAAGGAATTGTAGCAGTTAGGTGTTGTTCCCTTCCAACCACGCCAAAACTTTTTAGCTAAAAACGGCCCATTTATTTAGCTCACAATTTCGTGGGTCAGCAATGAAGGTTGTGCTCAGCGGGGCAGTTGTTCTGGTTACAGCTGGGCTCTCGCATTTGCCTGTGGTTAAATGTGAGTCAGGTAGGCAGCTTTGCTGATCTTGGCTAGCAGGGTGGGGACTAGGTGAAACACAAGTGAGGGGTCGGACTTTATCTTATAGGTAATGGGACAGAGAAAAGTTTTGTGTTTGGGAATAATAATAATAATGTTTTCATTAGATTTGCATTTATAAAGCCCACTCTGAGTAAAATATGAAGGTGAAGTGGAGAGAAGAGTTAGAAGGCTGCTCCAAGTGAAATATTTTGAGGGTCTGAACTAAAACAATGGCGATGGAAAAGTTAAGGAAGTTGATGGCTGTACTATATTAATAAGGGCATTCATTTGACCCAGGACCACACTTTGCATTAATGTCTTTCAATCTGGAACAACTGTTCAATTTTTCCTCCGTTTTTCTGACCTTGGCACTTAAAAATAATAAACCAATTCTTCTGTAGAATGTCTATGAATTTATAGTGTTTGGCCATTTTGAATAATGTGGCTGTTAACATTCTCACTCATGTATTTTGGTATATATACATATATATATTTTTTTCTCTCCTTGGCAGTATACCTGAGGATGACATTTCCGGTTCAAAGACTATGTTTATTATAAATCTTGTGGACAACGTCAAACTCTTTTTAAAAATTTTTAATTTTGTTTCATTAATTAATTAATTTTTGGCTGTGCTGGGTCTTCGTTTCTGTGCGAGGGCTTTCTCTAGTTGCAGTAGGCGGGGGCCACTCTTCATCGCGGTGCGTGGGCCTCTCACTGTCATGGCCTCTCTTGCGGAGCACAAGCTCCAGACGCGCAGGCTCAGTAGTTGTGGCTCACGGGCCTAGTTGCTCCGCGGCATGTGGGATCTTCCCAGACCATGGCTCGAACCCGTGTCCCCTGCATTGGCAGGCAGATTCTCAACCACTGCGCCACCAGGGAAGCCCTCAAACTCTTTTTTAAAGTAGTTGTACCAATTTAGAACCCATTAGCAGTGTATGAGAGTTCTAGTTGCTCCATATCCATGGCAACATTATGGTATTAACAGACTTACATTTTAGCCATTTTGGTGGAGGTGTCAGAACATTTCATTGTGGATTTAATTTACATTTTCCTGAAGATGAATGAGTTTGAGCACATTTTCATATATTTGGATATCTTCTTCTATGTAGAACCTCTTCAAGTCTCTTTTCTACCTGATTGTCTTTTTATTGTTATTGAATTTGTACAGGGTCCTTATAAATTCAGGATACAAGTCCTTTGTCACTTATATACGATGTAATACTTTCTTCTACTCTGTGCCTTTCTTTTTCACTTTCTTAATGGTTTATTAGATGAATAAAAGTCCTTAATTTTAATATAATCCAATCTAATAAATTTCTCTTTGAGTAATAATACTATATGTGTCCTGTTAAAGACATCTTTCCTACTCCAAAGACACAAAGTCTTCTTATGTTATCTGCTTTTTTTTTTTTTAGTATTTGATTGTTTTACTTTTTAAGTTTATTTTTTACATACATTTTTTTCTTATTAGTCATCCATTTTATACACATCAGTGTATACATGTCCATCCCAATCTCCCAATTCATCCCACCACCACCCCCCCGCCCCCCGCTTTCCCCCCTTGGTGTCCATATGTTTGTTCTCTACATCTGTGTCTCTATTTCTGCCTTGCAAACTGGTTCATCTCTAAAATTTTTCTAGATTCCACACATATGCGTTAATACATGATATTTGTTTTTCTCTTTCTGACTTACTTCACTCTGTATGACAGTCTCTAGATCCATCCACGTCTCTACAAATGACCCAATTTCATTCCTTTATATGGCTGAGTAATATTCCATTGTATATAAGTACCATATCTTCTTTATCCATTCGTCTGTCAATGGGCATTTAGGTTGCTTCCATGACCTGGCTATTGTAAATAGTGCTGCAGTGAATATTGGGGTGCATGTGTCTTTTTGAGTTATGGTTTTCTCAGGGTATATGCCCAGTATTGGGATTTCTGGGTCATATGGTAATTCTATTTTCAGTTTTTTAAGGAACCTCCATACTGTTCTCCATAGTGTCTGTATCAATTTACATTCCCACCAGCAGTGCAAGAGGGTTCTCTTTTCTCCACACCCTCTCCAGCATTTATTGTTTGTAGATTTTCTGATGATGGCCATTCTGACCAGTGTGAGGTGATACCTCATTGTGGTTTTGATTTGTATTTCCCTAATGATTAGTGATGTTGAGCATCCTTTCATGTGTTTGTTGGCAATCTGTATGCCTTATTTGGAGAAATGTCTATTTAGGTCTTCTGCCCATTTTTGGATTGGGTTGTTTGTTTTTTTAATTTTGAGCTGCATATATATTTTGGAGATTAATCCTTTGTCTGATGATTCATTTGCAAGTATTTTCTCCCATTCTGAGGGTTGTCTTTTCGTCTTGTTTATGATTTCCTTTGCTGTACAAAGGAAGTTTGCACAGTAAATTTTTTAAGTTTCATTAGGTCCCATTTGTTTATTTTTGTTTCCATTAACTTTAAGTTTCATTAACTTTAAGTTTCATTAGGTCCCATTTGTTCATTTTTGTTTTTATTTCCATTACTCTAGGAGGTGACTTAAAAAAGATCTTGCTGTGATTTATGTCAAAGAGTGTTCTTCCTATGTTTTCCTCTAAGAGTTTTATAGTGCCTGGACTTATATTTAGGTCTCTAATCCATTTTGAGCTTATTTTGTGTATGGTGTTAGGGAGTGTTCTAATTTCATTCTTTTACATGTAGCTGTCCAGTTTTCCCAGCACCACTTATTGAAGAGACTGTCTTTTCTCCATTGTATATCCTTGCCTCCTTTGTCATAGATTAGTTGATCATAGTGTGTGGGTTTATTTCTGGGCTTTCTATATTCTATATTTCTATATTTCTGTTTTTGTGCCAGTACCATATTGTCTTGATTACTGTAGCTTTGTAGTATAGTCTGAAGTCAGGGAGTCTGATTCCTCCAGCTCCTTTATTTTCCCTCAAGACTGCTTTGCCTATTCAGGGTCTTTTGTGTCTCCATACAAATCTTAAGATATTTTGTTCTAGTTCTGTAAAAAATGCCATTGGTAATTTGATAGGGATTGCATCGAGTCAGTAGATTGCTTTGGGTAGTATAGTCATTTTCGCAATATTGATTCTTCCAATCCAAGAACATGGTATATCTCTCCATCTGCTGGTATCATCTTTAATTTCTTTCATCAGTGTCTTATACTTTTCTGCATACAGGTCTTTTGTCTCCCTAGGTAGGTTTATTCCTAGGTATTTTATTCTTTTTGTTGCAATGGTAAATGGGAATGTTTCCTTAATTTCTCTTTCAGATTTTTCATCATTAGTGTATAGGAATGCAAGAGATTTCTGTGCATTAATTTTGTATCCTGCAACTGTACCAAATTCATTGATCAGCTCTAGTAGTTTTCTGGTGGCATCTTTAGGATTCTCTATGTATAGTATCATGTCATCTGCAAACAGTGACAGTTTTACTTTTTCTTTTCCAATTTGTTTTCCTTTCATTTCTTTTTCTTCTCTGATTGTCGTGGCTAGGACTTCCAAAATTATGTTGAATAATAGTGGTGAGAGTGGACATCCTTGTCTTGTTCCTGATCTTAGAGGAAATGCTTTCAGTTTTTCACCATTGAGAATGATGTTTGCTGTGGGTTTGTTGTATATGGCCTTTATTATGTTGAAGTAGGTTCCCTCTATGCCCACTTTCTGGAGAGTTTTTTAATCATAAATGGGTGTTGAATTTTGTCAGAAGGTTTTTCTGCATCTATTTAGATAATCATATGGTTTTTATTCTTCAGTTTGTTAATATGGTGTATCACATTGATTGATCTGCGTATATTGAAGAAGCCTTGCATCTCTGGGATAAATCCCACTTGATCATGGTGTATGATCCTTTTAATGTGTTGTTGGATTCTGTTTGCTAGTATTTTGTTGAGGATTTTTGTGTCTATATTCATCAGTGATATCAGTCTGTAACTTTCTTTTTTTGTAGTATCTTTGTCTGGTTTTGGTATCAGGGTGATGGTGGCCTCATAGAATGAGTTTGGGAGTGTTCCTTCCTCTGCAATTTTTTGGAAGAGTTTGAGAAGGATGGATGTTAGCTCTTCTCTACATGTTTGATAGAATTCACCTGTGAAGCCATCTGGTCCTGGACTTTTGTTTGTTGGAAGATTTTAAATCACAGTTTCAATTTCATTACTTATGATTGGTCTGTTCATATTTTCTATTTCTTCTTGGTTCAGTCTTGGAAGGTTACACCTTTCTAAGAATTTGTCCGTTTCTTCCAGGTTGTCCATTTTATTGGCATAGAGTTGCTTTTAGTAGTCTCTTGGGATGCTTTGTATTTCTACAGTGTCTGTTGTAACTTCTCCTTTTTCATTTCTAATTTTATTGATTTGAGTCCTCTCCCTCTTTTTGTGATGAGTCTAGCTAATGGTTTATCAATTTGGTTTATCTTCTCAAAGAAGCAGCTTTTAGTTTTATTGATCTTTGCTATTTTTTTCTTTGTTTCCAGTTCATTAATTTCTTCTCTGATCTTTATGATTTCTTTCCTTCTGCTAACTTTGGGTTTTGTTTGTTCCTCTTTCTCTAGTTCCTTTTGGTGTAAGGTTAGATTGTTTATTTGCGATTTTTCTTGTTTCTTGAGGTAGGCTTGTATAGCTATAAACTTCCCTCTTAGAACTGCTTTTGCTGCATCCCATAGGTTTTGCATTGCCGTGTTTTCATTGTAATTTGTCTCTAGGTATTTTTTGATTTCCTGTTTGATTTCTTCAGTGATCTCTTGGCTAGTTAGTAACATATTGTTTAGCCTCCATGTGTTTGTGTTTTTTACGTTTTTTTCCCCTGTAATTGAGTTCTAATCTCACAGCGTTGTGGTAAGAAAAGATGCTTGATATGATTTCAGTTTTCTAAAATTTACTGAGGCTTGATTTGTGACCCAAGATGTGATCTATCATGGAGAGTGTTCCGTGCGCACTTGAGAAGAAAGTGTAATCTGCTGTTTTTGGATGGAATGTCCTATAAATATCAATTAAAACTATCTGGTCTATTGTGTCATTTAAAGCCTGTGTTTCCTTATTTATTTTCTGTTTGGATGATCTGTCCATTGGTGTAAGTGAGGTGTTAATGTCCCCCACTATTATTGTGTTACTGTCGATTTCCTCTTTTAGAGCTGTTAGCAGTTGCCTTATGTATGGAGGTGCTCCTGTGTTGGGTGCATATATATTTATGATTGTTATATCTTCTTCTTGGATTGATCCCTTGATCATTACCTAGTGTCCTTCCTTGTCTCTTGTAACATTCTTTATTTTAAAGTCTGTTTTATCTGATATGAGTATTGCTACTCCAGCTTTCTTTTGATTTCCATTTGCATGGAATATCTTTTCCATCCTCTCACTTTCAGTCTGTATGCGTCCCTAGGCCTGAATTGGGTCTCTTGTAGACAGCATATACATGGGTCTTGTTTTTGTATCCATTTAGCAAGCCTGTGCCTTTTGTTTGGAGCATTATTTATTTATTTATTTATATTTTTGCGGTACGCGGGCTTCTCACTGTTTCGGCCTCTCCCGTTGCGGAGCACAGGCTCCGGATGCACAGGCTCAGTGGCCATGGCCCAAGGGCCCAGCTGCTCTGTGGCATGTGGGATCCTCCCAGACCAGGGCACGAACCCCTGTCCTCTGCATCGGCAGGCAGACTCTCATCCACTGCGCCACCAGGGAAGCCCCTTGTTTGGAGCATTTAATCCATTCATGTTTAAGGTGATTATCGATATGTATGTTCCTATTACCATTTTCTTAATTGTTTTGGGTTTGTTTTTGTAGGTCCTTTTCTTCTCTTTTGTTTCCCACTTAGAGAAGTTCCTTTAGCATTTGTTGCAGAGCTGGTCTGGTCGTGCTGAATTCTCTTAGCTTTTGCTTGTCTGTAAAGCTTTTGATTTCTCCATTGAATCTGAATGAGATCCTTGCCGGGTAGAGTAATCTTGGTTGTAGGTTCTTCCCTTTCATCACTTTAAGTATATCATGCCACTCCCTTCTGGCTTGTAGAGTTTCTGCTGAGAAATCAGCTGTTAACCTTATGGGAGTTCCCTTGTATGTTATTTGTTGTGTTTCCCTTGCTGCTTTCAATAATTTTTTTTGTCTTTATTTTTTGCCAATTTGATTACTATGTGTCTCGGCATGTTTCTCCTTGGGTTTATCCTGTATGGGACTCTCTGTGCTGCCTGGACTTGGGTGGCTATTTCCTTTCCCATGTTAGGTAAGTTTTCGACTCTAATCTCTTCAAATAGTTTCTTGGGTCCTTTCTCTCTCTCTTCGCCTTCTGGGACCCCTATAATGTGAATGTTGTTATGTTTAATGTTGTCCCAGAGGTCTCTTAGGCTGTCTACATTTCTTTTCATTATTTTTTCTTTATTCTGTTCTGCAGCAGTGAATTCCACCATTCCGTCTTCGAGGTCACTTATCCGTTCTTCTGCCTCAGTTATTCTGCTATTGATTCCTTCCAGTGTATTTTTCATTTCAGTTATTGTATTGTTCATCTCTGTTTGTTTGTTCTTTAATTCTTCTAGATCTTTGGTAAACATTTCTTGCAGCTTCTCGATCTTTGCCTCCATTCTTTTACCGAGGTCCTGGATCATCTTCACTAGCATTATTCTGAATTTTTTCTGGAAGATTGCCTACCTCCATTTCATTTAGTTGTTTTTCTGGGGTTTTATCTTGTTCCTTCATCTGGTACATAGCCCTCTGCCTTTTCATCTTGTCTATCTTTCTGTGAATGTGGTTTTTTCCTTCTTATGTTATCTTCTGGAAGCTCCATTGTTTTGCCTTCACATTTAGGTCTGCAAATTTACCTATAATTAATTTGTATGTGGTGTCAGGTAGAGGTCAGAATTAATTATTTTTCATATAGACATACAGTTATTCAACTGCAGTGTTTGAAAACTGTCCTGTCCTCATTGTTCTGCCATACTACTTTTGTCATAAAACAAGAATCCATACATATATATCCATTTCTTTTTTCTGTTTCTGTTCCTTTGGTCTAATTTTCTATCCCTGCCCTAATATCTATACTATCCTAATTATAGCAGATTTATAAAGTCATGATATCTTGTAGAGCAAGTCCTACAACCTGACTCTTTTCTTGTTTTTTAACATCTTTATTGGAGTATACTTGCTTTACAGTGGTTTAGTTTCTGCTTTATAACAAAGTGAATCAGCTATACATATACATATATTCCCATATCTCCTCCCTCTTGCGTCTCCCTCCGACCCTGCCATCCCAACCCTCTAGGTGGTCACAAAGCACCAAGCTGTGCCCATTTTCTCTTTCTTCCTTCCTTTCTTTCTTCCTTCCTTCCTTCCTTCCTTTCTTTCTTTCTTTTTTTCTACCAGCTGACTCTTACTGTTTCTTTCTTCTTTCTAGTTTTTTACCCTGTTTTTCCACTTTTACCTTCAGTCTCCTGTACTTGTCTGTCCTGTAAACCAGGACCCCGGTTACTCCCTTGGTGAGAATAGGAGGCACGAGAAGACAGAGATGATGAGCAGTGTGTCCACGAACCGGGCATTCATCTGAGGTTTCTGTCTCTGTACTCCCATCCCCCGGGGGAGGGGGAGAAGCTCTTGAAAAGCCAGGAAAAGAGAAGAAAAAACGACTTCCCTAGATTTCAGGATCACAGAGTCCTGAGTCATTTTTGTCTGTCAATTACCAAGTGAGATTTTTGCAGTTATAAACATTCAATAAAAGCTGAAAAACAAATGTTTGCCCTTCAGAGATGATCTTTGTGCCTTCCTATCCCCCTTGCTCTGTTCATTAATTACCTGAGGAGTTCTGATGCTGATTGCTGAAAGGACTCCCAGGACTCACATCGTTTATACCCATGGAAGAGTTTTATTACAAGCAAAGGATACAGGACAATATCAGGAAAAGGATATGCATTTAAAGTGCCTGAAGATTTCATGTCCAGCTTTCTTTGTCTGGTCACTGCTAGGCTGGATAAGACATGCTTTGTCTCCAGGTCTCAAACCACCACTATTGTGTGTGCAAAGCACGTATTGACAGAAAGCCCCAAGGCTGCTCCTGGTCAGGGTCTCCTGTAGTGAGCTGGTCATATTAGACATATTACATTTATGTGATCAGACTTAACTGTCAAACTTACCTGGCTCCACCAAACCAAGTACAAATCCTAAATCCAATCAGTAAACAGTGCTGGCGCATGCTACTCCCAAGTAACCACAGACCCACGATTTGTCTTTCCTTAATATATTACATAGTGTGGGCGAAAGGTTACTATTATTATGTGCCAGGAAGCTCTGGAAATAAGCGTCCCAGAACACCTGAGGTTGTTGCTAAATAACTGATGAGAAGGATAATGTCAGGACCCTTCTCAGTTTCCAGAGCGCCCAGAATTCTTTGAAACGCTGTACGTGTGAAACATCGTTGTTTAATTGAGCTATAAACATAAGTTTCCCTGCAAAGAAACGCAGCCAAATTTTGAAATACATTTTTGGGAAGTAACTACTTATTTTGGAAAGCACAGCTTGTTTTTGTCCATCCTCAGACTAAGACGGCTTAATCTCTTCTGGCTTCTCTGAAGGCTGTTAGTGTATTACTAATTTTTCCCAATTCCCAAACCCCATACAGTCTTTTCAAAGCTCTCATGCCCTGTAACATCTCTGCATCACCTTCTCCTAATGCTGTAGGTATACCTATATAATTGATCTAAATAACCTGGAATGGTTATTTAGATAAATATTTGGAACGGCTAAAATAACAAGCTTTATTTTTTTCCTGTTATACTCAAGGTAGTCTCTTTACCAAAAATGCTTTCCTGTTATCTCCACCTTTTAAATTTTTTCTGTCCTTTAAGGTATGACCCCAAATACCTCTTCCTTAATACGGTCTTTCCCAAACGCCAGTCACCCCTTTCTGACTTTCCTTTGAATTCATTGTCATTTATTGACAAGAACATTAGGAATATGTAAGAATCCTCTTGATTCCGTCGCAGTATGACTTTGAACAAGACACCTCAATTTATCTGGGCCTGTTTCTCTCATCATACAAATCTTAACCAATGTTACAAATTTTATACAAGTTTTTTGTAACAAATATCATTTCAAAATTTACTCTCCGTAAGTAAGATTTTCCCACTCCTCCCCAGTTCTGCTTCTGTTAAGAGTTTGCTTCAAATATAGAAACCCATGTTTCAGCGGTAGGATTATGTGCCTTTGCTCTTAAAGTTCAGTGTTATTAACAAGGTTCCTCAGTAAGCCTGCATCTTACTCCTTGCCCTTTCTCACTTCTCCCACCGCTTGATTGTAGCCCTACAAGTTTTGTTTTGTTTTTGGTTTTGTCTGTGTGTGTGTGTGGTGGGGTCTGGTTGCTGTTATTTGTTTTTTAGTTTCTTTGCACCTTGCCCCTACTTTTCCTCTGCTTTGCTGCACAGTCCCCTCAACTCCTCCAGCTTTCCTTAGCTAACTCTTATTCAGCTAAAATGTTACGGCCACGATGGTCTTCTCTGTCCCCCTGCAAGGGTGGGTGCCTTAGATTTACTTTCTATTTCAGTTGTCCCACTTGTAACTTAACAAGCGTTATCTGCCAGAAAAGCCTGATAGCACTGTGGTTAAGAGCTTGGGCTCTAGAGACAGCAAACCTGGTGTGAATGTTGCCTCTTCCACTTCTTAGCTGTAATAGTCCGGGCAGCTCTCATCACCTCTTTAAGCAAAAAAACAGATGTGACTCACTTGGCATATACACTGGACACATGTGGTATATTTTTAATATTATTAGTCAGCAATGGTTTGTATCACTGACTGTGGTCTCCTTGATTCCTTCCAGAATACTTGCCAAGTTATAAATAGTTATTGAATAAGTGAACAGAGTGTATGAAAAGATTAAAACATTTTCTTGTGACAAAAAAGTTTGCTTCAGATCCTTAAAGGTATTTATATACCCATTTATTTTATTTTATTTTACATCTTTATTGGGGTATAATTGCTTTACAATGGTGTGTTAGTTTCTGCTTTATAACAAAGTGAATCAGTTATACATAGACATATGTTCCCATATCTCTTCCCTCTTGCGTCTCCCTCCCTCCCACCCTCCCTATCCCACCCCTCCCGGCGGTCACAAAGCACCGAGCTGATCTCCCTGTGCTATGCGGCTGCTTCCCACTAGCTATCTACCTTACGTTTGGTAGTGTATATATGTCCATGCCTCTCTCTCGCTTTGTCACAGCTTACCCTTCCCCCTCCCCATATCCTCAAGTCCATTCTCTAGTAGGTCTGTGTCTTTATTCCTGTCTTACCCCTAGGTTCTTCATGACATTTTTTTTTCCTTAGATTCCATATATATGTGTTAGCATATGGTATTTGTCTTTCTCTTTCTGACTTACTTCACTCTGTATGACAGACTCTAGGTCTATCCACCTCATTACAAATAGCTCAATTTCGTTTCTTTTTATGGCTGAGTAATATTCCATTGTGTACACGTGCCACATCTTCTTTATCCATTCATCCGCCGATGGACAGTTAGGTTGCTTCCATCTCCTGGCTATTGTAAATAGAGCTGCAATGAATATTTTGGTACATGACTCTTTTTGAATTATGGTTTTCTCAGGGTATATGCCCAGTAGTGGGATTGCTGGGTCATATGGTAGTTCTATTTGTAGTTTTTTAAGGAACCTCCATACTGTTCTCCACAGTGGCTGTATCAATTTACATTCCCACCAACAGTGCAAGAGGGTTCCCATTTCTCCACACCCTCTTCAGCATTTATCGTTTCTAGATTTTTTGATGATGGCCATTCTGACTGGTGTGAGATGATATCTCATTGTAATTTTGATTTGCATTTCTCTAATGATTAATGATATTGAGCATTCTTTCATGTGTTTGTTAGCAGTCTGTATATCTTCTTTTAAAAAGATATTTCTATTAAAAAAAAAAAAACAAAAAGATATTTCTAGGGCTTCCCTGGTGGTGCAGTCGTTGAGAGTCCGCCTGCCGATGCAGGGGACATGGGTTCGTGCCCTGGTCCAGGAAGATCCCACATGCTGCGGAGCGGCTGGGCCCATGAGACATGGCCACTGAGCCTGCGCGTCCGGAGCCTGTGCTCCGCAATGGGAGAGGCCACATCAGTGAGAGGCCGCATAACGCAAAAAAAAAAAAAAAGATATTTCTATATTCACAAAATACATGCATACAGACACACCTGATACACATATACACGTTCACACATTTGTGACTTCTTATAATAAGCAATATATATTATAGGCATTTTCTCTCATTTTAAAATAGTTTTTATTACTTTAAATTAAAAATAGTTACATACATTGAATTTTGGGGGTGTACAGTTCAGTGAGTTTTAACACATATATAGATTTGTGTAAACAAAACCATATTTAGAATAGAGAACATTTATGTGCATCACTCCCAAAATTCCCGTTTGCTGCCCCTTTGTAGTTAAACCCTTTCTTCCCCTTTAACCGTGGCAACTATTCTCATAATTTTGTCTTACCCAGACTGTCTTGTACAAGCACACCTCATTTTATTGCATTTTGCTTTATTACGCTTCGCAGACATTGAGTGTTTTTTTTAGAAATTGGAGGTTTGTGGCAACCCTGCCTCGAGCAGGTCTGTTGGCGCCATTTTTCCAATAGCGTTTACTCACTTTGTGTCTCTGTGGTACATTTTGGTAATTCTCGAAATATTTGAACCCTCCACCAGCAAAAAGATTATGACTTGCTGAAGGCTTACATGATAGCATTTTTTAGCAATAAAGTATTTTTTAATTAAGGGATGTACATTATTTTTTGAGACATAATGCTCTTGCACACTTAATAGACTACAGTGTAGTGTAACAACTTTTACATGCCTTGGGAAGCCAAAAAATGTGTGTGATTTGCTTTGTTGTGATACTCGCTTTATTTCAGTGGTCTGGAACTGAACCCACAAGATCTCTGAGGTGTGTCTGTAAATGGAATTATACAGTATGTGACATTTTGAGAATGGGTCCTTTCACTCAGCATGATTGCATTTACACGGAAAATCTTAAGGAATCTACTAAATAGCTTCTAGCACTAATATGTGAATTTAGGAAAATTACAGGATACAAGTTCAACATTAAAAAAATCAATCATATTTTTATATACTAGCAATGAAATTTTTCTCATTCCTTCATACATCAAGTAATTTGGATTGCATCGTTAACATTGCATCATTTGACTGCTATGCTATGAGAATCTGTATCTTGTTTGAATCATATGGAGAAGGTGGATTTTTTTGCTTGTTTGTTTTGGTAGGCATATTAGTTATATACTGCTATATAACAAGTTACCCCAAACCCAGTAGCTTAAAACAGCACACATTCGTTATCTCACAATTTCTGGGGGTCAGAAATCTGGGGGAGACTTAGCTGAGTGGTTCTGGCTCTGGGGCTCTCATGATGCCGCAAGGTTTTTGCCTGGGCTGCGGTCAGCGGAGGCTTGCCTGCGACTTGAGGATCCACTTCCAAGCTCACTTACATGGATGCTGACAGGACACTTCAGCTCCTTCACACTCCACGGGGTTCCTCATGACATGGCTTCCCTCAGATGGAGTGATGCAAGAGAGAGTGAACCCAAGACTGCAGCCACAGTCTTTACACCCTCCAAAGTGGCAAATAATCACTTCTGCCATATTCTGTTGGGCCCCCAGACCAACCTTGGTACAGCGTGGGAAGGAACAACACAAGGGTGTGAATACCATGATGTGGGGTGATGGGGGGAGGAAGGAAGGGAGGGAGGGAGGAGGGAGGGAGGGAGGAGGGAGGAGGGAGGGAGGGAGGAGGGAGGAGGGAGGGAGGGAGGGGGAGGGAGGGAGGGAGGGGGAGGAGGGGGAGGGGAGGGAGGGGAGGGAGAGAGGGGGAGGGAGGGAGGTTGGGGAGTAAGGGAGGAAGGGAGGGGGGAGGGAGGGAGGGAGGTTGGGGAGGGAGGGAGGGAGGGAGGGAGGGAGGAAACCAGAGGACCTCCCCTGTTCTCTCCATACTATACGAGGCCCCACTTCTCACTCCTCAGACCAGAAAGGGAGAGCTTCTCTTGGTACTCTTGCTCTCTGTGCCACGTCCAGAGCTCTGCGATTTGAGTTGCTTTTAGTCCAGGCTGGGAGATGAGGAAGGAAACAGACAAACAACCCAGGAAATTCACCACCAGATCATTCATAATTCAAGATCTCTTTACTCAGCCTTCCTGTTCCCGTTCACTTTTCAGAGTCTTCAGATAATTTCTCCATGCATTTTGTCCAGGTTTTTATTTCCATTCAGTCTAGGCTTGCCAGATAAAGTACAAGACATCCAGTATACGTTTTTAGTGTAAGTTTATCTCAAATATTGTGTGGGACACACACTAAAAAAATTAACCGTTTATCTGAAAATCAAATATAAATGGATGGTCTGTACTTTTATTTGCTCAATCTGGCAATCCTAATTCACTGGGAGACGGGGTAGGGTGTCGTTACTCCATCTTTCCCAGAGAGGAACTTAGTCTTACGATGTTTAACAGCTGCCTACTGTTCCCTTGTACGGAGGGACATAATGTATTTAGCCACTCCACTATCGATGGCTATTTACGCAGTTTCGCGTTTTCTTCTCTTTCAAATAATGTCACAGCGACATTCATTTATGTTTACCTTTGTGTACTTTGAGGCTGTTTCTTTATGCCAGATAGCGAAGTGCCACTGCCCATCTCAAAGGGTTGTTGTGAGAATCAAATGATACAATGAGTGTGACTATGCTTAGAAGGCTGTTAAAGACTGTAGAAATAACTTCTCAGCGCTTGCCTTGTACTGAATTGCAATGGACTTACAAGCATACCTGCTTAGCTTTCCTACCCGATTAAAAAAATTCCATGTGCAGATGGATTTTTGTCTTTCACAGCTTTGTAATCACCTCTACCAAGTTCTATCATAGTACTTTGCCGTTAAATGACTTTAAATGAATGCTAGTTGAATAAGAGAATGAAAATTTGCCCATTTCTTCTAATATTCTCTCCCTCGTTTGTTTGTTTGTTTATGTATTTATTTATTTGGCCACGCGGCACGTGGGATCTTAGTTTCCCCTACCGGGGTTCGAACCTGCTCCCCCTGCATTGGAAGTGTGGTATCTTAACCACTGGACAGCCAGGGAAGTCCCTCCCTCCTCTTTTAGATATAGATCATTAATTATGTTTACCTTAGTTCTCTTTTCTCAATTCACCTATTTTTAAAAACTAATTTCCAAAAATCATTGATCTTCAAGTTCTCACATGTGTTTTTGCCAAGTTTCCTGGTGATTCAGATGATTAGCCAGACCCACGAACTCCTGACCTAATAATGCACTGTCCCAGTAATGCAGGCATTGTCATTTTTTTCTACCCTATCAGAGACTGAGGGTCAGCTGACCTTGCCTCAAACCAGGTGGGGAACTCACTCCTCCAGGATTCCCATGGTTGCAAGTGACAGAAAATTCAACTTAAATTAGTTTAAGTGTAAAGGTGGGTACACATGGCTGAGAAACCCAGAGGTAGCACTAGCTTGATCTAATGGCTCAGATGATGTCACCAAGGTGATCACATGGATCTGCCTTCCTAGGTAAAAAGCTTCACGCCTAGGGGGCCCCTCCCAGGGGGGGAGGGGCCCCCTGCCATCCTTCCAGACGGCAAAATGGCTGTCGCAGTTCTAGATCTTGCATCTTCAAACTATACATTCTAGAGAAAAACATCTCTTTAAGTGACTCTTGAAGAAGAGAGAGGAATTTTCTTCTTCCCAGAAGTTCCTGCAAACATTGTCTCTGATTCCTAGTCCAATTAGTCTGACCAGAGGAATGGGTTACGCCGATTGGCTTAATCTGACTGGCTTAAATCACATCAGCCCTTGGTTTGGGAGGGTCTCATTCTTCCAAACTCTGCATAAGAATGAGAAATAGCTTTTTCAGAGGAAATTCAGAACACTTTTAGGAAATGGAAAGGACGCTGGGTAGCCAAGCAATGCCAAATGTTTTCTATAGGATCCTTCTATGTTTCAATTTCATTTCACGTATCTACGGAAAGCTCCTTATTTTTTCTCATCTCAATAAGTTTATTTCTCTGCATCAATACCAAATCCGTTTGATAGAAGCCTGCTCAGTGGTAGTTCTATTTAATGAAAATGTTTTTCCAAGAGTCAAGTAATTTCCTTTCAGATGCAGGTGAATTGTAATTACTCATTTAAAAAAAGAAGCAAGTCTCCTCAACCATCACCATTGAAAATCTTACCATTATCCACCTTTGCATTAAATACAAAGTGAAAATACCAACTTCCTTATCCACAGGCAGATTTAGCATATGGTTGCAGGTGGTTTCTCACTTTTAAATTGAACTTAATTATAATGATTTGCCTGGGCAACAATTATCCTAAACTGAATAGGAGAGGATAACGCGCTTTTCATTAAAATGCAGACTCAATTGGGCAACTGAAGGCAGCTACCATGGCTGGGGGCAACAAATTAAAAAAAAAAAATCATGGACTTAAGAAAGGCCAACAGCCAGGAAGAAATGAGTATGTTCTCTCATTCCTTGGTTCTGTTACCAATGCCTTTAAAAAATAATTAAAAACAAAAAAATAAACAAGCAGTAGCAGCAGCAGAGATTTGCAAACCAGGGAGAGTATAACCTATTCCACTTTCTAAGTAGTTCCCCTGCCTGAAGCAAAAGGAGCGTGAGCTACTGATAGGAAAATTGATACAAATGAAAGGGATGGGGGTTTAAAGCTAATAATCTCTGTTTTTTCCTCTTCACCCCATTTTTTGTTGTTCACTATATCATCTACAGTGACAGCCCACTGTAGATGGGCTGTCACTCCCCCTGTTGATAAACAGAAAATGTCTTGATCTAGCAAAGAACAGGCAAATATGGATAACTCAGCTCCCCCAGGAGTGTGTTCATAGAACCGTACCGGACAGCGGTCCTTGCTTCCAATGGGATGTCGGCTAAATGCTTCCAGGTAATTATTCTCTGGTTATCGCACAACCATAACGTCTTTGCAAGTCTCCTCCCCCCAAATTAATCCCCTCACATAACATCCAGTGGAAAAATAGTACAGAAAATTTACTTGAATTGAGCAGGATAACATTTCATGACTTAGAAGCCAATCTGAGATAGAAATACAAGATTCTTTGGTCTTGGTCTTTGATTTTAATTTTAGACCTATATAATTTTTGCAATCATATTCATACCAGTGGGCAGCCAAAGCTTTAAAAATGTGCTAATGTTTTAGGTCCGTCTAAGAATGTTACATTGCAGGGGGGAGCTTAAGTGTACTCACAGTGAAGTGTTTAAGGCGTCGGCACTGAATAATTTTAATAAAAGAATACAAGGACTTCTGTTTTATGAAGAGAGGCTGTAGAGGACATCTGTTGATGTGAGGCCTCCTTTCCCCCTTCTTTTGGAAAAAAATTCCTCAGATTTCTGTTGGAGACTCACCCGTTGTCTCACAGCCCCTGTGGAAGGTGGGCATGTGATTCAGCTTGGCCAAAGAATACACTCAGACCCCTCGACCCCAGGGATGTGATCAAGGATAAGCCCCTGAAACAAGTCAGGCCAACCAGAGTGGAGCCCGGAGCACTTATCCTTCAAGCTCCCCTCCAACTCCAGGGAGTGTAGGGCAGGAAGTTGCTGACAATTTTTCCTGCCACCAAGTGGACACCGTCAATGAAAGCAACATGAAGGAGAGAGGAAGCCGGTGTGGAGAGAGAACAGGCTCTGGTGACAGAGTTTGAGTCCTTGGATTAGTCTGTCCTGGAAGCCAGCTCTAGGCCTGTTCCTATAGCTAGCAAGGGCCCTTTTTACCCAAGGTAGTTTGAGTTGGATCTTCTGTCATTTGGAACCAAAAAGCTCTTAAACTGATACTAATGTATTCTAGTCAAGTTATATGTATAAGACTTTTCCTTAACGGCAAGACTATTGTCCCATTAACTCTCACTATAAAGCTTTCTCTGAGAAGTATTTCCATAGGCTTGGAAATGAGCTCGGTAACACGGCATCACAGGAGCCTGTGGTCAGTCAGCAAGCGCGCTGTGTTTTGCAATTAATGGGGATTTTCTCCTTTTAGTCCTATGCTGGCAGTTTGGTTTGGTTTTCATCTTTCTTTAATCTGAAGACTTGCAGTGGTTAACAATGAGCTCCATCTGTACATATTGCCATGTACATGTACACCTAGTATGTTAGCACTCAGAGCATCACATAATGTAGGACAAATTTGTTCCTCACTTCGTTGATCCTGTAAGCTCAGCCTTTGGTATAGTTTATGTGAATGAAGGTTGTTTTCATACACACATTTAGTGAGTCTGAACCTGGGCCCTTTTTAGCTCGAGGGCAGGAGAAGGAAGGAGACACTGAGTGTCGTAGAGTTGTGGAAGTGACTGTCGGAGCCATTCTGCTTCCTTGGGTGATGGTAAGAGTAGTGGTTCAAAGCTGGACCTGAGTGTGTGCTTCTAAGTGCTCTGATCTGGGAAGAAGGATGAGAGTACCTCTGCTGTGAGGCCTGGACTCAGCAAGGGAGAGGGTTCCCACCAGTGCGGATACACGGGGGTGGGATGGGAGGGGCTCCAGGTGTGTTGGGAAGGTGTAACCACTGTTTCCTTTCTGGATCACTGGGGCAGCAACCATGGGCTCTGTCATTAGTCATTAGCGATGGATGTGTAGGTCAGTGCAGGTAGTGGGACGTGATTCCTTGTCTCATCGAAGGACAGAAAGCAGAAGGGTGTGTTATCTACAATAGCGCAATGATTTGGCTCTAGAGCTAAGAGGACTGGGTTCAAATTCTTTCTTTTTATTAAGAGAATTTTTAAAAAATATATATATTTATTTATTTGGCTGCACCGGCTCTTAGTTGTGGCTCATGGGATCTTCGTTGCTGCGTGCGGGATCTAGTTCCTTGACCAGGGATCGAACCTGAGCCCCCTGCATTGGGACCGCAGGATCTTAACCTCTGGACCACCAGGGAAGTCTCTGGGTTCAAATTCTAAGTCAGTTTTTGCAAGCTGTATGGCTTCTATATGATGGAAACAATAACAGTACCTACCTCACAGGTTGTTGCGATAATTAAAGGAGATAATTCTCATGAGCGCAATTAGCACAGTACCTGGCCACAAGATAAGTCTTCAGTAAATGTTAGCTTAAAAGGGTGAACAGAATACGCTCTGTGAGATTTTTCTAAAGTAAAAAAATCTTTCTGTACTCAACTTCCATTTGCCCACGAACCTCCCAGCAGCTACTTACCATCTCCAAGTTTCCCTGTCACACGGTTGAAACATGGCTCTAGATCACATTGCATTTCAAATCATCCAAGAACTCTGCAGCAGGCTCAGGATCTGAAATTAACTTTGCCTTTGCCTTTATATTGTTCATGCTAGTTGCTCTTCAAGTATAATTATAATCAGAAAGCTAGCACTAAAAATAGTACCAATTCTCATTTCTCCTCAGTGTTATCTGCTGCCACAGTGTTTCCCAGGCATGTTTACTTACTTGATTCACGACAGTGCATCTCTTCTCCTATTAGCCTGACAGCCATAGTTGGATTCCACAGCAGCACTCCGGGCAGCTGGTAAAATCTTTATTACCGGTGAAGCACTGGAGGCCCGAGTCGCTGTTTCCCCCCCACCCTGAGAAGCTCAGTGGAAGTGTGTGTCATGGTGAGAGTCGCCTGAACAATGTTGCTGTGGAAAAAAAGAGAGGCCCAGAGTAGGGCCTTCCCTTTGACAATTTCAGAACTCTCTTCCCTCTAAGTAGAATGACAGCGTAGCCCTCAGATTTCTCCTTGTTCTCTCTTTGCTGCTCATGTGTGCGGTGTGTGCTTTGTGTGAATTTAGGGCCAGGCAGAGGCCGGATTGACAGCTCCCGGCACATGTCGCCCCCTCTCTGGTGTCTCTCCCTCACAGCTTGGCAGTAAAAGAGAGGAGTCGCTCGAGAACTCTGTCTAAAGTGTTTTTGATTATTCCATGCCAAGATGTTGACCAGTCAGGTAAATCAAAACACTGTAACACCGGAAGCATTTTACCCTGGAGTTTTGACCCCTAAAATGTCTCTTTGTCCATCACAAACCTGAAGAGTTAGATTGAGATGATTTGGGGTCTCTATGGTGTTGTTAGGTGAGCACCAATTGATGTTAATTCGGTAATTATTCAGTTCTTTCCTCTTCCTCTCTAACAAACACCCCTTCTCCATTTAAAAAAAAAAAAAAATCATTCATCCAACTGCGAGAAGAAGCAACAGGCAGCCTGAGGCCATGGCTCTGTAATCTGTGAGCTCCAAATGTTGGCTGTGAAGCTGGGAAGTTTGCAGCCGAAGCTGCCAGTGAAGCAGCATGAGAGGGTGGGGGGCAGTGGGGAGGGGGAGGGAAGTGTGTGAATGTGGGAGGGAAGGGATAGAAAGGGAACAAAGTCAGAACAGGAATGGAAGCAAAAAAAGCAAAGCCAACCAAACCAAACCAAGCCATTTCATATTCCAGTTCTACAGTCTTGGGAAGGAACAGTGTGCTGAGACTGGCCGGGCACTAGAGCAAGCGTGAGAGGCACAGAGGTTCTAGCCCTGGTGCTGCCCATCACCAGCGGTGGGATCTCCGGCCAGGCTCTGGGCTGTTGTTACCACGTGCGTACAACGGAGGACACTTACTGCTGCCTGAGACATCTCCTAGGATTGATGAGAGGCTGAAATTATATGGAAATTTATGAACCCCCCCCCTTTAAAACCAGAAAAGGTTAATATCAAATGTAGCATGTTATCAGTTCTTTTCCAGAGAATGTGCATCCAACGTGCCACAAGTTCCTCTGTTTCTTCCCTTTCTCAGAAAATATAATGCTTACTCGAAGGCATCTGAGGCTTTACTCGGAATCTTCCATTGTCAAGTCACTGGCTCGCATTTTATCCTCAGCAAAGAAGTGAAGGCATGGACCCTGTTCTGCCACTAATTCACAAAGGTAAGAATGGCATGGAGCAATTGGTCACACGTAGCCTGCAGCCAGGCTTTCGCACTGGAGATTACTGTCCAGTTGGCAGCCTCTCTCTGGCTAACCTCCAGGTATGACGTGGAGGGTGGTCGTCACGTCGTGCCATGTGCTGGCTGGGGAGGGGCTCAGTGTGGAAGGACATGGCTGGTGGGCTGAGGAGCTCTGTGGTCCCTCCGTGTGGCTTAGATTAGACCTGTAATGAAGACCATTTCCTGTGGCTTGAGGAGAGGGTGGGAACCCTCCGCATCCACACCGCTCAGACTTAGCAAACTACGCTGCTGCCAAGTGTTTGGGAAGCCCACCATTTCTGCCCTGGAGCTTGCGTGGTGTAAGCCTCTGGGGCTTAAGTTCCACATAAGTCTTATTCAAATTAAGGATCAGATCAGGGATTTTTGTAATACTCCCTTGTCTGACTACTCAGGCAAGATTTGGGGAACCCCTATAACTCCCCTATAACTTTCTGTTCCTTATGGCATGCTGGGACAGGGAGATAGAGCATCTCCAACGTGATCCTTTTCTACCAGTCATGGCAAGAGAATGCTATGTGCATTGTAATCATTCATACTTAGTGACAGTCTTCCCTCATTGTTTTAATGTCCAAGCTCTTCATTTCTCACACAGTATTAATTTATCGTGTGCCTGTTAAATGTATAGCACCACAAAACCAACAGGTATTTGTTAAGTATCTTGAGGACCATGTGCTCCCAAGGGGTTTTCATTGCTGGGCCTGAGACATATGAGATAGTTCTCTAGTAATGTGGTATGGGACATCTTGATGCCAAATGAGTGGTGGAGAGAATAAGCCCTATAGGAGCTCAGAGGATGAGGAGATCCATGCAGACTAGCGTGGTCTAGGAAGAGTTCACAGAGGAGAGGGGACTTAAATTGGGCCTTGAATGAGTGTCAGTAGAACCTGGAAGGCACGGAGAAACTGAAGGACATATCGTATGGGGGACCCAGGGGGAACAAAGGTACAGAAGCACACCTGCACAGGGTTGAGACTGACTCAAGAGCAGAATGGCGGTTCAGTGTAGTGGTTAAGAGCGTGGGCTTTGGAGTTAATCTGCTACCTATTATCTCTGTGACCTGGGGAAAGTTAGTGATCACCTCTTAGCATCATTTTTTGTTTGTTTGTTTTATAAAATGAAGAGAATTCTTGCCTTCAGTGGGTTGTCATGTGGAGTAAATGACATAATGTGTATAAAGTCTTTAGCACAGTACCTGGCACATAGTAAGCCTTCAATAAATGGTAGTAATTATTAGTTATACTGATAATAACAGTTGGGTTGTGGAATTCATCTTTTTTTTTCTGGGGAAAACGAGAAGCCACTAACGAAATGTGTACAAGGGTATGACATGATCAAAGCAGTCTTTTTGGAAGGTGAATGAAGCAGTGGTATAAAGAATTTGCAGAGAGAGAAGAGGCTAGATATAGGAATTCCACTAGAAAACAACTTTAATCATTCAGCCATCCATTAATGACCTTAATCATGGTGGAGACAAGGAAGAGATGGAAAGAAAAGAGACTTACATTGACTTTCACAATTGGATGTAAGGGATGAGACTGGAAAGTTTCCATGATCAGAGTGTATTGTAAGCTTCTTGAGGACAGGAGCTGTATTTTAATTCTCTTCATCCCCAGTGCTTAGTACATTGCCTGGTACGCTGCAGTCATTAGTAAATGCTATTGAATGAATGAGTGAACAAGGGAGTGAGTGAATAAATGAGAAAAAGAAAAATGAATTCTAGGTCATGAGCATAGGTTGTTGAAAAAACGGCAGTTGCCAATGACCAAATTCACTCCTTTCTTGGAGTCTTTTTGGTATCTATGTAATCTTTGCCCATGATACTCAAGCATAGACATTTACGTACTAAGTAACACAAGGTCCTATCAGTAGATAATTGCTCCGTCCTAAGGAAATGGTTCTAACTTTAATGAGTGTGGCTAAAGGGAGAGCTTTGGTTTAGGGATTTTTGTTTGATTTTGTTTTTTAACTTGAATAGAGATTTTACATATGCAGTATGTTTTCTTTAGGATTACTAAAACTAAAACCTATGCAAATTTTTATTTATAGAGTGGGATTAAGAGATCATCTCCATTTTTACATTTGTATGATTCTGTCCCTTTTCTCCTTTTTCCAATCCACAAGAAATTGGAATAAATTGATTTGTTTCTTTAGACCAATAACTTTTATGGAAAACTCAACTCTTTGGTTTCTGAAGATGGAGGAAGAGATTCGAATATGATCAAGAACCAGGGATCTTGCTCTTATCCAAATGTGACCGTTCACTATCAATCTGTAGGCCACAACCTGAAACTATTTTCTAAAAGATATCAACTTCCTTAGATTTAAATTCACTCAAAGGCCTTGTTCGTATTTTTCAGAGAACCAAAAAAGAGACTCAGGCACAATGACATCTGCCCATGGGACACCTAACTTTAATCCTTGGTTCAGCCTTTGCGGAAATTATCATGACATTGTAAAGTTTGGTAACCCTTATTTCCTGGACATTTACTAAGATCATTTTCCCTTTTTAGTAACAAACCTAAATCAAATCCCAGACTTGTCCTGAATGAAATAGGTGAAATTTAGCCACATGACCGTGTGAGCTGTTACTGAAAACAAGATGCCCTCAGGAGCTGTTCAGCAGCGTTCACCTTTCCCTGCACAAATATAATAGAAAATGATTTTGTTACCTGCAGCCTTTTTTCTGGGCCCTGAATTGTGGTAATTATGTAAGATTCCAGCTCTTTTAACTAAGATTTCTCATATAAAATTAGTATATTATAGTAATGTGTAGAGGGGTATAGATTTTTGACGTCACAGGGAACAAGGAAATAGAATGGCCAGAGCTGCCCTGGTGGGGCAGTGGAGAAAAGACCTTGTACTGGGTGCCACAGACCATCAAATGCCCAGTTTCCTAAGAAACCAGTTGCAGGTATCATCATCTACACTTTCTTCCTCCTACTGCCACCACTAAGGCTGATCCCTACAGCACAGGGTTGATGTCCATCTGATAAGAGCACGGGGCAGGAGAGCTCTCATCAGTGAAATCATTACTGACAGAGACTTGCTTATATCTGATGTTAGCACTGATCTGGGCTGTAGGTGGAACCATGAAGAAATGTAAGATACCAGCTTTTCTGATCTCACTATAAAATGAGACCCCCCGAGGAACCCATAGGAGCCAGCCCTGGGCTTCTACCTAGCCAAAGGTGGGATTGGGACCTACGTTTAGACTTATTTTTTAGGAGCCAGGAACAAAAACCAACTCAAGGCAGCTTATGTGGGAAAGGGGATTTATTGGATGAATACTAAATTATGTCACAGAGTCTAATGAGGAGTTAACACCCACTCTTCAGGGAGGGTGAAGACCAGTTTGTCTCTGGGGACCTCAGAGTAGTCATAGCCTTTCTTTCAGAGCCATACTGTTAAACAGACTCAGTTCTCAAAGATTTCCAGTCTCTGGGTTTCCATTCAATATTTCATATGCATCACTGAGAGACAAACTTGCCCAATCTGTACTAGTATCCATTCTTGGATATCCATTCTTGGACTAATTAATTATGGCCACCAGGGCAGAGTCAAGCAACAGAAATTTGGCTCCCAGAAATCACTCCTATGGTAAGCTCGAACAGTTCTGTGAGACGTTAATATAATAAACGTATGGTATTTATCTATTAACATCCTATTACTCTGCAATAAGCCTGGGGAATTGAGAAAGCATTCCTTAAAAATGGAGGAAACTCATCATTCCCTGGTGCATTAAAGATGGCTTCAGATCTTTGGGGAATGTCCACTATTTCCTCAAAATAATGGGCCATGAAATCCCTCACCCCTAGTTTATCAGTTATGTATATGCTGCATAACAAATAAACCCCAAACTTAGTGGCTTAAAACAGCAACTGTTTTTATTTGCTCATCCTTCTCTGGGTCAGCAATTTGGGATGAGCTTAACTGCCCACTTCTACTGGTGTCATCTAGAATCACTCATGTGGCTCAGTCTCCTGGAGGCTTGAATGGTGCTGGATAGTTCAAGGTGGCTTCACTCACCTGCTGTTCAGTATCGAATTTCAGCTGGGACCCTTTCCCCATGGTCCTTCATCCTCAAGCAAGAGAGCTAGGCTCCCTCACATGGCATCACCATGTTTCAAGAGGCATCTTGAGGCCTGGCCTTGGAAGTTCCACTATGTTACATTGCTGCATTCTACTGTTCAAAGGAAATCACAAGGTCAGCCAAGACTCAAGGGTGGGGGAAATAGACTCTGTCACTAGAAAGAATAGCAAAGTCATGAGCATACAGGGATAAAAGGTTTTGTAGCCATCTTTGCAAATAATCTACCATGCTTGGGACCTACGTTAAAACAAAAGCAAAAAACATTCAAGCAGTTATAGCCAATATCTAGACATGGAGAAAGTTGAATGACATGGTATTATAAAGTCCTTGTGAGACGTTAGTAGCCAAAAAAAATAAAATTAAAATAACCCTTAAAATTTCTGTAATTCACAGGAAAGTTGTGAATAATTCACATACAAAATATTGAGATAAAGGGGGCTTGGATTGTAGACCCAGTCTTGTTACTGATTTTCTGTGTTAAGTTTACAAAGCACTTAACCTCTGAGTCTCAGTTTCCCTATGGATCAAATAAGGAAATGTATAAATCACACAACTTCAGTGAGAAAGAGTTTTGTGAGCTGTAAAAATGCTATATACATGAAAAAGGCATTAAAAAGAATTCAAATCATGAAATCTCATTTCCTTCTCTCCTCTAGTTATGTGGTTTAAAACAAGGAATGATCTTATGCTTATGTTGCTACAAAAGATATGTTTTTACAAAAATTTTCTTTCATCTAAATGCTTTTTGATGATTTGCCAGTGAATGTAGTGCAATCTATGGTCTTTCTAAGTATACAAAAATGTGTGAAATTAAAACACCCAAGAGGAGAGTAATTGGATGTATCCATTTGGGGAAAAAAGGAAAGCGTGTGGAAAAGAAAATGAGCTTAAAAGCATAAGAGAGACTGTGTCTTTTAGACTGTGTAAGAATAATTAGGTGAGATTCCTCTGTGTGGAAAGTCTTAAGAGAAAATGATTTGAAATGGTAGAGTCTGTGCCAAGCTAGGTATGAGAGCTGAACACACAGTTAACTTTAAAGAAGTAAAAGAAAAAACTTCTCTAAAATGCATCTACTAATTTCCGTAGGGAATGGGTCATGCTGAATATGAAAACACCAAGTTTTAGCATTTCCAGAGAAAGAGATGGTATGGAAAAATGAGTTAGGACTTAGGAGAGCCTTGTGAGGCCATTTCAGCAAAGATGTGAGTATGTGAATATATTCTCCAGAATCTCCTAGTCTCAACTGGTCCCTTGCAGCATCTGTGATACACTCCATCACATCCCCTTAGTCCATCTGACTCCAGCACACTCCCATATATCCTTGCTGGCCAGTGTTCTACATCAAACATGCTGAACATCCATTTGTGCTGTTTTCTCACTGTCTGTGCACGCTCAGCAATGGAGAGAAGGTTATCACTCTAGTGTAGGGATTGACAAACTTTGGCCCATGGGCCAAATCCTGCCTGCCTGTTTTTGTAAATAAAGTTTTATTGGAACACAGTCATGCCCATTCATTTACATATTGTCAGCGGTTACTTTCATGCTACAGTGGCAGAGTTGAGTAGTTACCAGAGACTGCACGGCCTGCGAAGAGGAAAATGTTGAATATTGGACCCTTTACAGAAAATGTTTGCCAACCTCTGCTCTAGTTGGTCAGTTTTGAGGCACATTCTACACAGTTCCTTCATGTGTCCCCAGTTAGATGGAGACCAGTTGCCCACAGTGGTAGCCAGCACATTACACGCACTTTATGGGCTCTTTGACCTTCCTTCTCTCTGTTTCGCTACTCCCTACCTTTTGTTTCCCAGGATCACTTTCCAAATAAACTACCTGCGCCTGGGATCTTGCCTGTAAAAGTAAACTAAGGTAGAACTCAATCCTCCTTGGTAGTTCTTTTTCATCTTATATTTATGAGACTTTGCTCCATTATGTGACTTTGTGACTCTTCACACATACCGTGCATAAAACTGAAATACACACGTAACCTATCACTGACACAAGTGTTCCATGAAATAATATTTATCTTTGCTGCCAGTAATATGTGCTTGTGTTTTCTATTCCATTTTACTCTCCTGTATTTCGTTTAAAAACTAGGCTGGCCATGACCAATTAACCTGACTTCAACATAGCCCTAGAGGTCTATTTACAGTTTTTGAACCCATAAGTCTGTGAGTGGCCACATCCAAACTTGCATGGGCATTGGATCCACAAGGCTTTGATCCAGACTGCCTGGCTAAAGAAAAGCAGATTAGGTATCTGGAAGATGTGAGCAGGAACTCTTATCTGTAAAGGTAGAAATGCATGGGCTTCATCCTGAGAAGAACAAAGGGAATGAAATGAGGGAATAAAGCAGTGAAGAAAGGGAAAATTGCCTTTAGGATGAAGGAGGAAGATAGAGGAAGAGAAAAAACCCAGTGGAAAGGTGAAGGTGCAAAGAACATCCCTTCATTTTCATGTTGTATAAAACCGCACCCATGTGGAAAAGGAACAAATAATGACATTTGAATGAATCTAGGTAGTCAGTTCAAATCCTTCCTATATTTTTAAATGGATATCTTCTACCAGTTATAATTTATGTCATCTTCATGTCTTTACCCATGATTTCAGATGACCTCTTCCTGCTTAATACCATACTGTCTGGATTATTCTCTCTTTTTTCTTTCTTTTTTTCTTTTTTTTTGCGGTACGCGGGCCTCTCACTGTTGTGGCCTCTCCCGTTGCGGAGCACAGGCTCCGGATGAGCAGGCCTAATGGCCATGGCTCACGGGCCCAGCCGCTCCGCGGCATGTGGGATCTTCCCGGACCGGGGCACAAACCCGTGTCCCCTGCATCGGCAGGCGGACTCTCAACCACTGCGCCACTAGGGAAGCCCCCAAATATCTTTTGAAAAGGATTCTGAATCTGGAAATGGTGTTGAAACTTGGCTGGATACAATTCAGCTTTAAATATATATATATATATATTATATATATATTCATCTAGAATGCCTGCTTGCTTTGATAAACTGTGAGCTTTTGAAGGAGGAAATGGGGATGGGATTGGGGAAGGGAAAGGGAAAGCTGGCCATCTTTCTGAACAGAGAATGAGGAGGAGTGAATTGGTTTCCTAGGAGATAAGGCTCTTCTTTATTTAAAGTTTTTCCACAGAAAGATTTCTGTATTGGTATCTTCTTCTTAGTCATAAGGAGTTCACCACCAGAGACGCAGCTCAGAATTGCTCTCCGTCGGCAGCTGCCAAAGGCGAGCCTAATCGTCTGGTCTTTGCTCCGTATTTTCTCTGCTGGAGCCTAATAAACATAACTAATACTACTGACTGCAATCGACGTTTGAGTTATTTAGTCACCTGTCACTAGCACAGGAACCTTTAACATTAGCTCCACTGGGGGAGCAGAAGCTCATTCTCCTCCGTGTGATCTCGCAAACAGTTGCCCCACGCCCTGCCACCTGAGTCACTTTCTCCCAACCAGGTTTTCTCAGATTCCCTGAAAGGAAGAGGGAGCACAATAATCTCTCAGCTCAAAGACTTTAATATCAGTAGCATTTCTCTTCCAAGGCATTTTTTGGCTTCAGAATAATTAAAAGTAAAAGTGATTCAGATATTTATATATATTCTTTTTGTGTGTGTTTTTACATCTTTATTGGAGTATAATTGCTTTACAATGGTGTGTTAGTTTCTGCTTTATAACAAAGTGAATCAGTTATACATATACATATGTTCCCATATCTCTTCCCTCTTGCGTCTCCCTCCCTCCCACCCTCCCTATAAAGTAACTCTTTATCAAAGAAGAGATTGCGACCCCACCTCCCTGTGTACATGCAATCAGGCAGAGCCAGATTCCTTTGCACACAGCGTTTATTTATCTGGTCATTTGGAGGTAATTGAGACAGTCGCAGGTAAACCGTGCAGCAGTTAGAGGTTACCCCATCCTGCATTTCAGAATTTCCCCATCTCTGGTGATGACAACTCTTCCCAAAGATCAAAGACAGTCTATACCAACAGCACTGAAGTATTGCACTGCAGTAAACACGTTCCCAAGTGTCTGTCCAGCCCACATCTCTCTTCTTTGAGGGCAGTCACCCTCCTACTCCCTCAAGATGGGACCCCACTGTTTACCTGTGTTCTATAAGTATCTGATCTTCTGGTATCCATTGATTCAACCAAGGTAGATTTTCTAACTCAAGCAGGGCTAGGTAATTCTTCCTTCCAGTGAGTTTAAATTGAGAACAAAAATTGCTGGTTTCTATCTGAGCTGGCTCCGTGAATGAAGATGTCAAGAGCTGTAGAGTAGTCATGCAGGAGGCTGAGAGAAAGAGAGAGAGAGGGAGAGGCTGGGTTGAGGTGGGAACATTGAGTGCCGCTCATACAAATCCTTCAGTGACTGGATTGTAGTTGTTACTGGTATTTCGTTTCAGAGTCAGCTGAAAACTGTGAAGATGGAGAGGGTCCTTGGAGAGAAAAGGATGTGTTTAGTACAAGCCTTGCTGAACTCCTACAACTCCTTTGTTTTTTTCTGGGCCTTGGAATAATAAACCAGTACTTGACAGCTTCTACCTTAGAAAAAGCATATCAAGCAGGATGTTGTTGGGACCCCTAGTGTAGAAAATTTGGTGAGGAAGCTGTACCATTTAGTTCCCCTCAAAGCCCTGGCCGCCTCCTTAACCCAGAAAGCATGTAGTCTGCCGGCAGGGTCTGCTCAGGGTCGATTTGAGGTATTTATAACCCAACACTTGCCATGGAAATGAGTATTTCCTGCGAACGCGGCGGGATTCCTGCAGTTTTCCCAGTCGAGAGGAAACGCAAGCTTTCTTTTTCCTGGGCTTTGCAGCCTCTCCCTCGCCCTATCCTCTCTGCCTACCTGTTGCCCCTGTGCTGCCTCTAGTCTTCCAAGAGGTCAAGACTGCAGTGATGTTAGTTATTTTTGTTCTTCACTGTGGAATCTGTGTCACAGCTAGAGCCACTAGAGCACATTCCCAGGGACTGCTCAGCACAACATATGCCCAGGGGCCACCTGGGTCTGCGTGCCCTTTGGCTTCTGTTGGGTGTGTCTGCAGGACCAGGATCACATCTGCAAGAGTGCAGGTCCCCTCATCTAACTGCTGCAAGGTCTTCTTTCACTCCATGCTCTTCCCCTCCGCCCCCAAACTGCCATCTGTCAGTTCACCCAGAGTCCACCTTCAGCACGTCCTCTGGCTCCTCCAGATGGCCACCCTTGCTCAGTGTCTGACTTCTTTCCTGGCCTTTTCCCTTTCTCCCCTCCCCTCCCTTTTCTTTGATGCATGGTGATCGGGTAGAGCTGTCCATCCACAATTTGCCTCAGAGCTTCTGCTACTGGCCCTCCAGGGCAAAAACTTTAAGGGGGGAAGAGTGAAAATGGCCCTGTTTGTCAGGATCTCAAGGGTGGGACAGGGAGAACTTGGCAATATGGCCAGGAGCACCCAGCACCTCAGCGGTGGACTGTTTGGGTGGGGAATGAATGCTGATATTAGAACACGGAGCAATAGCGTTAGAGCCAGGATACTGATGCTGGAGATGGACCATGTATGAACATTGACAGAGAATTCAGGAAAGCTGGGGATATTGGTGTAATTTGTTAATACCAGAGAACAAATGGTATAAAATTATGCTAATTTTAGTAATTTATGAGAATGACTTACCCTTTATAACTAATTACTGCACGCACCACAGTGATTATGCACATCATTAATAGGTGTCAGATGAACGTTATTGTAGGTTTCATTTGCTGACTAAGTGCTAAGTCCCATAGATGCAGGCTGTCTTCTTGTCTGACATTGGCCTCTGCTCACCACCTTCAACAATTAGGAGAAGCACTACTGAGTTAGGACAGGGAACTCAATCTGCTCTTTTTGCAAGAGCGCATGAACATGGTAACACCATTATTTATTTATTTAACAGTGTTTTTATTTTTGAAAATGATACGGTTGCAACTACTATGTGGTTTTTTTTTTTTGGATTGCATTGAAAAGATCAAGATTGACCTCTGTTCCATTCTTCTAGTGCTGTGCTGTTTGTTATCCACATGTGGTTATTTAAATTAATTACATTAATTCCTCAGGAATGCTAGTCACATTTCAGGGGGTCAGTGGCCTCATGTGGCTGGTGGCTATCTACTACACAGTGCATATATAGAACATTTCCATCACTGCAGAAAGTTCTGTTGGGCAATGCCGCCGGCAGCTTGGCGGTGGTGAAAGTGAGGTCTGTCTGTCATGGAATGAGTAGGTCAGCTGGCTCTGAATTTTCTGTATAGAGGAGGGGACCGGGAAGCTCAGGGCCCCAGCTGTGAAGGAGATGACAGTGAGTGACAGAGAGGAGTAGACTCTCCCATGAGGAAGCTTCACTAGCTCCAGGGAGCTCAGGCAGGGGGTGGGGCTGGAGGGACTCTCTCAGACAAGGGAGATCCCATCACTGCTCCTGGGAGGGACTATTGCCTTGTGTAGTGGGATACAGAGCAGTTACATCCAAATCAGCCCAGTCTAATAGTCTTACACTAGCTGGAATATTATTCAATAGAAATTTGCAGAGTAAATGAATGATACAGCAGGCAGCAGGTTTTTATAATGGCAACAACTTTCATGAACACAGAGCTTAACAGTTTATATACCTCTTTAATGTGTTCTTTTGTTTGATCCTCGTAACAATGTAAAGTGAGTAAGAAACCTGTGATCTTCCTCTTGTTGATGAGAGAATCAGGGTTCAGAGTGATAAGACGTTTCCTCAGGGTCACCCAGCTAGTAAGTCACAGAGTTGTGACTCAACTTCAGGGTTTAGGACCCTAAATGACATGTTCCATGGCAATGCATGGCCTTTCAGGTGCCTTTCCAGTAAGGGTATTTCTAGCAGCAGACCGCTGATGTGGTAGGATTCGAGGATGCCTTTGACGCTTAGGGTTTCCCAGGGACCAGTTGATTCAACTTTGGTAGGTTTTTTAAGTTGTCAGCTTGATACATGATTTTTATTTTTCACGTTTGCCTGAATTTCTGCTTTCAGACTTCCACAGGCAGACTGCCTGGCATTCTAAAGCAGCAGCTTTCACAGTGTGTCCCACCAATGCCAGCAGCTCCATGGAGGGGCCTCAGAGGCTGCCATGGGGGTGGGACCCAGTGGGGCGGCCTTGTGTCTGGGCTCTGGGCTGTTCAGAGCTGATACGCTTTCAACTATTTTTATATATTTGACATTCCACAGAAAAATTTCACTTGAAAAAAGGTTCTCTTGCTACCCATTAGAAGAAGAATCACTGTTCTAAGGCATTTTTGTGGCAGCCTGTTTCCTGTGACAAGAAAGTGGGGCAAGCTGAACCCTGTGCCCAGGCACCATCCAGGCCCAGGATTCATCTGTGGACCAACACTTTCTTTCTAGTTAGAAACAACCGCTAGTAGTTCAGTCTCCCGCAGCCTACAGAGCCGGCCCTAAGGCAGGGCAGGAGACAGAGGGTCCCTGTGCTGGGACCAGAGGGCCCCTGCTTGTCTGATGGAGCTGCCGTATCGTCTTATTCTGCCACTGGCTTTCATTGTCTTCTCAGTCAAGATTCCTCTTCGCTGCCTGAGCACGCAGCACCTGCCGAATCCTCCCTCTGTGACTTGACACTGGGTCCTAAGGGCTTGTTGGCCTTTGCCAGAAGCAGCTGCCAGATTGCTTCAACTCAGAGACCCCAATCCTGGCCTCACCTGGACAGCCGGCTTCTGTGCTTGTTCACCTATCTGTAAGGCAAGGGACTTTCAAGGAGGTCAGAGAATTCCCCGACATCAGCTTTCAGATTCCTTGTTCCTCCCTTGAATGTGAATACACTAAAATTGATTGAATAAGCCTGGATTTTTACATTATAATTCTGCCTCTGCCTAATGTTTACTGTGTAATTAATCTTAAAGCTCATAATTTTTCAGTGATGGATTTGAATAGGCATGATGCTGTTGTCAGCGCAAAGAGGGAAAATGAGGTGTGTCACATGGGAACTGAAAATAAGGTTAACTTGTGACAGTAAACCTCCAAAAAGCCACACAGAGTGGATGAGATCAGCCATCGTTAATATTTACACACCTTGAGGAGTAATCAAGAAATAGGTGCCTGGAGGACAACAGTAGCATGTATAGAGCAGTAGCATGTAGAGCAAGACTGGGCTGTGGTCTCAGGAAGATGAAATGCTTCCACAAGCTTTGAAAGTATAACGCACACCATTCCTGGAAACAGATGAACAGATGAATCATATTCTGCAGTAATAACAAGGTCAGAGCACTGACCTGACCATACGTCGGGCATATATATCTTGTATGTTGTAATTATATGGTGTTGAGATGAGGTCAGAAGCCTACAGAGGGATCTTAAGTCTCCAAAACTGTCCAAAGAACCTGGGATCTAGACACCGGACCTAAGGCATAGGCATACTTTTGGCTCTGGGAAAGGTGTACTCTCTGATAAGGTAGTAAAGGTTTACCTGGCTTTCCTAGAGCCTGGGTGAATGTGTCGGGCTACACAAATGGGATTTGTTGTAAGATACGTGGGAGAACTGGTAGGTGGCGTGTCGTCAGGACCCCTGGGTAGCTCTCACTGGCTGGAGGCCTTTCACACCACTCAGCTCCCAGGTGCGCGATTCAGCACTTCAGGCTTCACTTCTTCTTCTACTGGCACTTGTTCCTTTCTGCCGAACGAACTCGTCTCCATTGTTCTCTATGTTGCTTCTACTAAAATATTGTTTCCTATGTTTTAAGGCTTTTACTTAGTCTCTCTCTCTGTCCATATGTTTCATATTGAAAATCTCAAGGAGAAATGAGCTTAAGTTGCTGTACAGTCAGTGCGAGGCCAACTCGTAGACCTTTAGATGGTGGCCCTTCTAGATGGTGTTCCATCACATTGAACAAAGGATGGAAATCCACTGACAAGGAGAATTTCAAAAGGCAAGACGTTGGAGGCTTCTTTGAAGGGTAGTAAGATCACAGGCACCTGGTAGAATCTGACCAGTATAGTGAATTATTCCCCACGACTGTCCTACCAACTTCGTTCCGATTCACACTCACCAAGTAGTTTAAGGCTTATGAATTTACTCTGCCAGATGTTCTGACACTAAGGTTTTCTGGTTAGTGGACACAGATACTGTAATTAATGGGAAGAAATGTCCCAAATTTAAATGAATAAATTGACATTTTGGTTTATGTGATGGTTAATTTTGTGTGCCAGATGTTCGGTCAGACATTCTGGATGTTTCTGTGAAGGTGTTTTTCCGTGAGATGTACATTTAAATTGGTGGACTCTGCATGAAGCAGACTGCCTTCATAATGTGGGTGGGCCTCATCTAATCAGCTGAAGGTCTGAATAAAACAGAAGACTGACCTTTCCCCAAGCAAGGGGTCCTACCAGCAGGCAGCCTTAGGACTTGACCTCGACATTGTTTCTTCCTGGGTTTCCAACCCGACAGTTCACCCTTCAGATTGCCTCCATAATCACGTGAGCCAATTCCTTCAAATAAATCTCTATTTATATACACACCCTATTGGATTTGTTCCTCTGGAGAACCCTGACAGTTATTTACAGTGTCTTGTGAGTTTGTTTAACATGGGCCAGTTCTCCTGAGTTCATTCTACGTCGAGGCTCTAAACACTCACATTTCTCAAGTAGTTGTCATCTTGAGTTAAAAGTTTCAGGTTTTTGCTCTCTAACTACATTGATGTCTTTCTGAGACATTCAGTGATTTGTTTAATGCTTCTTGAAACTTCTTAAGATTCTTAGATTTAAGTTTCCATAGCACTGTAGGGCGACATTCACATGAATCTCCAAATAAGTTTTAAAGGACAGATAGACACTGTGGCTCAGGGTATTAGTTATTCGGCAAGGTTGAACCCAGCAGGCTGCACGTTGCATATGGGCAGCAAGGACCAGGTGGACAGGGGACAGGTGTCTCCAAAGTGTTGGTTATTCTATTCCTTTCCTATTGTTGCTTTAACAAATTACCACAGAGTTAGTGGTTTAGAACAACGCAAATTTACTATCTTACAGTTCTGAAGGTCAGAAACCTGAAATGAGTCTCATGGGTCTAAAATCAAAGTGTCAGCAAGGCACCACTCCTTCTAGAGCCTCGAGGGAAGAGTTCCTTTTCTTGCCCTTTCCACCTTCCAGAGGCTGCCCACATTCCTTGGCTCATGGCCCCCTTCCAGTTAGCTGTTGCATCACTCTGACATCCGCTTCCACTGTCACGTCTCCTCCTCTGACTTACTCTCCTGCCTCCCTCTTTCACTTACAAGAACCTTTGTGATTGCACTGGCCCACCCAGATAATCCAGAATAATCTCTCCATCTCAAGATCCTTAACTTACTCACATTTGCAAGGTGCCTTCTGTCATATAAGGTTAACACATTTACAGGTTCTGGAGATTGGATATAGACTTTGGGGTGGGGGGGTTATGAATCTGTTTCCCACAGTTATATCATTTTCTGATTGCATACTTTTCTAAGCATTTAGGGGTTATAGTGTGGCAGGACTCTAAAAATTGAAAATAAAGAAAATAGAGTCATTTAGAGTCACATTTAAAAATCAACACATAACTTACAATAAAGGTAGAGAAAATCATCTGAAGAAGATGAAATTACTTGTAGGCAAGCATGCCTTCGCTGTAACGTCTTTAATGTCTTAATATCACTGGTAGAATTAAATAAAATTAAAGAAAAAGGACAATAACATAAGTATATATTGGCAGTGCCCACCCAAACGCTAAAAAGGAAAAGGGAGACTCAGATACTGTTTGTTATTTGATTATTTCAGTTCTCATGGTAAGCGTGTCCCTGAAGGGTGAATGTTACAGGGCTTGAGTCCTTGCATTCTAAGTGCACTAGGCCCACTGACAAGTCTGTCCCTATGGTAAGACTGTATATCAGGCTAAGGAATTTGGTCAGTGAATCCTAAACTGTATCTGTAGAATAATATCGTTCCATGAGACATTGACGTGTTCTATAAAGACGGGAGCCAAATTTATTCTAGAAAACTGCCTATCTGAGCTCACAACTCCGCAGTGTACATCTGCAGATCAAAGGAAATGTGCAGTTATGAAAGCTGTTTTCCTTGGTTTAATCCAGCATTTCTCAACTTCACTTGATTACTGAACCTTCTGTTGTTGTTGAAAGATCTATTCAAATGTCTCACAGCACACAGCACATTTTGGGAAAGGATGCATTAAAGGCTTGATTTTATCTACCTCCTGTTGTTCTGAGTCCACGCTCATGAAGCCTCCTTTTGATTTCCATGTGGTTGGACCACACGGCAAAAAAAAAAAAAAAAAAAAAGTTTTGATCAAGCCATCATGATATTTCTTGAGCATGTGGTGTGATATTTCTCACTGTCAGTTAACACATCAGCCTTTTGATGTTTACTTTTGTCTCATGTGTCTTTTAGTTACTTGGTGTGAATTGATCTCTTTGTCACCCAAACTTCCATTTACTTTTTTAAAAATTAATTAATTAATTTTATTTATTTAGTTTTGGCTGCATTGGGTCTTCCTTGCTGCGTGCGTGCTTTCTCTAGTTGTGGTGAGCGGGGGCTACTCTTCGTTTGCGGTGCGTGGGCTTCTCATGGCAGTGGCTTCTCTTGTTGCGGAGCACGAGCTCTAGGCACACGGGCTTCTGTAGCTGTGGCTCGCGGGCTCTAGAGCACAGGCTCAATAGTTGTGGCGCACAGGCTTCGTTGCTCCGCGGCATGTGGGAACTCCCCGGACCAAGGCTTGAACCCTTGTCCCCTGCATTGGCAGGCGGATTCTTAACCACTGCGCCACCAAGGAAGCCCTCCATTTACTTTTAAATGCCTGTCTACTTACCAATATCTACAAAAGAAAGGGAAGCCAGAACTTTACTCTTAGAGTGATGGGTGGAAAATAGTAATGAGTTCTAGACTCCCAAGTACTTGTCCTGGTGGCCTGACATCACGAGAATTGCCTGGACTGCTTTGAGAGACGGGTGAATCTTGAAGCCTAAGAATGAAGGCCTAAGATTACCACATACTTCTGTCCATAAGCAAAAATCACTTCAATTTTTTTCCTATCAGCTAACTGATGGATAGTAGTATCAATCTATTATACACGGTTACTACAAAGTGTATTCATCTTCCTGATCATAAAAGGGTCCTCCAAAGCTAGGAGAGAATATGGCGTCAAAGAGGGTCAAAGACAGATCCAGGATAGCATGTAGTTTGATTTAAAAAATCAACCTTTAATACAAAGATCTTTTATAAGAGCCAGTTAATGTTAGAACCATGAGTTTTCCTCTTATTGCACTCAGCTGCAGTTAGACTGTCATATGTATTGTGATTTGTATTAAAATCCTCAACAACTCAGAAGAGAAAGAAAGCTTTGAGAAAGTTCATACAAGAGTAATCAAGTATCAGATTATGAGAATCATGAAGAAAGATGAAGAGATAGAGAATCAGTTGGCCTTTTAAGAAAATGATAACATAATTATCATAGAAAAACATAATAAACTTCTATAATTCATTCAAAATTAATACATTTAAACCAACAAAGTTCATGGTAAATAAAACTTTGTAATGGCCTTATAGGCTTTATTCTTGCCATCCTTCCTCCTTTGTGTCCTCAGTTTACTCAAGCATGGTTTCCCATGCCATGTACTGTGACCCCTGCATCTTCCAGTGGTTCTTAATTAGCACCTCATGGGGTAAAGAGTGCAGATTTAGTCTCCATCTGCTTCTTAGGACCTGACATTTAAGAACTTCCCTTCGCACAGGTCTGTCCTGGCAGCTCCTCTAATTCTTTGCTAAACTTTGCTCTAGCTCTCATCCAATGAGAAAAAAAAGGTGTCACCTCTGCCTTTTTGGCATGAGAGAGGTGCTTGAGCAGGAAATTGGACAGGGTGTAGTCCTGTGGACCAGGAGTTGTAGAAAAAAGTGGAAGGACACAAGATCTGAATTAGATCAAAGAGAAAGACTATTCCCTAAGAAATATTTTCTTTACATTTGTTGTCATTTGGGCATAAAAAAGTTTAATTTTAATGTTGCATTAGTAAGATTTTTTTCATTTATTTTTATTTCAGAAAGTGCAATTAAACACAAGGAAACCTGCATGTGATTTTAATAGCCCCAAATTAATATAATTATTAAATAGTAATATCAAATTTTTGCAAAATTTCAAAATATATAAGCAGGCAAATGACCCTATACCAACAGACATGTGGTACAAAAAAAGCCATACTTTAAAATATTGTTATTAGATTTATTTAGTAGAGCCTTTCTTACTGTGATCTAGACATACATTGAAGCAATCTTTGAAAATTCAGTTATATTAAAGTTGTAGCTTTGAAAATTGAACTTCTCTTATTAACCTTAGAAGTGACTATGTAAATGGCTTTAAGTGTTTACAATTCTCCGTCCTCCTTTCCAGGTAAGAAAAGGACTCTGGTAAGAAAAGGACTTATGACATCAAAGGTTACACTTCATTTCGGAAGGCTCAAGAAAATCTTACAGAGAAAATTTCTTCCTAAATCTAAATTTCTAAGAGTCTACAACCCTTTCCTTCCTCTTACCAGGAATTAGTACTAACCGTTCTTTGCCTTGGTGATGGTTATCAGAGACATATATTAAATTCTTTCAACCTTGTTTATAGAGCTTTTGGAGAAACTCAGGGAACATGTGTGGCTTGATATCAGCATTTTTTTCTAGTAGTTCTGAATACTGGATTAGAATAGTATGGTTGCATTTGCATTAATTTCAGCTCTTCAGTAAAGCTTCATTTATTGAGAGCTGTGCTATCCAGTGTGGTAGTCATCAGCCAGGTGTGTCCATTGAGCGCTTGAAACGTGGCTGGTATGAGTTGAGATGTGCCATGGTGTAACACATACCAGATTTCATTGGCTTTAGTACAAATGAAATGTGATAAAATGTCATTAATAATTTTATGTTGATTGTATACTGAAGTGCTAATATAGTGTTTTGAATATGTTGAGTTAAATTATATTTATTATTGGAATTAATTTTACTCTTTTAAAACCCCCTTTAATGTATCTGCTAGAGAACTTAAAATTGCATGGGTGCTTCCACTGGTGGCTGACATTTTTGTTTCTGCTGAGCAGTGGTGATCTAGAGCCATTGTGCAAACAAGGATTTTACGTGTTTATATTTTCCAGATACATTTAAACATTAAAATGTTCACTGTGTCAGTTATTTTTGTGAAAGTCTTCTTAAATGTACTATACTTCTGCATCTTCTTAATTAGAAAAAACAACTTAATATAGCATTTTCTTCATGAGTCAGTACCATCATTATGGAGCTTAATTTTTTTTATGTTGTGTTTGCTTGATGCCCCTATGAGTGAGTGAACCTTATAGAGCTATTGCTCTCACATAAAATGGCCCCTGGTTCATGTATGATTATAGTCAGGAGTTTGGCTGTATTTTCCCCAATGTTTGTTATTGCTTCTTAAGAATACCTTTATGCCCTTTCTAATGCAACCTGCATGTCCTCTATAATTTCAGAAAACTTAACAGCTTTCTAGAAAAAGCAGGCAAGCAGCTTATGAGGTCTGTGAGCTTTTACAGAATTGTAGGTCTTAGGACCCCTGGTAGGCTCTGCTTCTTCTGTAGATAAGGTCCATGGGTTTTATTACAGCTGGTTTTCTTGCAAGGCACAGATCTTTTTGGCTTCTGGATTTGAGGTTATGGATGAGATATCTGTGACTGCTAGAAGTCTTCCTACTAACCTATTACCTGAAGTGTGGCATTTTCAGATGACGTTAGAATTTATGTATACAATTGTTGAGATAGCTATAAAAAAATATATAAGGGCTTGATAGGCAATAGCTAGAATTCTTCTGTTGACTCCTGTTTTGTTTTGTTTTGTTTTGTTTTGAGACAGTGTCGTGGGTTCATACCACAGCTGCTATGTTCAAGTGTGGCTAAGCAGGCAAAGGTGGAAGGAGCTATGCTCATGTGAAATTTCAGCCTCTTAGCAGATGTCGCCTATTGTTGTTTAGCTATTCACCTGAAGTCTTTCCCCACATTCCGTACAGTTGCAGCTAGGGCTGTTTTGTGTGTTGCTGCTGTTTCCCAGTAGTCCAAAGCTCTGTTGCATTGCTTGATGCTGTGTTTGGATATGTGCCGATAGCATTTATCCTGCTCTCCTTGCCTGTGATTTTTCCGACATCAGCTTTCATATATAATAGCTCCTTGAGTGGCCTGCTGTCTTCTATTCTCTGCATACACACATTCCAGGGGCACGTCAACATGAGGATTATTTCAGTGCCAAGACTGACGGTATTCCTTCTGATGCTGGTGAGAGATCTGATTTTTAAGTTAACATTCTTAGATCTGGGAGACGGTATTGTTCCCTAATGCATAGATGTCTTTTATAACACATATAACATCATATTGTAAACATCTATTTATTGGTAAGTTCTATCATTTGAGTGACGGATTCTAGGATGCCTTGTGCTGCCCTTGAAATATTGTAGGTGTTTTGTTGTACCTGTTGCTGAACTGAACTGAACTGATGAAACTGCTCAAGAGGCTCTGTAAGGTGTGCGCAAATGATGCAGAGCTTTCAGCAAAACAAGTTCAGAATGCATTCTTGCTTATGGACCCTCAGTGTGTAATGCAGAATAAGAGAGTAATGCTGGGTTACCTCTAAGCTTGGTCTGTCAGGTTCATAAAAGACACAATGGCATTCTTCATGTACTTCTCTACTTCTTAGTCGATAACTCAGCAGTAAATGGCTTCTTTAGGCTTACAACAGCTCACTGTTCTTTCTTGACTCTGTAAAGAATTTCATGATAAATCCATGCCAATTGCTTCATTACCTCTCCATGGCATTTGATGATGCCTGTAACCTAGACATTACCCTTCAATCTGGATACTTTGAAAAGGTTGTACAAAGTAGAGCATGGCACTACTCTCTTTTATTGGTGGTATGGAACAGGTTAGATAGGACACTGTCTATTATTAGGTGACTGCATGAGTCAACACTGCTGCATTAAAAATAATGCCAAAATGTCCAGTTGCTCATAATAACAAATATTTATTTTCTTAATCATGTGTCTGTGGGTCAGTAGGATTTCAGCTGGGGTTTGACTGAACATGGTTGAGCTCAGCTGGGCTTGGCGTCAGGCTCAAGACTGGATGTAGATCTACTTCATGCTTCTTTATTTTAGGACCAATCACCATCCAGGGTATGCTCTTCTGATGATGGATCACAAGGGTACAAAACCCAAGCCAGATCATGAGAATACATTTAAAGCCCCTGCTGATGTATCACTGGATAAGTAAGTCACAAGGCCAAGCCCAACATCAATGGGGCAAAGAAATATACTCTTGCTACTCTAGGGAGAGGCACCACAAAGCCACATTATACAGATATTTCCAGCTATTGTTGTATGAAGAGGTCAGTGAGACCTCTCTGCAAAACAAAATCAAATATAAAACTGGATAAAATTGTCAATAACAACCATTTCAAGGCTATGGACATTGAGCAAAGGGAGATAATAATTGAGAAGGATTTATTCCTGAAAAAATCTGCAAGAATTTTGGGTAAGAGCTGTGGGAATATGCACCTTTTCTGCTTGGAGATGCTTCCCCAGCCCATGCTGGTCGGTGAAAGCTGTAGTTTACCAGGGTGGTGCTGGCTGTGAATACCAGCAGTTTTGCTTCCTGAGTGGGCAGACGCAACTTGAGGCTGAAGTCAAAAATCCCATGGCTTTGTCATCTAAAAGTGGCAAACTCAGTAGGAATCAAACTGGAAAAACCTACAGCTTTTCTGGCCTGAGGCTCTGGTTCTATCTGGGACAAGTGATGGACCACCTAGTAACTTAATGGGGAGATCTTGGAAGTGAGAGAGCCATTAAAAGGACTCCATAAGCTTTCCACACATTCCTGGCTGACTGGGACTCTGAGCTATGCTCATGCAGGAGGAGACCATAAAGAGTGTACTTAAAAGTAAAAGCCAGGGCATCCTTGAGAACTAACTGAGGGTTGAATGCATTTCCCAATCTATACACAGATTGATTGCCAGAGGGTGGAAGTACTTTTGGACTTGAGGTGCTTAAGCAAACCTCTGCATAAATTGTTAGCTGACCACTAAAATATTAGTGACACAGGGATGAACCCTAATAAGGAAAGCTGAAAAATAATTTTAAAAGTACAATTTCAAGACCTAAGTAGAAACATGAGGAGCTGCACATGTGTGGGAAAATATGGTGAATATGACTCAAAAAATAGGAAATCTAAAAAGATTTAGAATCTATAAAAAAGAACAAGTAGAAATTCTAGATTTGAAAAATACAGTAACTGAAGTGAAAAGTTCACTAGATGGGTCAGTAAAAGATTTGAAACGACAGGAGAAACAATCAGTGTACTTGAAGAAAGATCAATAGAAACTATCTAATCTAAAGAATAAAGAGAAAACAAGATTGAAGAAAAATAAACAGAGACTCAAAGATCTGTAGAACAAGGGCAAGCATATCAATGTACTTGTAATAGCAGTCCCAGGAGGAATGGAGCAGCACAAAGGTAAATTTTTTTTTTTTGAAGAAATGATGACCATAAACTCCCCAATTTGATGAAAAGCCTTAATCTATAGGTCCAGGATACTCAATGACCACCAAGTAGAATAAACACGAAGAGATTCACACATAGACCCATGATAATAAAAACTCCAGAAAGCCAAGACAAAGTCTTGAAGCAGCAAGAGGCAAATGACTCATCATGTATGGAAAACAATACAAACAGTGGCTGACTTCTCACAAAAATATGGGGTGTAGAAAGTAGTGGAAGAACATGTCCAAAGTGCTAATAGAAAAAACGAAAACAAAGACTATTTACCAGGAATTTTCTATCTAGTAAGACCATCTTTCAAAATGAAGGAGAATATAGATCTTCCCAGGTAAATGAAAACAGATCTGCCCTGTAAGAAATTCTAAAGGCTATCCTTCAAGCTGAAAGGAAATGGTGATAGCACATGTGACTCAGCTCAACAGGAAGGAATGAAGAACACTGAAAATGTTAAATATGTGGGTAAACATGAAAGAATATTTATTGTTTTTTCTTAATTTCTTTAAAAACAAAGACTATGTGAAACCACAATTATAATGCTGCATTTTGGGGGATGCGTGGATGTAATATGTATGACAATACTAGCACTAAGGGGCTTCCCTGGTGGCGCAGTGGTTGAGAGTCCGCCTTCCGATGCAGGGGACACAGGTTCATGCCCCGGTCTGGGAAGATCCCACATGCCGCGGAGTGGCTGGGCCCATGAGCCATGGCCGCTGAGCCTGCGCTCCGCAATGGGAGAGGCCACAGCAGTGAGAGGCCCGCGTACCGCAAAAAAAAAAAAAAAAAAAAATACTAGCACTAAAACGAGAGGGAAAAATGAAAATGTATCAGAGCAAAGTTGCTGTGTTATTATTACTATTACTGTTATTGTTATTATTGTGGAGCAGATTGTGATGAGTTAAAGATATATATTGTAGGGAGGACCTTCAAGATGGTGGAAGAGTAAGACGTGGAGATCACCTTCCTCCCCACTTCCTCCCCAATGCATCAAAAATACATCTACATGTGGAACAACTCCTACAGAACACCTACTGAACCCTGGCAGAACACCTCAGACGTCCCAAAAGGCGAGAAAATCCCCACGTACCTGGGTAGGGCAAAAGAAAAAAGGAAAAACAGACAAAAGAATAGGGATTGGACCTGCATCTGTGGGAGGGAGCTGTGAAGGAGGAAAAGTTTCCACACACTAAGAAGCCCCTTCACTGGAGGAGAATGGGGATGGACGGGGTGGGGGGAAGCTTTGGAGCCATGGAGGAGAGCGCAGCACAGGGGTGCAGAGGGCAAAGCGGAGAGATACCCGCACAGAAGACCAGTGCCGACCAGCACTCACCAGCCTCAGAGGCTTGTCTGCTCACCCGCCAGGGTGGATGGGGGCTGGGGGCTGAGGCTCGGGCTTCGGAGGTTGGATCCCAGGGAGAGGTCTGGGGTTGTGGCTGCATGAACACAGCCTGAAGCGGGCTAGTGCACCACAGCTAGACGGCAGGGAGTCTGGGGAAAAGCCTGGACCTGCCTAAGAGTCAAGAGACCATTGTTCCAGGGTGCACGAGGAGAGGGGATTCCTTCTCTGTTTGCCCACAGAAGGCAGAGCACTGCCTAAATGAGCTCCAGAGACGGGCATGAGCCATGGCTATCAGCTCAGTCCCCAAAGACGGGCATGAAACGCAAACGCTGCTGCTGCAGCCCCCAAGAATCCTGTGTGGAAGCACAGGTCACTATCCACACCCCCCTGGGATCCTGTGCAGCCCGCCACTGCCACGGCCCCGTGACCCAAGGACAAGTTCCCCGGGAGAACACACGGTGTGCCTCAGGCTGTTGCATGTCATGCTGGCCTCTGCCGCTGCAGGCTCACCCGCATTCCAATTATACCTACGGTACGCCTCCCTCCTCCCGGCCTGAGTGAGCCAGAGCCCCCTAATCAGCCGCTGCTTTAACCCCATCCTGTCTGGGCGGGAACAGACACCCTCAGGCGACCTACATGCAGAGGTGGGACCAAAACCAAATCTGAACCCCAGGAGCTGTGTGAACAAAGAAGAGAAAGGGAAATCTCTCCCAGCAGCCTCAGAAGCAGCAGATTATATCTCCACAGTCAACTTGATGTACCCTGCATCTATGGAACACCTGAATAGAAAACAAATCATCCCAAAATTGAGGCAGTGCACTTTGGGAGCAAATGTAGACTTGGGGTTTGCTGTCTGTGACTGATTTGTTTCTGATTTTTATGTTTCTCTGAGTATAGATATTAGCACTTGTTATCATTGGTGGACTTCTTTATTGGTTTGGTTGCTCTCTTCTTTCTTTTTCTCTTTCCTTTTTTTCCCTTAAAAATTTTCTTTTTTATTTTAATAATTTGTTCTATTTATTTTTTTTTTCCTTCTTTTTTTCTCCCTCTTCTTATAAGCCGTGGGGCTGACAGGGTCTACTGCTCCAGCCTGGTGTCAGGCTTGAGCCTCTGAGGTGGGAGAGCTGAGTTCAGGACATTGGACCACCAGAGACTTCCTGGCACCACGTAATATCAATCAATGAGAGCTCTCCCAGAGATTTCTGTCTCAACGCTAAGACCCAGCTCCACCCAATGGCCAGCAAGCTCCAGTGCTGGACACCTCATGCCAAACAACTAGCAAGACAGGAATGCAACCGCACGCATTAGCAGAGAGGCTGCCTAAAGTCATACTAAGTTCACAGATAGCCCAAAACACACCACTGGACGTGGCCCTGCCCACCAGAGAGACAAGACACAGCCCCACCAGCCAGAGAACAGGCACCAGTCCCCTCCACCAGGGAGCCTACATAAGCTACTGAACCAACCTCACCCACTGGGACAGACACCAAAAGCAATGGGAGCTACAAACCTGCAGCCTGCGAAAAGGAGACCCCAAACACAGTGAGTTAAACAAAATGAGAAGACAGAGAAATACGCAGCAGATGAAGGAGCAAGGTTAAAACCCACCAGACCAAACAAGTGAACAGGAAATAGGCAGTCTACCTGAAAAAGAATTCAAAGTAATGATAGTAAAGATGATCCAAAAATACAATGGAAAAAATACAAGAAATGTTTAACAAGGACCCAGAAGAACTAAAGAGCAAACAAACGATGATGAATGACACAACAAATGAAATTAAAAATTCTCTAGAAGGAATCAATAGAATAACTGAGGCAGAAGAACAGATAAGTGACCTGGAAGATAAAATAGTGTAAATAACTACCACGGAGCAGAATAAAGAAAAAAGAATGAAAAGGATTGAGGACAGTCTCAGAAACCTCTGGGACAACATTAAACACACAAACTTTCAAATTATAGGGGTCCCAGGAGCAGAAGAGAAAAAGAAAGGGTATGAGAAAATATTTGAAGAGATTATAGTTGAAAACTTCCCTAACATGGGAAAGGAAATAGTTAAACAAGTCCAGGAAGCACAGAGAGTCCCATACAGGATAAATGCAAGGAGAAACATGCCAAGACACGTATTAATCAAACTATCAAAAATTAAATACAAAGAAAATACATTAAAAGCAGCAAGGGAAAAACAAGAAATAACATACAAGGGAATCCCCATAAGGTTAACAGCTGATCTTTCAGCAGAAACTCTGCATGCCAGAAGGGAGTGGCAGGACATATTTAAAGTGATGAAAGGGAAGAACCTACAACCAAGATTACTCTACCCAGCAAGGATCTCATTCGGATTCAACGGAGAAATTACAACCTTTAAAGACAAGCAAAAGCTAAGAGAATTCAGCACCACCAAACCAGCTTTACAACAAATGCTAAAGGAACTTCTCTAGGCAGGAAACACAAGAGAAGGAAAAGACCTACAATAACGAACCCAAAACAATTAAGAAAATGGTAATAGGAACATACATATCGATAATTACCTTAAATGTAAATGGATTAAATGCTCCAACCAAAAGACATAGACTGGCTGAATGGATACAAAAACAAGACCCGTATATATGCTGTCGAGAAGAGACCCACTTCAGACCTAAGGACACATACAGATTGAAAGTGAGGGGATGGAAAAAGATATTCCATGCAAATAGAAGTCAGAAGAAAGCTGCAGTAGCAATTCTCATATCAGGCAAAATAGACTTTAAAATAAAGCCTATTACAAGAGACAAAAAGGACACTACGTAATGATCAAGGGATCAATCCAAGAAGAAGATATAACAATTGTAAATATTTATGCACCCAACCTAGGAGCACCTCAATACGTAAGGCAAATGCTAACAGCCATAAAAGGGGAAATCGACAGTAACACAATCATATTACGGGACATTAACATCCCACTTTCACCAATGGACAGATCATCCAAAATGAAAATAAATAAGGAAACACAAGATTTAAATGACACATTAAACTAGATGGACTTAATGGATATCTATAGGACATTCCATCCAAAACCAACAGAGTACATTTTCTTCTCAAGTGCTCATGGAACATTCCCCAGGATAGATCATATCTTGGGTCACAAATCAAGCCTTGGTAAATTTAGGAAAATTGAAATCATATCAAGTATCTTTTCCAACCACAATGCTATGAGACTAGATATCAATTACAGGAAAAAAAACTATAAAAAATTCAAACACATGGAGGCTAAACAATACGCTACTGAATAACCAAGAGATCACTGAAGAAATCAAAGAGGAAATCAAAAAATACCTAGAAACAAATGACAGTGAAAACACGCAACCCAAAACTTATGGGATGCAGTACAAGCAGTTCCAAGAGGGAAGTTTATAACAATACAAATCTACCTCAAGAAACAAGAAAAATCTCAAATAAACAATCTAACCTTACACCTAAAGCAATTAGAGAAAGAAGAACAAAGAAACCCTAAAGTTGGCAGAAGGAAAGAAATCATAAAGATCAGATCAGAAATAAATGAAAAAGAAATGAAACAGTAGCAAAGATCAATAATACTAAAAGCTGGTTCTTCAAGAAGATAAACAAAATTGATAAACCATTAGCCAGACTCATCAAGAAAAAAAGGGAGAAGACTGAAACCAACAGAATCAGAAATGAAAACAGAGAAGTAACAACTGACACTGCAGAAATACAAAGGATCATGAGAGACTACTTCAAGGAACTGTATGCCCATAAAATGGACAACCTGGAAGAAATGGACAAATTAGTAGAAAAGTACAACCTTCTGAGACTGGACCAGGAAGAAATAGAAAATATAAACAGACCAATCACAAGCAGTAACATTGAAACTGTGATTAAAACTCTTCCATCAGGGCTTCCCTGGTGGCGCAGTGGTTGAGAGTCCGCCTGCTGATGCAGGGGATGTGGGTTCATGCCCCGGTACAGGAAGATCCAACGTGCCGCGGAACGGCTGAGCCCGTGAGCCATGGGCACTGAGCCTGCGCATCTGGAGCCTGTGCTCTGCAAAGGGAGAGGCCACAACAGTGAGAGGCCTGCGTACCACAAAAAAAAATCTTCCAACAAACAAAAGCCCTGGACCAGATGGCTTCAGAGGCGAATTCTATGAAACATTTAGAGAAGAGCTAATACCTATCTTTCTCAAACTCTTCCAGAATATAGCAGAGGGAGGAACACTCCGAATCTCATTGTACGAGGCCACCGTCACCCTGATACCAAAACCAGACAAAGATATCACAGAAAAAGAAAACTACAAGCCAATATCACTGATGACCATAGATGCAAAAATCCTCAACAAACTACTAGCAAACAGAATCCAACAGCACATTAAAAGGATCATACACCATGATCAAATGGGGTTTATCCCAGAGATGCAAGGATTCTTCAATGTATGCAAATCAATCAATGTGATACACCATATTAACAAATTGAAGGATAAACACCTTATGATAATCTCAATAGATGCAGAAAATGCTTTCAACAAAATTCAACACCCATTTATGATAAAAACTCTCCAGAAAGTAGGCATACGGGGAACCTACCTCAACATAATAAAGGCCATATATGACAAACCCACAGCCAACATCGTTCTCAGTGGTGAAAAGCTGAAACCATTTCCTCTAAGATCAGAAACAAGACAAGGTTGCCCACTCTTACCACTGTTATTCAACATAATTTTGGAAGTGTTAGGCATAGCCATCAGAGAAGAAAAAGAAATAAAAGGAATCAAATCAGAAAAGAAGAAGTAAAACTGTCACTGTTTGCAGAAGACATGATACTATACATAGAGAATCCTAAAGATGCTATCAGAAAGCTACTAGAGCTAATCAATGAATTTGGTAAAGTAGCAGGATACAAAATTAATGCACAGAAATCTCTTGCATTCCTATGCACTAATGATGAAAAATCTGAAAGAGAAATTAAGGAAACGCTACCGTTTATCATGGCAGCAAAAAGAATAAAATACCTAGGAATAAGCCTCCCTATGGAGACAAAAGACCTTTATGCAGAAAACTGTAAGACACCGATGAAAGAAATTAAAGATGATACAAACAGAGGGAGAGATATACCATGTTCTTGGATTGGAGGAATCAACATTGTGAAAATGATTATACTACCCACAGCAATCTACAGATTCAGTGCAATCCCTGTCAAACTACCACTGGCATTTTTCACAGAACTAGAACAAAAAATTTCACAATTTGTATGGAAACACAAAAGACCCCAAATAGCCAAAGCAATCTTGAGAATGAAAAATGGAGCTGGAGGAATCAGACTCCATGACTTCAGACTATACTACAAAGCTACAGTAATCAAGACAGTATGGTACTGGCACAAAAACAGAAATATAGATCAATGGAACAGGATAGAAAGCCCAGAGATAAACCCATGCACATATGGTCACCTTATTTTTGATAAAGGAGGCAAGAATATACAATGGAGAAAAGGCAGCCTCTTCAATAAGTGGTGCTGGGAAAACTGGACAGCTACATGTAAAAGTTTGGAATTAGAACACTCCCTAACACCATACACAAAAATAAACTCAAAATGGATTAAAGACCTAAAGATCAGGCCAGACACTATAAAACTCTTAGAGGAAAACATACGCACATCACTATGACTTAAATCACAGCAAGATCCTTTTTGACCCACCTCCTAGAGAAATGGAAAGAAAAATAAATGGGACCTAATGAAACTTAAAAGCATTTGCACAGCAAAGGAAACCATAAACAAGATGAAAATACAACCCTCAGAATGGGAGAAAATATTTGCAAATGAATCAACTGACAAAGGATTAATCTCCAAAATATACAAGCAGCTCATGCAGCTCAATATCAGAAAAACAAACAACCCAATCCAAAAATGGGCAGAAGACCTAAATAGACCTTTCTCCAAAGAAGATATACAGATTACCAACAAACATGTGAAAGGATGCTCAATATCACTAATCATTAGAGAAATGCAAATCAAAACTACAATGAGGTATCACCTCCCAGTGGTCAGAATGGCCATCATCAAAAAATCTAGAAACAGTAAATGCTGGAGAGGGTGTGGAGAAAAGGGAACCCTCTTGCACTGTTGGTGGGAATGTAAATTGATACAGCCACTATGGAGAACAGTATGGAGGTTCCTTAAAAAACTAAAATTAGAACTACCATATGACCCAGCAATCCCACTACTGGACATATACCCTGAGAAAACCATAATTCAAAAAGAGTCATGCACCCCAATATTCACTGCAGCACTTTTTACAATAGCCAGGACATGGAAGCAACCTAAGTGTCCATTGAAAGATGAATGGATAAAGAAGGTGTGGCACATATATACAATGGAATATTACTCAGCCATAAAAAGAAACGAAATTGAGTAATTTGTAGTGAGGTGTATAGAACTGGAGTCTGTCATACAGCGTGAAGCAAGTCAGAAAGGGAGAAACAAATACCGAATGCTAACACGTATATATGGAATCTAAAAAAAAAAAAAAAAAAAGGTTTGACAAACCTAAGGGCAGAACAGGAATAAAGAGGCAGATGTAGAGAATGGACTTGAGGACACTGACAGGGGGAAGGGTAAGCTGGGACGAAGTGAGAGAGTAGCATGGACATGTATACACTACCAAATGTAAAATAGATAGCTAGTGGAAAGCAGCTGCATTGCACAGGGAGATCAGCTCTGCTTTGTGACCACTTAGAGGGGTGGGATAGGGAGGGTGGGAGGGAGACGCAAGTCGGGGGGATATGGGGACATATGTATACATATAGCTGATTCACTTTGTTGTACAGCAGAAACTGACACGACATCGTAAAGCAATTACAGTCCAATAAATATGTTAAAAAAGGGATATATATTGTAATCCTTAGATGAACTATTAAGAAAATAATTTTTAAAATATAGCTAAACCATTAATAGAGGAAAGAGCAAGATCCAACTAAATGCTGTCTATAAGAGACGTATTTTATATTCAAAGAGCCAAATATTATTTTTTGTTTTGTTTTGTTTTTGCGGTACGTGGGCCTCTCACTGTTGTGGCCTCTCCCGTTGCGGAGCACAGGCTCTGGACGCGCAGGCTCAGTGGCCATGGCTCACGGGCCCAGCCGCTCCGTGGCATGTGGGATCTTCCCGGACTGGGGCACGAACCCGTGTCCCCTGCGTCGGCAGGCGGACTCTCAACCACTGCACCACCAGGGAAGCCCTGAGCCAAATAGTTTCAAAGTAAAAGGATGGAAAAGCAAGTAGTAACCATTAAAAAACTGGAGTGACTTGGTTAATATAAAATGTAGGCTTTAAGACAAGAAATATTACTACAGATAAAAGGAAGCATTGCATACTGATAAAGTTTTCAGTACCCCAGGAAGAAGTAACAACTATTAATATATAAATACCTAACACCAGGGCACGAAAATACATGTATCAAAGACTGACAGAATTAAAAGATAGGTAGACAGTTCAGTATTGTAGTGGTTGAAAATTTCAACATTCCTCTCTCAGTAATTGATAGAACTAGACAGAATATTCAAGACTTGAACAACACGAGCAAGCAACTAGACATAAATAACATAGAATGCGCCATCCAGCAACACCAGAATATACATTCTGTTCAAGTGCACGTGGAACTCTCTCCATATTAACTGTATTATAGGCCACAAAATAAGTCAAACTTTTTTTTATTTTTTTTTTGCGGTACACGGCCTCTCACTGTTGTTCCCTCTCCCGTTGCGGAGCACAGGCTCTGGACGTGCAGGCTCAGTGGCCATGGCTCACGGGCCCAGCCGCTCCGCAGCATGTGGGATCTTCTCGGACCGGGGCACGAACCCGTGTCCCCTGCATCGGCAGGTGGACTCTCAACCACTGTTCTACCAGGGAAGCCAAGTCAAACTATTTTGACTACAACAAAATTAAATAAGAAACCAGCAACAGAAGGTAATTTGAGATTTCCAAAATATTTTGAATTTCACAATATGCTTTTGGAAAAACAATGAATCAAAGGTGACATCACAAGGTAAATTAGAAAATGTGCTGAATTGAACGGGAGCAATAACCTAACATATCAAAATGTATGAGCTGTAGCTAAAGCAGTGCTTAGAGGGGCACTTAACACTTTAAATGCTTATATTAGAAAGGAAAGAGATCTAAAATCAACAATCTAAGCTTCCACTTCAAGAAGCTAGATAAATATGAGCATGTCAAACCTCAAGTAAATAGAAGGAAAGAAATAATAATGACCAGAGAATAAGTGAAATAAAAATCAGAAGAACAATACAGAAAATCCATGAAAACCAAAATGTAAACAATCAACAAAATTGATAACCATTTACCTAGAAAAACAAAAAGAAAGAAAAGAAACAAAAAACAAATTAACAAAATCAAGAAAAGGAAGGAGAATATCACTACAGATGCTACAGAAATCAAAAGGATTCTCAGGGAGTATTATGAACCAATTTATGCCAACAAATTTGACAAGTTAGATGAAATGGTTAATATCTTTTTTTTTCTTTTTATCTATTTATTTATTTTAACATCTTTATTGGAGTATAATTGCTTTACAGTGGTGTGTTAGTTTCTGCTTTATAGCAAAGTGAATCAGTTATACGTATACATATGTTCCCATATCTCTTCCCTCTTGCATCTCCCTCCCTCCCACCCTCCCTATCCCACCCCTCTAGGTGGTCACAAAGCACCGAGCTGATCTTCCTGTGCTATGTGGCGGCTTCCCACTAGCTATCTACCTTATGTTTGGTAGTGTATATATGTCCATGCCACTCTCTCACTTTGTCACAGCTTACCCTTCCCTCTCCCCATATCCTCAAGTCCATTCTGTAGTAGGTCTGTGTCTTTATTCCCGTCTTGCCCCTAGCTTCTTCATGTCTTTTTTTTTTTCTTGGATTCCATATATATGTGTTAGCTTACGGTATTTGTTTTTCTCTTTCTGACTTACTTTACTCTGTATGACAGATGGTTAATATCTTGAAAATAAACAAATTACCAAAACTCTCTCAAGAGAAAAACAAAAATATCAATAGACCTAAAATGCATAGCGATTGAATTAGTATGGTACGTCCCCTGCATGCGAACGACTTCGGTTCCGTGAGTGCATTCGTTAAGTCCAATTTGTTCGTAAGTCCACCAGTGTTAGCCTATGTACCCAGCTAACACAATTGGCTATATATTAATAGTACTGTACTATAATAAGTTTGTAATACTTTTCACACAAATAATACATAAAAAACAAACAAACACAAAAAATAAAGAAAACGTTTTTAATCTTATAGTACCTTGAAAAGTATAGTACTACAGTACAACAGCTGGCATACAGGGGCTGGCATCAGGTGAACAGGCAAGAAGAGTACTGACTGGAGGAGGGAGAGGAGGTGGGAGATGGTAGAGCTGAAGGATGGTCAGCAATAGGAGATGGAGGGCAGGCTCCACTTTCACTCATGCCTGATGTTGATGGCACAGGTTCTGGTTCCTTGCTGGAACCAGATGGACGTTTGCAGCTTTGAAAGTTCACAACTTGAAGGTTCGTATGTAAGGGACTTACTGCAATTTAAAATCTTTTTCAAAGAAAATCCCAGGCCCAGGTGGATCATTAGTAAATTTTATTAAACAGTTAGGGAAGACACAAACCAGTCCTATACAAATATTTTCAGGAGTAAAAAGGAGGAGAGAACACCTCCCGATTTGTTCTATGAGGCCAGTGTTTAGTGTGATAACAAAACTGATACCAAAGCCAAACAAAGATATCACAAGAAAAAAAACTCTGAAGCAATTATTTCTGATGAACGTAAATGCAAGAATCCTCAACAAAATATTAGCAAAGTGGAACCAGCAACATATATAAAAAATTATATACCATGACCAAATAGGATTTACTCCTTTAGTGCAAGAATGATTTTACATCTGAAAATCAATGCATATAGTATTTTATATTAATAGAAGGAAGAACAAAAACTGCACAATTTTCTCAATAGACACGGATAAATCTTTTGACAAATTCTAAGACCCATTTATGATAAAAACTCTCATCAAATTAAGAATATAAAGAAATGTCCTCTATCTGAAAAAGGGCATGTATGAAAAATCTACAGCTAACATTATACTTAATTGTGAATAACTAAAAACTTTCCCACTGAGATTGGGTATAAGGCAAGAATGTCCACTCTTACTACTGTTATTCACCTTTTACTGAATGTTCCAGCCAATGTGATAAGGCAAGGAAAATAAATTAAAAGCCTTTATGCTTTTGTGTATGGATAACCCTAAGTTTGTATGTATGCATGCATGTATATGCTAGAACTAATAAGTGAATTTTGCAAGGTTGCAAGATACAAAATCAATACACAAAAAGTAATTTTATTTCTGTATACTGACATTGAACTATCTGAAAATAAATTTAAGAAAGGAATTCCATTCACAAAAGTATTAAAAAGAAAAAAAAATCTCAGGAATAGGTACAACAAAAGAAGTGAAGGGGATATATACTAAAATAGTACAAAACATTACTGCGAGAAATTATAGAATATCTAAATTCATGGAGAGATGTACCATATTCATGGATTATAAGATGATGTTATTAAGATAGCAATTATCCCCAAAATTATCTATAGATTTAACAGAGTCCCTATCAAAATTCCAGCAGGCTTTATTCTTTTAGAATTTGACAAGTCAATCCTAGAGTTTATATGGAAATGCAAACAACTTAAATTAGCAAAACAATTTTGAAAACGAAAAGCCGGAAGATTTACACTGACTGATTTCAAACTTACTATAAGGCTACAGTCATCATACAATGTGGTATAAGGATAAACGTATAGATCAATGGAACAGAATGTAGTCTAGAAATAATCTCTTACATTTATGGTGAGCTGATTTTCAAAAAAGATGCAAACACAATTGAATCAGGGAAAGAATACTCTTTTAAACAAATTTTTTTGAGACAATTGGATATCCCTATGCAAAAATATGTAAATGAACTTAGATCCTTTATACTGTACACAAAAAAATGAATTCAAAATGGATCAAGGGCCTAAATGTAAGAGTAAGAACTATACTGTTTCTAGAAGGAAATATAGGAGAAAATCTTTGTGATCTTAGGTTAGGCAAAGATATGTTGAACTCTGATATAAAAACAATCTATAAATGACAAAATAGATAAATTGAACTTTATCAAAATTAAAATACATTACCCTTCAAAAGACACCATCAAGAAAATGAAAAGACAAGCCATAGACTAGGAGAAAATATTTGTAAATCACATATCTGATAAAGGACAGATTCAGAATATATAACTCTTACAACTCAGTAATAAAAAGACAACTCAATTAAAAAATGGGCAGATTTGAATAGGTGTTTCACCAACGACATGCAAATGGCTAATAAGCACATGAAAAGACGAAATCATTTGGGAAAGGTAAATTAAAACTACAGTGAAATATCACTACAGACCCACTAGATTGGCTGTTGTCAAAAAGTCTGACAGTATTGAGTGCTGGCAAGAAGATGGACAAACTGAAATCCTTCTACAATGCTCATGAGAATGGAAAATGTTACATCCAGTTTAGAAAAAGTTCGGCAGTTTCTGGACAAGTTATACTTACCATACTGTCCAGCATTTCCACTCCTCTGTGTCTACTCAGGAGAAATGAAGACACACAAATATTTACTTGTGAACATTCACAGCAGCATTATTTTTAATAACACAAATTTGGAAACACCCCAAATATTAACTAGGAAATGGATAAGCAAAATGTGGTATATCCGTATAGTAGTATACCACTTAGCAATAAAAAGGAATGAAGTCTGATACAGGAAGAAACATGAATGAATCTCAAAACTATTATATTAAGTAAAAGAAACCAGACACAAAAGACTATATATTGTGTGATTCCATTTATATAAAATTTCTAAAAAAAGAAAAATTATAGAGATGGTTGCCTAGGGCTGGGAGACGGGATTGATTGTGCACAGCATGAGGGCGTTTTGGGGGTAAGAGACATGTTCTAAAACTGCACTGTGGTGACTATTCCATTATTGTATAAATTTACCAAAAATCATTGAACTGTACACTTACAATGGGTGAATTTTATGGTACAAAAATTATACTTCAGTAAACCTGTTAAAAGTCACATAGCAAAAAATACATAATAGATAATTATAAGGATAATAATTCAGCCTGTCACAGTAAACACACATGTTGTTGTGGCCTCTTCCGTTGCGGAGCACAGGCTCCGGACGCGCAGTCTCAGTGGCCATGGCTCACGCGCCCAGCCGCTCCGCGGCATGTGGGATCTTCCCGGACCAGGGCACGAACCCGTGTCCCCTGCATCAGCAGGCGGACTCTCAACCACTGCGCCACCAGGGAAGCCCAACACACATCTTTTTTTAAATAAAAGAAACTTGCTGGTGAATTTCTTGAGGCAAACTTGAATTGCTACCTTCTACAGCCCGTACTTAATATTGTCTTCAACCACACTTTACATCCACATCTTTGTGGTTCCCCACTGCATCCCTGGCAATTAGCACAGGGCATATAGTAGGTGTTTAATAAGTATTTTTTGAATGATATGAAGAAAGGATGTCTTGAAACTCTAATTTTCAGTATCTATTATGCAGCAAAACCACACTCCATTTTCCAGTAATACCTAGTTGCATCGTAATTTTAGAATATTGTCAATTTTTAAAAAAGTTTTAATGCTTTAGTGCTCTTGCCAAGGAAGACACATCTGTAACTCAAATCATCCTAGCTACGGACTACTAACTATTTAGACTCTTACGAAGTCCTGCAGCTTCTCTTGGCAGCCCAGGGAATATCTCTCGTGTGCTTAAGTGCAGTTTGCCCTCCTGTTATTCTCACTGCTCTTCTGGACTGAGTGGTTTCCTTGCTGCAGCTATTCTCACTCTTCCAGGTATGGTGGATGGTGCTTCGTCTCAGTTGGCCCTCTGACCTAACTGTGAGCAAGCACCACAAGGCTGTATCATCAAACCACTGGGCCCGGCAGAGTGGTAACGAGAAGGACTGTGTCCGTCTGTGCTACTCCACCACTGAGCGTTGGCCATGTCAGTCATGCCCTGGAGGTGCACCAGGCTCTCAGCACATCAAAGCTTTGGGGAGCCCCTACTGTGGAACTGGAGAAGATGCCTCCCTACCTCTTGGGTTGCATTGTGTTAGAAGTGTCCTGAGACAGTTCTGTTTAAGCCCTAAAGTGTTAGACAGTTTAGAGAGATTTTAGTTTTACTCATAGCCTTTTTTCTCCTTAGGATTCCAACCTGCACCAAAGGAGGGGTTTGGGAAGAGGTGTGCTTAGTCTGAATCATGGTGGTCTCAGAATCCCTATTCTCCTCCGACTTGAGGGGTCAGTCTTGTATTTTAGGATCCACTGACAAGGGTGCTCCCTCAGCTTGACAAACACATTCGGATGTGCCTGAAAACACAGCAATGGATGAGGCTCAGTAGTGAGCTTTACTATTGATACATTTGGAAATTTACCATTATTATTAAGAAGTCCCTAGTACAGCCCCTTGGACAATGGACATTTTCAAAAACTATTGGACCTACTTTTTAAAAAATCTTGTTAAAATTGTCTTTATTTAAATACCAGAAGCCTAAACTATACAATTAGTTGATAACATATTATTTACAATTGTGATAGTGGAAGAATTTCTTCTCCTTTCCTGGATTATGGCTGCTTGAGCAAGATGATAAATAGAACGTAAATGGTAAATGTCACAGTGAGGAGTATATTTTGCATAATCACTGTGACTTTAAGCATGATCTTCTTCAGAAATCGGCCTCTGGCATATGTTGAACCTCTGCTGTGTCACAGGCCGTTAATTGCTTCCCCAAATGTATCATCTATTTGTCCCTTTGTGACCAAATCCTTGCAGTGGACCCAGCTGAAAACATTATTTCCCAGCCTCCCTTGCAGATTGATGTGGCCAATGAGATATAAGTGGAAGAAAACCTTTAGGAAGCTTCCTTAAAGGTAAGGGGATGAGCATTCTTTCTTCTTTCTTCCTGGCGATGTGACAGCTGGAATTAGAAGTCATGTGTTAGGAAGATTGAGAAGAAAGATGCAATGAGCCTGGTCCTCTAAAGACTTTGAGGACGTACCGTGGTGACTCTCGTCTGCGTGCATATGCCTTCTTTTAGGGTTAAGGGAGAAATAATGGTCTATATTGTTTAAGACACTCTTTGTTTGTTTGTCTTTTCTGGAATACACAGCCAAGGGTTATTGCTAAAGAATACATCTGTTAAACACAAGAGGAAGATGAACTGTCCCTGATATCAGAAGAATAAAGCACCTGACTATTATCAGGTATGGTTCATTATGAAACAACATCTCAAAGGGCAGCTGTTACAGCATCCAGTTTATCTGAAGCATTTCATATATTAGTTAAAAATAAATGATTACATTTGTGAATCATGGAGTCATAAATGGCTCTGAAATGATGCTGAGCTAAATACCAAACTTCTGAGATTGAAGTTAGAGAGGATAATTCTCTTTCCCGTGCTGTGCCTCCTGGGGCCTTTGTTAAGAACAGTGCTAAATAAACCCCATTTCTAATCGATGAAAAGAATATCATATTGCCGTATGTCAATTGTCTTACTTCTTCTGCCTCTAAGGGAGGGCTATTTATCTGTTAAAAAATAATACGTCAATAATATAAGAAATTTAGACAGTAATAAGGTACAAGGATCCTTAAACACTAAAACCTCCATTTATTGTTCCATAGATTAAATGGAGGAGTTTAAATTCTTAACTAAGAATTTTTTCAGATTTATTGAGGTATAATTGACAAATAAAATTGTTAGATATTTAAAGTATACAACATGATGATTTGATATACATTTGCATTGTGAAAGGATTCCCCCCATGGAGTTAATTAACATATTTGCCTCACATATTTACATTTTTTAATGTCTATTTATTTATTTTTTCTTTATTTTCTTTCTGAGATATAGTAGATTTATTATATTACATTAGTTTCAGTATACAACATAGTGATTCAAACTTTTTATAAATTATACATCATTTAAAGTTATTATAAAATATTGGCTATATTCCCTGTGCTGTACAATATATCCTTGGAGCTTATTTATTTTATACATATTAGTTTGTACCTCTTAAACCCCTTCTCCTACCTTGCCCCTTCCCCTTTTCTTCTCCCCACTGGTAACCACTAGTTTGTTCTTTCTATCTGTGAGTCTGCTTTTTTTTTTTTTTTGTCTGCTTCTTTTCTGTTCACTAGTTTGTTGTATTTTAGATTTCACATATAAGTGATAATATACAGTATTTGTCTTTCTCTGTCTGACTTATTTCACTGAGCTTAATACCCTCCAGGTCCATCCATGTTGTTGCAAAAGGTAAAATTTCATTCCTTTTTTATGGCTGAGTAGTATACCTGTGTGTGTGTGTGTGTGTGTGTGTGTGTGTGCCACATCTTTCTTTAGGCATTCATCTGTTGATGGACACTTAGGTTGCTTCCATATCTTAGCTATTGTAAATAGTGCTGCTATGAACATTGGGGCACATGTATCTTTTCAATTTAGTGTTTTCATTTTTTTCAGGATATATGCCCAGGAGTAGAATTGCAGGATCATATGGTAGTTCTACTTTTAGTCTTTTGAGGAACTCATACTGTTTTCCACAGTGACTCCACGAATTTACATTTCCAACAGTGTACCAGATTCCCTTTCTCCACATCCTCACCAACATTTGTTAGTTGTGTTCTTTTTGATGATAGCCATTCTGACATGTGTGAGGTGATAGCTCACTGTGGTTTGGATTTGCATTTCTCTGATGATTATCAATACTGAGCATCTTTTCATTTGCCTGTTGGCCTTATATATGTCTTCTTTGGAAAAATGTCTATTTAGGTCTTAAGCCCATTTTTTATTTGGGTTGTTTGTTTTTTTTGATGTTGAGTTGCATGAGCTGTTTATTATATATATATATATATATATATATAAGCCCCTTATTGGTCGTATCACTTGCTGCTGCCAGTGTCTATGTCCTCAGCGTGAGCTCCAGTTGCCTCCTGTCTCTCCAGGAGACTCCCAGATCAGCAGGTAGGTCTGACTCAGGTTCCTTTCAAACTACTGCTTCTCCCCCTGAGTCCCAGAGTGTGTGAAATATTGTGTGTGCCCTTTAAGAGTGGAATCTCTATTTCCCACAGCCCTCAGGGTCTCCCAAAATAAGACCCGTTGCCTTCAAAGCCAAATGCTGTGGAGGCTCGACTTCCTGGTGCAGGACCTTGGGGCTGGGGAGCCTGATGTGGGGTTCAAATCCCTTGCTCCTTAGGGAGAACCTTTTCAATTCTAATTACTCTCCCATTTGTAAGTCACCCACGGGGGAGCTTGGGTCTTGACTAAGCTGCAGCTCTGCCCCTCCTGTCCATCTCGTGGTGATTCCTTCTTCATATCTTTAGTTGTAGAAGATCTTTTCTGTTGGATTCTGGTCTTTCTCATCAGTAGTTGCTCTGTAAATAGTGGTAGTTTTGGTGCGCCCACGGGAGCAGCTGAGCTCAGCATCTTCCTGCTCCACCATCTTGGCCAAGCTCCCCCAACCTTTTTTTTTTTTTTTTTTCTGGTGCGAACATTCAAGTTCTCTTTTTCTTAGTAGATTCCAGTTATACAACACAGTGTCATCAACTATAGTTATCATGCTATATATTAGATCCTCAGACCTTATTAAAAGAAATTTTTTTGTGCCTACCACAGTGCCTAGTATATTTTAGTCTATCTATTTATTTATTTTAAAATTATTATAATAATAATAACCAACCAGATTATTAATTCCCAGAAGATAGGAGCTATATCTTAAGTGTGTAGCCCAAGACATTTGCCTATAATAATCACAGTCATAATATGCCAAAGGTAAATTAAAACACAATTAAAATGAAAACCCTCATAATAATACCACAGGACATTTTGGGATTCAGATATTGTAGGGGCTGGATTCGTGCTTCCATTTATTTGAGTTTGGGTGCCTTGGCATCTTAAACTGGTGCATTCTAACCAAGAGGTTTCTTTTCCACCCAAATTTACATAAGAGTGGAGGATCCTCTTAGAAGATGGGCTGGTACCCTGACCACTGCATCTCCAGCTGAGGTTCGAATACATAAAATCATACCTATTGTATGGGAGTGGCTCCAGTTGAAGCTGGTTGCAGAATAGGACAATGGGACTCCTGAGAATAAACTATACACAAAGTAGAGGTGAGTCTGAAATAAAACCTGGGTTCAATATCTAGATATCTACAAGGAAAAAAAAATTATTACCAGGGAGTGATGGCTCTGGGTGAAGAGTATGGACAAGCATAAAGTTCATCCTTGCCCAGTGTATTAGTTTCCTAGGGCTGCTGTAGCAAATTACTACAAACTTGCTGGCTTAAAACAGCAGAAATTTATTCTGTCACAGCTCAGGAGGCCAGGATTCTGAAATCAAGGTGCTGGTAGGGCCCTGCTCTTTCTGAAGGCTCTAGGGGAGGATCCTCCCTTGCTTCATTCAGCATCTGGTGGCAGTATAACTCCAATCTCTGCCTCTTGTCGGCTTGAGAATAATACTATGAGGTTCAAGGTCCTCCCTCTCTGCCTGTGGCTCCACCATCATCCTCTCCATCCTTAGTTACAGGTCCCTTGTGCTCTATGCCCTTGGAGATGGCTCCATTGTCTTTGACCTCTGGTCCCATGGCGGTCCCGCCTTCTGAGTCATTCTTCTTTTTTTTTTTTCTTAAGAATAGCTCATGTTCACAGCTGAGTGGCTGTATGAATCTATTTATTTCCTGTAGAATTTCAGGAGCAGACAACCTTTTTACATTTTGTCCAGTCTCCATACCTGTTGATCCAAGTTGTCAATGTTTGTGCTGGTATAATATTATCAAAACCCTTGTGGGCCTCCTACATACGTCAGGGGGGTTCATACCATCATACAAGAGAGTTCTTTACTGATTCCTCCTGGATAACCTCATCTCTATTCTTGGCTCCTGTTGAGATGGTTGATTGGAAAATGAGTCACACACCTAAAATCTCTTCCACAAAATGTTGTCCAGCTACGCTCTCGGCTTTTTCTCCAGAGCAGGCTCTCTCTACAGTGAATTTCCTAATTTTAGCATCCTTTGCAATATGGATAGGCTGAAAACCTCTCAAATCATCAAGTACTGGTTTCTTTTTCCTTAGCAGTTCCTCCCTCAATTTATTTTTTTCTTCTTGCATTTTACAATAAGCAGCAAAAACAAACTAACAAAGAAACAAACCCTAAAATCCAAAAACCAGGCATTTTGCTTGGAAATGTCCTCATCTAAATACTCAAGTTCATTTCTTGTAAGTTCTGCTTTTCCAAAGTAGAACACAGGTCACCCAAGTTCTGCCACCTTTTAACAAAGATTGCCTTTCCTCCAGTTTCCAGCAACATGTTCTCATTTCCTTCTGATATCTCACCAGAAATACCTTTAACATTCATATTTCCACTAATTATCTCCATGAAGCAACCTAGTATTTTTCTGTCGAGCACCTCAGAATTCTTTCAGCCTCTGCCCAAAACCCAAACCCAAAGCCACTACCACATTTTTAGGTATTTGTTACAGCAGCACCTCATTTCTCAATGCCAAAATTTGTATTAGAGTTCTACCAGAGAAACAGAAACAGTAGGAGGTCCAGAAATCTTGTTCTATCTATCTATCTATCTATCTATCTATCTGTCTCTCTATCTCTCTATCTATCTATCATGTATCTGTCGATCTATCATCTGTCATCTACTGTGTATCCATCATTCATCTATTTCAAGAAATTGGCTTATGCTGGTTGGCTTATGCTTATTTTGGCAAGTCCAAAATCTGTAGAGCGTGTCAGCAGACTGGAAACTCTCTGATAGGAGCTGACACTGCTATCCATGGGCAGATTCTCTTCTTCAGAGAAAATTAGTTTCGCACTCTTCATTTTATTTTATTTTATTTTATTTTTTAACATTTTTATTGGAGTATAATTGCTTTACAATGGTGTGTTAGTTTCTGCTGTATAACAAAGTGAATCAATTATACATATACATATGTTCCCATATCTCTTCCCTCTTGCATCTCCCTCCCTCCCACCTTCCCTATCCCACCCCTCTAGGTGGTCACAAAGCACCGAGCTGATCTCCCTGTGCCATGCAGCTGCTTCCCACTAGCTATCTGTTTTACATTTGGTAGTGTATATATGTCCATGCCACTCTCTCACTTTGTCACAGCTTACCCTTCCCCCTCCCCATATCCTCAAGTCCATTCTCTAGTAGGTCTGTGCCTTTATTCCCGTCTTGCCCCTAGGTTCTTCATGACCATTTTTTTCCCCCTTAGATTCCATATATATGTGTTCGCATACGGTATTTGTTCTTCTCTTTCTGACTGACTTCACTCTGTATGACAGACTCTAGGTCCATCCACCTCACTACAAATAACTCAATTTCGTTTCTTTTTATGGCTGAGTAATATTCCATTGTATATATGTGCCACATCTTCTTTATCCATTCATCTGATGATGGACACTTAGGTTGCTTCCATCTCTTGGCTATTGTAAATAGAGCTGCAATGAACATTTTGGTACATGACTCTTTTTGAATTATGGTTTTCTCAGGGTATATGCCTAGTAGTGGGATTGCTGGGTCATATGGTAGTTCTATTTGTAGTTCTTTAAGGAACCTCCATACTGTTTTCCATAGTGGCTGTATCAATTTACAACCCTCAGCAGTGCAAGAGGGTTCCCTTTTCTCCACACCCTCTCCAGCATTTATTGTTTCTAGAATTTTTGATGATGGCCATTCTGACCACTGGGAGGTGATACCTCATTGTAGTTTTGATTTGCATTTCTCTAATGATTAATGATGTTGAGCATTCTTTCATGTGTTTGTTGGCAATCTGTATATCTTCTTTGGAGAAATGTCTATTTAGGTCTTCTGCCCATTTTTGGATTGGGTTGTTTGTTTTTTTGTTATTGAGCTGCATGAGCTGCTTGTAAAGTTTGGAGATTAATCCTTTGTCAGTTGCTTCATTTGCAAATATTTTCTCCCATTCTGAGGGTTGTCTTTTGGTCTTGTTTATGGTTTCCTTTGCTGTGCAAAAGCTTTGAAGTTTCATTAGGTCCCATTTGTTTATTTTTGTTTTTATTTCCGTTTCTCTAGGAGGTGGGTCAAAAAGGATCTTGCTGTGATTCATGTCATACAGTGTTCTGCGCATGTTTTCCTCTAAGAGTTTGATAGTTTCTGGGCTTACATTTAGGTCTTTAATCCACTTTGAGCTTATTTTTGTGTATGGTGTTAGGGAGTGTTCTAATCTCATAGTTTTACATGTAGCTGTCCTGTTTTCCCAGCACCACTTATTGAAGAGGCTGTCTTTTCTCCACTATATACTCTTGCCTCCTTTTTCAAAGATAAGGTGACCATATGTGCGTGGGTTTATCTCTGGGCTTTCTATCCTGTTCCATTGATCTATATTTCTGTTTTTTGTGCCAGTACCATACTGTCTTGATTACTATAGCTTTGTAGTATAGTCTGAAGTCATGGAGTCTGATTCCTCCAGCTCCATTTTTCATTCTCAAGATTGCTTTGGCTATTCGGGGTCTTTTGTGTTTCCATACAAATTGTGAAATTTTTTGTTCTAGTTTTGTGAAAAATGCCAGTGGTAGTTTGATAGGGATTGTATTGAATCTGTAGATTGCTTTGGGTAGTAGAGTCATTTTCACAATGTTGATTCTTCCAATCCAAGAACATGGTATATCTCTCCATCTATTTGTATCATCTTCAATTTCTTTCATCAGTGTCTTATAATTTTCTGCATACAGGTCTTTTGTCTCCTTAGGTAGGTTTATTCCTAGATATTTTATTCTTTTTGTTGCAATGGTAAATGGGAGTGTTTTCTTGATTTCACTTTCAGATTTTTCATCATTAGTGTATAGGAATGCCAGAGATTTCTGTGCATTAATTTTGTATCCTGCATCTTTACCAAATTCATTGATTAGCTCTAGTAGTTTTCTGGTAGCATCTTTGGGATTCTCTGTGTATAGTATCATGTTATCTGCAAACAGTGACAGCTTTGCTGCTGCTTTTCTGATTTGGATTCCTTTTATTTCCTTTTCTTCTCTGATTGCTGTGGCTAAAACTTCCAAAACTATGTTGAATAAGAGTGGTGAGAGTGGGCAACCTTGTCTTGTTCCTGATCTTAGTGGAAATGGTTTCAGTTTTTCACCATTGAGGACGATGTTGGCTGTGGGTTTGTCATATATGGCCTTTATTATGTTGAGGAAAGTTCCCTCTATGCCTACTTTCTGGAGGATTTTTATCATAAATGGGTGTTGGATTTTGTCGAAAGCTTTCTCTGTATCTATTGAGATGATCATATGGATTTTCTCCTTCAGTTTGTTAATGTGGTGTATCACGTTGATTGATTTGCGTATATTGAAGAATCCTTGCATCTCTGGGATAAACCCCACTTGATCTTGGTGTATGATCCTTTTAATGCACTGTTGGATTCTGTTTGCTAGTATTTTGTTGAGGATTTTTGCATCTAGGTTCATCAACGATATTGGCCTGTAGTTTTCTTTCTTTGTGACATCCTTGTCTGGTTTTGGTATCAGGGTGATGGTGGCCTCGTAGAATGAGTTTGGGAGTGTTCCTCCCTCTGCTATATTTTGGGAGAGTTTGAGAAGGATAGGTGTTAGCTCTTCTCTAAATGTTTGGTAGAATTCGCCTGTGAAGCCATCTGGTCCTGGGCTTTTGTTTGTTGGAAGATTTTTGATCACAGTCTCAATTTCAGTCGCACTTTTTACAAAGCAGCTTTATTGAGATATAATTCACATGCCATAAACTTCACCCACTTAAAGTGTACAATTCAGTGGTTTTTAGTGTATTCACAGATATGTGCAACCATCTCCACAGTCAATTTTACAATTGTTTTCATTACCTCAAAAAAGAAACTCCATATTCTTTAGCTTTCACTTCCCATTTCCCCATTCCCTAAAGCTACTTCGCTGACGTACAAGGCTAAGGAACCACTAATCTACTTTCTGTCTCTGCAGATCTACCTGTTTTGGAATTTTATGTACTTGGAGTTGTATAGCATGTGGTCTTTTGTGACTGGATTCTTTCACTTAGCATGGTATTTTTGAGGTTCTTCTATGCTGTGACATGTATCAATACTTCAGTCCTTTTTATGGCTGAGTAATATTCCAGTTAATGGATTGTTAGATTCAGATGAATTATCCATTCACTTGTTGATGGACACTTGGGGTGTTTCCACCTTTGGGCTAGTATGAACCATGCTGCTATAAACATTTGTGTACAATTTTCCATGTGGGCATATGGTTCTCATTTCTCTTGGGTCTATACCTAAGAGTGGAATTACTAGATCATATGCTAACTCATGTTTAATCATTTGACGAGCTGCCGGACTATATCCAAAATAGTTGGGCCATTTTATATTTTCACCGGCAATGCATAAGACTTCCAGTTTCTCCATATTCTCATCACTTGTTGGCTATCTGTCTTTTTGATTCTAGCCATCTTAGTAGGTGTGAAGTGGTATCTCATTGTGGTTTTAACTTAGTAATTATGTTGAGCATCCTTTTGCATGCTTATTGGCTACTATATATCTTCTTTGGAGAGATGATTATTTGGGTACTTGGCCCATTTTTTATTGGGTTCTCCTATTAGTGAGTTGTAAGCATCCTTTATATAGCATATAAAGTATCTTATTAAATATACAACTTGCAAATATTTTCTCCCATTATGTGGGTTGTCTTTTCACTTTCTTGATGGTGTTCCTTGAATCACTAAAGTTTTAAATTTTGATTAAGTCTAATTTCTTTTTCTTCTGTTGCCTGTGTTTTTGTTGTCTTACCTAAGAATCCTTTGATAAACACAAGGTCATGAAGATTTTTCCCCTACATTTTCTTCTGAGTTATAGTTTTTGCCTTTATATTTAGGTTTTTGGTTCATTTTGAGTAAAATTTTGTATATTGTATAAGATGAAGTTCCAACTTCATTTTTTGCGCAAGACTATCCAGGTGTCCCAGCACCATTTGTTAAGAAAACTGTTGTTTCCCATTGAATGGTCTTGGCACCCTTGTCAAAAATCAGTTTGCTATAGATAGATGAGTTTATTTCTGGGCTCTCATTTCTATTTTGTTGGTCTATATGTTTATCTTTGTCGGCACTGTCTTGTATACCATTGCTTTGTAAATACATTTTGAAGTTGGGAGGTGTGAGTTCTTTCTTCGTTTTCAAGATTGCTTTTTTGCTGAGGCCTTTGCACTTGCATATCAATTTTAGAATCATCTTGTCAGTCTGTACCAAGTCAGCTGGTATTTTGACAGAGATTGTATTGAATCTGTAGTTCAATTTGGAGAGTATTTCCATTTAACAATCTTAAATCTTCCAATCCATAAACATGGTGTTATTCCATTTATTTAGATCTTTAGGTACTCTCCACAATCTTTTGTAGTTTTCAGAATATGTTTTGCATTACTTTTGTTCAAATTTATTCCTAAGTAATTTATTTTATTTTTTGGTGCTATTGTGAATGGAATTTTTTTCTTAATTTCATTTTCAGATTGATCATAGCAGCTGCATAGCACAGGGAGATCAGCTCAGTGCTAGAGGGGTGGGATAGGGAGGGTGGGAGGGAGACGCAAGAGGGAGGAGATACGGGGATATATGTATATGTATAGCTGATTCACTTTGTTATAAAGCAGAAACTAACACACCATTGTAAAGCAATTATACTCCAATAAAGATGTTAAGAAAAAAAGTGTATAGAACTACAATTCATTTTTGTATATTGATCTTGTATCTTATAATCTTGCTGAACTCATTTATTAGTTCTAACATTTTTTTCAAGTGGATTCCTTAGTATTTTTCTAGATATAGAAATATAGAAAAGATGACAAGTTATGATAGATCATATCTTTTTTTAATAAAAATGTTCTGTATCTTTTAAAAAATATTTACTTGGTTGTGCTGGGTCTTAGTTGTGGCAAGTGGGCTCCTTAGTTGAGGCTCCTGGGCTCCTTAGTTGTGGCATGCATGTGGGATCTAGTTCCCTGACCAGGGATCAAACCTGGGGCCCCTGCATTGGGAGGGCAGAGTCTTTTTTTTTTTTAACATCTTTATTGGAGTATAATTGCTTTACAATGGTGTGTTAGTTTCTGCTTTATAACAAAGTGAATCAGTTATACATATACACATGTTCCCATATCTCCTCCCTCCTGCGCCTCCCTCCCTCTCACCCTCACTATCCCACCCCTCTAGGCGGTTATAAACCACCTAGCTGATCTTGTGCTACGTGGCTGCTTCCCACTAGCTATCCACTTTAGGCTTGGTAGTGTATATATGTCCATGCCACTCTCTCACCTCATCACAGCCTACCCCTCCCCCTCCCCATATCCTCAAGTCCATGCTCTAGTAGGTCTGTGTTTTTATTCCCGTCTTACCCCTAGGTTATTCATGACCTTTTTTTTTTTCTTAGATTCCATATATATGTGTTAGCATATGGTATTTGTTTTTCTCTTTCTGACTTACTTCGCGAGGGCAGAGTCTTAACCACTGCGCCACCAGGGAAATCGCGATAGATCATATCTTAACACAACATTGTAAATCAACTATATGTCAGTAAAAAAATATATTGAAAAAAAAGATCATGTCATTTGTGAATATAGTTTTATTTCTTCCTTTCCACTTTGGATACTATTTAGTTCCTTTTCTTGGCTAATTGCCGTAGCTAGAAGATCAAGTAATACGTTGAATAGAAGTGGTGACAGCAGACATCCTATCTTGTTCCTGACCTGAAGCATCTTACCTTTCACCTTTAAGTATGATATTGCCGTGGGTTTAGTTTTGTTCTTAAAGCCTTTTAATTGATTGGATGACCTGTCACCCAGATTACTGAGGATCTCTCCTTTACTTAAAGTCAACTGATTATAGATGTTAACTGCATCTACAAAATACCTTCACAGCAATGCCTAGATTAGTATTTAACTGAACAACTGGGTAACTATAGCCTAGACAAATTGACAGATTTACTATCACATGCAGGTTCTTTGAAAGGTGGGTATACTCTGAGAGCAAGTGGCTATGTGTATGAAATGAGACATAATAGTAAAATCCACAATGTTTTGGAACTCCTTGGTGTCAAACTCTAAGAGGATTTAAAAAGGGGAAGCTCTCCATTTCTCATTTTACAAGAGTGTTGTCAAGGGCCTCAGCTCTGAGGTGCAGCATCAGGGTTTTGGTTTCACTAACATCAGATTTTTTAGGTGGTATCATCTTTTCCCTGAACTTCAACTTGATGAGTATCCTACAACCAACTCAAATGTAAAATATAAAAACAGAATTCATTCTCCCTTCTACCCTCTACCTCCTCTTTTTCTCTACTTTTTGCTTCTGTTCTAGTCTCTGCCTCAATGCACGGTACCATCGAATACCTAATTTCTTAATTCAGAATCCTCAGAATCATCCTACATTCCACTCTCTTGCTTAATTTCTCATTTAATTACTATTAAGTTTCATAAATTCTTTCCTCTCAATTTTTTTTCCAGACTAACTACCTCCATTTCATCCCCTCCATTACTGTGTTAGGTCAGTGTCCATATAGTCTTCTCTGGACCCTACAGTGAATCCTCCACACCACTGCAAGAATGACTTTTCTGAAGTCCTAATCTAACGACCCAAATGTTCTGCTTAAAACCCATCATTAGCTACCCACTGCAGAAACTCCAAACCTCAGGGTGTGGTAAACAGGGTCTCAAAGCCTGTATACCTGCGTCGCATCCGAAGCCCTACCTGTCATTCAGCATCACTGTTGTACCCAGTTGTTTAGGTTCCCATCTTCACCACCTACTCCCACCAAACAAGTGTCAGTGCTCCAGCCACATCCAAGTATTTGCATTTCTCTAAACCTGTTACATTGTTCCATATCCCTGTATTTTTGCTCTGGCTCGTACATCTGTGTTTTTTTGTTTTTGTTTAATTTTTATGGAGTATGGTTGCTTTACACTGTTGTACTAGCCTCCACTGCACAACAAAATGAATCAGCCATACACAGACAGATATCCCCTCCCTTTTGGACTTCTCTCCCATTTAGGTTACCACAGTGCATTAGGGTTCCATCTGTTTTGAATGCTCTCCTGTTCCTACTGCGCATCTCTGCCTTCACACGTATAGGAGGGCGCATAGTTATCTTCTAAGACTCAATATCTACAGGATGTGGAGGAAAAGAAGTGTCTTCAAAGAAGGCTGAGGAAGAATTATGCATGAGAAGATATGTGAAAAAAGTCCTGTGTCCTGAATAGGTTTAGGAAATGACACTGTTACTCAAAAGAGACTGAGAGGGTTTCCCTGGTGGCGCAGTGGTTGAGAGTCCGCCTGCCGATGCAGGGGACGCGGGTTCGTGCCCCGATCCGGGAAGATCCCACATGCCGCGGAGCGGCTGGGTCCGTGAGCCATGGCCGCTGAGCCTGCGCGTCCGGAGCCTGTGCTCCGCAACGGGAGAGGCCACAACAGTGAGAGGCCTGCGTACCGCAAAAAAAAAAAAAAAAAAAAAGAGACTGAGATTACAAAATATCCAAACAAAATATTTCCTTGGGATTCTAAGAAGTTGGCAAACTTTTATTTACTTTTAGATTCGACCTTATATTAGAATGTATCATACATATATACAGGTGCTTCGTAAAGTCCTGATGTAGCTTTTTAAAGGTTGATAACTTGGGTTGTAGGTATGACAGAAACACTGTATGTATATTAAAGTCAAAAAAATTTTTTCTTTTAAAAAGTGATACCGACTTTAATTCCATAGCCAGAATTTTCCATTATCTTCTTGTGTATGGCCACCATTTGGGTTACTTGTCACGGGACCTGCAATTAGTATATATTGTTATAACTGCATAATATGGCTGTCCTAGAGTTTGATAAATTCACTTCTGGACTTCTGCATAGGTTATTTCTATCATAAATCCCAACGAAGTTATTAAACTTCAAGATGCACAGAGGAAAAAAATAGAATACACAAGGGCTTTAGGAAGGCTCCGAATGTATTTACGTGTATATATGTGCGTGTCCAGTATGCGTATGTGCATGTAAATATTCATGCATGTACAACACACTTTTCTAGTGTGATTTTAAGTTCCTTTTTTCCCCTACCCTGTCCTGAGTGGAATGAGGTTTAGCTTGTCATCATCTTTCTTAGACTAAACATTTATACCCTTGAATACTGTTACTAAGCCATCTCTTGGCCTATTCACTGTGCAAAAATTATCTAGTTCTTTCATTTGCCTTCATCCTGTTTCCCAAATGTGAAATAATTCCATTCTAGGGGATGCTGTCAAATACATGTCAGGCTTCAGGGGTACAAAAATGGGATTCTCTATTTCAGGAAATAGCACTGAAAGGTAGAATGGAGAAGGATTATTCTTCCCCGGTGTCTTCTAGGAGATGCTTGTATTTATTCAAATATTAAAACGATTGCAGCAATAATGATACCATTTTGCATGTTAGGTGTCATTTGAGAAATTTAAAAACACTTAAAATTTTTGAACAGAACAATGCAATCTGGTTGTTGTGCACTTCAGAAAACTGAAAACTGAAGATTCTTAAAATCCTGGCATTTTTTTCTAAAGCGAAAAGTGGTCCCTGGCTTCAACAGTGTATGGGATGTGGCATTTACTGATAAGCGAACCAGAGTGAAGGACCTATTTTCCTATAAGATTACATTCCAGTTACTGCTCAAGCACATTTTTCATTATACAAATTGTACTTCTGTGATTTTATTATCTTTGACTAGTTTTAATATCAGGAATACTTTACTCTCCAGAAAGATTTTAGTAGTACTTTCTCAAAAAAGGGAGACTATTCCAAACAATAAGGTCCCCTTAAATCTGTGTGGAAATGAACAGACCGAAACTTCAGTTCTATAAGATTACTGCATAGTAGAAAGTGGAAAGAAGGATCAGCTATATTGATGGGAACTGTCAAGAATTAGTCTGTGGTTTATACATTTGAGTGCTTCTCTGTGTGTATATAACAAGGGCGAAGTGGCCTGAAAGAGGAAATGTTAATTCCCCATTGGCCATATATTCTGGATCCCAGATCCCACTTGGGAAGGAGGAGAAGGTATTATCCTTCCCTACTCACGCCCACCGGAAGGCTGAGATGTCTCTGGGCAGGACTATGGAGAGAGCAGGAATGAGAGAGGGAGGAACAATTGTGTGTTTTCCCACTTCTGGATGAGCCCCGCTTCTGTGAACTTGGTAGGGGTCCACAATAAGTTGCACGGAGACTTTGCTGAAAAGAAGGGATGTATATGGAAGAAGTGAGGTAAGGACGCATGTTTAATAAACAGCTGTAAGAACATCGATGCATTCACTTTCTTCCCTAAAAAGATGAGAGGAAGTTGAAATAAACGTAAGCAAGGGGAACTCCGTGTCAAAATCTACTTCCCATGATGACTAAATACCTTATTCTCAAGTGCCTTATGATTAGTCTTAACCTTCCCATCCCGTTTGAATATTCTGCAGGCTTTTTCTTGGTTCAAAAAGGTCGTTAGAACATATTTGGTACCGTAAAGCTATTGAAGCTTTCCTTTTGCTCTTATAAAATGATATTAAAATGAAAATGACCTCTCTCCTGCTTCCATTCTTGTACTAGCCACTCTTTTTTTTTTTTTGCTGTACGCGGGCCTCTCACTGTTGTGGCCTCTTCCATTGCGGAGCACAGGCGCCGGACGCGCAGGCTCAGCGGCCATAGCTCACGGGCCCAGCCGCTCCGCGGCATGTGGGATCTTCCCGGACCGGGGCACGAACCCGCGTCCCCTGCATCGGCAGGCGGACTCTCAACCACTGCGCCACCAAGGAAGTCCACTGCCCACTCTTCACCAGCAGCTTGCTGCTAGTGCCGATGAGTTTCCTCTCAGCATTTATTTAATGGCTGAGGAGTAACTTACACACATTGGAGCTTGGTAACAACCCATCAAATCCCCTAATTTTCTTACCTCATAATTTTTAATCCATGCTACTGAGCAAGAGTGGTGCTTCTTCAGTTAAAAGAAAAAAAAAATCCAATGAGTATATTTGTGAAGTGTTTATTTGTAGATCAGAATTTTATTTATATTCCATCATAATGAATAGGGTGTTTTGGATAAACATAATATTTAAAACAATCAATTATTTCAAGGAAGTTGCCCGACTTACCCTATCTTATGTCTCCTTTGTCTTCCCCAAACCTAATGTGACCTGACTGATATAAGCAAGACGTGGACAAATAAATCAGAAAGAAAAAAAAAATCTAGCCTGCCTTACAGCTTTCTGGATTAAATATAATGAAAACCTTTATTTCTTCTGCTAAAGGGAGATATAAGATATTAGGAAAGACTATTTTAGGCAAGATGATATTGTGTTTTATGTGTTTTTAACCTGAGAATTCTTTTTAAAATTGTTGTAAATTCCACTTCTCTAAGGAATGGGGAGGAAGCAATCCGTAGACATGTTTTCTAGGTGGGGTGAATGCCTCAGAGACTTAGGCTGAAGGACACAGACTAGAGAACCATTCATTTGGCTGAAAGGAGTTCATTTCTTCTTCTGGATCTGACAGTCTCTGAGCACAGCTGGTCCAGTCTTCTCTGGTCTTCAGTTAGGAATGCTGAGAGATTTCACGGGCTAGCAAGGCATGTCCAGCCTTGGGCAGGAATTTGAAGCTCCCAGTTCAAAGCTGGGACCGATAACCTGGCAGCTGTTTTCCTGCTTTTCTCAACAGAGCAAGAAGCACAGAGAGAACGTACTGTTTCTAGAGGGCTGGGTAAAACAACAGGGGCTGTTGCCGCTTTTCTTTCTAGTGTTTCTCTTGGTCACTGTATGCTTACATCCAGGACTTTTTTTTTTTTTTTTTTGCGGTACGCGGGCCTCTCACCGCTGTGGCCTCTCCCGTTGCGGAGCAACAGGCTCTGGACGCGCAGGCTCAGCGGCCATGGCTCACGGGCCCAGCCGCTCCGCGGCATGTGGGATCTTCCCCGACCGGGGCACGAACACGTGTCGCCTGCATCGGCAGGCGGACTCTCAACCACTGCGACACCAGGGAAGCCCCAGGACTTTTTTTCAAGGTGGAGGGATAAAAGAGAATTGAATGACAGGATTTATTAGGTTGAATGGAAGTGAAGTTAGTTCACAAAGGGAGGAATACCTTTAAGCTGACAGGAAAAAGTCTTCTTTGTCTTCTTTTTCTTGAGTCTGAATAACTTTGGGGCTCAAGAGAAAGCACAAGAGAGTGGAAGGAAGATTTCTGCCAGTGCCCCACTTTCCTAGGAGGAAAGAGACCAGGGTGGTTCTGTCCAGTTCTTCATTTGAAAACATCCTAAAAGTAAAAGTAGGCAAAACAGCTTTCCTCCATCCACTAACTGAAGCAGTGCCAGAACCAGATTTTCTATCGACCCTTTTGGAAAAATTGCATATACTGTTCTATTGTTAAAAATGATTTTTTGTTTTTCAAGCATGACTTTAATAATTGATCATGACTAACAATCCTAAATTTGTGGCCTTTTTGACACCCTGTTGAAACCTTGTAATTTAGTTTACGAGCCCAGAGCTGTCCTTTTGGCCAACTGTTTTATTTTTGTCACTTGGGTGTTTTCTCATTCTTTTTTAAAATATCAAATCAATATTTACTCTCAAATATAGAAATGAAAAGAGAGACATGTTATAATGAGTAGATCTATCAGTTTATTGTGTGAATTAATATTTCTGTTGGGCTCGGTTGTAATTAAGTTACGGTTGGCTTTTTAACTTTGGGATGGCATTAAAGCATGTGGGTTTCACTTCTTTCATTCAGGAGTTATGCTAAAATTAGTAAGCATACGTAGAGTATGTGAAGCTTGTAGGAGACTTTATAACATTCTTTATTAGTTATTCTTCACACCACGTCTGTGTGGTGAGTATAAATTACCAGGAAGATAATATCCTCAGACCTGAGATAATAATTTTTAAGTGACCGAGAGTGATGTTCAGGACCAAAGGATAGTCCCAACACTCTGTGTGCACACCTACACCCTTTTTAATGAATATATGACCTGGGCCCCAAAGATATCTCCAGCTTTGGATACAATTTTATATTATATCTTTATGAAAAATTGAGCATGAAGTCACCATATAGAGATTAAGAAAAGAGTTGAAGAAAATATTGCAGAAAGTTTTTGCTGCAAATTTTTACAATTCTCATGAAACAGGATTCCATCAAGTGGGAGGGAAGAAGTGTGAGCTCTCAGTGGTGGAATGAAGAGAGTTCCTTCTTCAACATAAATGAGGAAACAGTCCTTAAACAGAGTAGGGACAGGAGAACACAGAGTGGGAGTGAGCTGGGAGAACATCACTCTCAGGTCAACCATCTCTTCCTGAATTTTCACCTCTTTCAGATTCTCTTAAAATGAGCACAAGGAAAGAAAGGCCAAGTGGCGAGAATAAATAAAACCCTAGAAAATATAGAACAAGCTTCCATACATGTCTTTCTGTGCCACATGCATAGGGACAAGTCTTCTGAAAGATGCTCTGAATACCCAACATGTGAATTTTTATTTTAAGCACAAGAAGAACTTTACCATAATCTGGTCCTTGAATGGGGTGGTTCTTTGCATATGTTTAATTTAAGAAAAGAAATACTAAAATGGAAAATTTTCCAAGTAGGGGAGGAAGAGATTAAGTCTTGAAAGCGATCTTGGAATAAAATTTCATGAGAATGGAGGGAGTTTTGCTGTTCAGAAATTAACAGTATTTTTAAAGAAAAATTTTACATGTGTAACTAACGATACATTTTGAAGGACTGATTATTCAAGTACAAAAAAGTTGACAAAAACAATTAATTTTTTAAAGATTTTTTTTTCTTTTTTCTTCTGAGCTTAAACTAAATTCAGTGATCTAAAGACCCACTGATTTTGCTGTGTCATTGCAGTTAGTGGAATTTTTGTGTTGTGTGATTCCATTATAATCCATATGTCACCATGAGATAGAGTAAATGCATTTATTAGCATCTATAACATATTAAATGACCACAGAATTAAAGCCCAATGTTGATAAATATTGATCCACTGTTGAGTTAATATAAACCATTATGATTTATATAACATAAGCTTTGCCCCCGAAAACTATAGAAATTGGATTAAATAATATAGCTATCTTTTTCTAAGGTGAAAGTATGAAAAACTTGGGATGCAGTCATTAACTGCATTTCTATTTCCACTTAGGCATATAAGATCTGTGTTATTAACTATAGGGCAGCCCATATGAGAATATGAGTGAATCACTCATATAACTTATCACTGAGTAGAGTCAACAGTTCAAGTCTTTATCTGCCCTTTGGTGGGATTTTGCAAATAACAAACATCCTACGTAACTTGGTTCCATGCTAAGCAGTTTAAACTTTATCCTGTAAGTGATGAGAGACAGTTAAAGAATTTTAAAGCGGGAGGTGTCTTGATCAATGTATATTCCTAAGAGATCCCTCTAATGTAGTGTGCTGGGTGCATGGGAGGGAGTCGAGCCTGGAAGTTGGAAGAACAATTATTAGCCTATTGCAACAGCTCAGGGCTAAGCTATGGAAAGCTTAGAATGAAATCGTGAAGGTAGAGAACGAAAGGATGAGATGGGTTCAAGAGATATTTATGAGGGATGAATTAGAGTGAGAGGTGTGAGAGAGGGACAAGTCAGATTCATCTTCAGAATTTCGGCTTGGACAATTGGGTAAATGTTCTTATTATCCACAGTAGGCAATATAGTAGTGGAAGCAGATTTGGCAAGAGAAGAAAGAATATGGATAAGTGTAGAAATATTGAGTGTGCAATGTCTGAAAGACAGCAGTCTCCTAGGTAGCGATCTCCAGTGCATTTGAAAATGTGGCTCTCAAGTCCAGAAGAAGGGTTTGGCCTAGGATACAGATTCAGAAATCATTGTTGTACAGTTGGTGCTGGAAACCATGGAAGAAGATGAGATCAACAGGAAGTGATTCTGCAAAGGTCATAGTGTTGCTTCAGTGAATTTCCTAATGCAGTATTTTTTCCATAATAAGAATGAAGCTTCTGAAAGCACAGGGAATTTCTCAAGATGAGGCTATTGTTTCTTTAACTTTGAAGCAGTGGATGACTACTGCATCAGGCAAAAGAGATAGTTAACATTGTGGCGAGAAGGAACATGGCCCTTTCCTCAACAGTGCTCAATCACTGTGAATTTTTTATTTATTTCTCTTTCTAGTGAGATCCTTGCCAGGATGTTTCTAGCGTGCCTGGTGAAAGTATTGCCCAGTAGTGTATTCCTGGAATAACAGTGTGGATTTAGGCTGTTAGGTGGTACTATAAAGCATATGATCTTTGCTCCGTGGAAAGCTACCACAGATAAGGCTTTTCTGCACTATATTTGCTAACTTTACAAAAGCATAAACCCAGTTCCAACCTTACTCAACTTCTATAACACTGGTCAGCCTGGGTAATTCAAAGTCAAAATACTAAAGTCACATTGCCAGGAAAGTTGGACTTGATCAAAATTTCACCGAATTGTGAATAACTTAGGGCAATGTGAATTTTCTGGGAGTTTATGGTAGTTAGAAATTTCTGTAAGTGTTTCTGTGATGACTATTTTAAAATATTTTAATAGGAAAATCTTCAAATTTAAGATTTTATACTAGGGTAAATGTACAAAATAAATGTGATGGCTATAATTTGAATATACAAATGTGAGGAGAATAATTATGGATAAAGTTAATATTTCTTCTCCATAGAATGATTGGCAAAAAAAGAGGAGCAAATCATTTGCACACAGGATGAATAGTAAATCAATAAGCTTGATGAGAGCTGCAGAAAAATACATTAAAGGGGATGCTCATAGGAGATGCTCCTTTTTATATGTTATATAAACAAATATAAATAAAATAATAAAAACCAAGTTTGCAGGGCAGTCGAGAAAGAGGTGCAAGTAAGATTCTGCAAACTCCTAAAATCTTCCTAGAGAAAATTGGAAATGAAAGCAGTAAATGTGATAGTACTCAATGATCAATAATCCCACCTTTGGGAATACATCCCAAGTAAATATTTCTAAGAGAAAAAAATGTATTTTTATATCTAGCTGTATCAGTAGCAAATTATTCATCCTATTGAAAAACTGGAAACAAAATTTAAGGAATAGATTAGCAACTTATGACTTTTACCTTGATAAATGTATGACTTATGTAGATACCTAGAAAATGATATAAAAAGTAGATTTAAATGAAAAATGAATAGAGGTTACATAATCACATATATTACAACTACATAAAAATGAAATATATACATAAATATCTATAAAAATCAAAACAAATGACATAAACAGCTAGTGTTTTAAAATTAAGGTATAGACTAAAGAGTTATTTTAATGTAAAAGTAATTAAAATACTAATACAAAAGAAAAGATTTTTGAATCTTTATTAATAATTTTAAATTTAAGTTCCTTTCAAATTAAATGGGATGGTCAATCATTTTTAAGGGTCAAGATAAGACATACAATTGGATGTCCTGCTTAACCAAATTCTAAGAATCTTGGCGTCAAGGGTAAATGTACTCTCTTTTAAAAACTCACAAAATCTATAGCTCCCCTTGTTCTTCCTTTAGATGTTGACATTATTAGATACTTAAGTTTTTAGCTCTAACATTCATCATGCCATCAAATACATTTCAAAGTACAGGAAAACCTCATTAATTTTGACCTTACTAAGTTGAAATTTGTGCTAATTTAGGCAAGATGTGCTTCAGTTCTTTATGTATTAGCATCTTGTTTTATTAGATCTGGCAAACTTTCCTGTGGCCAGATTCTCTGGGAGAGCAGATATTCTGAAGATCACCTCCTTCAATCTCCCTTATATCTTGTCTCTCTGAAATTACCTTTATAATGTAAGGCTTTGTTATCAAGTAGCACAAAGATATCCCTGGGGGCAGTCCTCTGAACCCCAGAGGTTATATCCAGATACTTACAAGAAGCTGTGTTTTGTTTGATCTGTGTGGTGTGTGTGTGTGCTCCTCCCAGAATTTGAAAGCCTTCAGATAGAGCACCATAGCCCCCACCATCCTTACATCTGGCTACTTCATACATTTGAGATCTCACTTCTTTAACCGTTAAGATTCTTCCATAAAACCATTTCGAAAAATTCCGCATTTTGTTCTTCCGTGATCTCTGGAATAGTATTTCCTATCAGAGGTTCTCATTGTCACATGCATTCTGCTGCTTTGCTTATGTTTCTTAACACTCCATGGACACAACCTGGTTTCTTAATGAAACTGTAACTCCTTGAGGGCAGGGACAGGTATTAAAATTTTTTGTATCTTCTGCAGTGCCTAGTAGGATGTCTTTAGTCTAGGTGTTCCATGACTATTGAATGACTGGTTAGTAGATAAAGATCCTAGTATCAGATAGAATGATACTACTCACGTGCTTTAAAGTTTGCAAAGCCTATGGATTAGGTCTTGGATCTCTTCAATCTCCCTGGACAGGAATAAGAGTGGTGACGGGACAGCATAAACACTCTGGATTCTGAGACAGGAGGTAGAAATCAAGATATACGAGTATGCATGCTTATCCAAAGACATTGTAAATTAGCGCTTTCACCTTGACTTTGAGTGTTCAGACTCAAATGTCTAATTACTGGTTGTTAGGAGAGGAAGTAGTTGAGGAAGTAGGTATCACTGCTGCTCACAATATTTATGGCCCCACTCCTTCTAGGTAAGATTATACTTCCTTGCCCCCGCGAAGCTGAGCTTGGCCACAGGCTAGTTCTGACTGATGGGCTGTGAACAGAAATGAGATGCATCTCTTTTAGGACAAAACATTTAACAGCCAGCTCAAGAAATGCCATCCCTCTCCTTCCTTATGGCTGCTATCTTGGTGGCACACGTGGCTGTGGAAGTGACGTAAGATTGAGGCAAGAGGGAATGTTTTGTCAACACATGGAGAACTATGTCATGAAGGGTTGCTTGAATCTGCAGTGGATTTTGAGCGTGCAGGAATTGATCTTAGGTTGTGTTAAGTCTCTGTGGTTTGGGGGCTCTTCACTGCAGCATAACCTTGACTGCCCCGACGAACATGGTTGGGACTAGGGCCTAACACGTTGAAGAGCCTTTAATGACTGATTCAGGAGTGTAGTCCTAAGAGCCAGATTGCCTGTGTTCATATCCAAGCATCACTGCTACTTGTGCAAGTTCCTTGACTTCTTAGTTCCTTGGTTTTCTTATCAATAATATGGGATAATAACAGCACCGACTTACAGGGTTGTTGTGTGGATGAGCAAGTTAATTAATTAATACAAAGCACGTAGCACAGTGCCTTAGAACGGTGCTCAGCACGGGTTATTATTAACATTATTACTAGTCAGAAAGTTCCCTAAGATGATGACAAAATTTGGTGTCTTTGGTTTCTTACCACCACGTCTGCTTTTCCTGTATCCTCTATCTTAGTGGCATTGCGACACTTCAGTTAGTCATGCTCAAAAACGTGGAATATTCTTGTCGTGCTCTGACTGCCAGTTGCTACATTCTGGCAATTTAATTTTGGCAACATAAATAAATAAACACAGTTATATAATCTCTCGAAAATATATTCCCTCTTCTCTCATTGCCACTGTCGAAATTCATTACCACTGCCTAGAGTACAACAATGGCCTCCTAATTTGCCTGGATCCAATATTTGGGAAGCAAAATTATCACAGTAGAAAGAGCATGCAACCTGACCTTTTTGCCACATGACCTGACCTTGAACCCCAGCTCTAGCTCTTGCTAGCTGTGAGATTTGGGGAAAATTACTTAATCTCAATATGTTTTTTTCTTCATCTATATAAGGGGTTACCAATATTTACTTCATAGTATTATTGAGAGATTATATGAGATTGTTAAGGTAAAGCACTCAGTATGTAGTTGGGAATCAATCATTCTTAACTTGATATTTTTTTCCTCCATTGCACCTGGCCCAGATTATTGCCAACATTATTTCCCAGAAGTCGAGGCCAGATTAAATTCCTCTCATAGAGTGTAAAATAAGATGAAGATTCCTTAGTATGGAATTCAACAGGCTCCAGAACCTACCTCGATACTTTTACTATATTCCTCCTTGGACTTTGCATTCCATTGCTTGCTATTACTTGAATGTGTCTCTGAGTTTCTGCCTGTGCTTTTCCTTCAGCTCAGAAGGAAATGGTCAGAGTGGTCTAACCCCATGGTGACTACAGTTAATGATGCTGTATTGTAGGTATGAAAGTTGCTCAGAGAATAGGTTTTAAAAGTTCTTATCACAAGAAAAAAAAAACTATATATAGTGATAGATATTAACTAGACAATGTGGCGATCCTTTTGTTGCAATATATGCAAATATCAGATCATTATGTTATACACCTGAAACTAGTATAATGTTATATATCAATTATATCTCAATAAAAAGAAGTCTACTCCTTCTAAGTTCACAACTAGTACCGCATCCTCTGAGGTGCAAAATTTCCTTTATCCCTCTGTATATCAGTTAACTATTGCCATAAAATTGCTGTACCCTAAGCCACCCCAAAACTCAGTGGCTTAAACCACCAAGCACTTATTGTCACAGATTTGTGGGTTGGTTGAAGATTGTCTGAAGTAGGCTGGGCTCAGTTGGGGTGTCTCAGTTTACTCGGCATGTCTCTTCTTCCCTCCCAGTACAAGCACGTTAGCCTAGATATGCTCTTCTTGTGGCAGTGGCAGAGGTTTGAGAGCTCAAGCAGGAATGTGTAGACTTCTTGAGACCTACATCTGGAACTGACACTCCATCAGTTCTGCCTCTTTCTATTGGTTAGAGCAAGTCACATTGCCAAACCCAAAGTCAAGGTGTAAGCAAGGATGTCCCTGCCATAACGGAAGGGGCACTGCAGAGTTACATGGCGGAGGGTGTGGTGATATGAAGAGATGAAGAATTGGGGCTGCTAAAGCAATCTTCCACACTCTGTTGGAATGAATAGGTCTTACTTCTGAGGTCTTAGCATCTTACTTTTATCTCTATCATAGGGGTCAAATAGATCTGCATTTTACTGTTTCTTTGCTTACATACTGTTCTCCTTTATTTAGACTGTTAACTTCTGGAAGGCAGGGATGTGTTTTACTTATTCTAGTTTTTCCAACAATACTTAGCACTCTCCTTCACACATGGTCAGTGTTTGGTTAATGTTTTTTGAAATGGCATTTTAAAATTTGGAGTAAAGTAGCTAACTTAGACAAGTATGTTATGATTTTGTAAAAAGAAACTTGTGAAATGTTTTTGTTTAAAGAAGAATTTCAGAAATGGCTCCTAAGCATTTTTCTCTACAGAGTCATTAAATTATACATGAATCAGTGCTCACAGATATCTACCAATGGATAAAAGAAAAAATTTGCAAAGAAGGAAACTTGGGTTTATGAATGTATTGGGTTGGCCAAAAAGTTTGTTTGGATTTTTCTGTAAGCTGTTACGGAGAAACCTGAATGAATTTTTTGGCCAACCCAATATTAGTAAACATGGATGAAGGGGAAGAGATATTTGTAAGATGTGGGAGAATATACATTTTAAAGTTTTAAAAAAGGACTTTAGTTTTACAGATTAAGCGTAAGTACACCATATAGTTGTGTCTTGCTAAATATCGTCATCAAAAAAGCATTTATTAGTATTCACTGATGATCAGCTGTTACACTGGAAACTGTAAAAATGATGATTCTCTAACTCCATCATTCCTTCAGCATTTATTAGCTAGAATATTTGTGAAGAAGAACTTTTCTTCCCTCCACCCACCACCATTCTCTTTGGACTAAATGGAGTCTCTTTTTATTCAATGTGTCATAATCAATAATGATCATTTTCTTTTTTTATGCTAAAATAGTCCCAAATTTGGTCAGTTGGACACCCTTTAAGTTGGATTCTGTCCTTTGGACATGTCCCCATTAGTTTTAGAGCATATCCTGCTTTCAAACCAAACAAGATGCTCTGGGCTCCCCTTTCATTTTCCCTGACTCAGCCTGAAATCAGCCGTTTTGCCAAGGATCCCAGGTTACTCTGAGTGGAGAACGGTACTTAGAAGCCAGGATCTGGGTGCTAGGTGTGCTTATTGTTACTGGGGTGTCACTGCTTGCTTTTAGTTCTTTTAGTGGATAGAGCCTGTATACATATATAATTTTTTATTTCTGTTCATAATTACTGCACTAATACCACTACCAACAATAAACACTAGATGTGAAGTTTAAGATTTTCCCTTTGTCCTTAAGTTATTAGGAAACAGGAACGTGGGATCATAGTCTCATATTATCACCCAACATATTACTTAGCAGTTACAAAGAAGAAAATATACCTTTATAATTGAGAGATCTGTTAGATACCCCCTAAATCAGTGATTCAATTTGGCATCATCAACAATGGGACACACTGGCATCATGTGTCTCCTAATACATGCATTGGAGAAGTTCACAATATCACCTTGCCAAAAATGTTTATCCTTAATCTATTCATGGGCACAAAAGTCAGACAATTCCAGATTGTGAAATATTTTGCAAGATAACTGGCCCAGATTCTTCAAAAATGTCAATGTCATGAAAGACAAAATAAGGTGGAGGGACTAGTCCAAATTAAGGGAGACTAAAGATATAAGATAACCAAACCTGATAAAGGACATTTACAGGACAACTGCAAGTGAATATTAAGTATAATTATGATATGCATATATTGGAGAATATGAGGGTAGATAGGAAGTGTGCTTATATGTGGTACATTAGTTTTTGTTTTTGAAAAAGAGGCAAACCCTTATCTTCCATAGTAGGATGCCAATAGATAATGAATAAATTTAAAAAATTAAGAAGTAGCAGTTGTAAGTGTGTCATTTTGAGCTGGGAGGGCTAGTGCCAACAGCTTCAATTAAATGAGCTAAAAGTGGTGGCCTTTAGCGAGTGGGAAATGGTGGCGATGGGAGGTCAGGGGACTGCGGTTGAGCTATTTCGAGCATTTTAAACTCTTTTCTTATATAACTTTGAGAAAACTGAAATCTAAATTTAAAAAGAAAATAAACCTCAGTTTTAAAACAAAATGAAAAAAATGACTGGATGTTATGAAGAAATACAGAGGAGAGAGAAGTTGGAGCCATAGTGTGAAGGAGCCCACCTGTCAGGGAAGAGTCTGAACTAAATCCCATTAGTGGGGAGCCTGTTGAGAAGTTCAAGCAGGGTCATCATAACGCAGCTCTTACAGCGGCAGAGAAAATCCTTCTTTAAATACTTACTCATCTTTTAGGTTCTCTTAGAAGTCATTCATTTATTTACTCCTTCAGGCACTGCCCTGGGTGTTAGGAATGTTGCCGTGAACAAAATGGACCGGGCCCTGCCCTCGTGAAGCTTATGCTCCGTCCCTCTCAGGCTAATCATGCGGATTGGGGACATGTGAGGAATAACCACCCTTTGCCTCAGGTTGCGCCTCAGAATTCTCTCAAAGCGCCGGTGTGTGTGTGTGTGTGCACGCGCGCACACACACACACACCCCCTAATGAAATCATCTTAATGCACACGATTTCACATTAATTTCACATTTATTTTGTGGGACCATTGACTCCACATGTGATCGTCTCACACCCCTGTGACTCCGTGTTCTCTCAACAGCCTGCCCAGGTCTCCCTGTGGCCTCTTCCTTCCCTCAACTCTGGCAGGAGATCCCTAAGCTGCTTTGTCATTATTTCCTTTAACTGGGCTCCACATAAGGTCTCTTGGTGGCGAATGGGAAGGGTGCAGGGCGATGGGAGCAGAGGGGCCAGGAGAAGTGGGCAGAAGTCACTCTCAGTCAAAGCTCCGCTGCGTGATAGAAGGACTCTCTGAAGGGGCGTGAAAAAGAGGTGGTATCTGCCCGGAGGCTGATGACAGCGATGGTTCCAGGAGTAAAGATCCACATGGAAGGCGGCAGATGCTAAAGTGGAAAAGGAATATTGGGGGCACTGACACATGGCTCACAAAGGAAAACGTTAAGAAGTTTCAGAGAAGAGCGTGAAGTGACAAGAGAGAAGGGAACTAGTGAGAGGAGAATTACAAAATTGATCTCCATTTTGTTTTATCATTCACATCATTATCTGACTGCCTCTGGTAATACGATGTTTCAAAATGCCTTCAGATAGAGACAGTCTCTCATCCACATTGTCTGTAGTAAAAGAAATTGGGGCACATTTCTTAAGAAGCTTGAACAATCTGGCACTGAAACATCAGAAGAGTGCATCTTCTTTTCACCATAATGGTGAGACTAGAGATGGTGTTTTCCCCCCACCCCGTGCTTAGATGGAAAAAAGAAAAGAAAAAGAAAAAGAAGACCTTTCTAGGTGGAAGAAAAAGCAAGATTCTAAAGAATTTGTTAAAAACAAAAACAAAAACAGCTGGGTCAGATACAGTGTTGTCATATCTTTGCTATGTTGGAGGAGGGGAAAAAACAATAAGGCAGTGCCAACTCTAACTGTGCTTAATAGCGGGTTATTTCCACTCGGGGTGTGTTCTCGCAGGAGTTGAGTGCTGCTAGAAATAACACCATGTGGAGTCTTCCCTTTCTCTGTTACAGAGAACTCCTACTATCTCATCACATCTCCTGCTTTCTAGATTCAGTCCTAGATTCAGTCCTCTTTCTGAAAGTCTTATTTATTCCTCCCTTTTTTCTCTCCTCCCTTCTGCCCCCGTTGTATAATTTGGAAAAGAAAAGGGCCCATTTGGGGAAGTATTAAATAAATGTTCCCTTGAGTACACAGTGCAAATGTCTAGAAGTGTATTGTTCACAATGTACACAACAGGCTCAAAAAACTGCAGTGGATAATAAAGACGTTTTTCATTGTTGGAGGGCTTCACACAAGGGGATGAAGGTTGTTTATCCCTTTGAAAAAAGATTGTCCGAGTTGAATAATTAATATCATTATGATAAGAACAAAATAGAGATTCTTTTAAAAGAGTAATGATGGTAGGATCTTAGTATGCCTGTGAGAGTGATTAAAATTGAATGTTCTGCCCGTGTTTCCTGTACACTCCAGGAATAGTAAGCAAAAGAAGATGGATTGGATTCAGCAGAAGGCATTAACATGCATGTTGTCAGCTAAGCCTTTATGAATTATTTTTTCAGAGGTGATAAACATTCGAATATTTTCTCTGGAAACCAGGAAGCCTGTTTTACTTGAGGTAACGAGCGGGGACAGACCCATTTTGAAGCTAACGCAGCTTCAGACTCCCAGCCATTCACCTGGGGCCCCTTCTAAGACTGTGGGAGAGGCCCTAATTGTCCAAATGTTTTAGCAGAATTTGCAAAAGTAGCATATTTTAATTGCAAATCACTTAAGATTGCTGTCTCTTTCCACTCCAACTTTCTCTGATTTTCCTTCACGCTGGGTGTCCTTGGACTGGCGGTGAGCATCTTGGAGATGAAGCTGAGTAGGGAATAATTTAATTTGGGTTTAGTGAGAGATATTTACGCAGCTTGCCGTCAGTTTCCTGTAAAGTTATTGCCAGCTGTCCCAAGGAAAACTTCCAGGAAAACTCCACCTGCGCCTTGCACCTACTCACCCAGTATCCTCACATAAAAGTGTCACAGAACATGTGCTCCATGGGTCGTCCCCTTGTTCTAGTTGGAAAAAAAGCTGCCCCCCACCTCACCTGAAGTCGTTGACCACTTTTGTATTTTGTCGCAGTTTTTTTTCCTTTTAGATTTTCTCCCCAATAGAGTATGTGACAACTTAGAATTTTCTTTAAAGAATCAAAGTGTAATGTTTCCCATTAGAAAGCTGCCCAAGCTTTGTAACGTGTGTACATCAACATTAAGGCTCTAAAATTTTTCTTAGGCTGGGAAGGGAAACCCGAACATAGAGATGTAGAAAAGTTTATTCAAAAGAGTTGATAAAGCTTGATTGTGCCACTTAACCTGCACTTTGGAAAGACATTTTGGGACATTTTAACCAAACAAATGAGAAATTACGGACTGCTGTTTGGGACATATTTGAAGAGTTCCTTCTTTTATTATCTACATTTATTTATTAAAGAACCAAGAGAAAACTTAGATAATAATTAATGTAATATGAAACAAAAAGATAAAGATTAGCCCTGACATCAATAGAAATCAGTCTGACTTTGGGAAGCAAATTGTAACATTTATTTTTTCAAATTATACCAAAACTATAATTCTCTAAGAAGAAAAGAGAAATTTTTTTTTTTTGGAGTATAATTGCTTTACAATGGTGTGTTAGTTTCTGTTTTATAACAAAGTGAATCAGTTATACATATACATATATTCCCATATCTCTTCCCTCTTGTGTCTCCCTCCCTCCCACCCTCCCTATCCCACCCCTCCAGGCAGTCACAAGGCACCGAGCTGATCTCCCTGTGCTATGCGGCTGCTTCCCACTAGCTATCTACCTTACGTTTGGTAGTGTAAGGCCTCTCTCTCGCTTTGTCACAGCTTCCCCTTCCCCCTCCCCATATCCTCAAGTCCATTCTTTAGTAGGTCTGTGTCTTTATTCCTGTCTAACCCCTGGGTTCTTCATGACATTTTTTTTTTCTTAAATTCCATATATATGTGTTAGCATACGGTATTTGTCTTTCTCTTTCTGACTTACTTCACTCTGTATGACAGACTCTAGGTCTATCCACCTCATTACAAATAGCTCAATTTCGTTTCTTTTTATGGCTGAGTAATATTCCATTGTGTATACGTGCCACATCTTCTTCATCCATTCATCCGATGATGGACACTTAGGTTGTTTCCATCTCCTGGCTATTGTAGATAGAGCTGCAATGAACATTTTGGTACATGGTTCTTTTTGAATTATAGTTTTCTCAGGGTATATGCCCAGTAGTGGGATTGCTGGGTCATATGGTAGTTCTATTTGTAGTTCTTTAAGGAACCTCCATACTGTTCTCCACAGTGGCTGTATGAATTAGAAAAGAGAAATTTTGAATAGAAGTAATGAATAGGCTCCTGGATTGTTTGATAATCCAGTTAATGAAGAGGAGTGAGTCATATGTACACATTGGGAAATGGTTTAAATTTTTGGTAAGTTTGAGACAAAATACTGACATTGATGAAGATAATGTAAAACTTCATAATACATTGCAAAGTGGTTAATGAGTGTCATCAATTCAAGGGATATTTAAGATTAGTCACTGTACAAGAAAACTTGAAACCCTTGAAGCCTTACAATTTATATATAAAAAAAATTTGATAAAGGTTTTCCCTAATTCAACAATTCTGAAAGATGTACTACTACCAATAAGTAAGAAATTTTTCCAAATGATCAACAATAAAAAACAATTTTTGAACAACCATGGTAAAGATCATACTGGATTCTTTCTATTATTTCTCTAGAAAATGATATAATAATCATAATGTGAAGAGGTACTCAAAGAGTATGAAGTAAAAAAATGTAGAAAAGCAAGTATTACAGAAGAGTCAAGCAGCAACTAATAAAAAAATGTTATTTAATTTTAAAAAGTGTTGCATTTATAAGTATCAGAATTCTTCAATTGTTGTGATGTATTTTCTCATTTTATGTAAGTATTTACTTTCGATAAAATTTTCTACACTTTTCCTTAAAGAAGGACTCCAAATTGTAAGCTTCAGGCCCTACCCTTTCGTTTCCATGTTTGGTCTGAAAGATGCTGTGAGATGAATATACTTCTGTCTTTTTTCTCCAGACAAGGCATGGGCTTTCAATCTGCTGATGGGGCCGTGGACTGTTTGCATCTCCTGTGATCCTTTGGGTCAAGTGAGCTGGCAGAATACCTCCAACAGTGTCATTAGCAGCCTCAGGTGAGAGCTTTTACCTCAATAAATAATGCTGTGAAATATAACCCAACATCTTGTCGTGTTAGAATATTTCTTTCTTTGCTGACTAGGAGTTAGGAAGTGCATATTTGCAACACTGAGAAACGGTGTTTCAAATTTCATGAATCTGGGTGATCTCTGAAAACAGTTTTATTGAAAGGTTTGTGGTCCTTGGAGGCAAAGGTTGTTCATTAGAAGTGCAAGTGAGTGACAGGAAGTCTGAGAAATAAGGAGAGAGGTCTCCCTCATTAAATGGGCACTGGACACCATGGAGAAGAGATACCACCTTCTGCTCACAGGCTGCATGGTCCCTAGAATTAGCTCTTCCAGAGTTGGCAAGACTGCTTGGGAAAGTGGTTTCTAACAGTCATAAAAAATCCTTAATATTTACTGAGACCCCACATGTGTGAAATTGCACCACTATTGGAGGAGATCATTAAGAGGATGTGACCAGCAGTTGACCCACGATTTGGACCCAGGCAATATGAAGACTCCTTACACCCTCCCCTTGTCCTTGGAATATCCATTTCACCCACTGTTCCTGCCCTAGGAGCCACTTCAAGGATGCAACCCTGAGAGGATGTATTATTGACACCATCTGGAATGAATATGTGACTGAACCCTGTTAGGGCTGCTGTCTAGGTCCAGCAGGTGTGGAGATCTACTCACCTTGCAGCTGCCCAAGACAGCAAGCCTGGTATGTAAGTTCCTTTGCTTATTACAATAGCCACCTACCAATCTGGAGTGGTCTGCCTCTTTCTTTGGTCTCTCCTTGCCCTCTCTGTACTGGGGCCATTTTGAATTGCCCCAGGGGAACTTCTGAGGTTGCCAACCAACAGCCTAGTGCTGGGAATATATGGATACCTAGATGCTGGTCTGTCTCCCTAAGTAGTTGAACAACTAACTGGGAAGATAAGAGGTATACTGTACATAAGGATACACCTTTAAGTTTAACCTTATGAAATTGCCTTTTTATTATAAGTCAATAATTAATGGTTATTTCATATGATTAAATACCAGTAGCTTCATACAGTTCAAGATAAATAGCTTGTGGAAGTATTGTTCTCCTTTTGGGCCAGTTCTTCATAGTGCAGGACCAATGTCCAATTTGGTATGTGTAGTATCTCGTGCCTGGGTCGTACATGCCAGTGGCATCACCCAGTCATTTCGTGCAGATTCCTCTACACATTTCCAAATGCAGAGGGTGGAGTCAGGGGGATGGTGGTGCGGTGCCAGACCTCATTTAAAAATCCTTGAAATTGTTACAGAAATCAGTTCAGGCTTGGTTGACAGAAAAATATCTTCTGTGGACTTGGAACTTGAGCTAGAAACTGAAAGAGAGGGTGGACTTAGTTAGGGAGAGGGGATCTGAGATCTCATCCTTCTCTATACTTGCAAAAGTGAAGAGGCAGGAACGGAATTGCTGGGTCCAGGAAAGGAATAAAATAAGAGAATTGGTCCAATTTTGGTGAAGAGGATCAGGGATAGGAAGGGGAGGGTGGACTCTGAGGTTTAAAAAAAAAAAAAAGTAGATTAAAGGTCAGCCTTGAGTGAGATTGGATACTATTGTGAAGTTAATGGGCATTCCCAGGAGGAGTGTTTCAGGAAAGCCCCACAGGGCTCTTGCTCTCCTTATCCTACACCCCTCCTCGAATCCACATGCTAACAACTGGAAATCTACACCTGGAGTGGCTGGGTTGGCCCTTGTGTGTCAAGGGGCACAGCAATTCAGGGCGCCTCTGCAGTTCTCCAAAGAGGTGGAAGGTCAGCCTTACCCTGACTTAGAAAAATAGCTCTACCATTACTGAGACAGAATAATTCACACGTGAACACACTGTATTTGTGTTTTCTTGTAATGCTTATGTGTTTGTGTGTGTGTTAAAAATCTTACATTCAAAGATTCGGCCTATCAAAATCAGGAAACATGAAAGAATTAGTTCAGATGTATTATGGGTGCTGTCTGGTCTATAGGACCCCATTCTATATAGATCAAAGCACCCAGCTACTAGGTGTAAACACTTCACACAGGATTGTTACCCGTGTGTTTATATGGCTGCTTCTCAGGAATGTGGGTAAGAAGCTCAGGACATAACCAGGATGAAAATGCTCCACCACTGTAATATTCTGTATCTCTGAAGAGACAACGGATCTGAATAAAAATGATGCCTCCACAATGATACTAATATTAAAAGTAAACAATACTACAGGTGGTGATAAGTACTGTTAAAATAGAAAGCAGCTTAAGAGGGAGAGAAATGAATAGATGTTTGCTTTTTACAAGAGGGTGGGTTTTTAAATGCCCTGAAATCTAGTTTTATTTAGGGATTATTCACCTGTCTCATCATCTTCTTCTCAAGGTCTTTAAATAACAGGATCTACTTTAATGAAAAATTCCAAATTCTTCAAACCTTCACTAGCAGTCAGCAAAGCACGCATGTAATCTGTACTACACAATGTAGCCCTTAATTACATTTACCTTGCTTTGTTTCCCCCCGTTTTACGCGTCAGCCTCATGGGCTCAGAATAGATCTTAAGCCCCTTGAAGGCAAGAACCCGGCTTTAAACTGCGTCCAGCACACGCCACGTACTTAGGAAGCAAAGGCTGATTTATGGAAAATCAAGCAAGGATCGTAAATCTCAAACCGCAGCTCCGCCTTGGAGACGCTTTCCGCAGCGGAGCGGGGCCGCCCGCCGGGGGCACTGTCTCGCTCCCCCGACCCCTTGGCCGCCCTTCCTCGCTGCCGTTCCCCACTGCGGCCGGCAGGAGGCGCCACGGACTCGGCTAAGCGTTCTCCCCCTTCCTGCCCCACTTCCCCCAGCACGTGACGTGGGAAGCTGCCTCCGCCAGAGACTTAGCATTAGGAGTGAGGGGGTGAAGGGGTCTGGGGGTGGGGAGGGGGATGTGGAGAAAGAGAACACGCGCGCACACACACTCTGGGAGCAGGAACATCTTCCCTAGCTTCGCGGGTTTCTCCTCCCACCAGAGCAGTGTGTGAGAGGTAGGGGTGTGTGCGTGTGTGTGTGTGGGGGGGCACGTTTTTGAGTGTGAGACCCAAATCCAGACCAGGCAGCCTGTGATCTCCCGCCCTGCCCCCGTACCCGGTGATTAATCCCCCGTTTTCTTACTCTCCCCTCCTCCCCCTCCTCCTCTTCCTCTCCCGCCGCCGCGCGGTTGACTTGCCCCCGCCCGCTTCCCCTCCCCCGGCTCCCATCATCACCAGCTGGAATCTGGGCGCCTGCCTCTCCACCCCCCACCTTTTTGGAGAAAGGCAGGTCCCCCACCCCCTTTGAAAAACCACTTCCTTCGGCTTCTTCACCTCTAGGAAATCTCGGGGCTTTGCTCTATCGAAAGTGCTCGGCTGGGTGATTTCTGAGCACCACCCTCCAGAAGTGCTGGCGTCCGGATGCATTTTCCTTTGCTTTGCAAAGAAGAGTCGTGAACTTCAAAACCCTCCGAGACGGATTGTTAATCCTGCTTTGCAGGAAAGGAAAATCCTCCATCCTCGGCCACCGGCCTCCCCTCTCCGGAGACCCTGCTATCGCCCAGGCTCTCCGAGCCGGTACGTAAATATTCGCCTTGGAGTCTCTTGTCTCAGTTTGGGGGGGGGCATGGGGGTGTCAGGAAGATAAAGCGTCGAAGCAGTGGAGCCGTTAACCAACCTGGCATTAAGTAAAGCTCTTAAAGCCTGCAGAGCCCGGCACTTGCTCATTGGGACGTGGCTTTTTACAAAAGGTTTTTCAGGGTGAAGGGATAGGGCACTCTATGGTGTTTTTTGGGGGGGTTAGTCCCCTTACCGAGCAGAGAGGCTGGGCATCGGTGCCCCGGGCCGGAGCCACGCGCCGCGACCATCCGTCCAATCGACACGTTTCAGGTGAAGCCCCGTGAGCTGCACAGCAGCGCGGCGGCGGCGGCGTGAGTGTGCGCGGGGGTGAGTGTGAGTGCGCGCGCGGGGGCGCGTGCGTGTGTGCGCGCGTGTCAGTGTGCCCCTTCCAGGGAATGCCCAGTGTGCACCCGGTGCACAATCACAACCCATTCAGCGCGAGCCCGGGGTGGGAGGAGGCGCTGCTGTTGGAGACGATGGGGAGAACGAGACAGACATGTCAGCAGCACTGCAGATGGGGCTGGGGGCCGCACTTGCTGGCGAGTTAAGTCGGGGTTGTGTTTCTGCGTGTGAGTGAGTGTGTGTTGCTACGTGGAGCCGCTTCTCCCTCCCTTCCTCCCTGCTTCCCACTTCCCTCCTTCGCTCGCTCCCTCCCTCCCGCCCTCCCTCTCTCCTCCTCCATTCAGGTTGGCTTTCCCACCTCGCATCCATGCCTGTCCCAGGAATGGTATAGCCAGACCTTTTCTGAATTATTTATAGACCGGTGCCAGCTGTTTGCAATTCCTCTCGTGTGCACTCTGTGGGAAATGCAGGGTTTCCTCCCCCTTTTCCTTAAAACGAATTGATTTCTTTTTCGGAATGCATTTTTCTCACCCTCTGGGGGACACTCGAATCAAACCTTGACCGCCTCTTTTTCCCCCTTAGGAAGGGGACGCTTTGGGAATGACCATGCTCCACGGAGGGACAGAGCCGGCCCCCTTCTCTACACAGAGCCTCCTCCACTAAAGCTCCAAAAATCAAAAACCGTAATTGCCAGAAGAATCATTAAAAAAAAAAAAATAGTCCAGCCACTAACCTCACATGCAAACGGAATAATCACTCGGGATTCTGCATTGTGAGCTGCTCTCCATACCCTGAATTACCTTTGAAGTCCATCTTTTTTTTTTTTCGTTGAATTTGCATCTCTTCAAGACACAAGATTAAGACAAAATTCACGCTAAATTGGATTTTAAATGCTCTTCCTTTTATTTATCCTTCGTCTTTCTTATGTGGATATGCAAGCGAGAAGACACGACTGGATATACCCAACATGCTCACTCCCTTAATCTGTCTGTCTAGAGGTTTGGCTTCTACAAACCAAGGTAGGGCAAATTCTATTTCATTTTCTTCTCACCTGGGGCAGGGATTCCTTGTTTATCTCTCTCTTCAAGTCCCTCAAGTGGATTTTTTTGGGGGGAAGAAAAGGTAACAAGATATTCAAATAATGCTGTTTGGGGAAAAAGCCTTCTTACAAAGGGGGAAATCTCCCACGTTATTTCTTTTCCTTCCTCATCTAACAGGTTTTGGGTTTTTTGGAGGCAGTGGAGGTGGATGTATGTAGGGACAGATGTTGGATGGCATAAGGGTTGGGAGACCTGTGTGATTTTCGAGTTAAATAGCCATTTATTCTCCCCAAGCTAAAGCTCTGATTTTTTTATGGGAATCGAGAAAGCTTTTTCTTTTTTTCAGGCTGGTTTTTCCCCTTTGCCACTTCCATGTCTCTCTAGCTCCTGTCTCTACCTTCCTAGGTATCCTTCTCATGCCTTTTAAAAGATGAAATAATGAATGAGATTACTGTGGCTATTGCCCCGAAGTCCACTTGCTGTCTAAGTGCTGAGCCTGGGCCCAGAGATCCCGGGAGCCCTACTGCAGAGGGACAGGTCTAGGTGGGGAATCAGGCTGGCCTCAGAACACCTGGAATTGGAGGATGCTGCAGGTTAAGAGGACTTAAATCTTAAGCTTGGAAAGAAGGAATTCTGTCAGTATTCTGCTTTTTAATTTGTATTTTTTGGTGTGCTATTATATTTGAGATATAAATTTCTCCTTCTGTCTGCACATCTATTTATACCCACACATCCTCCGAGCAAACTGTTACTTCCCCACTCTTGCAAAATGGCTATCTTGCAGAGTTCTAAAATGCTGTGTGTGTGGCAGGGGTGCAGAATTCGACACGTGAGTCTTTGTGTTAAACAAAGAGATGTGCCGTTTGCATGTGTTAGCCTTGGACCCTCCAAAGAGAATTAATACTTACATTTTTCTCCCTCTCAGCAAATTCTACAGCATGTGCAATGTGGCTAGGTGGTATATTCATGCACTTGAAAAGAGAAATAGCAGGAGAAATGGAAAAGACTTAGCTAATGGCTCTTCAGCTAGCCGCTCATGCAATCCAAGACAACTCCGAGGAAATCAGGTCGCCCGCGGGCTGCAGGGCTAGGTGGTGAGCTGGTTACTCGTCACCTTGTCCACTGACCGTATGTCCCCAAACTCCGAAGGCACCCAAGGGCAGGAATCAGGTTGAGATCAAGATCTTCCAAACGGTGTGGCAGAATCACTTGCACCAATAATCTTCCTGAAAGTATTCTCCCCCTAAATCATTTCTCCAGTATTTTTTATAATACTTTGAAACAATCCAAAATACTACAGGGATATTGGGGAAGACGTTGAAGGTCCTTGTCACTCAACATCACGGTAGAAGAGAGTTCTTCATCGTCCAGAAAGGATGGATAGCATCCAATTCACTACTCCCCTCCCCCAGGTTTCATTCTCTTGAGCGTTGCTTGCTTCAGCACTCATCTGTAACCATGGTGTCATCTGAGTGGCGGGTTGGGATCCCACTTTGAGCCGTGCTCGCCATGTCTACAGATAGCTGAGGTGATCCAGTGTGTGCTCACCTGAGACACCTGAGCTCATTCCCCATCTGCTTCTACTCCTTCAAGTGGGAGGATGAACTCTGAATTTTACTTAAAAATAGAACAGAGGTGTGGGTGAAAAAAGCAGCCCCATGCGCCACGATTCCATAGGTAGGATGAGCAGGGTGAGGTGCGTCTCCAAGGGCATTGCCCTGTTTGCCTTCCTGGGGCCACGACAGTGCTCTACACCAGTCATCATGTGGATTGGTGACGAGGTTGCCAGGAGGCCTTTCGACGGAGTCTCAGCCCCGTTTGCCTTGAATGCTAATGGGGTGAAGCCAGGTTCCAGGCCATTGTTAGTTGGCTCTAAGACTGGGCAAAGGACAAGACATTGAAAGGGGAGAAAGAGGACTAGGCGGTGGGAAAGCCACAAAGAGGAAAGAATGGACTCCATCCAGAAAGTGCTTGTTGGGATTCAAGGCGGAATCGCCACAGGTGGTCTGTGTCTTTCCACATCCAAAGCCGTTTTGGAGACCTTGGGAGGTGGCGGCTGCCCCTGTCCTCGTGAGTGGACGCCATGAGGCTGTGACTCAGTGGTGCTCTGGGCAGCCTCAGGGCCATTGTTCTCTCCCCGTTTTTTCCCTCACAGCATAAAGAGCTGACCGGGTTCTATTTTGTCTTCTCCCCTCCTGCCGCCCCCCTGATGGTGTGGGCACATGGCAGAGAAATGTGGCTGCTGGTGGGAGGAAGAGTACATTTACTTTCGGTCGAGGTGCCTCCATGATGTGCAATTAAGAAAAAAGAAATTAATAGGAAATAAAGACTCCCCAGGAAAGCACGGTTGAAGGTGTTAGGTTGGTGATTTCAAGAGAAGCTGAACGACGTGGTGTCTTCTGTGCCTGTGTTTCAGGTGTAGCGAAGCATGATGGGTCTGTGAACACGATGATATGGCAGCTTAGAGACAGGAAAGGAAAGGAAGGAAGAGACAGATGCTGAAAGGAAGATGCTGAAAGGAAGGAGAGGAGCAGGGTGTGCCCCGGGGTGTCTAGTGCCTTCTCTCCATTGGTTCCATCCCTGGGAAGCCTGTCTATCTGAAGAGCCTTGTTTTGCCACTGTAAATGTATAATATATCGGGGGGTAGATAGAGGTAAAGAGAGTAAGTAAGAAGGCAAAATGACAGAAAAGGAGGAGGAAGAGAAAAAATTCCTCTAGTCACTACTTTGCACACCCAGTGCCTTTCTTTTAGGCTGAGCGGGAAGAGAGACTTCCTCTGGTGAAGGGGTGAACAGCAGGTACCTTGATTTTGTATTCCTGCTTCACTTCCAGAAAGATGGCTGCAGAACCTTGACGGTGTCCCTTGACCTTCGTGTCCACACATCCAGCCTTGTGTGGGGAGGGGCAGCGGGTACCTGGGAGGTGGACACGTGCACTAAAATTGGTTGGTGGGATGAATGGAGAAACAGGACTGAGCTGATGTAGCCCTTGGCCACATCATCGTCACCTTGTAAAACCTTCTCCCGTTACCTCCACGAATATGAGGAATCCAGGATGCAGGGCTCTTTTTTTTTTCTTTTTTCTATTTTCTTGTTCAAGAATATGAAAATGGAGGCGACACAGCCACTAGTACTGACAGGCTAAAGCAGAAATTTAGTTAATATATAGACTATGAACTAGAGAAGGAGGTGGGGGAAAGGACAGGTTATGTGCTAAGAAACCAGAGCAAAAAAGCAGCCTCTAGGAGCCAGGTGGAACTCATCATTCTAAAGGTTGGGAAACTATTGTTCTGAATGATGACCTTGACCTTCTGTCCATAATGATGGAGAGTACAAAACAGCTCATCTCGAGTAACTTGTTGGGGTCAGGAGTGGATAAGCTCCTTTTCTTCACTGCCGTTCTGCACCCTCCTTAAGAATTCTAGAAATTTCTTCCTTTCAGTAAACTACTCTGCTACCGTGCATACATGGTATGCACGGTATCCTGGTATCGTCTCCCTGTAAATAAATATGGATCCAAAGAGTTATTGGTCTAATGAATTGTTCACATTTATTAAAGTGCATCTCTTCTTTGCAACCACAAGAAGAGTCTCCAGGGAGAGTAGATTAGTGGTTGAATTGATACTATCTTTCAGAAGGCTGCAGAAAATAGAACAGAATGTGAAAGAGCAGGCCTAACTCAGAGGAGATGGGTTCCTACCATGCACCTGTGGCTGTTAATGGTATGTCTATGGATGAATGAACGGAGAGAAGGGAAATATTGATTAGTGAAAGATGCTATTTGTTGTTTGTTCTGGTGGGTACAGGAATGGTTTGCAGTTACGTTGTCAGATGAGATCAAGGATTTGAGAGCCCTGTGGCACTTTTGAAAGCATCTCCTCCGGACTTCTCATTTAATAGATGAAGAAACTGAGATCCAGGGAGATTAAGTGATTTGGTTAAGGTTGGGGCAGTTGCTTAGTGCCGAGTCTCTGTGCACCACACCATTGAATAGAATGAGACGTTCTTGGAGGTTATTTGTGGATTTCGGACATCTATATCAGTGCTTCTCAAACTTTATTGTAAATAGGAATCACCTGGGGACCTAGTTAAAAACGTCCATTCTGGGGCTTCCCTGGTGGCTCAGTGGTTGAGAGTCCGCCTGCCGATGCAGGGGACACGGGTTCGCGCCCCGGTCCGGGAAGATCCCACATGCCGCGGAGCGGCTGGGCCTGTGAGCCATGGCCGCTGAGCCTGCGCGTCCGGAGCCTGTTGCTCCGCAACGGGAGAGGCCACAGCGGTGAGGGGCCCGCGTACCGCAAAAAAACAAAAAAAAAACAAAAAAAAACAATGTCCATTCTGAATCACCAGGTCTGGGGTGGTACCCGAGATTCCGCATTTCTAACAATCTCGCAGGTGATGCCAAAGTTACTGGACCATGCATCATGGGTCTACGTCATTCCTGAACCTAATTCTATATCATGGTTAACACTGGCAGCTCCACGTATATTTCTGCTTTGGGGACTTCCAGCATTTCTGCTTTGCTCTTAAAAGTAGAAAAGAAAAATTAGAAAGGGACCTGTGTGTTTAAGTCCACCTGTGTCCTCTCTTCCCTCACTCTCCCACCCACATGTGTCGTTTGCCTCTTCCCCTCCCATCCTCCATGCCTTCTTATGCTGGCCCTTCTCATAACCGATTCTTCTCCCTCTTTTTATGAACTCCTGCTTCTGTGTTTCTTTATTAGTATCTCTTGGTCTCTTTTCTTTCACACTATCTCTTCTTTAACTTTATTTTTATGACTTCTGCTCTCCTCAATTATTCAACAAACATTTGTTAAGGACCAATATTTGTCAAGCACTGACTTATGAAAAAGAATTAGCTCTGGTCCTTGCCTTCCAGTAACTCATGATTTAATGGGGGAGACATGTAAAGAGACCACCATATCCTTAGGTAAGAGCTGTAAGAGAGAGCAGCCTGGGAGAAGGAGGTGGGCTTCGTGGAGGGGTTGACATTCAAACTACGTCTTGAAAAATAATTAGGAGTTTTATAGAAGAAGGAGAGAATGGTCATCTTAGGAGGATGGAGAGGCAAGTGGTGTGAAGGGGCGAGCCTCCCGTGCTTCCTCGCCTCCCTTAACTTGGGGAGAAGATCAACACAGGAATGTGCCGGTTCACTGATGAGGAATTTCAGATTCCAAATGCCGAGGCCAGAGGAGGAAGTCAGGGTCTTGTTGAAAGAAGAGGAAAGAGGCTCTCATTGCTGCTTTGGTGTTTCTACAGTTAATGAATGCTAGCCCTGTTTATTAGGCTTGCCTCTGGAAGGAGCAAATGATACAATTTTCATTTTAGGCCACTGGCTTGCAACTAACTTTGTTGATGGCCATTATAAAGAAAGGGACAGCTGTTAGTTGGTTTGTAGTCAAGGAGAGAGCTGGATCCTAGCCCGGGCCAAGCTACTGGGAATGAGGACCCAACCTAGCCCCATGTGTTTCTAGAGTAGGGAGGCAGAGAGATGCCATGCCATCTGGACACTAGCTGCTTTCTTTCATGGCGAAGGGGAGTGTTGGAAGAAAAGGGGCATAGTTACTCCCGGGGCATTCACAAAATGTTCTGGTAGCCTTATGAGATGGCCTCTTGTTTCAGAAGTATTCTTCATGGGGATGCCCAGGTGTAGAGATGCTAGGAAGACACCTTTGGCTACCACTTCATTAGACTGTAGCAGTGGTGCCTAAGGGGAGATGGATTGGAAATGAATGTTCCCCTAAGTTTTATTTGCACCTGTTTCTGTTCCCCATCCTTCTACCCTTTTCCCCCCACTTTCACCATTTCTCTGTATATGGTGGTCTGTATTCATTTCATTAGCAAAAGGAACCTAAGCTTGGCCTGAAGACTTTTTAAAGACCCACCTGCATGTAAAGAGAGTATCCTGAGTCTGAAGGTATGTGGATGAGCAGATGCCATCACTGGGTGGTGGGATGTTAATTTCAAGGTGACTTAAGGGACAGGACGGTGGAGGCATAGTGACAAGGCTGTGCTCAGAGGGGTGGGGAGGGGGTGAGGAGGAGGCCAGACCCGAGGGAGTGGCAGGCCTGGGAGGAAAGAGAGGCCCAGGCTTTGGCCCTGCTGGGGTCCGGCCTTTTAAGGGGGAGGGGAGGCGGTGTTTGTCATCTGTCGTGGAGAGCTTCTTAGATCAGGAGAGTTTAAGGTTTTGAGGTGAACTCACTCGACTCCTAACAGCCAAACTGTGCTTCACACACGCCATCCTCTGTGGGTTTGCTCATTGCCTCATTCAGACTGTAAATTTCCATCTTTAGAAAGAAATGTCAAGTCTGAATTTCTTATGAATCTTTGTATAGACCCTCTCAGGGCTTCAGCTGGTTAGAATTTCTTAGGAAGTCAGGTCTTGTTTCTTTCGGAGAGGCAGGACTCCAAAACAATGGCTGGATGAAAGCTGCACTGTTCAGGGAGGGGAGAAGAGAGGCTTGGGAGAAACCTGAAGCTTAGCTGATGTCTTTACTCCTTTTCCCAAAGCCCACTGTACTCTGTGAGAATGTCCAGATGTTCTGGATCAATCCTCCCACCTTCAGGGGGCCTTAGTCTGGTCACTGGTAGCTGGTGTCTTTGGATTAGAGATCAGGGTTTCTTGTGTGCATCCAAATACACGCACGCACGCCACCTAGACTTGTGTACATAGGGACATGTTTGTGCAGGGACTTCCCTACCAAACACTAGTCAAAAATAATCTTAAATACATAAATGTGTCTGTGCGTTTAGGTAAGTAATGCGTGTGTGTGTGTGTGTGTGTGTGTGTGTGTGTGTGTGTGTGTGTGTGAGGGAGACCTGGGATAATAAGAATATTAATGCTGGACTTCCCTGGTGGCGCAGTGGTTAAAAATCCGCCTGCCAATGCAGGGGACACGGGTTTGAGCCCTGGTCCGGGAAGATCCCACACGCCGCGGAGCAACTAAGGCCGTGCGCCACAACTACTGAGCCCGTGAGCCACAGCTACTGAAGCCCACGCGCCTAGAGCCCGTGCTCCGCAACAAGAGAAGCCACCGCAATGAGAAGCCCGCGCACCGCAACGAAGAGTAGCCCCTGCTCGCTGCAACTAGAGAAAGCCCGCGCGCAGCAATGAAGACCCAACACAGCCAAAAATAAATAAAATTAAAAAAAAAAAAGAATATTAATGCTGACAGCACCTTGGAGATTATCTGTCTTCCACAGCCACCATTTTGAAGCTGTGAAAATAGGTCTAAGGTTAGCCACGTGGTCTAAAGTCGTGTACACGTGGCAGAGCCATGTCCACTGAATCTCCTTTCAGTACTTTCCCCTCCATTGCCCTGCCCCACTTGTCCCTTTGGGATGCCTGACCCCTAAGTCAGCCAGTGGTGAGCATTTGCTCATCCCCACATCTTCTGAGCCCAGGGTATCGCATACTCCCTGGATGTGCAATGGGTCTTTAAAATGTTAAGTTTCCCCAGGGTATCCAGTAGCTGCCTGCCTGATGATGGGGGAGGTGGTGGTCTTGGGAGTTGGAAGCTCCTTTTTGTTTCTGCTTGTGTTATCTTACTTTGGGACCATGGTTTAAGCCATGGCCACTGGCTGTTGATTTCCTCATTTCTGGAACAGCAAGACAGGCTAAAGCAGTGCTTCTTAACCCCAGGTCAATAACACAATCACCTGCAGAGCTTCGGCAAGAATAAATACAAACAACTAAACAGCAACATCCCGTGGACATGGGATATCCATGCCCAGGCCGTACCCCAAACCGTTAAATTAAAATCTTTCAGGGAGGCAGTCAGGTCAGGCAGTGGTCGTTTAAAAACGTTTCCCAGGGAGTCTCATGTGTGGCCATATTTGAAAACCACTGGGCAAGATGATTGACAAGGCCCCTGTTAGCTCACAGCATCGTGCAGTCCTAGCATTTGGATGTGTAGACTGAGACCCTGTCGCCGTTAAACCGTCCCATGAGTAGCATGAGGGTCCCTGAGTTAGGGGTCAAAAGACGTGGCTGGAATAGGAGGGGATTCAGCGTACAGAGTGCACACCAATGGTGGAACTGCTGTGCAGTTAAGAGCAGAGCTGTATCTACCTCGCTGCTGAGCGCTCTCGCCAGTGACACAGGCTGGGGTGGAGAGTTAGGGAAGTCGGGGCTGCTTTCCCAGACACCCTTGAAACAGGTGTGGCTGGGAAGTAGGGCGAGCGGCCGTTGGTTCCGCAAACATCCTCTGTTCCCCTTAGTCTTTATTGAGGGTGCCCCATTTCTTGTTTTGGAGAGGAAGCCTCATTTCACTCCTTTGTAACACTGTAAATGTAGGAAAACTATTCAAAAACGGGGCTGGCTAAGCAGACCCTGATTGACTGGTGAGGGGTGTGCATGGTAAAATTATCTTAGTGCCAGTTGGGATCCACCAGCCCCGGTCTTCTCCCTCTCAGTGCCTGAAATCGAGTATTAAAGGCATGAATAGGAGGAAGAGGGTGGGAGGCATTAAGCTTCGTCCTTCTGTGACTGTTACGTTAATCACTGACTATCAGGCTGGCTGGGTTAATCGTTTTCTCCTTCCTTTTTGACTCCCTCCCTTCCCCATTTAAAAATAAAGATGAACCCAAATGTACAGAGACGAGGGGAAAAAAGCAGATTTATGGATCTGTGTCCCTTTGGAAAGACAAACCGTAAGAAAGTAAAAATACTAGTTCTGTTGTGGACGTGTGCAAGCTTGTGAGTGTGGTTTGGAGCCACGGTGGAGTTTGGTGGGATATGCAGGGGTGTGAGCCGCTGAATGTCTAGGAGAAACCTATGCAGTGTACTCCCTGATCTGCATTTCCAAATGTCTACTGGCTGACCCTATGGAAGCAAAACATCCAACTCACTGAGGTACTGCAGCCTCTCCCCTTGCATTTCTCACCACGCAGACCACACATTCCATGGGACCAGAATTGATGTCTTCAGGGTTTGTGGCTCTCCTTTTGATCACCTTGTTAGAAACTCCAGGATTGTTGCTGGGCTTAATGGGAAGGAGAACACATTTCAGTCCTGTTCTGGTTCTTTTTACGCCTGTATCCTGGTTTTTCCTTCAGCTCACAGAGGAAGAGAGACTGTGGAAGAAATCTGACCCTGACCAAATACAGGTGCTCAGATTTGGAAGGTCTTTCTTGGTAGGAACCTGCTGACCCCTTGGCTTTTTGGAGAAAAAACTACTGGATGGGTTTTCATAGAGCCTCCACATAGAAGAGAAATCACATTTGTTTGTTGATTAATTTGTCAGTTTTCCATGAGAACATTTTTCCTGCTTTATGTCACCTTATGTCCTGTGCTTAGCAGAATGCTCTCTGCACATGGGCACTGCTCAGAAATGCTGGTTGCTGATACAGATGACACTCGGAAATGAACGTGCACTGGGGATAAAGTTGACATATTTATACCTTTTATGTTTCCATTTCCTTGCCACACAAGCACCTCTTGATGCTTTGGGTGAACTTTACTAAAGCTGTGTGTGGATGAGAGTGTCTTTAGTGCTAGCTACAGGCCGACAATGAAAATATACCCATTTCTTAGTGCCTCACTTCTCTGAGCTTCATTTTACGTTGTGTTCAATGAGGGTATTTCTTCCAAAAGCTCTCACTCATCACTTATTACACTTTTTCCCTTCCTTTCAAATTCCACGTAAATACTGTCCATCCCTCAATGTCCATCTCAAAGACTGTCTCCTCCACCAAGTCTTTCTTGACCTTCCCAGCTAGAAATAAGTCCTCCCAAGTCATTTGTTTATGTACTGGTTTTATTTTCCCTCTGTTTGTAGCACCTTTCTCATGCTGGCTTTTGGGGCAAACCCCTAGGAGGGCTTTTTCATCTCATGTCCCTCAGTTACCTGCACTGTTCTGGGCTTTGTGTAATAAATAGGATAATGATTACTCACCTTCTCCTTTTTATTCTGTATCTCTTCGCAGAGATGCTTTGATTTCAAGATAAAGTTCAGAGTTGGCTCTGAAAATTCTGTACGGTCTTTTCACCACCCTAGCAGGGCATCTCATTTATCGCTAAATCTGTGTGTATCTACCTCAGTTTGCGTAACCTCAGTTACAGGTTAGGGAAGGGTGTGAGAAGGTCCTGGCATTAGGTAGCCAGAAATTATAGATCATTTTGGAGATAAATGGTGGAATGAAAATACTAAGAATTATTGCTGTTAGTTTAAATATAATAATGATCTAAAAGGAATTGCCTCATTTTTGCTTAAGACAATTTCAATTTTCTGTTGAAATTGGGCCTTGAATCGGCAATAGATATGCATGGTTCCATTATATATATATATATCATATTCTGGGTTACATTAACATATGTTATCTCATTCAGTCTTTACCAGAAGGCTGACATTATTTTGTTTCTCAGATGAACAGAGTGAGGATTCGAGAGGACAAGAGCGCATGGCTGTAAGCAGCAAGCCAGGAGTCCGGCTAAGGTGCTCTGGTTCTAACCCCTGGCTCTTTAAATTCTACAGAGCCGCCTCCATGTTAAAGGAGGTGAGGGTTTATGTGTAGAGGACCCGGGAAACAGCACGTACTCTGAAAGTTCAGCTAAAGTGACTTCCTTCTAGCTCCCTCCTCTTTAGGCTTTGCTCTTGGCCAAAGGCAAAGTTGTTTTCAAGTGGAAAAACGCATCCTATAAAATAGCCAGTTTCTGGACCGTAATTTAATTTAGTGAGGACAGAAGGTGAGAAAGCCATGGCACTGGCAGTCAGCATCTCTTTGATTTCACATGATGGTTAAGGCTTGGGCACCATCTTCTTAGCCTGTTCCTACCATTCTGTAAATATACTTCACCTCCAACTTGAAGACTCTACTTCCTTTAAGAGGAAACAGTCCTCCGCTCACTTAACCTTGGACATTTTGATGATTACCCATTTTCTCTTACCTATTTCTTTCTCAAACCCATTTGTAAACTACCACTTTGAGTGGAGCCTAATGGTTAAGAGAATGGTGGTCAAGAATCCTGCTTCGTAGTTGTGTTTTTATTAGTGAGGGAACCCACTATTATTGTACTATGAGATACACTTGCTTCATTCCCAAAAGGGAACTCGTTTTGTTTCAAATATCTGCACTAACTATTGACTCAGAGGGCAGGTGTTCTTTTTTTTTTAATAAAATAAACATACAAGACAAAGGATCAGTTTCCTATATATTTGTTTTTCTATTTAAGAAAAGAGGTTGTGGGGGCTTCCCTGGTGGCACAGTGGTTGAGAGTCCGCCTGCCGATGCAGGGGACGCGGGTTCGTGCCCTGGTCCGGGAAGATCCCACATGCCGTGGAGCGGCTGGGCCCGTGAGCCGTGGCCGCTGAGCCTGTGCGTCCGGAGCCTGTGCTCTGCAACGGGAGAGGCCACAACAGTGAGAGGCCCGCGTACCGCAAAAAAATAATAAAAAAAAAAAAGGCAAAGAGGTTGTGTCTTGGTGCCACAGGGAGTTCTGGTACCTTACCCTTATCACGTGCATATTGTAAAACTACTTTTCAGTAATTTGAAGCAAAGTGGTATTGAGGGAGGAACACTGGCCGAGGGGCCGGGAAGCCAGGTCCCATCTCAGGGCCAGGTCAGCGCCGTGGGCGCTGAGGGACTTGGGGCAAGTTACCCAACCTCGCTGAACTTGCGTCCTCACCTGTAAAATGAGGTCTTTAGGGGGAGACAGTGACTGTGTTGTGGGTCAAATGAGGAAACGTAAAGAATCCCCTCAAACCGTGAGTTTCATACGCACACGTGCAGTATCGTTGTTAGTAACTCCGTCCTGCTCAACATCACAGCTTTGCAACGGCCTCCAGTGCCGTCCACGCACTCCCCGTGGGCAGGAGAAGAGGGGGGATCTGATTGGGGTGGGAGCAGGCAGCCGAGGCCCCGGCATTCGGAATGCAGGGCAGCGCACCAGGCACTGAGACCTGTGGTTTTTAAGTCTTTGGTCTCTGTCTTCTCCTCAGGTTCTCTTTCACAGTATTTATCTAGAAAACTAGACAAAGGCTTGTCAGAAAGGAGAGCAAACTAATCTTTCTAGCTCTATGTGTAGGACCATTTTTTCCAGGCTTATCTTTTCTTGTTACACGGTCCGAGAAGAGGGCAGATGGAGATGGCGACGCAATCGGAGGAGAAGGCTAACGTGAAAGGCGGTCTCACGCTCCTGGCCTTTGCTCACGCCTCTCGCTCTGGGTGCGGCACCCTCCCCGCCATCGCCCGCCCGCCGCTCTCCTGTTCCGCCTTCAAGATTGTGCTCCAGGTCTTCCTGGCCCCCCCAGGCTGGAGTCACTGCCCTCTTCCCGCTCCCACGGTGCCCTGGTTTGAGATGACTCTTGCTGTGTCTCCATCCCATCCATCGCATGATGCGAATTTCTCGAGGGCAGAAAGCACCTCTGCCCGCTACCCCGTGTGCGCCCAGCAGAGCGCCGGCAGGGGCGGGCACGTACCAAATACCTGGTGGCGTGGTGTGAGCACCTACAAGCTCTGTGCTCAGTGCTTCCATGCATGAATGAATCTGACGGTCCCAACCTCCTCAGAGGCATGAATAGTTATTACCTACATTTTATGGGCGAGGATACTGAGGCCACAGAGAAGTTAAAACTCGCGTAGCTCAAGTGGCAGAGCCAGGATTTGAACCCAGCCGTCTGGCTGGAGCTCACTCATGCTCTTAAGCTTTATGCTCCACAGCTTTGTAGTAAATTTTTATGGTTGACTTGAGCGGTCAGACACTTAGAAGAAACATATTGTGTGTCCGGTTCTCGGATGGTGGAGCAAAGAGAAGAGCGTGCACAGCAGAATTTGCAGGGTGGTTAGGACCACGCTCCCGAAGGGCTCCTTAGATGTAGGACCCACCCAGGACCAGCTTCCAGAAAAGCCTGGGAATGGGTTAGTGTCCTCATTGTTGAGTTTTGCCGTGGGTGGAGTGGGCTGTGCTTCTCTACTCCTTGCTGTCGCCCCCTTTTGGTTCCTTAAGGTTTCCTGGCCGCCATCGGTGCCAGTGGCACTTCAGGGGTCCCTGGCAGCCTGCTGGACTGCGCCCCCCTCATCCTCTCTTACCGCAGTCTAACACGGTGGCAGGTCCAGAAAACAGCGGTTGAAAACAAGCACTCCGGAGTCAGACAGCCAGCGTTTCTGTTCAGCTCCTTTAGTTTACTGGGCAGATGCTTCACTTCTCTGTACCCCCAGATTCCTTACGTAGAAGGTGACGTAGTCATAATTCTGGCCTTTCAGTCGTTGTGAGAATTAAGTGAGTTATTTCACTTTGAACGGTATGTGTCACAGAGTGAGCATTCAATAAGTAGTAACTACTATGACGGCCCCTGGGCCCAACCGAGTCAGAGCCAGTTTGGTGGTGAGGGTGTAATGCATAGTTGTCCCATGTATGGGGCAATCGTTTCTGGCTTAGGGCCCTCCAGATCAAGACTGGCTTTGACTTCTGTGAATATCTCATCATATTATAGATGGCAGGAGAAGAAAGTATGGACAAGAGCTGACATGTTCCTAGAATATTGAGAGAATGTGAATTCTAAGTACAAAAAAAAAAAAAAATGCAGAAGATACCCACAGATAAGCACCAGTTAACCAAGGATGTAAACGTTAAAGTGAGCTTTGGGCAGAATGACCGCGAACTGATCAAAGAGAGGAAAAAATGAAAAGCTGTAAGGAAACCTGCACACAAACGAACAAAATTTGAGCAAGAAAGGGAAGTTTTCAGTGAAAGGAGGGAACAGAGGCCAAGACAAACCAAGTTGTTTCTAATAGTAACCATCACTTACATTTCTGGAATGCTTTCTGGTTTACCGAGGGCTTTCTCATATGTTGTTTTTTGTCTTTTTTCTAATAAATTTATTTATTTATTTTTGGCTGCGTTGGGTCTTCATTGCTGTGCATGGGCTTTCTCTAGTTGTGGCGTGTGGGGTCTACTCATTGTGGTGTGTGGGCTTCTCATTGCGGTGGCTTCTCTTGTTGCGGAGCACGGGCTCTAGGCACGCGGGCTTTAGTAGTTGTGGAGCATGGGCTTCCGTAGTTGTGGCCCGCGGGCTCTAGAGCACAGGCTCTGTAGTTGTGGCGCACGGGCTTAGTTGCTCTGTGGCATGTGGGATCTTCCCGGACCAGGGATCGAACCCGTGTCCCCTGTATTGGCAGGCGGATTCTTAGCCACTGTGCCACCAGGGAAGTCCCTCTCATATGTTTTTTTCCCCAACACATTTTTTGATAGTCCCAGTGTAGGAGGAATTCTGGGCAGGAACTCTTATCCCCATTTTACAGATGAAGAAATTGAGGTACAAAGTGCTCTAGTGATTATACAAAAGGGTATAGTTGAGAAGAAAATAAAGAGATGGAACTCCATCTCAGCTTTTCTGAATCCCAAATCCAGAGCTCTTTCTTCTTTGCCTCTACCTTGAGAGAGCCGAGGAGAGATGCTTGTTACCTTGGTTGAGGACGCCTGGAGGAAACCTGATAGGGTAAATTTTCTTCTTAGAATTTACTCCAAGAAGAAAAATGACTTTGGTGGGCAGGTGAGCCTGTTTAGAAAAAGTGAAGGTTGTGAAACCTGGAAAGGTCAGGTCAACATATCGTGCAAAAGATAGAAGAATTTGGGACAAGGGAATTATCGTTTTACTTCTTTATATTTTTCTTTTTATAAAATTTCCACAATAAAGTGAATTATTGTCATATTCAGAAAAGACGAGGTAGGAAATTAAAAAATGAGAATTTTAATTATATCAGGAATCAGATAAAGGCAAAGGGGTAAAAGTGATCCCCATAAGGGCTAGAGGTATTCCTTACTTTCCTAGGATGTAGCTGGGAAGTGGTTACTCACATACAGTCACACGTGTGGGTGTTTGTGGGTACGTGTGTGTATGGGTGTGTATAATCTGGATTCTAGCATGGGTTAGGGAACACAAAACCGAGTTAAAGTTGGGGGGGGGGATTTTGAAACACTGCAGGGCAAAGCCTGCCATTTGAGAAAATCACAGAGGACTGGAAAGACATCTGAGGGCTAGCTCCTAACCTTTTTAAAAAAGAGATGATGGCTGGAAATTACAAACTCATAAGCATAAATGTTACATTGGAAAAAATATTGAACTTAACCGTCAGTTTCCAACACCTTGAAGTAACCATCAAAGCGGCTTTTTAAAGAGCAAACCCTATCAGAGCTGTGGTTTTCTGAGAAGGATGGGCCTGGCAGGCTGTGGGAGACTGATCTGTGTAATTAAGAAAAAGTAATGAAAGCTTTAGATTTGACTTCCCCAGAGATCCTACCTTTTAAACAGAAGAATGGGGTGAGTTGCATAGACGGTGCTCAAAAGGGAGTGATGGACAGTGGCTGCCGGCTCTGGCGATGACCTGGAAGTGTGATGGCCTCTCACCTGGGGGGACTTGAACTCAGCCTGTGTTCCGTCCTCGACAAGGTGGGGACTGAAGTGCTCTGCCTGCCTCTCGGGGGCTGTGCTCGTGGCTGAGGGCTGGGGAGGTGTTCCTCCAGGGTTGGCTCTGCAGCTGTGGTGCCCGGAACAGCCCCCTTTACAGCCTCCGCAGGCCCTGCTGCCACCCCGCTTCATCTTTGTCACCACCCTTCCCACTCCCGGTCCACACATGCACGTGATCAGCGATTCCTAAAACGTGTGCTCTGGACCCTCTTCCTAGAAAAACCCACTTTCATGCAAACTCCCCAAATTCCACTCAGAGGATTAGGATGGATGCCGTGGACGGCAGGTTCAGAGCCCCTGTCTGGACCCCGTGTCCAGGGCACACCCTGGCAAGAATTGCTCCACTTACCTGTCTCTGGAAGCGGGTGGGGTGTGGGGAAGAACTCCTTGATACCCCAGCTCCCGTGTTCTTCCAGGATCAACCAGCCTCATGGCTTCATTTACAGAATGTTTATGAAGGCTTGAGGTCACGTGCAGGGCGCCAGGCTCTTTTGCTGTGGCATCAGGCATCATGCCTGTGTCTCCAAGAGCCGACAAGCCAGGAGCTGAGACTTGAGCTGAGCCAGCCAGCACGGCCGCTCGGGAGTGGGGGGATTCAGTGCTTTGGAAGCGGTGGATGTGATTCAGATGAAATGGGCATAAGGGAACACTGGCTTTAATATTCAGGCTGCTACCTCAGCCCTCTCCCAGTCTACCTCAGCTGACTCCTTGACTCTTGTCTGAGGCCCTGAGGACAATTTCTAGCCAGAGATGAATTCTCCTTTGGGACCCCAGAGTGAGGATTTCTTAAGGTTTCTGAGAGGATCCCCCTCCCCTCCCAACAGAAGGGACAGTCAGTGGAGATAACCTTTTCGGGTTCCCTCCTTAGCCTTCCCTCCCGATGGGAGCTTTGTATTTTCTACTGGGTGTCAGGCAGTGCCTTTCCAAGATGCCTTGGGGCCAGCATCTTTAGGATTTCTAGGCTGGAACTGCTGTGGTTTTTAAACCAAAGCCAACCCGGAGTTTGAATAGTGCCTCTGGAGGGAGGGACCGAAGCCCCGTTAGCTCTGCCCACATCAGAAGCCCACGAGAATCAAGGGCCAGGTCCTTGGCATCGAAGGGACTTGGGTTCAGAATCCTGACTGTTGCTTTGCCGTCGAGTGACGTTGGATAAGGCCCTTTATTTTTTGGCCCTGGGCTTCCGGAGCTCTTGTGTGAAGTGCAGGTTACGTGAAGGTTAGATGAGGCAAAGTATATAAAGTGCCTGGAACTTAGCTCCCTCACCTCTGCCGTCCACACCCTAGGAGCAGTGCCCCGGGGTTCTCGGTAGGGCAGGAAAGAGAAGAAGTGATGCTCCTTGCTGGCCTTCCCCATTGTCTGTTTCTCCCACACAGATGCCTACCCCCACCTATTCCTCAGCAATGCTCCACCCTGGCTGTAGCACATACAGGAGGGACGGTGTAGAAGCTTGGGTGTGTTTGTGTCTGCGTAACGAGGGAGACAGAGTGAACTGTGTGACACGCAGGGGCCCAGGATGCCCTCGGGGAGTGGGGAGCGCTTCTAAATCGGTCCTGAAGGGGCTCCTGAAGGGGCAATCCGGAGAGACCTGGGGCCGGGATCCTTGTGTTATTATGGGAGAGGGAGGAAAGGAAAGGGCCCTAAGGAGTTTCCCCTTCCCAGACCCTGGGGACAGGACTTGTGCAAACAGAATGCCAGTCTGACTGTAGTCCCTGGAGAGGGGGGCGCCCACCGCCCGCCCCGCTTCCCAGCCCGGCCGATGACAAGGATGGAGTCATCCACGGTTTTGGCAGACTTCCGGGGAGAACCGGAGAGCGACAACTGCTCTCCACCCTGGGAAGTTCTGTCTGGACTCCGGGGAGTTTTTGAGACTTCTTGGTGTGGAGGTCAGCCAGCCTGCCCGCGGGCCGGCCCCTCCCGGGCTTCCTTGGGTGTCACAGTCGTGGCTATGGGCCAACCTGCTGTCCAGCAGACAAGTGCCGGCTGCAACCTGCTCCATGTACATCTCTGTCTTAGTCCTGCCTCTAAATGGTGGCAAACAGACATTTTGGGAAGGAATTCAGCATTATGAGTTCACAGAATGTCAAGCCTTCGGAAGGCAAATAGAAATCAATTTGGCCTTTTTCTTGGTTTTCGGTCATTTGCACCATGTTGCCTGCCAGTAACATAGGCAATTCAGGGTTAATCTTCTACAAAATGAATGCCGTGTGTGAAAATCTGAGTTTAGCGCCTGCAGGCTGGTGGGTTATTGGTCTTTGTGAAAGCCTCCCGTTTCCATGGGAGAAGGGATGGATATGTTTAAGGCCCTGGGTCCTATTCTCCTTTGGTACTGGAGTCAGGGGTGGGGATGACGTGGGTGTGGAGGCAAGGACCCCCTCCCTGTGCTCCCGCCGGGTTCCTCGGTGCCGCTGGGCTCCAGCCCAGATGCAGCTGGAGGACAAAGCTGCTGCCAGGGAAAGCCGTGCTCCCTGCTGCTCTGTGTGTGCAAGAGCCAGCCCAGTGCACGTGTGTGTGTGCGCGTGCGTGTAAGACAGACACAGACAGAGACAGAAAGACGGAGAGAAGATGAGAATATGAATGAAAAATCATTCCTTCGCAGGGTGCAAGGAGCCTTAGAGAATATTCCCTGGGGCACCGATTCTGATTTCCTACTCAGGCACCAGGTGGTTCTAACGTACAGCCGGGCTTCCGGACCCGCCTCCCTGGTTCCTCTCGCACACCTGCTCCTTTGTCTCCCGTGTGCAGGGTGCCGCTTCCCCTCCTGCAGTAGATGCTTGCAGCATCTACTCTAGGAGATCCAGTGCCCGGTTTCTGGAAACTCCTGGCCATTCTTGCCTGCCAGTCCAGTGGACCCATGTTTCTAGAAGACGTGGTGGCTTGATTAAATAAATGCTCTTAACCCTGTGATTTTATGCACACAGCTCTTCATGCTGTGGAAATAACTGTTCTTAGATTTGTTATTGTAAGTGGATTGTTCAGATTGCCCAGAGGGAAAGAACTTTCTCTAATTTTAATAGAACAAGTGTTTATTTAGCTCTTCACTTAAAATAGTCAATGTTTTTGCTTTTTGTTCCTCTTTCTACTATATTTCAAAATATACACTGAAGAAACTTTGAAATACGTTGGATTCATTGTTCTTACACGTTTCCATGGCGCGTCAGCCCCTGACCAGCTGAGGTGCATCCTCCCCTTAGTCTACGTTGCACCTCCATCCAGATCTCCAGCAACGTCCCGTCCCTAAATGATCGTGTCTTTCTCACCCACTCCTCCAAAGACCTCGATTCACCTTCTCTGTGACCTTCAAGCATTGCTTCCTCCATCTCACTTCGATCTGACTTGCCATTGTGGAACCCTTGTTGCTCCCCTCCCCTCCCTACTCTGCCACCGAGGTTTCATCTCTCTCTATGTTAATTTCTCCATCAGTGACCCATCAGCTGGCAGTCGTATCTGCTTTATCTGTTCTGTCACTCATACTACTAAGGGCGGATGAAAAAGTCCCAGAAGTGATCTCACCCATCATGCTCAGGGTCCTTCCTTCCAAAACACCATCATCACTGAAAGATGGGGTGACCAGCCTCTGTCTCCGAGCCCCAGAATCACATGCTTGCCTTGTCCTGAAAACATCACCTCCCTGAGCATTCGCTCCAAGCCCCTGCTCACAGCTGATGGTCTCCTGACACTTGGCTGAAAAAGTCAACACTCTCTGATGTACCTGTCCACAGTCCTTCTCTTTTCAACACAGACAGGCATGTCTGTGTTTTGTTTGCTGGAAACTGCAGAGGGGCCTCTGTTCCATCTTTCACAACTTCAACAGGCTTCGTTTCTGGCCCAGTCCATCTTTTCATTAGGAGTTTTGCTGTCACGCTGAAGGCTCCTACTCTCCTGAAATCACGAAAATCTGTCTTCACACTTTTTCTTCACTGCTGCTTTCAATGTGGTTGCCCTAAATCTTTATCCAAAGCTAAATTCATTTTTCCCCCAACCCAACTCCTCTTTCTGAGGCCCCCATTTCTTTCTCCCGGAGCCTCAGGCCTGGCACCTCAGGGAGCTTGTGCATCTCCCTTATACCCTCTCTTCAGCCCTGATGGACTCTGTGGAATCTGTCTTCAAAGTGCTTTCGTGTATGATTCCTCCTTTCCGCAGAAAAAGCAGTCAAGCCTTGTGGTACACATCAGGGACCTTGGATCCAAACCGCCTGACAGGGACTTCCCTGGCGGTCCAGTGGTTAAGACTCCGCGCTTCCACTGCGGGGGGCACCGGTTTGATCCCTGGTTGGGGAACTAGGATCCCACATGCCACACGGCCAGAAGCACAGACAAACTGCCTGACATTGCCAGTTCCTAGCCGTGGAACCTTTGAAAAATTGCGTAACCTCTCTGAGTCTCTGTTTCCTTACTTATATAATGGGGCTAATAATAGTATAGCTGCTTCAAAATGTTTTGGCCTTAAATCAATAAATACCTATGAAGTACTTAAAACAGTGCCTGGCACACTGCGTGCGTTCAACAAATAAATGTTAGATGTTACCATGACGTCACATCAGTGGTTCTCGATCAGGGACCATGCAGCCTCTCGGGGGACACTGGGCCACGTCCGGAGCCAGTTTTGAATTTCACAACTGGGAGAGAGGGAGGCTACTGTCACTTAGTGGGTGGAGGCCCCGGATGCTGCTAAACGTCCTGTAATGCACAGGAAACACCAATCCAGAAACAACAATCCAGCCCTGATGTCAGTAGTGTCGCGGGTGAGAAACACCGCTCTACATCTTGGCTCCAGGCTCCGCCACCATCTTCTCAAGGTGTAATCTAGTGTCCGTTTCTGTTTCATTTCTCAAGCCTCAAGTCTTTGGAAGATTCATTTTATCACCTGGCTTCAGTGGCAAACTGATTCTGATGGTTCTGCAGTCTCCACGTCCAGCACCCTAATTCTGTCTCCAGTGGTTTCTCAGAAAAATCTCCTCTGGCCCACCCTCCCAATATCGGAAAATGTTCAAGGAAAAATATTTCTTTAAACAAGACCCAGTGTTCCTGTCCCTTCTCCATTCAAATGGCCACCCTCTCCCAACATCCCCCGCTGCCAGTGGCACACCATCCTGGCACTGGTTCCCATGGCTGTCTCTCCCAAAGACCCCCGCTCCAGCCCACGCCACCTTCTGCCACTTCTTCCTCTGAACTGTTTCCTTTGATCCTCATTTCCATTTCCATGGCTACTGTCTAGCACAGGACTCTGGCTGGCTTCCCCACCTCCCTCCTTGCCTCCATCCTCCACGCAGCTGCTGGAATTGTCTTCATTAAACACTGTTTTCCTCTGCTCAAGGGTCCACAGTGGCTCTCCATGACCACTTACTAGCAAAAGGAAATTCCCCACGAAGCCCATTACAGCCTGCCTTCCCTGTCGCTTGGGGCCCCCATTCCAGCGGCCACCAGCCTTTGTACTACTCCCTTGCAAGGTCGCTGGGCGCTCACCTATCTGAGCCCCTCCTGTCCTGTCTCTGCACCTTGGCGTGTTATAATTTCCCTCCGTGGAAAGCCTTCTTCTCTCCTTTTTGCCCAGTCAGGTCCAACCAACACCTCTTTCAAAAGCCGGCTCAATTTTGAACTCCCCTAGGAACCTTCCCGAATAACCCACCAGATTCTCCTTGTCCTATTACTGCAGATCTCGTTTGGGTCTTAAGTACTTACTAGATTTGGCCTATGTTAATGTACACCTGCTGGTGTGTATGAATTCCTAAGTGTTTTGGAAGCTTTTCCAAATGTGCATGTTTCATTCCCCCCACCTTTTTTGGGTAGTACCTCTTTTTTTTTTTTAGCATCTTTATTGGAGTGTAATTGCTTTACAACGGTGTGTGTTGTACCTCTTTTTTAAAGCTAATTCCCACAGCCCAAATAAAGTGCACTAGATATAGCCGGACTTCAATAAATGGTGTCTCTGTAACTGCCTTTTTTTCCCCTCAAAGCCCAGGAGGAACTCCAAGAGCATATTTTATGGGTGACTTTAAAATACCTGCTCTTCTCTTTGTGGTTTTATTGGTTTTGGGAGGAAGAGGAGGAGGAAGAAGGAGAGGGAGATCTGGGTTTGCCAGACACAGGCAACAAAATGGCTCTGCTAGAGAGGCAGCCAGCGGGAGCAAGGATGTGGCTGTGGGAAAAACACACCAGTGCCACGGCCTGGGCACTTGTAACGGAGATGCTCCATGGGGATAAGGGGGAGAGGCAGGAATCCTAAAACACTGTGCACTACAGATCTTTCAACTTATGAGGGTAACATCTAGCTCTTGTTTAGCATTTTGCAGCAAACAGCAGTTTTTTTTTCCAGTTTTTTTTTTTTTTTTTTTTTTTTTTTTGCTGTACGCGGGCCTCTCACCGCTGTGGCCTCTCCCGCTGCGGAGCACAGGCTCTGGACGCGTAGGCTCAGCGGCCATAGCTCATGGGCCCAGCCGCTCCACGGCATGTGGGATCTTCCCAGACAGGGGCACGAACCTGCGTCCCCTGCATCGGCAGGCGGACTCTCAACCACTGCGCCACCAGGGAAGCCCTTTTTTCCAGTTTTGTTGAGAGATAATTGACATACATCACTGTGTCAGTTTTAGGTGGGTGATGGTTTGATCTGCATATATTGTGAAATGATTACCACAGTAGGTTCAGCTAACATCCATCTTCTCATATAGATCTAATGAAAAGGAAGTAGAAAGGAATAAAGGAAAAAAAAATTCTCTTTGGGATGAGAAGTGTCAGGACTTACTGTCTTAACTTTCTTATATATCATGAAGCGCTGTGAGTTTGATTTAGGAGGTAGATGAAAACATTCCATTCATCAGCCGAGGGACTTGCCAACCTGGGTCTCCTGCCTGTTGTAAACTCAGGTTCTCCCCACTGGGCCTGCTGCTTCATCTTACTCTGTAAGGTAAGGCTTTAGGGGTCATCTATCCAGTTCAGTGCCCTTATTTTAAAGGTCGAGCTGCTGAGTGGTTTCCTCATGGCACTGAAGTCCATGATAAGTTAAGCTGGGCCCTGAATTAACTCCCAATTAGTGCTCTTGTCACTGTATCACCAACACTACATTTTCGTCCTAATTAAGGTGCCAGTAGACCTCTTCATGACAACCTTAAGACCAGCGCTGTCCAGTAGGACTTTCTGCTGTGATGGAAATGTCCTGTATCTTTTCTGTCCAGTGCAGTAGCCACTGTGCACACATGGCAAGTGTGACTGGGGAATTTAAATTTAAATGGTCACAGGGGGCCAGTGGTTCCACATTGGACGTCACAGCTCTAGATTCAGTATTTCCTTATGCTTGTCAGAGTTAGTAATTTGCCTAATCTGGGTCTTTACCTCACCTGCCTTCCCTTTTTACCTGCTGGGAGGTCCCAGGTAACCATGGAGAGCCCAAAGGTGGGAGCTTGCTGGGGACCAGCATCATCAGAGCCCGTAGAAGAGAGAAGAGCGCCCAGAGCTTCCTGCTGTCGGGTGGGAAGTATTTTCAGAGAAGGAACCACCAGTGCCCAGGTCCCCTCCCTCCCAGCAGCCCCAGGCCAGCTCAGCACTCACACCTGGGGGGCCTTGGCCTCTTCCTGAGGGGGTCAGGCCGAGCGGGGCTGGACCGTGTGTCAGCGCTGGCGTGAAGGGCGCTCTGACGTGGCGATGTGGCAGTTCGCCAGCGTCCTCCACGTGGTCCACTGTTACTAAGGAGATGCAGATGAGTTCACTAGGTGCTTCTGTCTCTAATTTCTTCCAAGACACACCTCAGAAGTCCCTTTGGTTGAAGCCTTTCTTTACATCTCTCCGCCTCTCTCGTGTGTTTGTGTGTGTCAGCGTGTGAATACACATACTTTCTTCCCATATCTTGCATGGCTTTAAAAGTCCTAGTATTTACTGAGGCTGGACCCCCAGAAGAGGCTTCCAGAGGCAGATTTGTTGCTGCCAAGTCCAGTGGAAGAATCAGAAAATGAACCCCCCCCGCCCCATTAGAATAGCTAATGAAAGTGATAGGTTGATGGTCTGGCCTGGTATGACGTGACCCTCTCTTTGCCTGTTTCTTTTCCCTTTCTTGTTCACGTATTCTGCTTAACTTGAATTTTAATCTAATTCATTATTTATGCCTACAAGGAAAAAAAATACTGAACTCTCTTTACCCGATGGGACAGAACGCATTGGGAGCTCTCACCCTCCATAAATGGAATCTGTTTACACGTGGAAATGGAGGGGAGAGGGAGAAAGAACTTTCCTCAGAAACTCAGTCTTTAATTACAGGACCAGAGGGAGGATTCTGAGCTCTGGTTTTCTGAGTCCAGGGAAATTGTGGAACAAGATAACCTTGACATTAACTGTTTAAGGGGATGCTACTCATCCAGGTAGAAATGTTTCCTTTTGCTCCTTATTGCCATGGATGTTTATAGGAAAGTAGAAGTTGGTACTTCTGCGGCTCGTGGGCTTTCTGGTGAACCCTCAGGACACACTCCGGGTTTTGCCCATTTTGTCACAGCTGGTTGCTGGGCAGACAGATGTGACACCACCCAGGGCATCCAGGGTCCATACGGAATGAACAGTTGGAGGCAGTGACTTGGAGAACAAGGCGCTGGGTTTCAGACTGAGGCGTTTCAAACAGAACCGGGGAGGGAGCATTCAGGGCAGCTGTGACCAAGAGTTATTGCCTTGATAAGAGATTTTTGCAAACTTTTCTCCCAGGAATGTGGATTTTAAGAACGGAACTCAAATTGCCATGAGTTGTCTTTTAAGTCAGAGATCTAATTGCATCTGCCTTCTTCAGAACCTTTCCTGCATCATTTTTGCCTGCAGACTGAAGTCCTTGCTGTCCCCCGCTGGCGCTCCAGGCACCAGGCTTAGTCTCTCATGGGCCGGGCAGCCTCCTGCCCACTGCACCGCCTTCTCTCTCCTCTGCTCTCATCATTGACAGGCCCTCGACAGACTTCCTTGCCTTTGCTCCAAGGGTTCATCCTCCCAACCCCCCTACCCCTGGCTTTGTCAGAACTCTAGCCATTCTTCAAGGTCCCATTGGAATTCCACCTCCCCCAAGAAGCCATCCCGTATCCTGAAGGCGACACTTTCTCCCGTCTGCAGTCTTATGTATCCCTCTCTGTCCTCTCCATGGTGCTCGTCACTGCCAAGTCTGCTTTCAGATTATTAATATATGTGTCTGACGCCACCACTGGATGGTGGGCCCCTGGACGGCCCAGCTGCCTCTGTTCATCTTCATATTCTGCACGGGGTCCAGGAAGGTTCATTGCATAAAGTAGGCACATTAAATGGAGTCGTTCTTTGTTTCCTAGCTGAATCTGCTGGCCGCTTACTTTTAGTTCTTCATTTGCCTTTTATACCTGATTCATTGTTTCTAAGTATTGTGTAATCTATCCAGGCCCATTGTGGATTCAGAAAAGGGAAGAAAGTGGCCCCTGTGTCTATAATGAATTCTGCCCAGTTCATCTCAAAATCATTCAGATGCAGAACTAATTTTAGCTAAGGAGAATAAATACATTTTGCGCCAGTTGGAACTTGTTTCCTGCTCTTTAAAATCATCAAAGTAAAGTTTCACATTTGAATACAATCGGCCCTTTGTATCTTAGGGTTCCGCATCCGTGGATGCAGCCAACTGTGAATGTAAAATTCCAGAAAGCTCCAAAAGGCAGAATTTGAATTTGCTGCTCACTGACAACTACTTACATGGCATTTACATTGTATTTACACTATTAACATAGCATTTCCTTTGTATTAGGTATTAAAAATAATCTAGAGATGATTTAAAGTAGACCGGGAGATATGCATAGGTTTTATACAAATACCATGTCATTTTATACAAAGGACTTGAGCATCAAGGAACTTTGATATCTGCAGCGGCAGGGGGTTGGGGGAGTCCTGGAACCAACCCCCCTTGGATACCCAGGGATACTCTGTTCAGATAGAACCAGGTTAGCGATTTAGGCAAGATTCTAAGTCTGCTGCAGATGTGTGGTAAGGCTTCAGTTCTCGTTGTTAGCCTTTAAGCATCTTTTTTTTTTTAACTAAAAAAAATTTTTTTTCTTATAATTTTATTGGAGTATAGCTGATATACAATGTTGTGTTAGTTTCAGGTGTACAGCAAAGTGATTCAGTTATACATATACATATATTCATTCTTTTTTAGATTCTTTTCTCATGTAGGTTATCACAGAATGTTGAATAGAGTTCCCTGTGCTATACAGTAGGTCCTTGTTGGTTATCTATCTTATACATAGTGGTGTGTGTGTGTTCATCCCAAGCTCCTAATTTAGCCCTCCCCGCCACGTTTCCCCTTTGGTAACCATAAGTTTGTTCTCGATATCTGTAAGTCTGTTTCTGTTTTGTAAATAAGTTCACTTGTATCTTTATTTTTTTTTAATTGTATTTTACATATGAGTGATATCATATGGATATTTGTCTTTCTGTGTCTGACTTACTTCACTGAGTATGGTAATGTCTAGGTCCATCCATGTTGCTGCAGATGACACTATTCCATTCTTTTTTATGGCTGAGTAATATTCCATTTATATACATATAAATATATACATATATATACACATATACATATATATGTATGTGTATATATATACATACCACGTCTTCTTTATCCATTCCTCTGACGATGGACATTTAAGTTGCTTCCCTGTCTTGGCTATTGTAAATAGTGCTGCAGTGAACATAGGGGTGCATATATCTTTTCGGATTATGGTTTTCTCCAGATATATGCCCAGGAGCGAGAGTGCTGGATCATATGGTAGTTCTATATTTACTTTTTAAGGAACCTCCATACTGTTCTCCATAGTGGCTGTACCAGTTTACATTCCCACCAACAGGCTAGGAGGCTTTCCTTTTCTCCACACCCTCTGCAGCATTTACTGTTTGTAGACTTTTTAATGATGGCCATTCTGGCTGGTGTGAGGTGATACCTCATTGTACTTTTGATTTGCATTTCTCCGATAATTAGCGATGTTGAGCATATTTTCATGTGCTTTTTGGCCATCTGTATGTCTTCTTTAGAGAAATGTCTATTTAGATCTTCTGCCCGTTTTTGATGGGATTAGCCGTTAAGCATCTTTAATGTTATTTCAGGGTATTGGTTTTGGAGGTGCATTTTCCTAAACTATGTTTCTGAATGGTATTTAGATTGATTTACAGGTCAAATCCTGTTACAAGAAGTAGCTTGAACATGAAAACCTCTCTACTACCAAAGAATGCTGGGTCTAAAGATGTTAACTCATTTGACTCAAATAATATTCGGTTGAATAGAATTTTTGGATTTAAAATTTATGATCAAATTGTAGTTTACTGCAGTATTTCATTTCCTTTAAATATCTTAAAGACGCTGTGTTAAATCTGCAATCAATTTTGTTAATCTCTTGGGATGGGAAGGAGACAAGGGGATGGGTGAATTGGTGGAGGAATCATCTTACAGGCAGACCTCGGAGATACTGCAAGTTTAGCTCCAGACCACTGCTATCAAGTGAGTATCGCAATAAAGCGAGTCACATGATATTTTTGGTTTCCCAGCGCATATAAAGTTACATTTACACTGTACTGTAGTCTGTTAAGTGTGCAATAGCATTGTGTCTAAAAAAATGTACAAACCTTAATTACAGAATACTTTATTGCTAAGAAATGGGCACCATCATCTGACAATGCAGGGTTGTCACAAACCTTCAATTTGTAAAAAGCGCAATGTCTGTGACTCACAATTAAATAAGGGTGCCTTTGTATGCACCTGAAAGGAAAGAGCACCAGCCTGCCTCTCCCTCTCTCTATCAGCTCCATCATGAAGGCATTTCTCTAAAGTGGAAGCTTTCCTCTTGATGGGATACTTGGCAGGCTCATTGCACAAGGTTTTGTTTTCTTCAGTTTTGGAACAAACTATGCTCCTTTTATGTCATAAGATTTTTTCCCCCCCTTTAAAGAAGAAAAAAGAAGAAAAAGTTTATTTTCCTCTGGTGTTGAATGGCCCCAATAGTTCCTCTGATCGTGATGGCGCTCAGTCTGCAGATGGCCTGGCTTCCTTGTACAGGTCCAGTGACAGACACCGTCATGCTTTTATGTAGAGCTGAGAAGCCAGAGCTGACCCGAGTGTGGTAACGGGGCTCTTACACTGCCCTGGTGCCTGAATCCATCCTCCGTCTCACCCTCAGCAGAACGTCAGGGGCGAGCATCGCCGCGGACAGGCTCCTACCGTTTAGCCTGGCCAGTTCCCTTTGTTGAATCATGTAGCAAAATGATGTTTGATTGTGATGGTCATTTTTTTTTCTAAGTGCTGAGGCGAGACTCGTAATCAAGGTCAATGTGGGTTAGGTCTGAGCCTAGTAGGCAGATTATATCTGAAAGATAAAATCATAGAAGGCTAGGGCTAGAAGGGACCACTCGTTGTGTGGTTGAGGACACCAAGACCCGTGCACTAAGCAAATGTCAAAGAACAAAGCTAGTGTCTGATCCAGGGCCAGAGCTCAGGCACCCTGGCTCCCATATTCCACATCTCTGTAAAGACTACATCAATGATTGACATGTGTTTTTGATCCCACGTTTTGCTGAGTAAAACATTTTGGAATATTTATCCCCAATACGTGTATATTTATTACATAGGAAAACAGAGTCCGCATCAGGTGGTTAGAACAGGAGAATTTAATATGGGGAATTAGTTACAAAGGATTGGAAGAGCTGACGTGATAAATGGGGCATGGCCGCACATCAACCCCAGATCAGCAAAACAGGAAGTCAGTATCGACCTTTGAGTCACAGGGAACATGATGGAAGCTGTCCAGTGGGAGCTGGAAGGCATGGTGGCTGCTTAGCCAAGAACAGAAGCCAAGGAGGAGATACAGCCCCTGAGATGTGCTGACCAGAATGGAATATCCTAGCTTCTCCTCTCTTTGGCACCCCCTCCATCTCTGGGCAGTACCTTCATTGTTTAAACCTAGCCGGAGTCGGGACTTCCCTGGTGGTCCGATGGTTAAGACTCCATGCTTCCACTGCAGGGGACATGGGTTTGGTCCCTGATCGGGGAACTAAGATCCTGCAAGCTAGCAGGAGTCTATGGCCGCAGAACCTGGGAAAGGTGGTCTGCAGGGTGTGCCCCCTACCATCCAGGGCAGTGGAGGAGAAGGGCTGGGGGACAGATCTCAGAGCCAACAGGAAAACGGAGGTAGATTACTTTCCAAACCGGCCCATGCTCTTCTGCGGGGTGACCTGGCCACTCCCCATTATGGGTGGAGCCCAGTCCCCTCCCCCGTATCTGGGCAGCGTTATGACAGCTTCCGCCAGTAGGGTCTGGAGAGAGACCCTAGGGGACATCTGAGACGAGGTTGGAAAAGGCCACGTGGCTCCCACTTCGTTTCTAGGTTTGCTTGTTCTCTGGACCCCCAGCTGCAGGGTGGTGAGAAGCCACCTGCAGAGGCCACCTCAGTGCTCCAGGCCACGCTCCCTGCTGAGCCCAGTGCCAGCCATGTGGTCGAGAAGTTCCAGATGATTCCAGCACCCAGCCCTCGGAATCACCTCCCAGCTGCTTGAGTCTTTCCTACTAGGCCCCCAACATTGTGGGTCTGAGACAAGCAATCCCTCTGTACCCTATCCAAACTCCTAACCCTCAGAATTTGTGAGCATAATAAAAGGACTGTTCTAAGTTTTGGAGTGGTTTCTTATTCAGCCATCTATAACTGGAACACAAGTGACCAAGATGTTTATTTAGTACGTAATTTTATGTGTATACTGTCTAATATGTGGCGTCCATTATAAAGCACACACAAAACCAGAAATTAAAAACGGGTGAGATAAACTTAAATGTAAATAGAAGGTCTCACATTTTCTTCCCATGCCTAGTGAATGGTCTTGCCCAGATCCTGGGATTTGGGAGAGCACACATTATTCTATACATTGGATACACGGCCAGGGGAGGACAGAATCTGATTATATCTGGTCTTCTAAGTAGCCAATGACTACTCGAGCAATCTGTAAGGAAGAAAGATTGGGGGGAGGGCAGTGTTAGGGGAAGGACATGATGCAGAGGTGCCCAGGGAAGGTAGACAGTAAGCAGAGGGTCAGGTAAATGTCGGTGAAGGAGAGATTCTATGAGATGGAAAGCAAGGCTGCCAGACAGGAGATTTAGAGATTTGTCCTGAAGCAGCATGAGGCTCCGAGAGTGTTGAGTTTCATTTCTACAAAGCCGTTCTCGACCATCACCATCTCCCAATGTGGATTCCTGTGGATACTGTATAATGGTTAGCGTATAGAGATGTGTTACCGGCTCACTAATGCAAAGGGAACTATTACTGAGAACTGATTCTAGAGTTGAGTGCCTCAGACATCTGAATATTTCTAGGAAGAGATTTGGGTGGGAACTTTTTTCTAGTACCTCTCATTCCCTTTAAGGGACCTCTAGTGTATTCCGTCTGTGCACACAATATGCACATATAGACACATACTTAAAGCGCTTACGTACATTTTAATCCTTACATCATTGTATACATGTCATCCTCCCCCCCACCCCCCCGAAAGGAAAAAATCAACAAAGGTCTTTGGAGTTTTCCTTTCATACTGCTATACGTACACGGACCTACTGATAACATAAAATGTACTTATATAGAAAACCTGTACAAATAAACGTATCTAATCTGTTGAGGGGAATTAATAAAGAAAATGGATTTTTCTCTCCCTTTTCTGACTTAGTCTGCATAGAGACTAATTATCACCTTCTTCCTATGAATTCCCTTTTAGGAACCATGCAAGTCACCCGGATGTACTGTGTGGCCAGCACTGTTAAGGGTGTGGTTTCAAAGATAAATGAGACTCTGTCCCTGCCCTAGAGGAGCTTGCAGTCTAGAGGGAGAGATGGACAGATGATGGATAAGAATGTTCTGTGCGGTGGGTGCTGTGATGGGAATGGGTGTAGTGTGCTCGGGAGCGTGGGATGGTCACTTAGTTTCCATGAAATCTCCCTAGAGTTTTGACAAATGGGGGCAGTTATGCAGCTCTGTCAACCATGAATTGCATATGCTTGGCTTTTGGATGCAGTGAGCTTTCTACAAACAGACTGGATTATTTGACTTGAATATCTGTTAATGAGACAAGCTGATTTGCCCAAGGGGACCTCTTCACCCCTTATATTGAGGCCAAATGCTTTTCACATTGGATTTTCTTACTCTGCCTATAGGGTTCCCATCTCCCCCGCTTCCCCTGGCATGAATTCTCTCTGGCCAGTCTACCAAGCAGAGAGACTGTTTGGGACTCACTCTGGTTTTTCAGTATTTCCAGTTCATTCCTGGCCTTGGCCGGTTTGCATACAGAAGGTTTCTTGTCCCGTGTCTAGGGTTGACAGATTTAGGGAATTAAAACACATTAACAGTTCAGTTTGAATTTCAGATACACAATAATTTTTTTTTCGTGTAAATCTTTTCCAAGTATCTCAGTATTTGCATACTTATACTAAAAATATTTGTTGTTTATTGTTGAAATTCAAATTTAATTGGGTGTCCTGTATTTTGCCTGGAAAGCCGTATCACCACTCTCCCTTGGCTTTACTCTTGAAATGTTCACAAGGGAGTGGGAAACGTCTGTAACTTTTCTCTCTAGAAGCACCCCTTCTGGAGTGGAGATTTCATCCTTTGTTTTCCTCTTTCCCGGTCCAGTTTAGCTTTTTTCTATGCTGTGGGTGGCTCGGCCTGTCAGTCAGAGCAGCTGTGCTGAGCTTGGTTCTGCTCGGGACCCTGGTGATATTAACCATCTGGCCCTTGGCCGAACTGCTTCTGCCCAAGTGATATTGTACCTAAAGCTTACTTTGTCCCACAGACTTCAGGTAGAAACTCTTTATAAAGAATTGTGTCTGAAGCCTGAGTCAGAGCCAGGGGTGTAGGTTCAGGGAGCAAAGGGCATTCACGGTCAGGCAGGGACCTGAGACCCTTAATCTGACACATCAGAAACCCTTTTTGTTTATTTCTTCATTGGGCAAGTAGCTTCTGGATTGGCAAGGAGCCAAGTCCACACAGCACCAGTAGTTCATTGAGCTTGCCGTTCATGCCAGACACCGTGCTACATGCTTTCATGCATGTTCTCATTTGATCCTCACACTAATTTAATGAGGTAAGTACTCTTATTACCTTCATTTTCCAAGTGAGGCAACAGGCTCAAAGCAGTTGAATCACTTGCCCAAGGTTCCAAGTAAGTGGGCAAGCTGGGATCTGAACCCCAGTTAGTCTTGGGTTCCCACTTTGAACTATGATGCTTAGGCCTGGGCTGGGGGTCTCAGTAGACCTTTGTGGGTTGATTTGTCTGCCCTGTTTTAATGATTTCTAACAAGGAGGGATCCATTACACCCTCTTCAGTGACTTCTGGTGTGGGAGGCCCCATTTTTTCAGGCAGCTCTTTCATATATAAACATGAGGTTTTCTATCCACAGTAGAAAACCATTCCTGGGGCTTCCCTGGTGGTCCAGTGGTTAAGACTCCACACTTCCAATGCAGGGGGTGTGGGTTCGATCCCTGGCTGGGGAACTAAGGTCCCATGTGCTGCACAGCGCGGCCAACCCCTTCCCCCCAAAAAAAACCAAAACATAAAACCATTCTTCAGCATCAGCGGAAGAAGCAGACCGATCAACATTTCTGTATAAAGTGGAAGCTCTTCTGTTTCCTCCAGCCACCTCTGGTCCTTCCTCTTAGGTTCTGTAATCAACATCACGATCAAAGATAATTCAAGTGCCTATTTCCTAACGTTTAGTACGCTTTTTTGCTCTCTCTTTTTTTTTGTTTGTTTTTGTTTTTTTGTTTTGCGGTACGTGGGCCACTCACTGCTGTGGCCTCTCCCATTGCAGAGCACAGGCTCCGGATGCGCAGGCTCAGTGGCCATGGCTCCCGGGTCCAGCCGCTCCGCGGCATGTGGGATCTTCCCGGACGGGGCACGAACCCGTGTCCCCTGCATCGGCAGGCGGACTCTCAACCACTGCGCCACCAGGGAAGCCCTGTTGCTCTCTTTTGAATTCCTCATCAATTACATGTATTAAGTGCGTAGTAAATATGAATTTGATTGACTTGGATCTTGCATATTCTGTACTGCAAGCACAGCATAGCCTGGTGCATATCAAAAGTTGGATGGTGTTTCGCTGGTTCCCTTTGAGTTGTGTCCATCTCGTTTGCTTTGCTGCCTACCGATGTGCACAACATTGAATGTACCTTCTTCTTGATGTTGTGGTTTGTGATCTTACTCAACAACACCTGAACATGTACACGAATTAAAGGGTTTGTTAATAATCCTGTGTCCATCATGGGATGCCTGACCCCCTGGTATAGAGGCCAGTGACAGTGTAGATGTCGTATGTGGCGTGATCATAAAAGCACAGCGCTCTGCACAGCTGAAGCCCCCCGCCCCCCACCCCCCATGCCAGCGGCTCTGAGCTGCTTGCAGAGAGCCCTGCAGCTTTCATACTTTAAGTCCGGTAAAGACTTCAGGATGCCCTGTGGTCCCTCTGGTTGAGTAGTTCAGATTGAAGGTCTTGGAAATCTGAGGCAGCCCTGGGAAAGGAGGAACAGAGAGGAAAATTTCTGCCCTTCGTCTCAGAGAGCCTGGATGTGGGAGAACTCTGGAATTGCAACAGTCAGGAACTCTTTTGAGATTCCTCTGTAGCGGCGATGAGCTTCTGAAATGGCTTTCACTTAGCTGAGGATTGCTTGCTGTCCAGGCCGAAATGAGGGTCAGCACCTACCTTCTCCCCTGATTTCTCTCCAGGAGCTCTGGGTTTTTTAGCTTGTGGACTCAGCCCTGACCTGGATTCCTGAGCGCTCTTCGGGCTGAAGCAAGGATCCCCTGATGTCCAGCAAGCACACAGATATTTCTGCTGTCACCTGTTACAGGGAGAATTGGCCTGCTCTGCTGGGTACCTGAGACACAGGGAAAGTAGTAGGGTCTCTGGGAGCACCCTCTAAAGGGTCAGTCAGCTAAACTCTCCTTTCCCAGGCACTTAGTTGTTTCAAAGAAAAAGTGGTCTGTGGCAGTATGGCACGTTTGTGGTCCCTGGGTTGCCTGAGTAGCTGCTCATCAGTTTAGAGGGACCAAAGTGCCAATGACTCCAAATGGTCCCTGTGTCCACAGAATTCCCATTATTCTCATTATTCACTGACTGGCTTCCTTACATTGAGGGCTGCCTAGGGACCACACCTCCTGAGTCTTTACTGTGAATCGAGACGCACCATCTTTGGTTACGCTGATGGCATCGATGTAACCTGCATTCAGAGGAATTTCATATTTTCTAACCAGAGGTAGAGCTGCTCCTTGCAGAATCCGAGTCTCTTAAGTCTGAGCTCCTTCAGGAACATGGCTTTTGAATGAACAGACTTTGTTAAGTCACCAGCGTTGGCTGCGCCACCACCAACTGTGCTACAATCTTTGGCATCAGAGCAGAACCGGATGACTCTGGCAAAAATGAATTTGAGAGGATATAAAAAAAGAAATCTAAGACCCAAATCTGTAGGACTGTGCTTTATCTGTGAACAAAGAAAAATAGGACTTCCTTGCTATTTACAGTGCTGTCTCAGCAAGGCACACACTTCAGCGTCTTTAGTCCCCCCAGAGGGCTTACAAAGGTTTGCCGTTCTTTCATCACAGTGCAATTTTGAATTTAGCATTTAAACATATGGGGCAGGGTTGGATTGATCCTTGTGAAAAGAAAGCATTTACCCGAAGGATACCCCCTGGCAGGGACTTTCTTTAGGCTTTTGCTATGAGGCACTGTGGCTATATTTGCCCCAGAACCTTCTTTCTTGTTTCCATTCAACAACAGTTTGGCATTTTGTATTGTATTTACCCGTGTGCTAGTTTTAGGTACCATCTTTCCCTCCCCCAATAGCATTTTTTTCTATATTTAATTGAAAGATAGCTGGCTTTTGAATGAACAAGTGTCATACTTTCGGGGTCTAGGTGCAGCTCTGGCAACTTCTGTCATAGTTTTCTTGTAGAGATGTCCTGAGGAGAGTGAAAAGAACAATTTCGATTGAAAATGTGCTGCTTCAAAGACCACAATGCTAAGACTAGATATTTTAGTACAGTGGGATTATCGGTAACGCTTTCCCTCTCTCTTTCCTATGTTTAAAGTGTTTATATTACTTTTTAATGAAAGTAACAGTTATTAAAAAGCATCACTGAATTTTAAAAATGTGCTGCTTCCTTGGTCCTGGGACAGGCCAGTAAGCCTAGAGGGTGATAGATGACATCAGATGAACGTTGTAGAAGCGATTTGGAGAAGAAGTCATGCTTCGTCCTCAGCTTCGCGCTGTATGGCGGTAATGGTTGCCATGGTGATGTTTTGGTGTCATCAGCAGAGGATTTGGGCAGGGACTGGGAAAGGAGCCACAGCCACAGGTGGGGTCCTATAGGATCCATGGCCACTTTTTATGTTAGGGTTTCAAGTTGGAAAGGAGAGGACGGAATGGATTATTGAAAATATAAGATACAGGATGGAGAATGTCCGTGCAGATGTTGAAATATCACACTGCAGGATGTGGGGTAGGGTTGCTACTGGACATGGGGGCAGGGGGGATGTGTGTGGAGTCGTGGCTCTCTTTGCTCCCATCACTGACCACAGTCCTCCAGTGAGGGGAAGCGTGATTTCTGTGCTGTGTTCCAACTTCCCTGGCAAAGGATGGTTCGTTCACGGGCTCTGCTGCTTGCTGGGCCAAGCTGTTGACTGTCCCCTATTGGGAGATAACGAGGAGAAGAACGCAACACACAGCCTAGGTTGGTGTAATCCCAGGATCATTAAGGGACGTGGCGAGCCTTAGCCTTTTCCTACCCTGAGGGGATGTGTACACTCAACTTCAGGATTTATTAGCTACACTGGCCGCACCTTAGTCAGCGGGAAAAGCAACAAGTCTGCAGTGTTCCGCAAGTTCTCAAACACAGAATCCCTCAAGCCGGAGAACAGATGCTTTTGTGAGCACTTTTTTGAAGACTTTCCAAGGAGCATGAAGACAGGGATAATGTTAAGGGACTTCATTTCTAGTTTGCTAGTGTATTCTTTCCTCAAATTGATCTGCTGGAGAAAGTACTACCCCTCCCTTTCATGGTTGCCCTTGTCTACTTCGCAAAAGACAAGCATCTCTCGTTTTCCTAGAATTTTACTATATACATTGCCCTAAGCTGAAAAATCTTCTTTGGGAGCGGGGAGTACACATAAAGGAATAATTAGAAATATTGGTGTTAGGGGACACTTCCTTTATTCAAAACACCATACGTAAACTACCCCTGTATCCAGCTTACTAAGAGATATATTTCTAATAAGATTTTTTTTATATTTGTGTTTTTTCAATTGTGGTAAAATACACATAACATAAAAACGAATAAGATTTTACTATTCAGGTTGAATACTCATCTGTCAAAATTTATAATGTATTTATGTTATTTTCCCTGAACGTTTACAAATAATAATTGTAATATTATCTCAATCCAGAAAAGAACAGTTAAACATTTAGAGCCCATGATTACAGGTAACAGGTAACAGGAAGAAAATAATCATAAACTTCAATGTATATACATACTTTGGTGGCAAAGAAGCATGATAGAGAGTGATCATTAAAATAATTTCGAGCATGATATATATCACACTAGCACACACTCCTGTGGGGGAAATGAGACAGAAATACAATGTCAGGGAACCAAGGAAATGATATAAGATTTATAACACTTAAAGAAGAGCTCTTTCTTATATTTTGAAAGGGGATGGTGGTAGATATCAAGTTACTCTAGTATACATATTCCATTGAATTCATTTAAAAGAGTGATGGAACAGTTTATTTGAAGATGTTTATGTTTACTCTATGGCAGAAGTTGTCTCCTTTGGAACCGTTTAGATTATGGTGAAAAGAACTTAAAAGTCAGTTTAAAAACGAACACCAGGGGCTTCCCTGGTGGTGCAGTGGTTGAGAGTCCGCCTGCCGATGCAGGGGACACGGGTTCGTGCCCCGGTCCGGGAAGATCCCACATGTCGCGGAGCGGCTGGGCCCGTGAGCCATGGCCACTGAGCCTGCGCGTCCGGAGCCTGTGCTCCGCAATGGGAGGGGCCACAACAGTGAGAGGCCCGCGTACCGCAAAAAAAAAAAAAAAAAAAAAAAGAAAGAAAAAAAATACGGACACCAGGGTACATCATTTTAAAGAATCCCTCTTGTGGGTAACTGAGCAAAACATCCGAAAGCACTATTCACATCCTGCTCCGCCTACTGCCGTTTTTAGATATTGATACTGACTTCAAAACCTGACTTTCCCTGTTTGCACCTTTGACCCACCAATCTTTTTACTCTGTATCTCCATGGAGTGGTCTGCATCATCTCTGGAATGCCGCACGGGGCTGCTCACCTCCACTCCCAAATCGGGCTTGTTCATCTACCTCCCGGCATCACCGAGCTGTGTAATACGGGCAGCGGTTTGGCATCTGAGGCTTCCTTTTCGGTGTCTGCACAGGAATTGAGTCTGGTAATAGATGGTTTACGTCCAAGTCCGAATGCATCATAGTTTGCTCCTGAAATCAGTCAGGTGAAGAAGCAGTTGCTTAAGTTACCTCATTGCAGACTTCAGCTGGGCTGGGACTGACCTGTTTTGCCACTGTTCTTATAGTCCTGAGTTGACAAAAGAGAATACTGTATGCATGGGAGTCCGAGCCATCCCCTCATTGGCTCAGGCAGCTGATCTCGTTGTAGGATTGCCACACTTGTAGGTGCTGGTGTACCTATTGTGCTTGGTGGAAAGGCTAGTTCTGGAAGGGGGTTAGAGAGAAAATCCACTGCTTTTGTGTTCACAGGGACTTAGCGCTGTTCTAACAGGTTAGACAAAGGTTCAGGTGTTAGCCCCTGCAGTTAGTTCCCAAAGCAGCTTTCCCCAGGATCCCACGGGCAGAGCCAGCTTCAGCAGGAACACCCAGGAATGCAACAAGAATCTGTAGTGATACAGGAAATAGTTTCCGGAAAGGAAGTGTAGCTTAGTTACAAAATTGTAACACCTCATAAAAATGCTTACCTTGCCACTTCTCACTCTTTCTAATGTCATAACAGTGATACATCCAATGGAATAAGCAGCTGGAACAAGGAGAGTAGCAGTTACTTAGTTGCATTTTTTGGGGGGGCAGGGCACGGTGGTGCTGTAGCTTTCTTTCCTTTTTTTTTTTGTCAGACCTCAAGCCTTTAAGCCCCTACATACTCTTAGTGTAAACTTAAGAATTTGTGCTGAATCACTCTATTCTTGAAAAGCACGTAGTACTAGTAAAGCCGTTTATTTTTCTAACCATAGTCATCTGAGAGGTGAAGCGGTGTGTGATAAGCAACTCACAGTTTACAGGAACCATACAAATGAATGTACCGAGTTGTCCAGCTCTTGGAAGAATTAAAGCTATGAGCATGTTATAAACGAGTAACTGAACTGATGGCCCCAGCTCTCCCTCTCAGCTGGGAACCTATACATTTCTTTTGTGTTCTAGATTACCTATCCTGGTCCGAGACACATAGTAACTGCGTGAAAAATACTTGAACGATTAGGCAAAAGCCTTATTATTTATCTGTTAAAACTGAAAGAGATGTTTCTTCCTTGGACTCAAGTCAGCTCTGGGTTCATTCATTGCCCTAACTCACTTCATGACCTTGGGCCAGTTGTTTTACTTTCCCGATACTACTCACTTTTATCATTTGTAAAATGAAGAGCACAGAGTCTGCCTTTGTAGTTTGGAGAGGACTAGAGAATGTGAGTGTGAAATGCGAAGTAGGTGCTGAGCGATTAGGACCTCAAAGGCATCTGAATGAGGGTGCCCCTGTGCACAGGGCTCAGCTGGAACCTGGTGTACAGAACTGGACAGTAGGTCCCCCAGTTCTGAGACTTACACAGCTCTACTGCCGTTGGGAAGCAGTATAACTGGGGCAGGTGAAGGGTTCCGCCTGTAACAGCGCATGGTAGTCATTTGGTTATTTAGGCTATGAAATGTTGGGTTGTGTGACTGAGATAGTGGCTTTGAAGTTGTCACTCCTCCACTGCACTGTGTGGTTAGAGAAAGGTTTTAGCAGATCATTGAAGGCACTTCTGGGAAGGGGTGTGTGGCGGTTCAGACCATAATATCTTTTTATAAAAATTTTTTATTGGAGTATAGTTGATTTACAATGTTATGTTAGCTTCAGGTATACAGCAAAGTGAATCAGTTATACATATATCCACTCTTTCTTAAGATTCTTTTTCCATGTAGGCCATTACAGAGTACTGAGTTCCCTGTGCTGTACAGTAGGTCCTTATTAGTTATCTATTTGATATATAGTAGTGTATATACGTCCATCCCCATCTCCCAGTTTATCCCTCCCCCCTTACCCCCTGGTAACCATAAGTTTGTTTTCTACATCTGTGACTCTACTTCCGTTTTGTAAATAAGTTCAGTTGTACCCTTTTTTTTTTTTTTGCGGTACACAGGCCTCTCACTGCTGTGGCCTCTCCCGTTGCAGAGGACAGGCTCCGGACGCGCAGGCTGAGCGGCCATGGCTCACGGGCCCAGCCGCTCCGCGGCATGTGGGATCTTCCCGGACCGGGGCACGAACCCATGTCCCCTGCATCGGCAGGTGGACTCTCAACCACTGCGCCACCAGGGAAGCCCTACCCATTTTTTGATTGGGTTGTTTATTTATTTATTTTTTTGATATTGAGCTGCACAGAGCATAGTATTTTGGATTTGAGGAATGAAATAAGAGAAGACCTAGATGGGAATGGAAAAAAATTAGATTAAATGGGTAATGAATAGGCCCATCTGCATAAAATTGAGGTTGTCCTTCCTAGATTTTTTTACAAAGGAAAATTAAAGAAAATTAGGCAAATCTGGATATATTGATAAAGGAATTTAAGTTCATTTATTCATTCATTCAATAAATATTTACTGAGTTTCTACCATGTGCCGTGAACTGTCATAGTGCCAGCGATACGGCAGTGATCAAGGCAAGGCCAGCTTCCTGCCCTCATGAAGCTTTTACTGTAATGGGAGAGACAATAAACAAACAGATGTGAATATACTGATATCAGAGGGTGATAAGGATAGTCAATAAAACTGAAGGCAGATGAGGGGATGGGAAGTGATGGACATTTCTATTTTAGGGAGGTTGGGCAGGAGAGGCCTTTTGGAGAAGGTGGCAGTGAGCAGAGGCATGAACCAAATGAGGAGGTGGATCATGTAGGTAGATAACTGGGCCGAGAGTGTCTCAGACAGAGGCAAGAGATGCACAAAGACCCTGAAGCGGAAATCTGCATTTTTGTTTAAGGAAAAGCAAGTTGGCCGTGCCCGAGGGGGCAGCGAATGGGCAGAAATAGGGGAGGTGGGCCGGGGAGGTAGTCAAGGGCCAGTTCATGTGGGGCTTTGTGGGTCACGGCGAGAACTTGGGATTTTATTCTAAATTCATTGGGAAACCAGTGGGGAATTTTGAGCATGGGCGTGACTTAATGCTCCTGTATGTAAGCAAATGATCGTCCAGAAAGTGCCGTCTTTAAATTATCATTCGATTTGCATTGCAAGCCTGATCAGAGGGTTCCGTTCCCCACGCAAAGGGTGTAGTAGAGGCCAGCAGTTACTGGCCTGGACGTTAACCTCAGACAGACTTTCACATGAACCTTGAATCTACTTCCTAAGCTTTTGTAACTTTGGGCAAAATGCTTAAATTTGGTCCCCTTCTCTTTTCTCATCCTTAAAATGGTGGAATAAAATAAGATCCACTCGCAGGACTGTTTTAGGGATTAAATGAAATATCCCTGAAGTGCTGGCATGTTGCTCCACAGGTGGTGGCCGTTTCTCTTCTCATCCGAGTAGCACCGAGACTGGGAGTCGGGCCCCCTCATCCCTGGGGTGTCCCTTGCTTCACCCACACCCCGTACTGCCTGCCACTGAAAAGATGCTTTTCCTACGACTGTGATGGGGCGGCTCTCTTCAGGGAACCGAGGGATAGGGGGACGTGATCAAAGTGCCCGGCAAGCCAGGTGACTCCAGCGGCGGCTCTCAGGATCCTCTGTTATCCATCCTCACGGGGAGGCGCGGTAATGAAATTGGGCTCAATCTCCGGGTGCAGTGCTGTGTGCGCAGCAGGCCCTGGGTGAATGTTTGTGGAGGATGAGAATCCTTTAATGTGATTATCATCTTTATGGAAAGATATTGTACTGTAAACTCCCATTAATTTGGATCCTTTTAACTTGTATGATGTCAGACCTGATTTTTCTACTTCATGCAAAATGAAGAGTTGGAAATAAGTGACTTACCTCAGGACTTTATAAAAAATAGATTCTTACCTAATTTAGGCCTAATTTAATTTGTCTCATTTTCTTTTATTTAGTATTCCTGTGTCTCTTCCTTTAAACTGTTATTTGTGCAGCCATTCAAAGTCATAAGATAATTAATTCCAGAAGATTTGAGTTTTCGTTAATTTTGATAAGATATTCTAGCCCTTGAAAATTGCAAATGAATTCGATTTAATTACGTTATTCAGTTGTAATAGTTAGGTTCCAGCAGAGTAAGTGCTTGGGTGCATGGAAGAGTTGAGAGGGTACGTGGCAGGGTGAGGACTGGAAGAATTTTTCTCAGGCCCAGGTGAATTCCAGGGCAAGAAGCCGGGAAGGGGGTTCCTGCTTAAAAAGTGGATCAGTAGGATGTTCTGAAGTCCTGGGCTGTTTTCCCACCTCCGTCATACGAGCTGTTCCAGTGGACAATTCCAGTCCCTTCCCCACAACCACCCACTAATGAAGCCTGTGGTCTCAGGAGGCTTTGCTTCCAGTGGGAAAGGGAAAAGGGTGGTAGTCGGGGGAGAGGTTTGTCTGCGGAAGATGGTGGAAGGCAGCCCTTTTTCAGAGGTTTGTAAAAGAGTGGATTAAAGGTTGACTGCCTTGGGGCACACAAACGTCAACCAGGTGTGACTCACACATCTGCACCATCTTTGACCTTTTGCCCAGGAGAGGGCAGTAACATGCTAACATTTAAGCTTTTCCAAGTGGTCCTTAATAGATGCTGCAAGAGCCGGGTCAGAGTTAGTCACAGGTGAGCCTCGTTTGCATTCTCAGCGGATCAACGTTCAGTCTTAGGTTTGTTTTGAGCCTTTGGTTCCCATGGTCCGCACGCACATAGATCTGGAAGTGACATCTTCTCCCGTTCATAGGATACTAACATACTGGAAATCTGCAGCGAGGCTCTGCTGTGTTTAATACCGTGAGTGCTGTAGGCCTTGGCTACCACTTCCCAGTGGGTCAAGTTTAAGCGCAGATTATGCCGCTGTATGTCAGCCGTGGAGGTGGCTGTCCTACTCCCGACTTTACTAGACTAGCAAGTCACTCTGTCCAGGGTTATATTCTCCATTCTACCACGTAGCTGGGAACCTTAGACTTAAAAACAAGCGGTCCAGCCCGATCCTGTGCCTTACACAGGGTTTGAAATGCGAGCAGCATCTTTTTTCTCTTGTCGCTTAGTCCATCTTCACTGCAGGACGATTTGGTGGCCTGCCACAGTCTTACCATGCATATGACTAAGGTTGTCAGCTTTTCTTTGGGAGAACTTTTTGGCCCTGTGGGGAGTTGTGTGCTAGTTGCAGGCACTTTTATCTTTTGACCAGGCTCAATATGGGAACATAATGTAGTCTCAAAGTACTAAAAATAGGAGGAGGCATTGGAATATAAAATAATCCTCATTACCTAGCAACACTGTTTTGATCGTTCTTGATAACTGGCTTAGCTTCATCCAAGAGCCACAAAGAGTGTGACTCTCCTACCTCCTCCCCTCCCCTCCCCCACCTGCTTGTGGGTGTGCCGTCCGCCTCTGGGGCCAGTGGTACCCTCTGGGGGGCACCAGCTCAAATACAGTGGTTAATGAAAGAAAACATGAGAAATGAAGGGAAACTGTGGACAGGATGAGTGGTGGGAGATGAGGCGGTGGAAGGTTAGGGTCAGCGTGAACTGGAGCCTGGAGGACCCTGTGAGCACTCGGTGAGTCACCTACTTCCGGTCATCATGGGGGTAGGCGTGTGGACAGTATGGATGCTTGTGGGCTGGGCGTGCGCGCGTGCGTGTGTGTGTCTCTGTGTGTGTGACAGAGAGAGAGAGAGAGAATGGGAGAGGGAGAGATGAGGATGAATACAGAAGCATTCACCTATCACAGACCGACTTATTCAGCAGAGCAGTTCTGGGATATTAGTGCAATGTAAATGTCACCTCTGCTCCCTTATGGCCATCCAGCCAGGCTCCTGTTTCCCGCTGTTGAGTGTTCAATGATTTTCCAGCCATAGGGCTTCCCTGGCCTCTGCTAGCTTGCTTCACGCTCTGTGGAGGTTCAAATATTTCTTGATATTCAGCCTACACTTGCCTTGGCTCAATTTCGCCGCACTATCAGCTGGTTATACCCCCTGTACCACCCTCATAAATCAGTCTCTTCTCCCATTTCATCTTTTTGTAGTTTGGAGCCTTGTCCGTTTCTGTGTATGTGTGATGGGTTGAGGGCAAATGGGAAGGTGAGAAAAAAACCTGAAACATTGGGGAAAAATGCCTTCTGGCTGTGCTCCACAGAGTTCTTTAAAGGTGAGGAGGTTTCCTTACTCTGCTCTTCCATAAATCATAAAGCAGGCTGAGGTAAAGCGCATCACAGTGCGTCTGAGGGACTGTATCACTCTCCCAGCAGATGCAGGGGGTGCTAGTGGTATAGGAGGGCGAGGGGAACAGGGTGGCAGCTCGGAAAGGCAGGCCCCCTGCAAAAGAAGTCTTGGTTTCATTTATAATGATGACACTGTACATATCTCAGGGGACTGTGAAATTTAGCAATACCATCTGTGGATTTCTGACTCTTTCACATATTTATAAGCTTGTGATGAATGTTCTACTGGATCAAGAACCTGCGTCCATGGGTTTTCAGGTCACTGTAGTAGCTTCCCAGCTCCTACCTCGAGGCTGGAGCTAACACAAAGGGGCCCTTGTATTCTGTGCACTCATGTGGGGTGACAGTGTTTCTTGGGTTAAAAACACTTTGTGTTTTTAAACTGCTCTGGTTCCACAAGAGAATTTTTAAAACGACTAGATTTTAGTCAACTAAGCTCTACTACAGATCAATAAAGTTGATCAGTACTACTGTTAATAATAATATTAGGTGATAATTCCAAGACTGCATTCAGAATAGACAGGGGGTGGGGAATAGTCCAATCGTTTTGATGCGAGGTTTTATTTTATTGTAATCCTCTACTTCTCTTTCCTGGATGGATGTGAGTTGGTTAAGTTGGTGATGGTGATGACAAAAAGAGGAGAGAAATGTTTAATTACCTTTATTAAACATTTAAATCAATTTTATTGAAGTAGAATTTACATAAAATAAAATTTAGATATTTTAGGCATATAGATCAATGACCTTTGACAAATATATGCAACCACATGATCACCACTCTAATTAAGAAATAGAACACTTCTATCATCTCAGAAAGTTCCCCTGTGCCCCATTGCAGTCTGTTTTACTCCCCAACTCCCCGACCCAAGGATTATTAGTCTGACTTGTAATCTCTACAAATTAGTTTTGTCTATTCTAGAATTTCATATAAATGGAATTACACATTATGTAATCTTTTGAATCTAGCCTTTTTGCTCAGCAAAATGTCTGTGAGATTTATCCATGTTGTTGCACAAATCAGTAGTTCGTTCCTTTTTATTGAGTAGTGTTTTATTTATGAATACACCATGATTTGTTTATCTATTCACCCGTTTATGGACATACGGATTATTTCCAGTTTTTGGCTATTGTGAATAAATCTGCAAAGAACATTCATGTCAAAATCTTTTTATGGTCATATGTCTAGAAGTCATAGAAATGCTGGGTCATATTGTTGCACGATTTAGTTTATTTTGCCCTTTTACTTTTCAACCTGAACATGCCTTTATATTTAAAATGTATTCCTTTTAAGTATCATATAGTTGAGTTTGCTTTTTATCCAGTGTGACAATCTCTTCCCTTTAACTAGAGAGTTAGTATATTTATATTTTAATGTAATTATCGATGTGGTTGTGTTTATGTCCACTATCACACTATTTGGATGTCATTTGTCCCTTCTGCTTATCTTCGTTTGTCTGCTGCTTCTTTCCCATCTTCTTTTAGGTTAACAGACTATTGCTTAGTGTTTTCCATTTTATTTCCTATGTTTACTTCTTATTTGTACCCCTGCTTATTATTTATTTTAGTTGTTGCTCTAGGGCTAAAACTATGCATTCTTAGTTATGGTAGTCTGTTTAGAGTCAATATTATACCTCTTCACACATCACATATGACATTGCATACTTCCTAGTTTCCCCTCTCCACTTCTCACTTCATACCTGTCACTTTTCAGTTCCCACTTTCTGTTTCCTGATTCCCACTTCACAAATGTAATAACCTCACAACAGCAGAATTTCATTTAACTGCATACTTTGTCCTTTGCATGATTGTTATCTTATCTCTTACTTTCACCTATTCTGTAAAACTTTACCTTATACTATAATCATTGTTGCTTTAATAAACAGTATTATTTCATGTAACTTATGAGAAGAATGACAATGTAGTCTTTTATATTTGCTCATTTATTTTTTACTTCAAGTGGTTCTCATTCCTGTAGATAGGAGTTTTTTCATCTGGTATTATTACCCTTCAGCCTGAAGACCGTCCTTTCACCCAGCTTTTCCTTATCTAAAAATGTCTTTATTTTACCCTTATTCTTAAAGAATATCTTTGCTAGTAATAGAATTCTGGTTTGACAGGTTTTCTTTTTCCTTTTCCTTTTAACACTTTAGAGATACTGTTCCACTGTCTTCTGGTCATCAATCATTTTCCCCCTTGTTTCTGTGTTCATCTTTTGTTTGCTAGCTGCTTTCAAGATCTTCTGTTTGTTTAGCTTGGTCTTCAGAAGTGTGGTTATGTAGTACCTTTTGTGATTCCATTTATATTAATCTTGTTTGGAGTTCGCTGAGCTTCTTGGAATTGTAAGTCAGTGTTTTTCATTGTATTGGGGAAGTTTTTGGCTGTTATTTCTTCAGATATCTTTTCTGCTTCAATTTCATTCTCTTTATCATTTGAGACTTCAATTATATGTGTGTTAGATCATTTGATATTGTGCCAAATATCAATATGCAGCTCTTTCATTTTTTATTCAGTCTTTTTCCTTGCTTTTCCTTATTTTTGTGCTATGCTTGGACTCCAGCTCTCTTTATTGTGGTCAGAAAATTGTCTCTAGGCAGAGAGCCAGGGTGAAAAAAAGAAAAGACTAAATCAATGATATTATTAATCTGTCTTCAAGTTCACTAACTCTCTGTCGTCTCCAATCTTCTGTTAAGCCCAAAGAGTGATTTTTGGTTTTGTTTCAGCCATTATACTTTTTAGTTCTAGAACTTGCATTTGCATCTTTTTGTAATTTCTGTTTTGCTACTGTGATTCCCTATCTGTTCATTCATTAAGACTGTATTTTCCTTTAATTAGTTGAACATATTTTTCTTCACTTCTTATAACATTTATAATAACTACTAATAGCTACTTAAAGTGTTTGCTTGCCAAGTCCACAATCTGGATCACATTTCCCATTTTCTTTGTGTAAGTGACTTTTTATTTTTAAGAAAATTTATTTGTTTATTTATTTTTTTAACATCTTTATTGGAGTATAATTGCTTTATAATGGTGTGTTAGCTTCTGCTGTATAGCAAAGTGAATCAGCTGTACATCTACATACATCTGCATATTTCCTCCCTCTTGCATCTCCCTCCCACCCTTCCTATCCCACCCCTCCAGGTGGACACAAAGCACCGAGCTGATCTCCCTGTGCTTTGTGGCTGCTTCCCACTAGCTATCTGTTTTACATTTGATAGTGTATATATGTCCATGCCACTTGTAATTGATTTTTTAAATTGAATGCTGGACATTGTGGATAATATGTTATACAGACTCTCGATTCTGTTATTTTCTTTGGAAAAGTATTAATTCTTATTTTATCTTACAGCTTAAATACTGGCTGATTGCTGTGAGTTTTTGCAGGCTCGGTTTTATGCTTTGTTGCTGCATATCTATGCAAAGCCCATGGCATTTCCCAAGCCCCTCTAATTTATTGGAACTCGCTCTCTAAATGCTGTCTCCTTGTGGATCTTGTTGGGGTTTGGAATTAGTCTTTATTAGGGTGAGACTAGAGTAAGTCTTATTTTAAGGGTATGGTCCTTGTTCCTAAGGAGTGATGTTTCTGGAAATCTCCACCCTGGAAGGGCTGGAACTCCAGAAAACTCTGCAACTTCCCTTTCCACACTGGTGCTCAACCTCTGGTATCTATCTTTTACTTACACCTTTGTAGTAACTGCTATCAAGAAAATCATGGGTATCTTGCCCTGAGCTATATACCCAGCCCTCAGCCATGAGCTTATGGGGTCCCTGTCTGCAAACTTCTCTCTAATACTCTACCCTGCAGATTCCAGCCTTTTTAGCTGCCAGGAACTCTGACCTCTGCCCCCTCAGCATAGTGTGACCACTGTGCTGTGCTTGGACTTCAGCTCTCTCTACTCCAGTCAGGAAACTGTGTCTAGGCAAAGAGCCAGGGCAATCACAGGCTGATCTCATGAGTTTTCCTTTTCTCAGGAATTGAAATCTTATGCTGCTTTTTGTCCACTGCCAGAAACAGTTGCCTCATATATTTTGTTCAGTTTTATATACTCTTTTCCAGTAGGAAGGCTAGTCCGATAACCAGGTATTTCATCATTGCAAAAATCAGAAGCCCTCAACTTACTCTTATCTTTAATAATAACTAGCACTTATTCAATATGTACCTTATGCAGGGTACTCTTCTATTTGTTTTATATGTACTATCTCTTTTAATTCTCACAACAGTGCTATGAAATAGGTACTGTTATTACAGTTTTATAAGTAAGGAGACTGATGTGCAGAGGGTTAAGTAACTTGTGGCAAGAAATCCCACTAGCAAGTGACACAGTCTCGATTCAAACCAGACAGTTTGACTTAAGAGTTCATACTTTTAAACCAGTGCTTGACGATAGCCAGTGCTCTGGGAATATCACTCAGTGTCATGGTTATCACACAGAAAATGCTTTCCTCCCTAAGGATGAGATGAAGTGCTTCATAAGTGCAAGTATGATTATTTGTATAGCAACCCCCAAGTGAAGGTACAGCCATGCTATATTCTGAAGTTGGTGTGCAGTCAGGTAATTTAGTGAGTTAACTATTGCTTGTTTTCAAAATTTGCATGATACAGAGGTCTTACATTTCTTACTGGTCACACATGCTGGTCTTTTGAATAGCTGAGGCAGAGGCAAACTCACTCAGCCATGGTTCTTGAAAGCCTCAAACTTTATCTTATGTTTTCTTAACTATGGACTACCTGTTCCTTATGTCATCTCTGCCTTAAAGTCCCAGGAGTTTCTGGCTGGTCATCCTTAGACACCTTGGGTTTTCTTTTAGAGCACAGATGGGAATAAGCATTTCATCCATTTAGGTGAGGCAAGAACAGAAGGAACAAGACATCAGGCTGCTGCTTGCAGTTGGGTGTTATTAGCTGGAAACATAGGAGAGTCTCAGAGCTGCTATTCACAGCAGCCTTGCCACATGACCAGGAGATGGGGTTGTGTGAGCCCACAGGGCTTTGTTTATATCAGAACTGAGAGCCTTGCCTCTCATGTAGAGTGCTGGTAGGTATCACTCCCAAGTGGTGCAGCAGCAAGTGGCAGCCAAGGTTTAGGACTCGGTCCTGTGTACTGGGATCTTGGCTCTGCACCAGGGAGGCAGCCATGAATTATGACCAGATGCCCTGTTATATCGCCCCATCATTTTATATTTGTTTGCTAGCCTATGGAGGAAGGGGCGTTAACCTGGGGTTGGGGGACAGGTGAGCTAATAGAGAAGCAGTGTGGGGTAGCAGACAGAGACCTGGGTTCTAATTGGAGTTAAACTCACTTACAGGCCCTGTAGTGTTGGGTAAATTACCTAATCTTTCTGAGCCTTGGTTTTAGTAATTCTAACATGGGAGTCATAATGCCTGTTGAATCCAGTATTAAAGAAAATTGTGAGAAAATGAAAGCACGTATATGAAAACTATTTTATCTAACCCAGTTTCCAAATGGTTTTCTCTTAACCCAGAGAAAGAGAGTCAATGGCATGCAACTTCTGGCAATTTCGTTATTATTGTTCACTTCTTGATTTTTAGAAAAAAATGTAGGTGGAACCAGTTGGCCGGGGAGATTTAGGCATTCACAGAGGAAAGGAGTATTAGCGTCTGGGTCTGTGAGAGTAACTGAAGTAGGCTGCTGAGATGAGGCAGTGAATTAACAGGCGTTTTCTGAAGTCCTTCTCGTGCTCAGCACCGTGCTAGGGGCTGTGGAGAATATAGCAGAGGAGAAGGCAGAGTTCGTGCCCTCTTCGGGCTGTCGTATCCCCGAGAAGACCGGATGCTGCGAACAGATGTTTCAGGAGAAGGAGCAGTTTGAATAGGTTGGTGACTGGGAGATGTTGAGAGGTAAGAGAAAGGTCTGAGGAGGAGACAAATACCCACTGTTGCCTTTCCCAGCCCAGTTCACCTTCAGGCAGGGGGAACCTCATTCTGTCAGCTTAGACCAGTTCCTCTCCCAAGCTGGACTTTACCAAGGCAGGTAGTTCTATACCCTCCAGCTTGTAGGATCTTGATGCAAACTAGGCTCCTCCAAGCTCGGGGTCTGGCAAACCGAGTAGACATGCCTGCAGTCTTCCCTTCAGCACTTACTGCGCAGTCCCACCACGGGGCTTCTACTTTGCTTTCTTGATTTATTTTCCAGTGCCTTGGCGGGGCAGGAGCCCATCTCTGAGCTGTAGCTGATTGGCTAGGCTGGACCCTCTCTGCAGAGTACCAGCAACACCTAAGCCACGACAGGGAATGGATGTGGCTGCGTTTGGGGAGCCACTAGTAGGTGGAGGGTGAAATTAGGATAGAATTGTAAATGTAAGACTATTTCGGTGGGGCTGTATCAGGTAGATGCCTGGGGAAATGGTGACTCAGTGGGTAATTAGCTGGAAACAAAAACAGATTGTTGTTAAATTAACCTGCTGGTCTTGGAGTTCAAGTAGTGATCAACAAAAGAGGGGAATGGCCGTCACATTACGTTGACTGGCCAGAAGGTGCTGCCCAGGGAAGGGAGGCATCTTTCAGGCCGGGCTTAGTGCTTCAGTCAGGGTCCCGGTGAAACCAGGGACCTGTGAGGCCCTGTGGGGCTTCCAGGCACAGAGGTCCTCTTGTCCCCCATTACTTGTAGGCAGGACTCCGGCATCCATGACCTTCCCTGAATTCCAAAGGGCAGATTCCAACAGTTGCTAATCTAGGGAGGAGCAGCCACCTGAGGCGAGATTAAAGGGACCAGAGAAGCTCATCGGGATTAGGAGACCTGAGATGAGATTAAGGGAGAGGAGCCCTGCTCACACCCTAATCTTGTCAGAGACCCCACCTTTGAACCACTGCTGTAAAACTCTTCATCAGATCCTCCCGGATTAGGACACACAGTTCTTCGAGGCAGAAGTCCGGTGTGTCCCCCTTTGCCTGGCAAAGTAATAAAGCTATCCTTTTCTACTTCACCCAAAGCTCTGTCTCTGAGATTTGATTCGGCCCCGGTGTACAGAGAGGCTGAGCTTTCAGTAACGCCAGCAGGAAGGTGAGGGAATACTCAAAGGGTTTAACTGAAGAGAGCTTGATACAGGGACTGTTTACAGAGGTATGGGAAGAAATAAGGGACTCGCCATGAGCTGATGAGCAAGTTCAGAGGCCAGCAACAGCTGGAAGCTGTTATCACGTCTTGCTGGGGGACAGGGGGAAGGAACCATGTTTAAGAAACCTGGTGAGAACTGTAGCTATGGGAGGGGGGCTGCCCAGCAGGAGCTGTGGCTACACACACAGACACAGACACACAAAGTCCCTTGGAGTGCAAACACCACTTCAACTATCCTCTTGGAGTACCAACAAACAAACGTCAATAGTTTTAAATGCAGCCTTTCTGTTACGGAGCTCAGGTGTGACTGCTGCTGCCCAGAAGCCAATTCTCCAGAGACAAGTGTTGGCTGGAAAGGTTGCTTTGCTCAGGAGGCCTGCAACCTGGGGAGAAGGTGGACTCGTGTCCAAAAACCAACTCCAAAGATTCTGCTCGAACATGAAAGTTTTTAAAGGGACAATCATTTGGGCAGGGGGTTGGAGTCTTCATTATCTTCCACTGTGTGCTTTCTTCTGATTGGCTGGTGATGAGGTAACAGGAATCTTGTGCTCAGCCTGAAGTTACCATCCTCCACCTGAGTGGGGGCCTTAGTTCCTGCAAAAGAACTCAAAGTACTGTTATGTATATTCCTTGAGAAGGAACCAGGGCCCTGCCCCATCACTGCACTATTGTTTCTTGACTGCCTCTCCCTTGTTTCTGTATTCTCTCCCTTCCCTGATTAGCACCTGTTTGCATCTGCCCTTTGGAACTCAGGGAAGGTCAGGGGTGCTGAAGGAAGCCAGGCTGCTGCAGTGTTACTGAGGCCAGAATGGAAGTGTTTCACACATCAGGGGATAGTCAACACTGTTGAATGCACATGAGGGATGAGATGAGATGGTAAATTGACTATCGGATTTGGTGATATGGGGATCATTGGTGACCTCTATATGAGCAGTTTTAGTAGAGAGTTAAAAGGAGGATGGAACGTGAATAGTGTTCTGCAGCTATTAGGAGATGAATGCCACAGTCCTCCTCTTGTTTTGTACACACTGTATGTACTGGTTCTTTCAACTGTTCCTAACATGATACATAATTTTTTTAGATTTTTAGATTTTTCTTAATTGTTTTCCTGGTCAAACCACCTCTAAATGAGCTCAGGTGTTTCTGGGTTATGCCCAGAACTGAATATAGTACTCCACATGAGATCTGTCCCATGCAGAATATATTGGGAAAATGATTTCCTTCATTTTCAGTATTCTACGTCTATGGTTGCAGCCTAAGATAGATGGCTTTTTTTTTTCTTTTTTTTGACAACCAGATTGAACTTTTGATTGATACTTAGTTATCATCTAAGAGCTCTAAATCTTTAACACACTATTTCAAAGCTGTTTCTCCATCCTGTTATTAAATAGCTGGTGGGGTTTTTTTGGATCCAAGTACAGAACTGGAAGGTTGTCACTGGTGCACTTCATCTTGTTTGTTTGATTTGCCTTGTCAGGGTCTATTTTGGGTCCAATTTCTGTCACTCAGGGACGTCCTTTTATAAACAGGTTCCTATGCCTTCATCCTAGTGATTAATAAGTGTGTTAATTGCTTCACGTGTTTTGTGAAAGGGGGTGGATATAAATTATAAATTACTGACAGATACATGTAAATGTAGACAGGCCAAAGGCTGTTTTTAAACACAACTAAAGAGTGAGGAAGGCCCCACAAAGTCAGAGGGTCTGGTTCTTACCTGCTCAAGATCACAGCCAGGCAGATGCTTCTGTCACCTGGACGCGTCTGGACCAGTTCCCCAAAGCTCTTTCCAAGCTGCATTGGCCTCTTCTCATCCAGCTGTGAACCTCCCTGGCTGTACCATTATTCTGCCCACCTTTCTCCATCATATTCTCAAAGATCTCATGGGAAACTTGGCTAAATGCCCCACTGAAATCAAGATTCTTTATACTTACATTTCTCTGAATCACCAGTCTAGCAATCTGATCAACAAAAGTTACAATAAGGTTCTACTTAAAAAATAAGGTTCGGGCTTCCCTGGTGGCGCAGTGGTTGAGAGTCCGCCTGCCGATGCAGGGGGACACGGGTTCGTGCCCCGGTCCGGGAGGATCCCACGTGCCGCGGAGCGGCTGGGCCCGTGAGCCATGGCCGCTGAGCCTGCGCGTCCGGAGCCTGTGCTCCGCAACGGGAGAGGCCACAGTGAGAGGGAGAGGCCACAGTGAGAGGCCCGCGTACCGCAAAATAAATAAATAAATAAATAAATAAATAAATAAATAAATAAATAAATAAGGTTAACAAATATCAATAATTATTAATATTTGTTTAGCACATTGTAGTGAGCTACAGAGCACTTTATTCTATGTTTTCTCACTTACCCGTCACACTAAACCATCACAATAACCTAGTGTGGCCCAAGATGCTCATTTTGCAGGTGGAGAAATTGATCATCAAAGATTAAGGACTTCCCTGGTGGTCCAGTGGTTAAGAATCTGCCTTACAATGCAGGGGATGCGGGCTCGATCCCTGGTCAGGGAGCTGAGATCCCACGTGCCGCGGGGCAACTAAGCCCCAGCACCACAACTACTAAGCTTGCGCACCTCAACTAGAGAGCCCGCGTGCCTCAAACTACAGAGCCCACGCGCCCTGGAGCCTGTGCGCCACAAGTAGAGAAGAGGAAACCTGCACACCACAACTAAAGAGAAGCTTGCACACTGCAACGAAGATCCTGCGTGCTGCAGCTAAGACCTGATGCAGCCCAAAAATAAATAAAATAAATAAATAAATAATAAATCTTTAAAAAAAAAAAGAAGTAGCTTAGCCTAGGTCTCATGACTGCTTATGAATGGCCAAACTAGGATCCAAACGGCTGACGCGGGAGCCTGGGAATGGGAACCTGCGCAGGCCATGGAGGCCACTGTTGTTCACAGGTGATGAGAGGAGAGGAAAGCTGAAGCTTGGTGCTCCCATGGATACTCAGAACCTAGCACAGTAGCACCAGTTACGTGGCAGAAGCTCGGGTATCCGTCACTCATTGGGAGGCTCTTCTTTGGCACATCCTGGGGCCTGGCTTTTCCCAGACTCGGGGTGGAGTTGGGCAGAGACTGTGTTGTTAGGATGCTGTTATCCTGGTGGATGGATGGGGCCGGGCAGAAATGGGCTCAAGGTGAACCCGTGCTCTCGCCTGATGATCACGTCTTTCTTTGTTTTGAAGCAACCACACTGCTTGTTAATCAGTCTGTTTTGGAGCTTTTCTGTGAATCTGTGCATGTTAGAGCTGGTCGTGTGCAAGTTAGAGCTGGTCGTATGCCAGTCTCCAGTGTAGAGGTCCAGTCCTCTAAAGGATTAATGATAGTGATTCTTGAACAAGTCTTCACATTATTGAAGTGTCGTTAAAAGCAGAACTTTGGTACTAGCCAGACTTGAGTTCAAGACCTAGGTCTGTACTTACTAACAGGGAACTTGGACACGTTTCTTTTTTTTTTCTTTTTTTTTTTTTTTGCGGTACGCGGGCCTCTCACTGCTGTGGCCTCTCCCGCCGCGGAGCACAGGCTCCGGACACGCAGGCCCAGCGGCCATGGCTCACGGGCCCAGCCGCTCCGCGGCATGTGGGATCCTCCTGGACCGGGGCATGAACCCGCGTCCCCCGCACCGGCAGGCGGACCCCCAACCACTGCGCCACTAGGGAAGCACCGGGACACGTTTCTTAAACTCTGACTTATTGATCCATAAAATGGGGGAAAATGATAGTACATATAGGCATACCTTGTTGTACTGTGCCTCACTTTATTGTGTTTCCCAGATATTCCATTTTTTTTTTTTTTTTTTTTACAAATTGAGGATTTATGGCAACCCTGCATTGAGCAGGTGTCTATTAGCGCCATTCTATTCCAACAGCATTGCTCACTTCATGTCTCTGTGTCATGTTTTGGTAATTCTCACAACATTTCAAACTTTTCATTGTTATATTTGTCATGGTGATTTGTGATCAGTGATCTTTGGTGTTACTACCATGTTACTGAAGTCTCAGATGATTGTTAGCATTTTTTAGCAATAAAGTATTTTTTAATTAAGTCATGTACATTTTTTAAGATATAATAATATTGCACACTTAATAGATTACAGTATATAGTAAACATAACTCTTTTTTTTTTTTTTTTTTGTCCACGCCAAGCGGCTTGCCGGATCTTAGTTCCCTGACCAGGGATTGAACCCAGGCCACGGCCGTGAAAGCTCAGAATCCTAACCACTAGGCCACCAGGGAACTCCCTAAACATAACTCTTATATGCACTGGAAAACCAAAAAAAAAAAAAAAATTGTGTGACTCACTTTATTGCAATATTTGCTTTATTGTAGTGCTCTGGAACCGAACCTGCGATATCTTTGAGGGCTACCTGTACAATATATATAGTTAGTGGGGACTAACTTAGTTAACGCAGATCAAGTGTGTAGCACAGTGCCTCGCATATCCTCAGAACTCAGTGAACACTGGCCATTGTTGTTGCGTTGCCGGTGTTCTGGGTCAGTACTCGCTGTATTGGTTTAAGGGATTGGCCTCTACTTTACTGTTTCTTTTCCCCTATAAGGTTTCGGTTTCATCTTAGCCCCCTTTGCCTTACCCTTTTCAGTTTGAAGATCATTCTCCTTGGTGGAAGAGATAAAAAAGCAAGATTAAAGTTGAGTACCTCTGCCTTCTCTCTGTCGTCTTTTAACTTTCCATCATCATACGAAGCTGTTTCTATCACTTCCTGGACCATTTTCTTTTGAACACAGCTTTAACAAGTCTTTTAACTATTTTTTTCTTAAGCTTTAGCCACTTTTCTTATAAGTTTGCCCTTCTGTTTTTATAACTGCCCTGTTTTTATATATTAGGAGTACATCTTCTATACATTTTCTTATATAATCTGATTTAATCACAAACGTTCTGGGTATCCATATCGTCTCTTAAATATCTTCTGCATCGGGATTATTAGCTAGTATACAGCCAGGATCAAATCATTTAAAGCAGTGCATTACATCTCTTTTGAATCACATTGCCTTTTTATTAGAAATGTCCATAGACTCAAATTCATTATTTCCAACTTTTAATTTTCCCTCAGAAATCATCTTACTAAATGGCACATCTTACTGTTCACAGCATTCCCCTTTCTTAGCTAGTACAAATTCCGGGACGATGTGGTCATATTCTCACAGGGATATCATTAATTCTACGTAACCATCTAGGACAACGATCCTTAAACTACAGCCTGCAGGCCAAATCGGGTCTGCTATTTGTTTTTGTAAATAAAGTTTTATTGAAACACAGCCATGTTCACTTGTTTACGTATTGCCCGTGGCTGCTTTTGCACTACACAGGCCAAGTTGAATAGCTGTGACAGAGCCCACATGGCCCACAAGGTGTAAAATATTTACTGTCTGTCACTTTACAGGGAAAAAAATTGGCTGGCCCACAGCTAGGGCTAGGAACAATAACCTCCTCCCCCACAGCAGTTTTTCTCAAAGATTTCCTAACCTTCTGGGAAATACTGCTGTCAGAAGGAAAAGTCAGATGCCCTGTTTTAACAGAATTAAACTTCTAGCATGTCTAAATAATTGAAATCTTGTATGGCTAAAGTATCTTGCCTTTCTGCCAGTTTTCTGATCTCTTTCAGGAAATATTTTCAATATCCTCTGTCAGGCTGAGATGCTTGGTGGTCTGTTCTTACTGTGATGTTATTTTCTGTCTCGTTTGCCTTTTGATCCAAATGCTCTCAGCCGTGGGTCCTGGTTTGTGAATTTCCATACAAGTCTACAACACCTTAAATGCCTTCTCTACCTGTTCATCTTTTTTTAAAATGCCGGCAGAGCCAGGTGGGAGCAGTCTCTGACTTTGTTCATTTGCCACAGACTTACTCTGTTCCTTATGCTTCCATTGTTGGACAGACTCCCCTGCTCTCACCCAGGTTCCAACCACCAAGCAGGATGGTACTGGGGAGAAGCTGGAGCCGCAGGGTCGTTGTACGAGGTAGTCGTCTCTGCGTGGTGCTGTCAGCTGGAGAAGGACAGAGCTAGCCAGGACAGTAGCTGCTTCTGCTGCCTGGCGAGAAAGGACTGGGTACCTTGTTTAGGGGTGGATGGTGGCTTCAGAGTATATTAACAGGCAAGGGGCGGTAGCCCAGGCGTTAAGCCAGGTCCAGAACATGAGAGATGAACCTGTTAGTTACACGTACACACCAGGGTGAGATGGTGCTCTTTGCAGTTGAGTGTGCGCAGCTGAAGCAGGTGCAGCTCTTTGAAGATGCTGGACCGTAGTGGGTCCCTGCCCCTGCCATTCCATCTCTATCTCCATCACCTTCTCATTTCTGCCTTCAGAGTTTGTACTCCTCCTCTGCCCCCCTCCTCCGTCTGACTGTGCCCCTGCTGGCTTTATTTCCTCTCTAAACCACAGCTTCATACAAACAGGAGCTCAGAACCTTGCTTATTCTTGCCTCTTTTCCTTTGCTTCCTCTGATCCCCAGTCACTAAAATGTATTCTTTGTGTGTACCTCAGTTTTCTTTATCCACGAACCCTTCAAATTGAAAGGAAGAAAATATTTTAGTTGGGATAGAATTATGAGAAAAGAAGAGTTAATGGATTCATGGAAAAGCCAGTCATTCTGTATTTTAACAGTAGGTCATTCACAGTGCTTAGTGCAAGAACCATTAAAATCATTAACAGGTCATTAATGCTGACTTTGAACTAGCTCATCGAAATCTCACTCTTAATAGCTTTAAAATCTTTAAAAACTGTTTCCAAATGCTTGAATTTTAACCGTCAGGAGTTAAAAGTGGAGCAGATGACTCTGGGGCTCCCTTGGTTTTAAGGTCCCAAGGGAAGATCAGGGTGTTTGGGGTCCTTCGCAAAAGCCTGAGACTAATGTCGTGGAGGGCAGTGAACGAGTTCCCTCATAAACCATGTCATGATGCCACTGTCAGAGCAGAGATGAAGTGGACGAAGCACCAGTAGCTCTGACCTATCGAGCTACGCGCACGCCCCTTTCCAACATGGCGGGAATCAGAAAAGGAAGCCATGCTTTGAAGATTCTGTCAGCAAACAGATCAAAAAGGACAGCTGCCCCACTTTCCTTTGCAGGCTGTCATGACGTAACACCGCTCATCTTGTGAGAGCCTCTTCTAACACGGTGCTCCTAAATTACCCCGTAATTTCTTCCTGTTATCCCTGCCCTGTCACGTGCTGTGTAAGAGGATTTTGTAGAAGCTGGAGTCCTGGTTGGGTCAAGTCACAGAGGAGGCTGGGACTTAGTCTATAGTTAGAGGCCAGGAGGTGCCGAGAGCTACTTCTAAGGTAGAGCTGGACGGACAACGTGGGCAAGGCTGGTGGAGGGCAGTGCTGCCATTTCAGCCACTAAAACGAAAAACATAGGGGCTGGTTTTCGCTCCGGGTGTACCTTAGAGGATACCTGGATTCTGCCCTTCATATGTTGGTAAAGCCAAGATTTCCTTTTCCTTTGAGGTATTAGGGAGGATGTTAGCATTTCTATCATCATCTTCATTTTTCCTTTATGATTAGAGTCTTCATCTCTCTTTTTTTTTTTTTTAATTTATTTTTTGGCTGCACCTCACGGCATGTGGGATCTTAGTTCCCTGACCAGGGATCGAACCCACGCCTCTTGCCTTGGAAGCACAGAGTCTTAACCACTGGACGCCCAGGGACTTCTCTGATAAGAGCCTTAAGGAAGCTTTTTTCCCTGTCTATGCCAGGGGAAAGATGGTAGAGAAGGAGGAAATATTGGCTTGGCCAAAAAGTTCGTTCGGGTTTTCTGTAACGTCCTACCAAAACCCCGAACGAACTTTTTGGCCAACTCAATACCACTTTTGCCCCCTATCCCCTAGTTTTATAACCGAGAAAATTAAGGAAAATGTAGATTGGCATTTAGGGAGGGTTAGAAGAGCTCACAGAGAGAGTATAAGGGTTGAAATGAGCATCATGTACTTTGGAGGAAGATGTGAGAAGTTGTCAAGATGTGAGATTAGAAACAGATAACCGATATAGATACAGAGATGGCTATTCCTCTGTTGGCCCCTCCAGATCCACTTCCCATCCTTCCACTCTGCTCTGACCACTACGAGGCTGAACCTGATTTACCAGATCAGCGGGCTCCCCACCAGTCTGCTTAGGATTGGCCAATGGGATGCAAGAAAGAGCACCAGGAGGGTGAGGTTGGATGACCAGCCCCCAGTTTCTTTCGTCCCTCCTGCACTGTGGGTTGAGAATGGCTGCCTTCTTCTGCCAGAGATCACAGCTCCCTTGGGGTGGCCCCTCTCACAGGTCCAGCTTCCACTGGGATCCATTATTAGCTCCCTCCTCTTGCCACCTCAGGGATCCAGAGCTAGTGACAGCTCCCACCGTGGCCAGACCCAGGGTGTTTCAGGACCCCTTGTTGGCTTCCCTTGACTCTGCCCACCCCATTTTAAATAGTCTCTTTGTTAAACTCTCCTTAGTCTCCCCATTTGGGGTTATCATCTGTTTCCTGTTGGAAGCTGATACAATGCTAGATATCTTATACCCATATACAATTTACCTACTACTGTGTACCCCTTTATATGATGTATGCAGTGTATACCTCAGGTCTTCCTAAAGCACCACCCAGGGTGTGGCACTGGCGAGTCCCCCCAGAGGCATTGCTCAGAGATTGTGGGAAGAATGAACAGTAGGGGTAGGATTCCCTGTTCTCTGTAGGCTGGGAAATGGGTCTTGACTCTCTCCATTATTGAGAAGAAAATTTCTCCCTTTCTTGCAAATTTTCCCTGCAAGAGTGGCCTTTTTCGTTGTTGGCAGGCCAGCTTCTTCTGGCCCCAAAGCAGTGTAGGCGAGTTGTCATGGAGGCAGAGTAGGGTTTGTTGGTGACAGAGAACACCCAGTTGGGCAGCTGGGCTGCTAGGCTGGCCTCACCATTAGTCTTCACTTCCTCTTTTGAGCCTGGGTGGCTGAGGTTTTTATAATCAGCAAGTATGGATGGCACTTAAGCCTGGAGTGGCTCTTAGCCTCAAACAAAGATGGTGGCCTCCTTACACGCTCTCCACCCAGGAGAGCAGGGCTGTTGGAAAACAAAGCCGGTGTATCCTTAGCATTCAGCCCTTTACCCTGGATAGCTTAATTCATTTTTATTATACTGCTTCGTCAAACCTCATTGGGTTTATTCTCCTCTTACTTTCTCTCTTTAAAGAAAGTATGCACCTAATAATTCAGACAGTGTACCATAGAGGTCACTTACCATGTTGTACTTGGCTAATGTCTGATGTATTGTACTTTATGCAATAGAGAACTTTAATGGCGTTTAGAAGTGCCTCATCTCACTGAGATCTCATGTCTGGTCCTCTGCTTTCACCTTAGTTCTAAGGTTAGGTGATTTGTACTGTTGTGTGAATATTAGAATCATTTCTTTTGCCCAGAAAAATGTCAATGTGAATGTTTTTCAAGTCGAATCAAAACACTGTGAGTTTTAAATCGCTTGCTTTGTTTCTTATGCTAATGTCTGAAAGTATTTTGAGAAGCGCTGAAGGGTCATATCAACACGTTTCCAGTTCAGATTTTGTAGAAGTTGCATCTCTATTAGTGGGGCTTTTAGGTTGCAGTCCACAGGAAATGCCATTGACTCATTTAAGGGGGGAAAAAAAGATGTATATTAGATTTGAAGGGAAAGGAAAGGAAAAGTGTCATGGAGCTTCCAAGGATCTGAGTAGCAGGAATTAATAAATACACTTTCTTTGTCCCAGAGATACACTCTTGGAACGAATGATGCTTGATGGCTCTGTGGTTTCTGAAGTCTTTGTGGTACTCTGCTTAAGGTTCAAATTCCAGGGAGAGGGGATCTTTTTTGGTCCAGCATGGGGCATCTTGTTTGACAGGCCCATGGAGATTTTATCCACTGGGGGCGGGGTTGTTCCTCAAAGCACAACTTGGGTGTTGTTACCACTAACAGGAGAACGGGTGCCTGGCGGGCAAAGCCAACAGATGTCCACTTCAGCATCTCTCTTTAGCCTTCTGTTTATCTCTCTGCCAGATCATTAAGTAAGACGTTACATAAAGCTGGACTTATCATGGGTGCCACAGGCTCCCCACCAGGCATTCCTCTGACTATGTACATTATCACTAATAATTGTCCATTTGCTTTTAGGCAGATTTTAGCCTCTGTGATGAGCTTCACACTCCTGCCGGTTTGAACCTCACGTAAGGAGTAAGGAGTAAGCTTTCATGAGCTGTTGTATCAGTTTTTTAAAGTCAAAACGTATTATTTCATTGCCTGTGTGCTCCTCTCTACTAATCTTGTAATCCTACCCCAAATAACAATTCAGTTTGGAAGGCTGCCATGGGGCCAGAACATCAGCTTTTCCTAGCCAGCTTCCATTGTGTGAGCAAGGGCCTGAGCTAGGACAACCAGGGTACCCTGCTATCTGCCATTCTGGCTAATGGACTGGAGACACAATTCTATTTCAGATGACCTGCTGAAGCACTTCAGTGCTCTCTGAACCATTGAGGAACAATTGAATTGGACTCAGTATAGGTGTATAATACAAGCATATTTGAGGCTATTCAAATCCAGGGGAAATTGGTGATGATAAGAGCTCATGTTTATGGGGAGCTTACTACGTGCCAGACACCTTGCACTTCACCTGTATCACCTCTCTTGAACCTTCACCCCAACCCTAAAGACCCTATAGAGTAGGTACAATTATTATCCTTGTTTTCCTGGTACAGAAACTAAGGCTTAGGGGCAAACTAACTTGTTCAAGGTTACACATTTACTAATACGTATTGTATATACGATAACCTCTATGCTGTGCAGCCACTCGTGCTTGGTAAATACCTATCTACCTAGCCATCTCTTCACTGATTCCTCAGTTCAATGAATAAGATATGTATCAAATGCTTAGGATGGGGCAGCATTGTTGGAGGTGCATGGTGCAGAACGTGTAGCTGATTAGACGCAATGCCTTCCCTGCCAGGAGGGATCTTGCCTTCTAGGAGCTAACGTGTGTACAGAAGCCCAGTGACTTGAATGCTGTGTGCCCTGACTGTGCTGTTCACAGAGAGTGTATCCCCAGTGCTACCAGGGCATCTAGAATCCCTTCTGAAAGTGGAACATGGGAGAAGCTTAGGTAGGTAGGTAGGTGGGTAGATAGCTAGCTAGCTAGATAGAATGATGAATGGATATATAGATAGATGATAGAATATATAGATTAGATAGATAGATGATAGATGATGTAGATAGATAGATGATAGGTGATCTAGATAGATAGAATGATGAATGGATATATAGAATATATAGATTAGATAGATTATACATGATGTAGATAGATGATAGATAGATGATGATAGATAGATAGATATACAGACAGACACATGTGCATTGTGTCTCTAACTCGTCCACCATGTTACATGTAATTGCAGAAAGTGGAAACACGTCCTTCACATTCTGAGAGTGCGCTGTAGAGTGGCCTTCTGCACGAGTTACGTTCTTTTAAGTTTTGTGTATTATCTTAAAATTTTATTTTAGTTCTTTTTTTTAACTGAAGTATAGTTGATTTACAATGTTGTGTTAGTTTCAGGTATACAGCAAAGTGATTCATATAGGTATATATATATATATATATATAAAACAGAATATATGTGTATATATATATTCTTTTTCAGATTCTTTTCCATTATAGGTTATTACAAGATATTGAATATAGTTCCCTGTGCTGTACAGTAGGTCCTTGTCATTTATCTGTTTTATATACAGTAGTGTGTATCTGTTAATTTCAAACTCTTAATTTATCTCTTTCCCCCTTTACCCTTTGGTAACCATAAGTTTGTTTTCTATGTCTATGAGTCTATTAAAATTTCATTTTAAAATGCCCTTTCCCCCATAGTATTTTCATGATTATTTTAACATAAAAATAAATCCCTAAAAGTAGATACTGGAGTAAACTGTGGCTCCAGGATAGGTACTATATTTCTGGGCAGTTTCCATATCCCCAGTGCCCCCAGGGGTTGGTCCGTATACTCTAATTTGAGAGGCAGGGAAGAGACTAATGTATCTCAGAAGCCTCCACAGATATCTTGAATGGGAAGTGGTTTAATACCAGGAATTTGAGGTTTACGAAACCTTTGAAAGGCTGGGGGAGTGAAGGCCAGGAAAGTCCTGTTAGGAAAAAGGTACGTGCAGGGACTGCAGTGAAGCTAGCGGGCGATTCTCAGGAGGTGCCTGATGTCCCAGGCAAACCCCCCTCTGCTGGATGCCAACAGTCTCACTGTTGGAATCTAACTGGAAACTTGCTGGCTAGGGCACCTACGAAAGGCAGTTTCTAGGCTCTAGAGAGCCCAGCACGCAAGGGAGAGCTTGGAGAGGTGAGGATGTGCTGAGGATGCACCAGCGATATCCCTACTGCACAGTGAAAAGGGACATGTGGCCTAGGATAAGGCAATAGCCATTCCTTTCTTCCCTACTCTAGTCCTATCCGTTTCAACCTTCTCCTTGAACAGCTTAAAGTGCCAAGGAATGAGGTTTCAGTAAGAAGCATAACCATGTTGGGGAAATTCAGTTTTATTGATTCTCTTCCTTTTTTATTTCACTTTCCCACTTTCCACCATCTTGGTTCTCCCATTCCCTTCTTTTAGGGAAGAGAAGGGCTGTTAGTCTCAGGATTGTGTGTCAGTTCCTCTGGGGTCTGTTATCATCCAAGGCCTCTTCAGAGATAAGCTCTTTAGGGAAGACACAGGGTGAAAAGCTGAATTGATTGAAAGGATTTGTAGGGTTTTCCTCTGTAGGAATGTGATTTCCTCCTGTGGTAAAGGGAGCTAAATGCTCCAGCTAGTTCATCTGGAACTGATCTGATCTCATCTGATCTCATTTTCAAGATGCTTCTGATATGAACCTCAAGAAGAAGGTCTGTTTTCTTTAGTCCCGGTGGGGTCCCAACCACTCTCAGGTTGCGGAGCCTTTCCACTCTTTCCCAAGAAGATTTTCTCTTCTTCACCTCTCAACTTTCAAGCAAGATCTTGGTCAAAAGTTTTCATTGGTTCATTTTGATCCTTCCCTACTGTTTTGTAAATGGATACCACCATTTTTTTTTTTAACTCAAATGAATTAAGTTGATGGACTGTCTTAAAAGACTGCGTCACGTTTTTTTTAAAAAAATATTGTTAGAGTTGTCATTAAGACTGTTAGAAAAAGAAGCCATATGGCCTCTACCTGGCATCTTTCATGTCAGACGGGGCCATTGTTTCCAAAATGTTGGGACCATTCCAAAAGAGAATGGATAGTTATGTATTAGAGAATGTTAGTTTAGAAAAGAGGTTGAATTTTAGAAAAGTTGGGAGAGAAACAAATGATTTAATTTATAAGTGAGTGTTTCAGGGGAAGAGTGTGAAAAGAATCTATGAAGAATAGTAGTTTATAATCTTAAACTTGGCTTTGTTTGCTGTCTGTATGGATTGTATGTCGGGACTAAATCACATTTAGAAGGTCACCAAGTATGAAACTCTGAACATAGACACTCTGACTTAGAAGACTGAAGGTCTGTATGCCTATTTGTAGGGAGGTTTGGTTAAATCAGTGAAATCAGGCAGGTAGATGTTGAGCTTTTTGGTTCTACATGTGGAGAAAAGGAGCTCATGGTGGGAATTCCCCAGAATAGAGATGTGGAAGCAGGTGAATCTCTCTGTTAGCTGGAGTTAGAAGTCTTTATTCCTTCTGTCAATAGTTTCGAGTGGGTGGAAAAGATTGAGAAGGATCTGGACAAAGAGAAAGCTGACTTTCCAGCTGATAGTTCCAAAAAGAGATCACAGGAGGAGGGGACTAAGGAATCCTTTTCCAGCTTTATTTTGATAAAGTCATTCATTTTGGAGCTACAAACCCTGTATAAAAAAGGAGACCCCCAGCTTCATAATGGGTAGTCTGTGAGTCAGTTATCCACAGGCTTTTAGGGGAGGGAGCAAATAATCACCCTTTTAATATATTTTATTTTCCCTTAACAATGTCCCACTGCAGAATGGCAAATAAATAGAAAATGCAAGGGAACTAGGATTCATGTTCTCAGTTTGTAACTGATCATTAGTCAAGGGATGAGAAACCAGGATTTCTGAAAGCTATGTGGACATTTTTTTTTTTTTTTTTTTTGCGGTACACAGGCCTCTCACTGTTGTGGCCTCTCCCGTTGCGGAGCACAGGCTCCGGACGCGCAGGCTCAGCGGCCATGACTCACGGGCCCAGCCACTCCGCGGCATGTAGGATCCTCCCGGACCGGGGCACGAACCCGTGTCCCCTGCATCGGCAGGCGGACTCTCAACCACCGCGCCACCAGGGAAGCCCTATGTGGACATTTTATTTAACATCCAGATTTCAGACTGTCAAACTCCTGTTATGAATCAGTGCGTGGTGTTTATCAGAATCAACTGAACGAAGATTTACTGACTACTATTTTCTTTATGCTTTCACTTATATCATTGTCTTTAATCTTCCTAGCAATCCTGTGAGGTATTACTATTTCCCTTTTACAGATTAGAAAATTGAGGAACAGAGAAGTTAAGAGACTTGTCTTTTTAAATGCACACAAGTAGGAATGGGTGGACTACAAAAGTTAAAGCTGATGGCTGTCTGAGAGCAGGTCCAGAGCTGTGGTCACAGTGCCGCCCTACTTGGTTCCAGTTTCTGGGGACCTGAATTCTATCATTGATGTTGCCAGCTGACCACTGTGATGTCTTTATTTGGGAAAATCCACCCAGCACGTCCAAAAAGCCTGGCGAGGTGACCTAATTTTAAGAAGATACAAAAAAAAAAAAAAAAAAACTCTACCCAAAAGTTCCGACATTTTTCTAGCATCCGGAATAATAAGAAAGCAGAAAGAAGTATTTTTGTATATTCTGAAGTTGTCACTTAACATGAGATATTGTCACCTAATGTAACAAACGTTTTTCATCTAACAATTATAGGCTAGTTTTGAATTTATATTTATCTGTAATATTGTATAGTTTCCTGTGAATATTCTAACTTCTTCTGCACTTTGGGGTAAACGTACCTTCTTAAAACCTCGTCTCCTAAATAAGCGTGACTTAAAAAGACCAATTTTAGGAATCGAATGTCATGCCAGAAAAATTTCCAGCAAGCCCACGTTTACCTTGGTCATTGCTGTCTCCTTTTCCTCTTCTGCATCACTCTATTGTACTGTACTTTGCAGCCACTTTTAGCCTCCTGACATTCCTCTCATTAAATTAGCTATCATGTAACATCGCTTTTCTTTTTTTAAGGTACTACAGCACTTCCCAACACAGCCAGCCCACCCCAATGGTTTCCAGCTCCCTCTAAAATCTTTGGGTCATCATCTGAGGTAGCTACCTGCTGCGGCAGCGGAGGGTCTGTTCCCAGAAACAGCAAGCACCATTCACACGGGTGGCAGGCTGCTGGGGCTTTGTATGAAGAAGCAGCAGCCTTGATTTGTAGGACCGTGTGATTTTGTTAGCAGGACCCAATTGGAGCCTTCTCATAATGGGGCGTGACCCGGAGGAACAGGTTGTTCTTGGACTGGTCGCTTGGATCTGGAAGAGGGCTCAGGGGGTTGATAAAGACCGGGAAGACTGAGAAGCTTCAAAATGAAAACAGACCAGTTCTGGGGCTCCTCCCTGGTATAGAAGGCTCGTCCCTGCCCCTCCCTCGTGCTTTTATCCTCTTCCTGAAATGTAGCTCCTCCCCCGGCCGTCCTCGCCCGGCATACTTCTCCCCGGCCTTCAGTCCCAGCTCAAGGCTTCCTCTTGGGAAAGCCTTCCTTAACTTTCCCTGTGGAACGTCCATTCTCTGTGTTCCCAGGCAGCTTGTGTGGACCGCGTACCTTTTATGTGGTGATTACTTGTTTAGAGATTTGTCTCTAACTAAACTTGGAGCCCCATCATCTGCGTCTTCCTGGCAGATGCTAGAGACTTAGTAGATATTTATCAGATGAGCAGATGGGCCCCCCCCCCCCCCCCCCCCCCCCCGCCGCTTTCTCTTACTTGGGCCAGGGTGTTGTATTTTGCTTTGGTTTTGCCTAGGGTAGGTGACTGAGAGCAATCCACACAACACGTTTAATACCTTGGATGAAGGTCATGAAACTATGCAAGGTTCACGCGTTATAAACAAGAGGATGAATCGTCTCTCTCTCAGCCCCCTCAGGGCCAATCTCAGTTTGGCAAAGATGACCATTTGTGCAGGATATCAACTCTAACAAACTTTCTGATTTAAAGTGAAAGCTAACTTAATATTCTTTATTGCTTCTTGGAATCTGATCTTGGCAAGATTAATGTAAAAAATATTATGAAGTAAGGTAAATCTTGTGGGATTTTGACCGAGTGAAATTGAAATGCCAGAGATCTCATTTTTCAAGAGGTCCCCAGCATTTTGTCCAGCATCTTCCGTCAGTGCACAGCCTTTTAATCACTGGCCTGAAAGTTCTGTCCTCTGGTGAGATACCCCACAAAGTAATCCCACTGCAGGCAAAACCCCCAGCGACTATTAAAAGAATAGCTGAAATTCACATACATTCCCCCAAATACAGTAAACCAGGGAAATGTTGATTTTACCTGCATGTTAAAAACAAGTCATCTGGTCACCTGGTGATGGGGGGGCATTGGAAATAGCTGTTGAGTGGCCTCATTTTCCTGCTCCCGCAAGCCGGCCTGGCTGGAGGTAGCAAAGTACAAATACAGATACCAGCCAGGTGGTTGGAAGGGTCGGATGTCTTGTTCGGAAGAGTAGCTGGAGTTAGCACTTCGGCCACAACTGGGGTGGTCCTAAGGCTGTGTTGTCCAGTACAGGATACAGTAGCCACAGATCATCTTTACATGTAAATAGATTAAAATTAAATGAAATAACCATTCAGTTTCTTCGTTGCTGAGCTGCATTTCATGTGCTCAGCGGCCGCCGCAGATAGAATGGCCGTCACTGCAGATAGAATGGCCGTCACTGCAGATAGAATGGCCATCACCGCAGATAGAATGGCCGTCACTGCAGAAAGTCCTCTTGGGTAGTGCTGTTCCAAGGACCTGGACGCCTACAGCGTTACATCTGCAAGATGCCTGACTTTTCCAGAATGGCCAGGAGCAGTCCCGGGAGGCACAACTTAAAATAGAGACAGAGGACAGCAAATGGTGTCGGTTTGCCTGTGGCCAGGGTTTGGGTGATGCCCTTGGGTACCACTAGCAGGTCTGAAACATAGTTAGTGGAGAGCAAGGCAATGGAGCGGTTTAGATTCAAATTGAAATCTACCTAAGTTATTGTGTGACTAATGCATGCCAGGACCTACGCTGGGTGCTTTCACCTCCGTTACCTTATTTCTGCCTCTGAGATAGTGGCTACTTGCCTACTTTCTACAGATGAGAAAACCGAGGCTCAGAGGCATTAAGTAACATGTAGAAGGGCACATGGTGGCAGGGTCCAAGTTGGAACTTGGTGCTTTTAACTCCAGCTCAGTGCTTTTCTGGCTTTAGGGCTAAGGAGAGGGAGGAGGGTGCAGTGAGGGACCTCCATCCACTAGGTCCCTTGGCACCTGGTTAGTGCTTAACCTCTCGCTTATGGCCTGATGCCGAGGTGGGTGTTTCTTCCATGGGGAGCTTAGTGAATAGAATGAGGATCTGCTGCATTTAGAATCAAAGATGAAAATACATCACCAATCATGACAGTAATAATAATTAGGTAGTTGGTACTGTTCAGTGTGTCAGCTACTGTTCTAAGCGTTTTGCATAAGTTAATGATTTAATCCCCATGACTACCCTATGAAGTAGACACTTTTTACCCCTGTTTTATAGATGAAGAAACCAAGGTTTGGAGAGAGAAAGTCAGGTGTCCGATGGCACGGTGAGGTGGTGGCATCTTAGAAACCCTTATCTCCACTTGTGGCATCTCAGATGGCCCTGGGGCAAGGAATAGTGGGGCAGGAGCGCACGCCCAGCCCAGTGCTTCATATTCACATTACACGGCATCCGCAGCACCTCTGTGAGGCCCCGCCAAAGCTCGCCTGCAGGTGGCACGTTGCAGACTCTCCATTTTTCAGGTGTGGAAGCAGAGGCCTAAAGGGTTGAAATGACTCACCCAGTGTCCCAGAGAGTAAGTGGCAGCCCCGGCAGCCCAGGATCCCTTATAAACCTTTCCCTGCCTCTGGTACTCCAGTTCTGACCCCTTCTTGGGAAAGCCGGTTCTCAAAGGGGACGCTGCGGAGAAGTTTCTGGAGGCTTTCTGTGTGCGTCAGAGTATAAAGCTGTCTTCCACCATCCGTTTCACTCCAGCCATTCCATGTGTGTCCTGTGTTGTGCTGAGTAGGGCTGATATCAGTAGGGCATCAGAGGTGTTGCATAGAAGATTCTAGTCTCAAAAACCATGTCTTAGTACTGATTTCTGCCTGCGCTCTAATGAGATTTTTGTTTCAGAAAAGAAAAAGAAATGTGGTGAACGTGGCTCTGATAGGACTAAAGATATACATGAGGTCCTCCACCCAGGCGGTGTGGACTCTGGGTATTGGATTTGCATCCTTTCTACCCGGGCTCTTTGAAACTCACTGCCACTGTTACTCTCACCTCAGGTGTAAGGAGGAGGGCTCAGTCATTTCTTTCCAATGGGAGGATCGGGGAGTGAGGGGAGATGTTACCCATCCCACTGAGGCATCGGGCTGTGATGCTAGCCCGTGGGACCAGGAGCCTGCCTAGCTCCTCTTCTAAGCAGGGACCAGGAGGCGGCGCCCCAGGGGTTTGTAACATGCACCTGGACCCTCCTACTGTTTTGCTTGTTGCTTCCCCGTTTTTTTCTTTTTTTTCCGGCCGTGCCTTGTGGCATGCAGGATGATCTTAGTTCCTCGACCAGGGATCAAACCCGTGCCCCCTGAAGTGGAAGCACGGAGTCTTAACCGCTGGACCACCAGGGAAGTCCATTGCTTCCCCATGTTGGGAGGCACCCAGAGCTGACACTTGGATTGCACGTTGCAAAATGCACATGCATTGACTCCTCTCCAACAAATCTGGGAAGGGTATTATATTCAGCTCCATCTTGCAGATGAGGAAACTGAGACTCTTCGAGGCCAGTCATATAGAAAAAGTAGTTTGAACCCAGCACCCCCAATTCCTAAGGCCATGCTCCTTCTACACCTTGACTCTTCCGGAGGGTGGTGCAAATTCAGACACCACCTCAAATCCCTGCTGCCTTCCTGTGGCCACATCCTTATCCTGTGCCCACAGGTAAGTACAGAGCTGTGAGCAGGAGGCTCAGGTGAGCCTGCCCCTGTCCTGGACGTGCTCTGCTCTCTGAAACCTTGAAGGTGGCTTCCTGCCAGTCATATTAAATACGCAGCTTCGACAGGACTGCTAATTCCTGCCTAGTGTTGTTTGAGAAGCATCTCCTTTAAATGCAATCCACATGTCTTTCACTTTCCCCTCTCACTTTATGTCCCACTCATTTCCTCCTTTCTTCTTTGACCTCTGATCGCCTCCCCTCTCCTTTGCTTTCCTCTTTCTCCTGTTGCTCCGGGAGTGGCAAGCGACCCCGGTTGGTTATTATTCAGTGTGTACCATCGTTGAATCGCACCGGAGTGAGCGTCGGCCTGGGATGAAGGGCCATGGCATCAGCTCCGTCCTAATGACCAGCCTGTGCTGCCCGGGGTGGGAAACACGGAGGAGCCGCCGGCAGGACCCCCTCCCGCTGCGGAAGGGGGAGGTTACAGGGTCCTTGGTGCATCGGGCTTCTCGCTGCCCGTGCCCTGGCCCTGCGGGTCATGCTGGGGGCTGTTTTCATCTCTGCCTGCAGGCACAGTGGGGCAGAGCCTCTCCCTCCTAATGCCTTGGGCGGTCAAGCCTGCTGTTTTCCTGCTACAAGCTTTCTGCAGGAGGAGATGGAAAAAACCAGAGAAGGAGGAGAGTGACAGAGGCCGGAGTGAACAGGTAGCTGAGTAGCTGCCTCTGTGTGCCGGCAGCTCCGCCTCCTGCAAGGCCGGGACCAGGGCGCTGACCCCAGCATCCTGTGCTTGTGAGGGTGCCTGTGTGCAGGGAGCGGGGGGGTGCGGGGAGCCTCAGGCCTAGAGCAGGGGTCCCGACAAAGGGAGAGAGAAGAGCCCATCTGCCCACAAACCCCTGCAGATCAGGGGCCTTCCAGAAAGCCGTCAGATAGGAGTGTGATGTATGGCCTGCGGTGAGCAAGAGAGCAGGTAGCTACGGAAAGCTGCGTAAAGAAGAATAAATATTGACACAAACTCCTCGGAGGTTGTGGGTAGGTTCCTGTTTCGCGGGCTGTGAGGCCAGCGCAGACTTCCGAGAGGAGTTTGCTCTCCTGGCTGGGGCCCCCTTGCCGCTCACTTCTCTCCCCTCCTCCCCGCCTCCAGCTTCTCCCAGAGCCTTAGTGTGCAGGCTGGGAGCACTGTGTCAATGCTAGAGATACAAGAAGGAATGGGATCCAGCGGTTTTCTGGAGTTGCTCCCAGTCTAGTTGAGACAGTCAAGACTGGCCGCGGTACTGTCACAGGAGAGGCATCAGTAGGGTCTCACCTGAGAACAGAAAGGGGCCCAGAGCAGAGCCAGCCCAGGGAAATGTGGGAAGGGTGGGAAGTGGCTTTCAAGCGAAGGCGATGCTTGAACTGGCTGCTTAAGGAGAGAAGGGAAGGGCGGCCCAGGCGCCCCTTGAGCGTGAGTTGAGGCATGGAGATGTGAAAAGGCACCGCAAATGTAGGAGCCTTCAAGTCAAGGGCAGTAGGTTTGGAGCAGACGGGTTCCTGAGGTGCCGTAAGCTGAGAGTGAAAATCTCTGAAAGATGCAAACCGCAAAGATCATTTTATGTCATGCGGGGGGGATTAATTCAAACTATATCCTGAGAGCTGCAGGAAGCCACTGAAGAATCTTTAGACAGAGGAGTGACACAGTGCAATTTACATTTTATTTAGAAAAATTCCTTGGGAGACGGTGTGCAGGAGGATTGCTCAGAGCGGTGAGGCCTTGCCAGTGATCCCAGCCGGAAAAGATGAAGGTCTGAGCCCGAGCAGCGGCAGGGAGATGAGACGGAGGGGGGACTTGGATGGAGGGATTAGCTATGGACAGGAGAGGGTGCACCTCCTCTGGGATGGAGAGAAGGGAGAGAGCAGGCTGCATATTGCTGGAATAATTCTGTCCGAGCGTTTCTTCCTTTTCATCAAACGAGACCAATTCAGTTTTCACGCCTGTACCTAACACCAAGACGTGGTAATGACATTGATTCTTGTAAGTACTCTCCGGCAGAGATTGGGGGGTGTTTATTTGTGTGTCCTATCAGTTTTATAAGGCTCTTAAGCTCTTCAAAGAGGGCACACGATGTATTTATCCATCTATTATGTGCTGCATTCAGCACACCAGGGAGACTTCATAAGTATTTAATAATAATAAGATCTAAACCCCAGGAGCATTACTGTGTTTGTCAGTGAAGGAATAAGTAGGTTTGGAAGCATTTTGTCTAAGTTTAAACTTTATAAGAAGAGTATCAAGTATTTGAACTTCTGAACATATTAAAATCCATTCCTGAAATGTAATATAAATGGCTTCTGCTCTTGGGTTTCCTAGGTAAATAGTTTAGTTGCCCTAATTGGAGATTGTTTCTTACAAGGCAGGAGGTGGTATTTCTTTGTTGTTCTATAATCTCCGACAATCAATCGATCTGCCTTTAGAAAGAAGAGCTTTTTGCAAAGATGGCTGATATCTTCTAATTCAGGTCCCTTTTCTCTTCTCTGATGTTTTATATGAATCAGAAAAGCCACCATTAGTTTGTCTCACCATTAGTTGCAACATCCTTCTCCCTCTCATATTCATTCCTTGTCACATTTACCTTTATTACTCCTGGGTATTCCTCCAGCCTTACAGCCCTCTTGTCTGCATCTTTTTTCCTGAGTCTCTCTCATCTCTGTCCCAGTTTAGGGACCAGTCAGACGTCAGCCATCAGGCCGCTGGATGCAGTGTATTTCCCCAGCACATCAGTGCTGGGCGCCAGACCTCGCTGTGCCTCTGTCTGTCGTGATGCGTACAGTTCATATCTTCCCTGAGACTCTGATAAGCCTGATCAGAAACTTTTGCTGGATTTGGGAACAAAGCTCATTATTTCCTGCCCTCCGCTCCTGTTTGGGCTCTCCCTCACTAGGACACACAGCACTGTTGAGGGGTATTATTACTAACCATCGCAACAGGCTTCCGACCTCCCTGTGTTGAGCCCAGGTTGTCCTGATCAAAGATAAGTTCACACAAGTCGGTACCGCTCGTGTTTATCTACTTGGGTTGTCTCCCAGCCAGTCGTGTGTTTTCACAGGGATTTCTACACACACGAGAAGTAGTTAAGTCAACTTTAAGTGAAGCTCTGTGTAACATGGCCTGCCTGTGCCATGGAATTTGGAGCTCCAAAATTTTGCCCTTTGTGCTGCCCAAGGATAAGTGGCTTTGATCTGGCTTTAGGAAAGTAGAAGGAGAGAAGGAAGTATCATTATGTTACTTTCTTGGAGCCTGCCCTCATTGCAGGGTATGAACTCATACACATTTATACTGAGCATGGTGTGTGTACACACAATCCGAGGGCTGCTTCTTCTGACCACTTCTTCCACTACGTACCAAGCATTTCTAGCCTCTGTCAAGGTGGTCGTTCTCTTCTGGAGCCGTCTAGCAGTGTGCTTTGTGTTGTGTACTTTTCAGGCTCCTTTGAATGTCCTTTCTTCCATTCCAGGCAATCACTGAATACTCTGGGGTGCATTTTGTAGGAAGTCTTAAATAAGGGGACATGACTTGAAACAAGTTATATCAAAAACAAACAAACAGAACAACTGTGGAAGGCAGTGGTGGCATTTAATCTGCAGGAGAGAAGATCAGAGCAGAACACAATAGTTTTTCTTCAGGCATTTGAAATGTTGTCATATGGAAGGGGATCAAAGTTGTTCTGCGTTTCCGCAAGGAGCAGAACTAGTGCAAGGTAAAGGGAGACAGAGTTCAATTCACTGTCAGGAAGGATTTTAGAGTATGATAGTTAAGAATTTTTGCACTGGAATCAAGCTTCTTGAGTTTAAATCTACCATCTGCAGTTACTAGCCACACTTGGGTACATTTTTTTTTTTTAACTCTTCTAATCTTTAGTTTCTTTATTCATTCGGTGGGGTTAATATGAGCATCTGTCACATGAATTTGTCTGGTTATCTGGTAACATAATACCAGTTAAATGCTCTTACCGTGATGCATAGTGAGTGCTTGATAATGCGGGCGATTATTAACAATCCGAACTGTCTCAAGATAGTACGTGCGTTTAACAACAGTTTCCAGCATTTCCTATTACAATTGAGCATTATAATTTTTTCTTTTCAAATTTGAAATTTAGAATATTTATGTGTGGTGTTCTTATTTTTTTTCTTCAGTGAAGGAGGTTGGTGGTGTCAGGGAGGAAGAACTTTTCCTCCACCCTTCTAGGTTTCTTCTGGCTGGTCTAAGAATGAAATCAACATGAGAGAGATTAATAGGAGAAAATCAAACAAATGTTTAATAACATGTATATATGGGAGAGACCCAGGAAAACTGAGTAACTTACCAAAATGGTCGAAATCCTCACCTCACGAAATCCAGCTAAAGACAAAAGAGGATGTTGGGGGTAGTGGTTTGGGACCTCAAAGGGGAGGAAGGCGATTCACATGAAGATGGTAACGCAAATATTTGGTAGAGAAACATTTGCTGGGCCTTGCAGACAGTATGAGACACAGAGTGGGCTCTGATCTATAGGTCCTTCCTGAAGTTTTCCCCACCACACCCAGCCCAGATTGTTTGAAGATCCCTCTGATGACAGCTCTACTCAGGGAAGCAGGCCCTCTATTTAAGTTCTTTTAGGCAGTTAAGGGGAAGGTCAAAGTTTCTTCCTGAGTCTTTTGAGCCTTGATGATTTTCACCTAGAAATAATCTGCATGCTAAAGAAACAGTTTGAGGTGGCAAATTTTGCTCCCCTACAGTGGGGAACTGAGAAGGCTTAGCTTCCGGAAAAAGTTAAATGGCATAAATATTCCTGTGGTGCTTAGGAAAAGGCAAGTATACAGTGTCTTGAATTCAAAATAACTGGAGCCTGGGGTAGAATGGATGAGGATGTCATTCTGACCTGGTGAAAGTTAAATGAAGATATTTTATTTTTTTTAACTAAAGAAATGAAGTTTTAGGATTTAAAAATATCATACATATTTCTAACTAAGGCATTCATGGGCAGTAATAAGTAAAATACCGTTCATGCACAGATTTTTAAAAAGAAAAGGATAAATTGTTTTATCATTTTAGAAGCATTGAAATAATAAAGTCTGTAACTTTTGAGTCCTTGTTTATACACTTGAAAAAACTGAGGTAAAACATACACGTAGTTAAGTGAACAAATATCACATATCAAGCTCAATGAATGTTTACATATGTATACACCCACACAACCATCACAGATGAAGATATAAAACATTACCATCAAGGCAGGGAGTTCCCTCATGCCCCCTTCCAGTCAGTACCACCCCCAGTAGTGATGAAACCACTATTCAGACTCTGTCAAGTCTTAGATTTATCCCTGTTCTTGAACTTCATGTGAGGGAAATCAGGTAATATGTACTCTTGTGTCTAGTGGCTTTTGCTTAACATCTTGTCTCTGAGATTCTTATCGTTGCGTGTAAAAATATATGCAAAAAGCTTATTTCTAAATGGCTTTCCATCATTAAAAATAAATGTTTGGAAGAAATGTGAGGCTAGAAGGAGTCGTACACAATTTCATGTCCAGGCCCTGTGATTAAGAAATGAAGCATCTGACATTAAATGACATTAAGGGGACTTCCCTGGTGGCACAGTGGTTAAGATTCCACGCTCCCAGATGCAGAAGGCCCGAGTTCCATCCCTGGTCAGGGAACTAGATCCCACATGCATGCCACAACTAAGAGTTCACATGCCACAACTAAGGAGCAGGTGAGCCGCAACTAAGACACAGTGCAACCAAATAAATAAATAAATAAAATATTAGAGAATATATAAATGACATTAAGTAACTTGCATAGTTAACTCATGACCAAGTGATGTGGTATGCTGTATCTTCACATATATAAATCTTTTGCAAACTTTATTCTCAGTGAGAATCATGTACCTAGTGTCTGAGTTATATAGAAAATTTGAATTATTTAAAATTGCAAATTACTTTGATACAAATTAATTCTCTTCAGCGTTGGAGTGTCTTCTTAGGTTGTGCGCACATTTCGACAATGACGTTTTTGAGCGCCGTATTCTGATTGTCCAGTGGGCACATTGTCATTATGCCCATTCACCAAGTCGTAAAGCTCCAGGTACAACAACGTGAGATTGATTTCGCCAGACTAAATCTTCACCTACACATCCTCTCTCTCTCCCGTTCTCACTTTCTCTTGTGTGCACTCACGTAAACACACACAAACACACATACTCACAAGCACATGTACCAATTTCAGTAGACCCTGTGAGAACCACACATTTCCTGGGATGTAACCATTCATCTCCATGTCATCAAGTGCGTAATTGTCTCTCCCCAATAGTATTGTTTCAAAATGTTATACTTGGAATTGACTGAATATAGCAAAACCTTGTAGTAAGGGGATGGGAGGAGATGGAAGGGTGGTTGAGAATGGGAGGACAGGGTGTATGGCTCGGAGCGCCTGTGGATTGGTTGGTAGTGAGGACGCCAGATACAAGGTAAAACGCGTTAAGTGACAGGAATACAAAGAAATGCCATTTCGTCTCCTGGAATATGGCATTCTGGCTATTCAGCCTAACCCTCTGGCTAAAAACAAATTAAAATACTGGATAAAAAGGATGTTGTCCTAAGAGCATCAAATTGCTATAAGAAAATAAGGAATCAGGGGGCTGAAATCCAAGAGAAAGGAAAGCATTGGGAGCTCCTTTTACCCAGTGGTATTTGCTGATCTAGGAAATGGAGCTGCAGTTTTGATGGCCTGGCAGGAGAGGGCACAAAACAAAGCTTGGAACTCAGCTCAAGTGGGGTCCCTGGGGAAACCCTCCCATATTAAGCTGGAGTCTCTGAACCAGAAATACCTGCATCACATCCCCAGGCAAGTCTATGGAGAGCTGCCTTGAGACTGAGCACAAGGGGCTTGGGGGTGGGCAAGTGAAAGAAACCTGTGGCTGAGAAGTTGTAACCACATCGGGCTCTCAGCCCAGCAGCATTCTTGCAACCATATTTGCATAAATGGATGGTCAAGAACCCTCCAGCAGGGAATTCAGTTAGAGGTGGTTCCGGGTTCCCAATACTCTTATGCATCCGGCAGAAGCAAATGCAAAATCTCGGGGGAACACACCTTCATCCTAAGATTACTGGGAATGCCTCCTCCCCTACACTTTCAATGAAAACGAGCATGCCGCAAAACCACCATGAACCAGAAGAAACTAATAGCGCACAGAGACAGACCAGAAACATCTCCAGACTCTGACATCGTCAGACGCACTTTGTGAGACGGTAGTTACTGTGTTTAAAGAAGTAAAAGGCAAGCTTAAAAGTATCTCCAGGAACCAATGAAGTATCAGACGTGTTCTAGAAGATTTGTAAAAGAACCATTTAGGGATTTGGGAATTACTGCCGTTGAGCAGGCGGGCATCCACAGCTGTGCAGGGCCTTGACCCCAGCCAGCTGCTGGCGTCCGGGGACATCGGAGCCTGGAGCCTTCTATTGGCTGCATCACGGAGCACAGGCTCTGCCCTCTTCCTGCAAGAACAAAGGGAGCCGGGATCTTCTGATCCTATGCCTACCCAAGATGCAGCCCGCCGGCTCCCCGAGAGCCCCGCCCCCTCCACGGCTCCCAGGCTGGCTTTGCAGTGAGAGCCGAGGGCATCACTGCCCCACGTGTAGTTTTACGTGCATCTCCTTCTCTTCCGCTCTCTCTGCTTCCTCCGGGCCTCAGTCAGGTGGATCCCCTCTACTCGCGGTGAAGTTCCTGCGACCTGCAAATTAAACTGATAAAAGACAGATTAACAGGAGAAAAGGAAGGACAACTGAAATATAACTTGCTGCCTTGTCTGGACTCACATGTACTTGGTAGCAATTTGCTGCAAGTCAGCTCTGCCACTTGATGGATGACACTGCTTTTCACCAAAAAATCATTCAAAAATGGCAGAACTCTTTATGGCATGCGAAGAAGAGCTGGAATGGCGGCAGAAGAAAGTATGCAAAAGAGTGTGAGGATGGGGATGAGCCAGTCTTGGTCGGAGAGGTATCAGGTTCAAAGCTAGCAATTTCAAATATTTTGAACACAGCTCCTATTCAGAGGAATAAAGAATGGTGCACTCAGTCGATGTATTACTGCTGCTCTCAAGACTACAAGTCAACACTGTGTGAACCCAACATCAAATCCAGTGGCTGCCTGTAAATTTTCATCCTGAATCTAGATCTTCAGGTAGTTCTGTTATCGTTCAGCCTTTGTCTAAACCTGGAAGTGTTTCTGAAACTATGCAGTCAGCTTCGGCATACAGTGGAAACTATTTATCAATACCAGCAATACGCAGTTAAAATTCTGGACTGTTACGGGTAGTCATCCAGTAGAAGCATAATCGGCCTCAGAACATGTCACCGTCTTTATGATAGCTCAAGCAGGAACTAACTCCCCATCCTGTTTGCAAATCAGGTAATATGCTTAAATTAAATAGATACAGAACTGAAAACCGTGCCATCAGAACATGAATCAAAGTATAATCAGTAACGAATATTGTATAACGGTAAACTGTTTCAGATTATAAACTAGACCAAGTGTTCTTTTTTTTTTTCAAGTGTTCTTCATTCTTAATTGGGAAGATTGTTGAGATGCTATTGTAACTTTTAATTCTGAAAATATACCTTCATGGTTTAGTTTGTTTAAAAAAAACTCTTAAAAAGTAATAGTTAATATTTATTGATCTGATAATATGTATAAGGCTTTGTGTTAATTGCTATGCATAAATTAATCTCATTTAATTCTTAAACGTCTCTACGAAGTAAGCACTATTATTACTCTTGCTTTACAGTTGAGGAAACTGAGGCTCACAGAGGTTAAATAATTCACTCAAGGTCACATAGCTGGCAAATGATAGATCTGGGATTTCAATACAGACTAACACATAGTTTATATGTATCTGCCTACGTGCATACGCATATGTTGTGTATAAATGTATACTCTTAAAAAAAATGGAAACGTTGCCGTAGTGCAACAGCTTTCAAAGCGTAGTCTTTAGTCCCCTGGAGTTCGTGGGTTTGGGAGTCAGCACTATTGTAATAATAATATATAGATGCTACTTGCTTCTTCCACTCTGTTGACATTTGCACTGATGATGCAAAGCCAGTGACGGGTGAACTGCTGGTGCCTTTGTATAAACCAAGACAGTGGTACCAAGCTGTACTAGTAGTTTTTGTATTAGTCACCACCATGCATTCACAATAAAAAATATTCATATTCAATTTCTGTGATGAAATATTAAAATGTTATTAATTTTGTTAACTCTCTGCCTTTGACTATGTGTTTTTAAAAAACCAGTTTGTGTGATGCAATGGGTAGTATGCATAAAGCACTTCTGTGTCTGCTTTAGATACAGGATACCATGGTATCTTGAAGAAAAGCACTTGGTGATCGAATTGTGAGCTAAGCCACCCGCTTTTTAACAATAGAAGACTATTTTTAGCTGAAAAAAGAGAGAACCAACCAGAAGTTTTAGAAGAAAAACAAAAACAAAAAACCTGAAAGTGAAAATTCATATGATTGATTTAGCAGGTTTACATACAGCTGAAGAGAGAATTAGTGGACTGGAAGAGTAATCAGAAGAGTTATCCAGAGGCAGCAGGGAGAAACTCTCCCCACTGTCCCCCTTGAAAAAAAGAAAATGTAGAAGAGCAGTTAAAGTACATGAGAAACTCTCCCCACTGTCCCCCTTGAAAAAAAGAAAATGTAGAAGAGAGGTTAAAATACGTGGAGGATAGAATGAGAAAGTAAAGACCTTTTCTGCTTGTAATCAGAGTTATAGGAATGGTGAGAGAAACTAGGTAGAAGCAATATATTTGAAGAAATAATTCCATATGTCACATACATAGATCTCATGATTGCATCATAATGATAAAAAGTTTAGTTTACCAGAAATATGTAACAATTTAAAACTTGTATATACTTAAAACCATGACCTTAAAATAGCCATAACTATTTATCTTGATCTGTCTATATTTATAAATTAATAGATTTATAAAAATAAAATGTACAGATTCAAGAGGTGTAATGAATACTAAGAAACACAAATACAGGTAAGTGTATCTTTAATTTATATTTCAAAATGGTTTGTGCAGTAAACTTAATCATAGTATTACAGCAGAAAATCAACTACATAAAGAATATTTTAAAAGAAGTCATAGAAAAGTGGTAGATTACTATAAAGAAATGACCAACAGACTAACTCCTGATTTCTCAACAGCAACAACAGAAGCCAGAAGATAGTAGAAACTTTATGTGCTGAAAGAAAGTAACTGGTGCCTTAGAATTTTGTGCCAGTGAAAATAGCTTTTAAGAATTAGAAAGTTGAAAAAAGTTGGGGACCTCCCTGGCAGTCCAGTGGTTAAGACTCTGCGTTCCCAGTGCAGGGGGCACGGGTTCGATCCTGGTCAGGGAAGTAAGATCTTGCATGCTTACTTTCTCATTAAGTAAAGAATGAAAGAGCTTCCCTGGTGGTGCAGTGGTTAAGAGTCCACCTGCCAGTGCAGGGGACACGGGTTCGAGCCTTGGGCCGGGAAGATCCCACATGCCGCGGAGCACCTGGGCCCGTGCGCCACAACTACTGAGCCTGCGCTCTAGAGCCCGTGAGCCACAACTACTGAAGCCCACGCGCCTAGAGCCCATGCTCCACAACGGGAGAAGCCACCGCAATGAGAAGCCTGCACACTGCAACGAAAAGTAGCCTCCGCTCGCTGCAACTAGAGAAAGCCCGCGCGCAGCAACAGAGACCCAACGCAGCCAAAATAAAATAAATAAATAAATTTATTAAAAAAAAAAAGAATGAAAAAAGTTGTAAGAAGTAAGCAAAATAAAAACTAGAATTTTAGTCACTAGAGAACATTCTGAAGTTTTACTTTAAGCAGAAGGAACATGAGCCCAAGAGGAAAGGTCTGAAATGCAAGAGGGAGTGAAGAACAAGTAATGAATATGTGAATCTAAAGGAATATTAGCCATATACAGTAATAATAAAATTGACCCAAAGTGATAAAATTAAAAATGGGAAAAGGGAATGATAACAACAATATATAAATGAAGTAGGGAGGTCAATGGGGTTAAAGTGTCTTAAGATTCTTATATTTTCTGGGAGAGGGGTAAAGTTATGAACTTTACACCAGTAAGCTAAATAGACATGTTTTGATTTCTAGGATAATCACTAAAACAGTAAAACTGTGTATAACTTCAAGTAGCAGATGGGAAATAAAATGATAAAAATATTCAGTCAGCCAAAGGAAGGCAAAGAAAGGAAATACGAAAAAGAAACACAGGTGAGGTGGAACAAATAGAACAAGCAAAATAAAGCGATAAATTTAAGCCCATTAATTACAGAAACTAAAAATGATCTAATTAAAAAATAATTATCAGATTAAAATATCTAATTATATGCTCTTTATAAGTGACTTATCTAAAACATAAAGATACTGAAAGAGTGAATATAAAAAGTTAGAAAAATATATACTTTGTAATATTAACCAAAAGAAAGCTGATATTGCTATGTTAATATCATACCAAATATGATATTATGCAGATGGGTCACTTCAATGATTAAAATTTTGGTTTACTAGGAAGATATAAAACTTTTAGATTATAGGAACCTAGTAACACAACCTCAAAATATATGTCATAAAGATTAACAGTTGCAGAAGGAGAAACAAAAACATTCAGAATTATGATAGGAGATTAAAACATATTTCTCTCAGTTGCTGATAGAAAAAGCCAACAAAATATCAATATGGATATAGAAGATTTGACCAATATGATTAGCAAACATGACATAACAGATATATGCAAAACACTGCAGCATACAATGTTTTTTCAAGCACAAACAAAACATTTAAGAGATTGATCGTTTACCAGAACTTACATCGCAATAAATTTCAAAGAACTGAAATCAAGGTAAAAAAGACCTTATTCTTTCTGACCACAGTGCAGTTAAACTAAAAATCAAGAACAAAAGGATAAGTAGAAAATCTCATATATTTTGGGATAAATAACTCATGTGTTAAAGGAGAAATCGTGATAGAAGTTTAGAAAGTATTTTGAGTCAAACAGTAACAAAAATGCTACATATCAATACCTGTGGGATGCAGGTAAAACAGTCCTTAGAAGGAAATTTATGGTCTCTACAGCTTGTGTTTAAAAAGAAAAAGACTGCAAATTAATAAGCTAGACATTTGTCTTGTGAAGTTAGATAAAGGGAAATAAAATAACCTAGAAGAGTGTGGTGGGAAGAGTATAAATGAAAGAAATTGATAATAAACATATAAAGTATTCACAAAGTCTAAAGATTTTTTTTGAAAAAGAGCTTACACAGTTACAAATGTCTGGTAAGGCTGGTCTTGAAAAAATGATAAAGGGAACATGTAATCAATCTAAGGAATAAAAAAGGATAAACTATAAATGCTACATAAAATAAAAAGATGTTATAAAAACTATGTGCTAATAAATAAGAAAATTTAGTTAAAATAGAAAAACTATTGGAAGATACAGCTCACCAATACTGATTCACAAATAAGTAGAAAACCCAAGATTATGATAATCTTTGAAATGTTTAATTGGTAGTTAAAGAAATCCTCCAGAAAAGAAAATGCCAGGATTAGATGGCTTCACTGGCAAGTTTTGTCAACTATTAAAGGAAGAAAACTTTCACTCTTATGTAAACGCTTTCAGAGAATTTTAATAAATGACAATCCCTAGTTGTGTGTGTGTGTGCGTGTGTGTGTGTGCATGTGTGTGTGTGTGTGTGTGTGTGTGTGTCTTTTAAATGTGGCTTAACATAGTCTCAATACCAAAATTCAGCAAGGGCTCTCTGAGAAAGACAAATTACAGCCCTATTGCACTCATAACATAGATGCAGAAATTTTTAAAAAATAGAGCAAATCAAATCCAGCAGTCTTTGAAATCACTTTGATGTCATGACCAAGCATTTTCCCAGGAAAACAAGGTTGGTTTAATATTATAATAGCAATTAGCTTAATTCATCATATTAACAGATTAAAGGAGAAAGTCATATTATCATTTCAATAAACATTTGAAAATATTCAGCATTTATTAATGATAATGATAAACTCTTAGTAAACCAGATATAGAAGAGATTGTCCTCACTCTGATAAATAGTATCTAAAAAAACCGATAACACACACGATAATTAATTGTGAAATATGGAAAGCATTACCTTTAAGATCAAGAACAAGACAAGGATGCACCGTATTGTCACTTTTACTCAGCACTGTTTTGGTGGCCTTAGCCTGTGAGGTAAGGAAAGAATAAAAGAATTTAAAAAATTAGAAAGGAGGAAAAAACCCCTATCATTATTTTCAGATGATATGATTGTATATGCAGAAATAAAAAATAATCCAAATATATTTGTTGAAACTGATGAGAGTTTAACTTTGTTGTATGATAACATATATGAAATCAATTATATTGTTAAGCCAGCAATAATTACAAATGAAAATTTAAAATATATCATTTATAATGCCATAAAAAATATGACCTAGGAATACATCTAATGAAAAAAAATGTATCTGCAAAGACCACACAGAATACTATAAAACATTATAGACTTAAATTGAGGGAGAGATAGACTATATTCACATATGGGAAGACTCTGCATTTAAAAGATATTAACTCACCTTAAAGTGATTTGAGATTCAATTTACTCCCAATCAAAATGTAGCAGATTTTATTTTGGAGAAATTGAACAGATGGATTCAAAAATTCACTGTAAAATGCATTCAGAAATTCACTGTAAAATTTTGCACTGTAAAATTCACTGTCTTGCATACAGCTAAGCATACAGTCAAGACACTCTTGAAGAGGATGATCGGAATGGGAGAACCTGCCATACCAGATAGCAAGACCTATTTTAAAGCTTAATGGTGTAATATTTTTACAAGGATATACAGACATATCAGTGGAATGGACTAAAAAGTTTCTGAAACAGAGCCCCACTGGTAGAGATACTTGATAAATGATAGAAGCACATGGCAGATTGGTGGGGGGGAAAAGCTAGACTTTTTAATAATCAGGGCTGGGGAAATTGGGCACTATATTAAAAAAATTAAATACATTCCTCACTTCGCAGTATATACAAAAATCAATTCTAGGTGGATTTGAGATGTAATTGTAAAAAGTAAAGCCATAAAGCTCATAGGAGCTAGAAGAATATTTCATCAACTTGGAGTAGGCAAATATTTTTTATTTAAAGCAAAATATATCTAATAATAAAGGGCCAGTTTGATATGTTCAACTACAATACATTGAATTTACAATTTTTTATCAAGTTACACCCTAAAGATAATGAAAAGACAGGTTGCAGAGTGGGAAAACATATTTAAAGATACATAGCTGACAAAAGACTCCTCTGACTTTGATTGGTTGTACTGTTCAGTATGGTAGCCAGTAGCCACATCTGGCTATTTAAATTAAATTAATTTTAACAAGCAGTTCTTTACTTTCACTAGCCACATTTCAAATGCTCAATCGCCATGTGACTACTGGTTACCATACTGGATAGCACTGATTTAGATTTTATAAGGAAATCTATATCCAGATTATATAAAGGATAGTTCCCTATGTAATTCATAAAGAAATGAATATTCTTGTATAAATTAATAAAGAAGACAACTCAGTAGTAAAATGTGTAGTAAAAAGGCTTTAATAGACCCTTCCTAGAAAAGGATACCTAAATGGCCAATAAACATGTGAAAAGATGTCAACCTCATAAAGAAGCAAAGGAATACAAATTAAAAACATTATAAGTTGCCCCTCTGTACTCTGTGGATTGACTGAAATATTTTAAATAACACCAAGTGTTGGTGAGAATGTAGATTAAGAGGAAAACATCTACACTGCTTGTGGAAGTGTAATTGCCCAATTTTGAAAAATAATTTGGTGTTACCTATTAAATCTAAAATATATAGAGAATAAGTTTGAAATTCACAGGGACAATATATGTGTATATACATATATACCCATGTATATCCCTGCTCTGAATCCCACATGTAGGTAAAAACCTTAAGAGAACTTCCTACACCGTCATACCAGGGTTCCTGAATAAGAGTTGACATGGCAGAAGAGCTCCAAGCTGCAGTCGACCCAGAGGTCTTATCTGTATTCTAATGTACATAAGTATTTTGAGTGGAGCAGTGTATAGCAATTAAGGTAAGCGAATTACAGCTGCACGCAACACCGTGGCTAAATCTCACAGGTGTGATATAGAGTAAAAGAAGCAAAATGGGAAATAATACGCACGGTATGATTCTATTTACATAATTTTATAAAACAACTAAATCATACTACTTAAGAATTTGTCATTAAGTGAAAATTTGAAGAGGAGGAAGAAAATGATTAGTATAGTACTCAGTAGGCTGGTGGCTTCCTCCACTGGTGAGAGAGAAGGTCATAACAAGGAAAGGGCCCAGAGGGGCCTTTTGGGGTAGCTATAATATGCTGTTCTTTGATCTGGGTGGGAGTTATGGGAGTGTTTGCTCTAGAATTATTTGGAAGAGTGTACATAAATATTTTTTGAACTTTTGTTATATATATTTCTTAATAACAAAGGAAGCCTTAAGCTGCTTGTGTTTTCTTGAGTATATTTGAAGTTATACAGGAAGGATATTTAAGAGTGGTATGACTAGATTAAACAGTAGATACAGAGAAAGATCATTCTAGGACTGGAACATCACGAAAACAGCATGGAGGTGGGAAGCCATGCCTGTTTGAGTCCTGTCAATAGTGCCAGCTTCCTTTAGGGGAAGGTGAAAATTGTTGGGAAATAAATCTGTTACATAGGTTAGTAATGTATAATGGGAGATCCTCCTAGACTTGAAACTGTTCTGAAATTATTCTTGAATTAAAAAAAAAAAGCCCTTCATATGTAACATCATCTTCTACAAAACACAGCTGTGGATTTCTTGAAAGAAAACATGACCATAGTCATAACCCCATTGGCATGAGACAGAATAGGTCAAGTATTCAACATCTTAATATGCTATTCTTTGTTTATACCACATAACAGGAACTGGACAGTTGGCAATTTCCCCATTTGATTTGTTTAATTACAGATGAGCCATTTGCTTTAATTTATTATTTTGATGTAGAAAGTAATCATGTCTAATATTAATAGATTTCCTAATGTGTGTTTGGCACTTTTAACCACCATGCTATGTTGCGTAGCAGAGCTGCTTGGGGCAAAAGTAGACGCCCCTCTGGACATTCCTGCCTATTTTCATCTTCATTTGGATTGAACATGGCTTACGTAAGGCACCTGCCCAATTGCTCTGCGACTAAACTCTCTTCAGCTTGGCACTGACCCATTTACTTTTGTCAGGTCATAGTGTCTTGTCTTATTTCTACTGAATGTTATCCAGTCTTTTTTTTTAAGGGCGGTTTTTCCATTTTAAGGATATATGTGTGTGTTTGTGTGTGTGTATATATATATATATATCTTATATATAAAATATATATACGTATATAAATATATATCTTATATGTATATAATATACATATATTTTACTTTCAAAGAGTTAAGGGCCCTGCACAAGTTAGTGTCATATGTCAGTTTAATTAACGTGGCCCTCTTTTAAAAAATTAATGTGGACTTGATTCCACATCCAAATTTTAATAATGTATTTTGAGGTGAGTCACACCGTGTTGGGCTCTAGTTTCATCTCCACTTTATAAGCTGTTTTGACCAGAGGCAAAATATGGGCTTTTCTGAATTTTAAGTTTTCTTATCTATAAAATGAGGAAAATAATTCTTACGCAAGCCTAGGACAGTATCTGACAAAATGTAATTCTCAGTAAGTGATGGTAGTAATACTAAGTAGTAGTAATAGTAGTAGTCGTTATTATTTGCACTAGAGAATATGCCAGGAAACGCAGTGAGCAGACAAGGAAGAACTACATTTGTGTTTTGCCTCTTGATTTCTCGTCACACCCAGCAAGCAGGATGATCTGGCTACACAGTGACCATACAGTGACAACAGGGTTCATATCTTTACACTGCCATTTATTAGCCATGTGAATTTTGGCTAATAACATAACCTGTCTCTAAGAAGCTTTAAATATTAAATGCAATTCTGTGTATAAATGGTACAGCATAGTGGCTAACACATAGTTATTCAATAAATGTTTATTATTATTATCTCTAAGAATAGTTCTATTAATCGAGAACACAAGGAGCTAGAAATAATGACTGGGAAAAAAATCCCTCCATCTCAGACTCTGACCCTGATGGGTCTCATTTGCAGCCTGTGGGCTTGGTTAGCTCAGAAAGGAGAGAAGGAGAGTAACATAAGCAGCTCCTGTGGGTATTTATTACCATTGTTCCTTCCCACCTCGCTTTGTCTCCTCATTAAAACCCTTGTTGGCAGAGCCAGTGCTGTTTTAAGGTAGCTCTTTCTATATTATGAAGAAGATGGCAGTGGGAGGAGGACGGAGGAGGATGGGCAATAAGGACCAAGTTATTTATTTATTTTCATTGCAGTGAAAAGCACATAGTGTAAAATGTATCATCGTAGTCTTTTTTAAGTGTGCAGTACAATAGCATTAACTTCACGCACATAGTTGTGCAAATGATCTCCAGAATTTTTTCATCTTGTAAATGGAAACTCTGTACCCATTGAACAACAACTCTGCTTTCTTCACTCCCCACAGCCCCTGGCAACTACCATTCTATTTTCTGTCTCTAAGAGTAGACTCCTTTAGATAGCTCACATAAGTGTAATCATGCAACGTTTGTGCACCTGGCTTATTTCACTTCGCATAATATTCTCATAATTCATCCATATGATAGGATTTCCTTAGTTTGGTGGTTCCATTTTTAATTTTTTGAGGAACTTCTATTCTGTTTTCCATACGGGCTGCACCATTTTACATTCTTACTAACAGTGCACAGCAGTGCACAAGAGCTCCACTTTCGCCACATCCTTGTCAACACTAGTTATTATTTTTGTATAATGGCCATCCTGTTGGGTGTGAGGTGATACCTCATTTTGCTTTTGATTTGTATTTCCCTGATGATTAGTGATGTTGAGCATCTTTTCATATGCTCGTTGTCGGTATATCTTCTTTGGAGAAATGTCTATTCAAGTCCTTTGTCCATTTTTATTTGGACTATTTATTTTTGTTGTTGTGGTCTATATTCTTTATATATTCTGGATATTACCTCTCATCAGATATGCAAATATTTTCTCCCATTCCGTAGGTTGCTTTCACTTTGTTGATTGTTTCCTTTGCTGCACAGAAGTTTTATGTTTGATGTAGTCCCATTTGTCTATTTTTGCTTTTGGTGTCATATCCAAGAAATTATTACCAAATCTAATGCGATGGAACTTCCCCCTATCTTTTCTTCTAAGACTTTTATGGTTTCAGGTCTTACATTTAGGTCTTTAATCTATTTTGAGTTAATTTTTGTATGTGGTGTAAGTTAAGGGTCCAGCTTCCTTCTTTGTATGTGGATATCCAGTTTTTCCAGCACCGTTTGTCAAAGAGACTATCCTTTCCTCATTGTGTAGCCTTGGCACTCTTGTCAAAGACCATATGGCCATATATATGAGGACTTACTTCTGGGCTCTCTATTATGTTCCATTGGTCTATATGTCTGTCTTTATGCCAGTATCATACTGTTTTGGTTACTGTAGCTTTGTAATATGTTTCAAAATCAGGAAATGTGAGGCCTCCAGCTTTGTTCTTCTGTCTCAAGATTTTTTTGGGTATTTGGAGTCCTTTGAGATTCCATATGAATTTTAGGATGGTTTTCTGTTTCTGCAAAAAAAAAAAAAAATGCCATTGGGATTTTTTTTTTTTTTTTGCCATTGGGATTTTGATAGGGATTGCATTGAGTCTGTAGACTGCTTGGATAGTATAAATGTTTTAACAATATTAAGTCTTCCAATCCATGAACATGGGATGTGTTTTCATTTATTTGTGTTTTTCTTTAATTTCTTCAAGGACTATTTTGTAGCTTTCAGAGTATGAGTCATTTTCCTTTTTGGTTAAGTTTATTTCTAAGTATTTTATTATTTTTGATGATATTATAAATAGGATTGTTTTTTAAAATTTCCTTTTCAGATTATTCATTCTTAGTGTATAGAAACACAACTGAATTTTGTGTGTTGATTTTATACCCTGTAACTTTGCTGAATTCACTTATTAGTTATAACAGTTTTTCTGTGGAATCTTTAGGGTTTTCTATAAAGAGGATTATGTTATGTGTGAACACAGATATTTCATTTCTTCTTTTCCAATTTTCACATCTTTTCTTTATTTTTCTTGCCTAATTGCTCTGGCTAGAACTTCCAGTACTATATTGAATAGAAGTGGCAGGAGTAGGCATCCTTGCCTTGATCCTGATCTTAGAGGAAAAGCTTTCATTTTGAGCATGATGAGCATGCTGTTGAGCATGATGTTGGCTATGGGTTTTTCCTATACGGTCTTTATTATGTTCAAGTAGTCTTCTTCTATCTCTAGTTTGTTGAGTGTTTTTAATCAATGAAAGAGTGTTGAATTTTCTCAAATGCTTTTCTGCATCAATTGAGATGATCATGTAGTTTCTGTCCTTCATTCTGTTAATATGGTGTATTACACTGATTGATTTTCGTATGTTGAACCATCCTTGCATCACAGGAATAAATCTCACTTTGTAATGGTGTATAATTCTTTTTTTTTTTTTTTTGTGGTACGCGGGCCTCTCACTGTTGTGGCCTCTCCCATTGCGGAGCACAGGCTCCGGACGCGCAGGCTCAGCAGCCATGGCTCACGGGCACAGCCGCTCCGCGGCATGTGAGATCTTCCTAGACCGGGGCACGAACCTGTGTCCCCTGCATCAGCAGGCAGACTCTCAACCACTGCGCCACCAGGGAAGCCCTATAATTCTTTTAATGTGTTAATTTGGTTTGCTAGTTTTTTTTTGTTTTTTTTGCGTTATGTGGGCCTCTCACTGTTGTGGCCTCTCCCATTGCGGAGCACAGGCTCCGGATGCTCAGGCTCCAGATGCACAGGCTCAGCGGCCCAGCCGCTCCGCATGTGGGATCCTCCCGGACTGGGGCACAAACCCATGTACCCTGCATCGGCAGGCGGACTCTCAACCACTGCGCCACCAGGGAAGCCCCGGTTTGCTAGTATTTTGTTAAGGACTTTTGCGTTAATATTCATCAAGGGTATTGGCCTGTAGTTTTCTTGTGGTATCTTTATCTGGTTTTGGTATCAGGGTGATGCTGGCCTCATCAAATGAGTTTGGAAATGTTCCTTCTTCAATTTTTTAGAAGAGTTTGAGGATTGGTGTTAATTCTTCTTTAAATGTTTGGTAGAATTCTCCAGTGAAGCAATCTGGCTTTTTTATGTTCAGAAGTTTTTGTCTACTGATTCAGTCTCCTTACTAGTTATAGGTTTGTTCAGATTTTTTTCTTTCGTCATGATTCAGTCTTGGTAAGTTGTAGGTTCTGAGGAGTTTATCCATTTCTTATACATTATGTTATTTATTGGTGTGTAATTATTCATAGCAGTCTCTAATGATCAGTTTTATTTCTTTGACATCAGTTGTGTAATGTCTCCTCTTTCATTCCTAATTTTTGTTGAGTCCTCTCATTTTTCCTTTGTCTGGCTAAAGATTTGTCAGTTTCATTGGTCTTTTCAAAACACAAACTCTTAGCTTCATTGATTTTTTTCCCTGTTTTTCTATTCTCTATTTTGTTTATTTCTGCTCTACTCTCTATCTGCTAACTTTGGGTTTAGTTTGCTTTTCTTTTTCTAGTTCCTTGAGGTGTGAAGTTAGGTTGCTGATCTGAGATTTTCCTTCTTTTTTAATGTAATAAACTTACCCCTTCGTACCGCTTTTATTGCAGCGCATAACTTTTGGTGTGTTGTGGTTTTGTTCTCAGTAAGGACCAAATTATTAAAATAGTCTGGGCCCAGGATGTACTTCTCCAGTAGAACTAAATAATTAAGCTATACTCAATTATTTTTATTTTCCTAGTAAAAATGTGCTCTCATTATATATCTATCATCTATTGATCGTCTGTCTAAATACAGCCAACCCTGGAATATAACGTGGATTTGAACTTTGCTGGATCCACTTGCATGCAGATTTTTTTCAATAAATATGTACTACAGTACCATACAGTCAACAGTTGGTTTAATTTGGGGGTGCAGAACCATGGATACTGAGGGACAATTGTAAAGTTACACAGGGATTTTCGACTCTGTAGGGGTCAGTGCCCCTAACCTCCGTGTTGTTTGAGTTAACTGTATCTATCTGTCTGTCTTTCTACCTCTGAAATGGACTGCTACGATTACCTAATACAACATTCTTATTTTCTAGAGGGAGAATCCAGGCCCAGAGAGATAAGTGTCTTGCGTGAGATCCCCATAGCCAGTTACTTCTGAAGGTCTAATAGCTCCTGACTCACTGGGGGAGCTTATGCACCCTATAGACTGAAAACAGTGTTAGAATGCAGGCATTCAGGAAACCTTTCTTGAGAAATGATAGGTTAAGGAGGTTACTGTTTTAATTTGTATTCTTGTCCAATAGGAAAGATTTGGGCGTCTCTTAGCGATCATCTGATGTACCCTTCATTACACAGTGGTGTTTCTCTCCTCTGTGCCTGCTCCTTTTGTAACTTCTGGCTTTAGCAAGCCCGTGGAGCTGGAGGTAGGGTGTCTTTTATTTAGAACATACTAACAGAGAAGGTGGTGGATTTGGACAGTTTCTGCAGCAAGGCTTTAGCTGGTCTGGGCCGTGATTTCCCTGCATGAGAGAGGCATGAGTTTGGCTGACTAACTTAAGAAGCTCTGAGGAAGTATACTCAGTCAGAAACTTTCCTAAGACATCAGCTTTTCCCTATTTCTTGTGCGTTTCTCAGAGAGTTGTAGGGAGGATGGGATGCAGTGGAACGATTCTTCTTTTTAGGGCAATCGAAAAGAGCAAGGGAAGGAGAAATTTAAATGTTTGTAATATTTTAAGTAAGTAACATTATTGTTGTAACTCGTTGTCATAATTATTATCATGAGTGGTACCTGTTATGGGGGGGCAGATGTGCCACACTTCTTCTCGGTACTTTACATACATGATCTCATTTATTTATCACAAGAGTTCTTCAAGGTAGATATTATTATCTTAATTATTGTTATCTTTACAGATGAGAAAACTTGGCTCAGATAGTTTAAACAGTTTACTCAAGGTCACTCAGCTAGTGTATGTCAAAGCTAGGTCAACTCTGTTTATAGTCCTTGCTAGAGAGTAAAATACGTAGATAAACCTTAACTTGCCCATAAAGTGATAATAGTCTTTATATATATGGACTTCTAAAGGCCTCCCCCAAAGACATTTTGTATTCTGGACTTTTCTTTTTCAAGGACGTCACTTGTCCACAGAGCCATGAGATCACCGTGTGAGTGTGGTAAAATACTGAAATGGATTTTCTAGTATGACTTACGGAAGTCATTGCCCTGTAGTTGTGCATTACACTCATTCTGGAGATGCATTTTAAAATTTACAAGCACCACGATGGCCTTAATGATGACTTTCTTAAATTGTCTGTATTTTCTTGTATCTTCTTTGTGTGCCCTCCCTGGCCAGTGGTAATGCTGTAGACCTTTCGAAGGACCTACCCCATCGCTTTGCTCTTTTCATTGGACACCCTCTCCCCTTCTGGATTCCATTCCAAGTATCTGCCTTGATCTTTAATTACAAGGCTCTATGGATTGTCATAGCCAAGCTCGTCCTGCACCTTAGCTTCATCAGCTGTGCACTGCTGTCCCAATCTTACCACTGTTACTCATTTGCCTTGGCACCATGCTGCTGTTCTCAGCTCTGAGTTTAGTGGCAGTTAAAGGAGACTCCACATTGGTAGAGCCCTCTGTTACACTTCACCTCTCCTCTGAAATCGCACTATGATCCTCTGTTTGCACTCATTATTTTCTATTATCAATATTGGGTTTCTAAATGTAGAAAATATTTGCAAATGGAATTTATTTAAATAGTATAGATGAAATATAAGGCATATACACCAACTATAATATGCACACAGACATTTGGTAAAAGCCCACTGGATATAAAGGGAGTTGATGTGTTCTCCCAAAGCGGTTTAAGTCCTGATTTAGTCAACCTCTGCTACATATAAGGATACCCTGATTAATATGCACAAGGACTCTTAAGCCAAAAGACACTTACTTAGACCCCAAAGTTGGAGGAACTGACTTAGTATGAAAAGATCTAAAGATCCATGTTCAAAAACTTTTTCTGAAAACCTCAGATAATGAGCTTAATAAGTCACCTTGAAATACTTTACATATGCTAGTCACAGCCACCAGGAATCACAAGGCAGGGATAGCTAGCCTAACGTTGTACAGGAGCAGTGAAATATTTATTATCTGCGGAGTTCAGTTTATATTATTAACCCACTTTTCTGTCATTCCTCAAAAACTTCTCAAACTCTTGGCCTTTCAGATTTTGGAAATAGCTGTTTTGATCTTACACTACCCATAAAACAAATACTGCTTTAGCCTCCACTTTCAGTTTATTCTGCTAATTGAACAATTAGTGACCACCTAGGACCGATATATACAGATCAAAGTGCCCAGCCACACACTCCCGAGAGCACGTGAAGTCCCTTCAGTATACAAAATGGTTAAAGTGAAAGTACTCATTTTCTGGGCAGGGTAAGAGTGGGTGTTACTGTAACTTCATTTCAACTTTCCAGTTTCTTGCAGTCACAGCCCTGGGGTATAAACTTGGCATTGCAGTTTCTTGGAAAACCTCCACACTGGTTGTTCAGCCACACTGGCTTTGTCACTGGCTGGCCAAGTGGCCCTGAGCAAATTTTTTAGCCTCATGATTTCTTTGGGTCTCAGTTTCTTCATCTGGTAAGAGAGAGGGTTGAAAGAAATCAACCGATACAACTCTTAGTTGCTCTTACATTCTTTAGTATGTGTCCACATGTTGCAGGCACATTCACGATATTTACACAATGTACACATGTCTTTATAGGCAAACAAAAGAGGACGCAGCCCTTTAAATAAACTTGAATACTAAGAATTAGATCATGACTCTCATTTAACTTAACAGAAGTGATTGATTCCTTCCAAAATGACTCATTATGTGATTCCTTTAGGTCAGAGGTAGTAAATATGTGACCCAAGACATTTATGTACTCAATTTTATTTGGCTAATGGGGTAAATATTTCATATGCTTGCAGTTGCTAACACAACATGGCCTTAAAAAATTTAGTGGCAGTACCTAAAATGAGACAGGAAGAGGCTCCATTAATCTGTTTCTCTGCCTTATTTCAGTTTTATCCTTCTCCCTGCCTTTATCTTCTATTTTTTTTTAAATTAAATGGCTGGTGTACATACTTGAAATACATGTAATATATAATTTTAATAAAATTTTTTTCTGATTATGAAATTAATGTATACTCACTGTATAATATTTGGGAAAAATGGAAAAGTTGGCAGAAAGAAGAAAAAAAATCTCTTAAATTCCAACCAAGTAATTGCTATTAACATTTTGGTATATTTCCTTCCAGTATTTTCTATGTATTTTTCTATAGATGGAATCATACTACTTTTTTGTGTGCTGGTTCTTTATTTAACATTACAGCCATAAGGGATTTTCTATGTTATTAAAAATTGTTGGTAAACATAATTTTTTAGGATATTTAGCATTCTGTCATATAGCTACGGCATAATTTACTTAACCACATTCTTACTGTCACCCATTTAATTAATTTGAATTTTTCACTATTATAAATGATGTTACAGTGAACATTTTGGTGTATGAAGCTTTTCTGTCCCTACTTTACATTACTTCTTCAGGATAGATTCCCAGAAATTGAATTACAGGGTCAAAGGTATGAACGTTTTTAAGGCTCTTGATCCATAATGCAAAATGGCTTTTCCAAAATGGTTTTATCAGTTTATACTCCCTATAGCCATATGTGAGAGGGCTGTTTTACCATATCCTTGGCTACTCCCCTCTAAAAACTAAATAAAAAAACCTTTATGATTTGGTGGGTAAAAGTTATACTCCACTGCTAGGTTAATTTTTATTTCTGTAATGACCAGTGATATTGAACAATTTTGCATGTTGGTTAATCATCTGTAGTTTCTCTCTTGTGAAATTTCTGCTCATATCTGCAGTATTTAAAAAATTCTTTATTGTGGGCTTCCCCGGTGGCGCAGTGGTTGAGAGTCCGCCTGCCGATGCAGGGGACACGGGTGCGTGCCCCTGTCTGGGAAGATCCCACATGCCGCGGAGCGGCTGGGCCCGTGAGCCACGGCCGCTGAGCCTGCGCGTCTGGAGCCTGTGCTCCGCAACGGGAGAGGCCACGACAGTGAGACGCCCGCGTACCGCAAAAAAAAAAAAATGTCATATTAAGTTGCTTTTTTTGTTGTTGTTCATGATTTTTTTTTCCTTTGCGTCATTAGTTTTCTCAAAATCATAGTTTTAAACAGCAAGCTGTGATGTGCTTCTGAGTACGTGGCTTTCAGATATCTGTGGAATAAACTTATAGAATTGAGTTTTATGTGTATCTTTTCAGACACACGTCTGTTAAATAAAGTGAGATGTGCTCATGTATATCTTTTCACAGATTTCCAGGTAGCTCATGTGTGGGGTCTGAAACCTTCTTAAGTTTTTGAGGTTTGGTATTAGTTAATCATGATTAAACAAAGAATTTAATGAATGTTTTTCATCTACTATTTTGGTATATTTCTTCCTTTATTTCTGTGGATTATTCAGTTGATTTGGAATCACACATTTTTCATGTTGCACTTTTCATTTGACATCACAATTTTAGGATTTTTTTATGACTACCAAAAAACTCTTCGGGAAATATAATTTTCAAGGGGTTCTGTTACCTACCCCTGGCTCCCACCATCTGTCTTCCGCATCAGCCTTTACCAGCACAGGAAGAACCGGAAGGCACATTTCTTCGGTAGTTGGCTGTATGATTAGAAATCAGTGTGTGTATGGGGCCCATGAATATTTTATTGATAGCAGTGGTGAAATAGAGCGTGTTTGCTGTTTTAAAATATGGCTGCTCAGATGTAATTCAAAAGCTGTTCAAAACAATTTAATCACCTTTATTTGTACACAAGCACTTAGATATGGGCAAGTGCTAGTCTTTGATCAATGTCGATCAAGTCATTGGCATAGTGAACAAAGCCCGGAACCAACCCGGATGGTTCTCAAGGGATGGGGACATGTGTGGTCAGGTCACAGCTCGTCTCTGACTCTGGGTGCGCATCCCTGGTGACTGTTGCTCTGAGCTTGCAATCCACTAGTTCTCTTTCCTGAAAGAGAAGGTACTTTCAGGATGTCAGGTGAATTCTTTTGGAGCAAGCTTTAAGATTCATTCTCTAAAACCTCAGAAATAGGAAGTCTTCCTGGAGGGCTAACGGGCTAACCTTCACTCCCTTAAAGTCCTCAAGAGAACTGTGTGGTTAATGTGGGCCATAGGCAGCCCTTGGGGCTCTCATTGGATGCTCTGGTGCCCCACTGTATTCTCATGACCGCAAGGCTTTTGAGAGGCAGTTACAGGGAGAAGCTTCTTTATCCAAGGTGGCAGTTTTTTCCTTGCCTCTCTGACCTCTGCAGAACCAAGAGGAATAAACAAATGGTTGGGGAGTAGAGAGAGTGGGAGATACAGCTTCATTCTGGCCTGTGTGATGTTTCAGCTCATGGTGTCTGGGAATCGTGGACCTTCATCGCGCCCTGGATCACTTCGGGAATTTCATTTATTCTATTCCCAACATAGGAAGGATAAATCTAGCCTGCATGATATTTCATTATGAGAATTTGAAATAGCTTCTTAAAAATAATATTCTTTATAAGGGAACTAGGACTAGAGAACCATGAGGCTATTTTATTGAATTTGACATATAAGCATTAAATACAAATTAGAACTGGGCCATTGGGAGCTGGAACTTCTGATTCCTTTCTTCCCCTGTGTTACTATAGCCCTGAATGAAAACCTTTTCTGAGAGTTAATTTAAGGATCTCACCTTGGTTTTTTGGGACAGTTGTGTTTAGCCTATGAAATTTTAACTCAACTCATTTAACAATTATTTACACATGAGTCACTAGGATGGTTTCTCTGGGTTTGAATCTGGCCTCTACCGTTTTTTAACTGTAAGATCTTGGGCAAGTATATTTGTCACGAGCAACCAATGATACGCCCATGTTGACTGCTGAGCATGGTGCAAAGTAAGTGCTGAGTGAATATTGGTTCTTGTCATTATTTTTATTAGATTGTACACTTCTAAATGGCAAGACTGGTCTTACCTTTATACTTTTAACAACTTAGAAGAGTGCCTTGTACATAGTAGGCATGTTGGATGTGATTAGTTTCTTCAGTTGCTTCTCTTGGGTCCTAGCAAGTCTTTTTCTCCTTGTAGCTTTGATGGTAGGTTGTGGTGATGATGATGGTGGTGGTCCCGCAGCATGTGTAAGACACATGTAATCTACTATTCGGAGGCTAAATAGAGGGTTCAATTTTGCAGGTGCCAGTCTGACACCTTTTACCAGCCCCATTGTAAATATCACTTTAAAAAGCTTTGTAAACTGTATTTTTTCTTTAGAAAGCTTGAGTGGCTGCATCTGTACAGTAGGTGAGAACATTTAAATTTAGAATTACTAAGGAGACTGTCAGATTCCATGAGGTTGAGAATAAAATCCCAAATTGGCAGTGAAGGAGGGTGACCCTCATTGCATTTGTAGCACACCTAGAGAAAGGCACTAAATAATGTCTTGGAATGACCATTATAGGTTTAAATGTAATTCAGTGGAGCCTGTAATTTTCTCAGGGCTTTGAAGCTCAGTGAAGTTACAAGCTGGTCAGGACCTTGAAGGGAAGATGGGGAGAGCATTGATGCAGGGGAATGCAAGGAAGATGCTCTTCCTTCTTGAATAAGAATCACAGTCCCATTAAAATAAAAATGCCAGAGTCTTGGCAGAAAACACAGATTTGCATATTATTCACATGTATTTGCATATCTAGTTCAAGAGGCTCCATCTTCAAGTATGTAAAATAAATAGTGTAATCTGCTGCAATTGTGTTCCAATCCAGTTTCCAGGGCATTGCACAAATGAAATACATAACGCATTTAAAAATCACATTCCAGAAGACGGAAGATGGCCATCAGCTAAAGGCGGCTGCGCATCAGTAATCCTGACAGGGAGCAGAGATTGTCTGGCTTGGCTAAAGTACAAGAGAGGGAAAGCCACTGCCCTCGAGTGTCCTCACCTGCAGAGGAAGCCGGCTCGGATGAGTCCTGGGCCCACTGGAGTTTGCAGCTTCGGAGACCAGGCTGCCCAGGGTATGGCCTCTCTCCCAAAGTGGAAAGTCTGCATGGTGCCCAGATAGCACTGCTTTCCCTTAAATCCTACCTGAGCCGGGCAGGAGTCACACCATGTACAGGGTATGGGTGAGATGTGGACCAGACACCCCCCATCCACTAGATTTCACGGGCTCTTTCAGTTTGGTCTTAGAGACCTAAATACTCAAAATGGTTCAAATGACAACAATGAGATAAGGAATGATGGGGAAACATCATCCCATCATAGCTATAAGCCTTCCTACAGCATCCCTTCTCCTCAATAAACATATACACCAAGGGCTTCCCTGGTGGCGCAGTGGTTGAGAGGCCCGCGTGCCGCAAAAAAAAAAAAAAAAAAAAAAAAAAAATAGCGGGAGAGAGAGGGAGGAGGATGGGTGGAGGATGTACCAAGTGATAGGGTCTGAAAAGGCATGAGGCAGTCAGGTCCTTACTGGGAATCTGGAGAACTTTGTGTTCCCCTAGAAGGAAGAAACTGTCAAGAGCCAGACAGAGGCTCAGGGCTCTATTTGGTGGCTGGAGTTCAGGGCAAGCCTCCACCTGTAGTAGGGGGTTTTTGAGCCATCAGGGAGGCAAGGTGGGCCTGCCGTATGGTCAGGACCGGCACCACAGGTAGGCAGCAGGGCCTCAGTTCCTCTTAGGCACAGGGAGGACAGAGTTAGGATAGGAAGACCATTTCAGTCCTCACTCACTGGAGGGACCCAGACTGTTGCCTTGACCAGGCTTTGCTTAGAAGCCTGAAAAAGATGAAATCTGCTGACGAGCAAGGCTGAAGAATGGCAGCGACTGACGGCGAGCTTTGTGCCCCTGCTTGTGCTTCTCTGTACCTATTACCACTGGGTATTTTAGTTTTCTGGGCTCATATTTACTTGTGAGAAACGCAGCTCTTTTTGTCATTTGAATGAAAACCAGGTGTATGCACCTTGTACTAGGGCAAAATTCCATCCTTGCTGCCATTCCACAGATGCTAGGAGGTTGAAAACACAAGCAGTTTGGAAAAATATGGGTTTGGCATGGTCCTGGGGAACAGAAATACTTTACTGCTGTTCACATTGTGGTTTCACATGCCAGCCTCTCTTCAATTTTAGGTAAGTCGTGTAACCCCTTCCTCTTGGTTTGTCCATTTACACTGGGTGCTTAATACATACAGACCTTGTGGAGGTTTGGTGAAAATTAATTAGGTAACAGTTATAAAGTAGTTGGAAGATAAAGCACTCAATAATATTAAGTTGGGTAATTGTGCTTACCTAAAACCCTCTCAGCAGACTCAGATAGTAAAGCTTTTTTATGTCCTATCCTGTGCTAATAGGCGATGACCATGTTGTTTTCCTTGCCTAGAGATGCTATATATATGAATTTCAGGGTTAAATACAACTGTCTCTCTGTCCCCTTTTATACTCATTCTCCTTATTCCCTCTTCCTCTCTCGTCTCCTTGCCTTCTCTTTCCAATGCCAATTCAGCTGTTTCGTTGTTTGCTCAACTGACTTGGAATTGGCCCAAAGTAGCAAACAGGCTTGTAAAAGTGGATGAAGGTGGACTGCGGACTGCATCGGTCCCAGGGCTCAGTCCACAGCCACTAAGACAGAGCTGTTGTCACAATACATTTGAGGACATGACATGGTTTCCTTCATATTTCGGAGTGAAGCTGCTATATAAATGTAGTACCTGTCCCCAAAGCAGGCTGCAGAAGTAAATACCTAAGAGCTATTAGCCTTCTCTGCTTCTCAAGATTGCTCCAAAGAAATAAAATCCATGAGATCCAGAAACCCCCAGTCTTCATTACTCACTTTCCATAATTATTACGTGTCCTGGATGAGTGGGTAAGTGTAAGTAAGTCTGAAATAAATCCCCAAAGTGTCTGAAAGCAGGTCACTTTGACTAAGAATTGAATTATTCTTTTAGGAGTTGTGATTTCCTTTTATTTTTTTCAGCTTCCATTCATGCCATCGTTTGCTCATCTTTTTGTAAGAGTTCTATTGAATCCTCTGCCTTATCCTCCTGCCCCTATATATTAGTTTTTTTTCTTTTAAATTTAATTTCAGGGGTAGAGAGAGCAAGCACCCTTTTTTTTTCCCATGAAAATTTCTCTGTACTTAATTATGAAGGTATTTAAAATCTTCAGTGGTGGTTTATTTTATAAGAATTCATTGAGCTGTGTGCATACTTATAATGTATGTACTTGCCTGTGTAAATGTTACCAGTTAATAGAAAGTGTTTTAAAAGTCACTTAGGTTATTCAGATTTTTGTAAACTGTTTTCTTCTTTGTGTTTTCGTTTCTTCTGTCTCACTGAAGTTTTTTCAAAAGCATTTCAGCTTATTTTTGTAATTATTTGGCTTTTCCACACTCCTCCAATTGGGGCTCCTTTATCTATAAGTGCACAGTAGAATCACTTGGGGCACTTATGAAAAATGCAGATTACCAAATTTCATTCTCAGAGACTCTGCACCACCTTTTCTGGAGTCAGGCCTGGGTTTCTACAGATTTTGCCAAGTGCTCAAGTGGTTCTGAGGCAAGGTGCTTGCAAATCATCTTTGGAGAAACACTGCATTGGATGTGAGTTCTTTAATAAACTATATACCTCGCCCTCCTTTTGTCCTTTCTGTGCACGAGTACTCTATCTTATGAACAAGTTCTATTCTGAAAGTCAGTTTCTGAGACTCTCGTTTAAAACTGGTGGCACAGTGGTTAAGATGCCGCGCTCCCAATGCAGGGGGCCCGGGTTCGATCCCTGGTCAGGGAACTAGATCCCACATGCATGCCGCAACTGAGAGTTTGCGTGCCACAACTAAGAAGCCCGCATGTCACAACTAAGGAGCTGGCGAGCTGCAACTAAGGAGCCCACCTGCCACAACTAACACCCGGTACAACCAAATAAAATAAAAATAAATAAATAAATAATTATTTTAGAAAAATAAAACTTAAGAATACACGTCTTTCGGGAAGGTTGGTAGATTCCTAAGCCAACATGTAAAAGCCTAGTTAAGCTTTCCAGAGTTTGTTACCAGCACTTCCCAAACCTTGTAGCTGGCAGTGCTGGCGTGAGGGAAGTGGGGATCCGGATACAGGTCATAGGCAAGGGGCAGAGACGGGGGCCCCTACCATAGTAGGAAAGCATTTATATAAAGACTGAAGTAGACATGAAGGAAGAAAGAGTGAAAATTCTTACATTAATCGGAAGAAAAAAGTTCGTTTGGGGGAGTTTCTAACCATACCCAGGTAGAAAGGATGCTCTTCTCTTAAGGATGTATATCTGTGCTTTCAATTTAGAGAGAGATTTCATCTTCATTTAGTTGTCACTTAGGTCAGTGTTTTTGGCTCTGACTGCTCTTACTCTGTGGTTTCGTATTTATCTTTCATCATTGCAACGTTTTCTACAACTCTGTGTACGGCTGACACCTGGAAATTGATATAAAATACACAGAAGTTACTCCCTAAATTGTCTCCCATTCCTGGCTTCTCCTTCCCAAAACATTGGTGTAGAGAACAATTTTAATATAATTTTAGTCTCCCACCTTCTCCACATCTTACTGTGCTTTACTCCTCATCAATTTCAGATCTATTATCTCCTCTCCAGCAATTTTTTTTTATGGCCTGATTATCTTCTACATGACTAGCTACAACCTTCGTGGCGGGGCTTCTTTTTGTTATACTTCAGTCAATCTGATAAACTCTAATCAGAATAACGCACTACATGTGTAATTTAAATGCACCACTCATTGCTTTTCAAGTCCTTGTGAGCAGGCAAGCTCATAGAAAGAATCTTGAAGCAAAGGCAGAAAAAAAAAAAATTCCAGTGAAGGAAACAAACTATTCATGACTAAAAAAAATTCATCAAACTAGAACTAGATGGGAACTTCCTCAACCTGACAAAGGGCATCTGTGCAAACCCTACAGGTAATATCCTGCTTAATGCCAAGAGACTGAATGCTCTACCCTTAAGATTAGGAACAAGGCAAGGATGCTTCCTGTACCACTCCTCTGAACCATTGTATTGAAGGAGGTCCTAGCCAGTGTAACAAAAAAATAGAAAAAGAAGGGAAAGGGAAAAATAAAACTGAATTTATGATTGTCTATGTAGAAAGTAGCAAAGAATAGACCCAAAAAAGCTATGAAAATGAACCAGTAAGTTTGGTAAGGTCACAAGGCCAAGATACAAAAATTAATTGTGTTCATAAATGATATCAATGTACAATTAGAAATGGAAATTTAATAGTTTGCCTCTGCTAATTCCAAACTCCCATTACTTCCCTCCCCTACCCAGCACCTCCCCCCCGTCCTTGGCAACCACAATTCTTTTCCCTATATCCGTGAGTCTGTTTTTGTTTCATAGATATGTTGATTTGTATCATATTTTAGATTCCACATATAAGTGATATCATATGGTATTTGTCTTTCACTTTCTGACTTATGTCGCTTAGTATGATAATCTCTAGGTCCATCCATGTTACTGCAAATGGGATTAGCAGATGCAAACTATTATATGTAGAATGGATGAGCAAGGTCCTACTGTATAGCACAGGGAACTATATTCAATATTGTGTGACAAGCCATAATGGAAAAAATATGAAAAAGAATGTGTGTATATATATATATATATATATATATATATTTGAGTCACTTTGCTGTACAGAAGAAATTAATACAACATTGTAAATCAACTATGTTTCAATAAAATAAAAAAAAGAAATGGCAATTTAGAAACAAATTTACAATATCAAAAACATGATATTCATAGGGGTAAATTTTATAAAATTTCTGACTTAGTATTGTTAAGATGTCAGTTTTTCTCAAATTTTTGTGTAGATTCAACACAAGCTCCTTAGAAATCCCAGCAGAATTTGTTTGGTAGAAATTGACAGATGATTCTAATATTTACATGGAAAAGCAAAAAAGCCAAGAGAGCTTTGGAATAAAAGGATACAATTGGAGGACATACACTGATTATGAGACTTACTATAAAGAAACAGTAATCGCTAATGTGGGAATGGCATAAGAATAGATGTAGAGGTCAGCCAGGCTGCGGAGATAGTTCAGAAGTAGACTCACACACGTGGGCAATTGATTTTTGACAAAAAAAGAACCTTGACCCATATCTTATGTCATGTAAAAAATTAAAAGGTATCATAGAACTAACTATGAAACTAAAACACTTTTGGAAGAAAACAGAAGAAAAATCTTTTTTGTTTAGGTAAAGATTTCCTAGATACACAAAGAGCATGGACCATAAAAGAAAAAGTGATAAACTGGACTTTATTAAAAATAAAAACTTTTGTTCTTTGAACATCATTGTTAAGGAAATGATAAGATAAGCCACAGAGTGGGAGAAAATACGAGCAAAATACATATCTTATATAAAGGACTTGTGTCTAGAATATATAAAGAACCTTTACCACTCAATAGTATGACAAACAACCCAATTAAAAAATGAGCAAAAGATACTTTATCAAAATAGAGATACAGATAGTAAATAAGCACTTGAAAAGATCCTCAACATCATTAGTTGGCAGGAAATTTAAATTAAAATCATAGTGAGATACCACTAAACATCCAATAGAAATGGATGGATTTTTCTTTTTTAATTAAAAAGGAAGGAAGGAAAGAAAAAAAAAGAAAACTCACAAGATCAAGTGTTGGTAAGAATGTGGAAGAACTGCTGGTGGGAATGCAAAATGGTATAGCCACTTTGGAAAAGTTCGGCAATTCCTTATAAAATTAAAATTACGCTTAGCATATAACCAAGCATCTTCATTCCCAGGTACTTAAGAAAAATGAGAGCATATGTCTAAGAACTTTATGTGAATGGTATAGCAGCTTTATTCATAATCACCAAAAGTGGAAACTCCCAAATGTCCATCAACAGTGGATGGATAAATACTTTGTGGTACATTCATACGGGGAGTTATCACTTGTCAATAAACAGGACCGAGTACCAGTACAAGCGACAATATTGGGAAATCTCAAAAGCCACTATGTCACGTGAAAAAAGTCAGACACAGAAGGTTGCATACAGTATGATTCCATTTATAAGATGTTCTGGAAAAGGCAAAATTATAGAGACCAAATCAGATCAGTGGTTGCTAGGGGTTGGAGTGGAATAAGGGATTGATTGTAAAGGAGTTCATAGAGAGAACTTTTTGGGTGATAGAAATATTCCATATCTTGATTATGATGGTGGTTACTTATATACTGTATACGTTTGTAAAAACTTATAGAACTGTACACTTAACAGGGTGAATTTTAATGTATGCAAATTATACTCCAGTAAACTAGACCTAAAAAAAGAGAATTTTGTTATTAGCTAAAATTTACATACTGATGTATGCATGAATGAATAATTTGTCAGTTCCATTTAAGAATAACAGACTTCCTCATTCACATGGTACCTTTCAATTTATATGCTACCTTTATACATATTTTCTCATTTAAGTCTCATAACCCTGTGAAATAGGGTTATTTTCACATCATTGTTCACATTTAGAGAGGACCACGTCTCTGAGGTTCAGAGAGCCTAGGTGATGTGCTTAATGTCACATGGTAAAACTTTTTCAAATCCAAGCCTTTTCCCACAATTTCTCAGTGCCTCTTTAAAAATGAAAAAAGAAAAACAAAAGCTGTTTTTCATTACGGGTTCCTTGGGTGCTCTTTATTCCCTTTGACTAGCTGGGGATTCCTGCTTTGGTGCCTTGCACTGATTCTCCGGTCCAGACCAACTCCAGGGAGCTTCCTGGTGCTTCACTCAGTCCCTTCCCCCCCATCAGAGCTCTTCCATTTCCTCAGATTTTAGATCTCCTGGGAAAATGCTCTTGATGAGCCCAGAGTCACCCTGGGCACCCACTGTGCCCCCTTCCTTTGGCAAATGTGGCACATATGGTTTGTGTCGGATGTAACTAGTCGATCTCTACGGTATTTCTTCATCTGTCTTTTGGAGAGATTTGTGTAAGAAAGAGCCTGTTGACTCTGGACAAGGAGACAGATGGAAACTTGGAGAATTGGTATGGGAATGACCAAGCGCATGGCTGGGAGAAGAACCAGCGAATTTCAAGGCATGAATGATTATTTAGGTGCAGGGGTAAAGGCTTAGCCGCCTTTTCACTAAACTCTGTGGAGTTCAGACTGGATCAGTTATGTTTCTGTCAAGCGACATTGCTGAGTGTCTGTAGACTCTTAAGGCAAGAGGAGACTAGGAAACAAGATGTCAGAGTTTAAAGAAAGAAAAATGTAGTTTGGCAGCCAGGAGGAGATGATTCTGGTGGGGATATTTTGATGTGAAGTGAAAGAAGAAATATGGTTGAATGAAAACATCAGGACCTTGCATCAGGTGATGAGGAAAGAATTTGGTGGGAAAACAGAGAGAGTAGCAGGGTCTGACTTAGACCTGAATATAAATTAGACAAAGGAAAATGACAAGGGCATATGAAGAGCTGTGAAAGCATTTCAGACATGTCAACCTTGAAGTGAGGCCAGACAACTAAACAGATGGATAAAAGTGTAAAACAAGACCTTTCTTTACAGGTTAGGAATGAGTAAGATTTGAGCCACCAGCTCAGTTGAGGGGAGGAGAAAGTATAAGGTTAAATTCTGGGTAGAAGTGAAGCTGCCTGGAGAGACAAGATGAGGAAAGAAAAAGAGTGGTCCAGAGAAAGTAAGAGAGCAGAGGCCGAGGCTCCCAGAGACATTCAGATGTAAGCAGACCGAGGAAAGCAAGGAGGTTAGGCTTCCGGAGAGATGATGAGATGGGGCAGAAACAAATAATGAATCCTGTCAAGCACAGCCAGGGAAAATGAGAACAGCAGGAAGAAAGAGGCAACCGGGGTTGTTCGTGAATATATCGTAAGTGACTTGTGTCAAGGTAGTTTTAGTCAAATGGAGGGGATGAAAGTGCGAAGACACTCAAAAAGAACTCAGGAAGAGGAAATTCGAAGAAAAAGAGAAGACAGATTTGAAAAGAGAGGTGAGGAATGGAATGAAAAGGATGGAGGAGAGGCCAGATGAATGAGAATGAGTTATTCTCTCTTGCTCTCTAATCCACGCACATGCAAAACCTTATACCTATTCATCAGCCACAGTGAGGCCAGAGAGAATTTGCAAACTGAAAAAAAGGCCGCCTGAGGATGAAGGGTTTCCGTGAGGCTGTGAGACAGCCTTTGAATGAGCAAGTGAGAATCCTAAACTGGAAGAGCTGAGGGACTCGATTTAGGATGGAGATAAGAGGAGGAAAGAGGCTTCGGAGCCCAGGGGCAGTTTGAAGGCAGTGGTCCAGGGCTGTGGTGTTGAGGTTCGTGTTACCAACAGGGAAATGTTCATGTTGAGAAGAGGACCGTTTCCATGAATAGTATCTCAATCAAAAGCGCTTCAGTGAATGGCATTTCATCAGTACTTCGGTTTCTTAATCATCATAAAACTGGGATCTTCTCAACAGGTCTTTTATGGCCTCAGGGCCTAGAAGGATTTACCATGCTGTAATAGGCCAGCCTGGTTGATTTCCCAAACAGCACTAGAGTTTCATTCGCCTTGGAAATTGAGACTAAACCGATTTCACGATCGGAGATCTTTTCCTTCCCCTCTCTTTCTTCTGTCATTGCTTGCCGCCTGTCTAGCAGTATGTTAAGCACCTTAGCTGAGCACCCAGATTTCTCTGTGTCCCTTTTCAGCTTTATCTCACGACTACTCTTTCCATGAACTCTTCTTCTGGCCAGACCATGCCGTTTACCGTCCCTGTGAAGCTTTGTGTCTCACTGCTTTGCTGCCTTAGTGCTGCCTGCCTCACTTCTGTTCCTGCGCTCAAGCTCGATTCCTCACCTCAGATACCCTCAGAGCTGCTTCCAGACAAAGTTGTCCGCACTACCGAGCCCAGAGCCAGCCTCCCTCTGCTCGCCTCTGTAGTTCTTTACATCCTTCATGCCATCTGACGGTCCAGTGTTGGGGAGTCTCTGTCGTCTCCTTGCTGGAGTGGGTAGTCCTCGTGGGCAAAAGCAAAGTGTTAACTCCCTGGAACGCTTCTCTGTGATTCGCAAAGTGAGTCTTCAGTAAGGATGTGTTGATTCATTGGACTTTTGAGGGGAAAGGGATAGGAGCCGGTGTGTGAGGTTGAGCTTTTTGCTTTCAAAATCGATTTTTTCCCAGTTTTATTGAGATATAATTGACATACAGCACTGTATAAGTTTAAGGCATACAGCATAATGAGTTGACTTACATTATTGTGAAATAATTACCACGTAAGTTTCGTTAACATCCATCACCTCCTATGTCAAGATCTGATTTTAACGGGAAAGTCATGTACCCAAGTCATGTACCCAATACAGGGAGTGCACTCATGTACCCTGAGTGCACTCCCTGTATTGGACAGGCAGATCTCCGTGGGTGGATTGTGGCGCTGCCTGCGACTGAGTTGTGCGGGGGAGAGGGGTTCATTTGGCCTGGGCGGGGCCTGGGAAGGGAGGTGCAGGCAGTGCCAGCTGGCCTCACCCTACCATCTCTATGGTGATAGTGGACATGGTGCTGCAGGCCTGATGTACATGCTGTTCTAACAGTGTAAAAATGCTGGACTCAGGCAGACAGAACAGCTACTTGCTTTTTAAAAACAATGAAAAATGTGAAGGGTGGCCGGATTACAACTATATTATTATCATTACAGCAAGGGAGCCACAAACATTTTGTTTTGTTCTTTTTCACTATTTTAATTTCTTTTCCACATATTAAGAAACAATACAGAGTTAACTGTCACGTTTCCTTGAAATATTACCGTTATGGTTTCTTGTGTTGCTGTATTTCTTTGTTTATACTTTGGCTTATAATTTGACAGTGAACATTTGACTCTAAAAGTCATTTTTCCATGAAACAGATTCCAACCAAACCAAAGAGAAAGAACGAAAGTTAAGGCTTCCTTACCCAGTTTGTTTCTTCAGCAACATAAAGTCCCATTTAATGACCACATCTTCCTTCATGAAAATGCTTGGCTTTTCTCTGGGTTGTGCTTTGGAGTCATTCTGATAATTGCTTGGTGTATTTTTATGATGCCCAATGCTTTTATATTCCCCACTCAAAATGCTAGCTCCTGGAGGCTATTCTCTTGAAATATTCTATAGACGTTTATCCATTCTTTGCAGGGGGGCCAGGCGCCCAGAGAATGTTACTGTTTATCATACTGCTGACCGAACCTGGACCTGAGGATAAGCAGGAAGCACCGTCTGGAGGGGCCATACCTTATTCAGTGGTGGGTGGGGTGGAATTCAGGTCCTGGTTTTGCCATTTTGAACCTGAGAGGCTCCTGGGCATTATGGAATGCAGAAGGAATCTGTATCATTTATGGTCAGAGTAGGAAACGGATAGCAACCCTCAACTGGTTTAATTTGAAGAGAGTTTAGAAAAAGGACTGTTTACCAAGATGTGGGCAATGCACAGAAACCACAAGAGGTGGTACAGTGTCCTGAGCTAAAAGTGACCTGGCGTAGTTACCACCATTTTTAGTCCCGAAGGAGGAAGCTGGGAGTGATAATCTGGAATCTGGAGGGGGAACTGGGTAGAGAGAGCCGTGTGGAAAAGGATGTTTCATGGAAGCCATGACCTTCAGTCCAGTGATACAGCCAACCTGCCATGAACCCACAGGGAGGGAGGCACGAAGGGGAAATACCCCAGTCTTGGCTTTCTTGTTCCCTCTTTCCTCCTGCTTGGGCTGTCTGTTGGGTCAAACCCAACTGGAAGCCAGAGGATTAGGACGTCCATTGATGTGCTCCAAACAGGACTGCCTCCCAGGGCTCAGAGAAGAGGAGAGGAGAGTAGGATGTTGAACTTGAGGGGGTATGGAAGACAGATTCACGGAGTTTTAAAGCCGGAAGAGACTTTGAGAACAACCAGTCCATTTCTCTTACTTCACAGATAAAGAACCAGAGCCACAGAGAGGCTAAGTAATTCTTTCTAAGTCACCTGGCTTGTTAGCAGTAGGGTTGTAACAGGGCCTGGGGTTTCCTAATCCTCAGATCTGGGTCCCTTCTACTACACATTCTTCTCGTACAGTAATTGGAGAGGGAGAGGGTGAGAAGTGAAATTAGAGAGGTATGTTTCCACTTACAATTAATTCTCTGAGTAGGTTCTCAATTCCACATGTGAGGTTAAAGGGATTTAAGCGAGCTCAGAATTCAGTTATGATTGGTAGCGTGGTGAACAAATATGGATATTGATGGCAAAAATAAAGATGGCATTTTACGTTAAGAAACATATGACTGCCCCTGAAGTTGGCCTGATAACCAGCCAGCTCAAGTGGTGTGGCTCTTGTTCCCTATTGATTCTGGCCTTGCTACCATGCTCTCTTTGAGGTCTTTTATGGCCTCAGGGCCTTGTTTTAAACCTAGGCTTTGAGTGAGGGCTGAATCATGTTTGGGTACCATCCAGCAGCAGCAGCAGCGTCTTACAACTTAGAGACCAGGGGAAAGAGGTCTAATTTGTACACATATGTATATCACCAGTATAGGCATTGATTTACCCACATATGTACATGTGCAAATGAACACTCAGATACATAGACAATTATCAGCTAAGAACACTGACCTAAGCATGACCCTGTAGAATATCAAGAAGTTGGGAATTGTATTGGTGTTTATGGTATTTCCCCTCATGTTGTAACCCTTGGGAGTGAAGGACCTAGACTAGTGCCTTCATTTATGTGTCAATGGAGATGGAGAGAATCAACTTGTTATTGGCATTCTTAGGTACTTATTTATTGGTTCATTCATTAGTGTCGCCAACAGACGTTTATTGAGCACCTACCATATGCCAGGCACTCTGCTAAGTACTGGACGTAGATAAGGAAGACACGTTATCCTTGACTTCACTTCATTAGGATTTGCTAGAAAAGCTATCTTGTTAGCCAAGCTAGTGAGAATTGGGTTCTCCCTTCCTATATTCCATGCAGGGAGAATCACTATTAGTAAGTGAAGGTATGGGTTCCAAAGATAAGAAATGAATGTTTTTATGTAGTTGAAGTTATCATGTTACTTTGCACAAAATTTGGTGGCTGTTTGGTGGCTGGTGGGAGATGGGGGAATAGGTTCTACTGCTGGGTGGTTCTAGGATTTAAAATCTATTTTAGGGACTTCCCTGGTGGTCCACTGGTTAAGCTTCCGTGCTCCCAATGCAGGGGGCCCGGGTTCGATCCCTGGTTAGGGAACTATATCTTACATGCAGCAACTAAGACCCGGTGCAGCCAAATAAATAAATAAATATTAAAAAACAAAACAAAACACTAAAAGCTTTAAAGAAATAAAACAATCTATTTTAAATATTGTTTATATTGGATATCAGGTTGTTACTTGTAGACTAGCTTTTAAAAACAACCTGTGTCTAAGGTCGGTAGAAATTGTACTAAAGCTGGAGAGAGGGGTGGGAGGGAAGGAGTCTTTGACTTCTATCTAAGTAATCAAGGCAAAAGAAGCTCCTTATCTGTCTCTGAACACAGTATATTCATATTCAGTAAGTAAATATCAGGTACGTGCTATTTGCTAGATGCTTTCAAGTAAATTGTTTAATATTCACAACAACTCTGTGACGTGAGGATAATCACCCCCATTTTGTAATGAAGAAAATGAGGTCCAGGTAATTTAAGTTACTGCCTCCCCTCCATCTAAGGGGAGTAAGTGTCAAAGCCTAGTGTCAATTCTAGATCTTTTGACGTCTAGCTCCTTGCTTTCTCCCCTGTATCGTAATATCCTTCTAACTAATATTTTATTATTTTTGCAGTTTCAGTATATTCATTACTATTCCTGCTTATGTGTTAGTACTTAGCTTGTTAATCTCCTGATCTCCCAGACAGGGTTAGGCGGCCTCCTGTGGAGCACTGAGCATGCTCTTTTCTAACTCATCACATTGTACCGTAATTTCCTGTTTATTTTGTTGTCTTGGACACTAGACTAAAGGCTCCTTGTGGACTGTATTCCATTCAGTGTCGGATCCCATCTCCTAACACATTCTCTGGTACATGGAAAGCATTTAACAAACGTTTGTCCAGTGAGTGAATCTTCACAATTATCCTGTGAAAACTGTTACTGTCTCACGTTTTACAGATGAGGGGGCTGAGGGTCAGAGAGGTAAAGAAACTGATCTAAGATCACACAGCAAGTTAAGAGTAAATGTAAAAACATGTTCTCAACTCCAGAGTTTTGCTATCTCCACCACAACGCAGCACGATTATTATTGCTGTTGCAGAACAGGCTTGGTCGAGGGTTGCAGTGGCTTGGGATGTACTTAGGCAGTAGAGTAGATCATATGGGGGACTTGGAAATGGCCCTCCTCAACACCCCAATTTTAAATCTATTTTAACACAGGCTGTTTATCTGCAGCTCAGAACACCAATGTGTTCTGGGTGGATGCGTATGGTTCTGGTGGTCCCTGTTCCATCCCTGGCTCACCGTTACCCTCCCAATATCGTCCTTTGACCTCCTTCCCAGGTGACATTTTTTCCTGCTCCCCATGATTCTCTTTTTATCATCCATCACCCATTTTTACTGCTCATCCCCCCTCTTAATAGTCAGTGACAAGCCAATCATTTTTATTAACACTTGAAAATGCTGTTTTGCTGTTAAACCAATACATGCAATTGCCCTAACCTGCCAAATGGTGATAATCAGAATCAGGTTTCCAAAGGTCTGGATTTCAGCAGGGCTGCCTACACTGTCCTTGGAGGCATATAAATTAATTATAATTAAGAACCGTGTGCAGATGTTAGAAGAGAAATTTTGGTGTCTGCTCTTGCAGAATATTGAAGAAAAAAAAACCATCAGTGGCTGTTGCTGATGAGAGTACAGATAATCACCTACATTTGTATTACAAATTTCTATGAAAATGCGTACATATAAAGTGATTTATGATCCTTTGTTTGTTATCTGTTCAACTCTTGTGTCAAGCAATTGGGTGACAGTAGAAGTGATACTTCTGCTTTGTGCATACAGCGGGAAAAAATAGGTCAGATACAAAAGCCAGGATCTAGCTCCTGGAAGGGTGCAGAACAAGGTGGTAGGTTGTAGAACAAGGCTCAGGTGGTAGGTCTGCTTGGACTGAGTGAGAACAAGAAGGCTCTTAGGTAACAGAAGTCCTGCCAAGGAATTCAATGGCACATTGGCCCTTTGCAATGCTGAGGCCATCTTCTCATAGGGTCTAGGGGACTGGTGGTCTTTGGAACGGCATCCTTACTTGCTTTATGTAGGAGGACTTGATGGAACCATCTGCTGGATCAAAGGTTTAGATAATTTTTTCCTGTATCTTTTCCCTCTCTCCCATCTATCCTGCTCTTCCCTGATCGAGTACTTTCCCAGAAATGACTTAACTAAGGCTCTGAGTTCTTTGATTGTCTATTTACATTATTTGTTATGACTGTGGTATGTTGAAATGGATTTGGGATTAGCTCTGCACAGAAGTATGTTTAGATAAGTTAAATCCCCCGACAGGACCAAGGAGAGCAGTTTATTGCCATGTCAGTCACTACATTCAAAATGGATTCGGCATGTTTACGGGATGTCCAGGTAGACTTTTCTTTCATCACTGGTTTCATAGGCACATAGTCCCAGACCCCAAACCCCAGATTACCAGGCTTTCTTACCTTGTTCCTTATGAAGAAAGAGCAGGGGCAAGGGAGCTCAGAAGCTCTAAGAGTTTGGATGATGATAACAGTATGAAAAGAGGAGAATAACAATGCAGAGAGAAGTTTTAGGTTCTAAGTCCACTAATATTAAAGATAGGTGCCTTTTATATGTTATTTTTACAGATTTAGATGAAGTTTAGATGTGTTTAGCAGACCCTAAATGCTTCTGGAGGATTGAAATTGGGTTTCCAAATGCCCTAAATACATAGATGGCATTGTGTTTCTTTTGCTAGAAATGGATATTAGTCTTGTACTTCAGAATGGCATTGGATAGATGTTTGACATCTGGTGTACTCCTACTTTCTGCTTCAGATGATTGGGGAACACATTTATTACCTAAGCTAAGCATTCGGACTCAAAAAAGCACCTCTTTGGTTCAACATTTGCTGTGCCTCTATAAATTTGAATTTAGAAAGTATGACTTAAAACCTGAAATTGACTTGGAACTTAAACGTTTTAAAAAAATGTGTTAATTAAAAAATTTTTATTTTGGATCTGTTCTGCAGAGTTAAGTTATTCATACTTTGGTGTTCAAGGCACACTTTCATTACTGGTTCAGATAAAGATGTCTTGTTTAATTAACTTGCTCTCCATGTACCTTTATTCTTCTATATATCTTTTAGAGTAAGATAATAAAATTCCTTTAAAAATCCTGCTGTTATTTTGATAGGAATTGCCTTCAAGTTACGGATTAATTTGGGAGAAAATAGAACTTTCTAAAATATTATGTTATCCCCTCCATGAATTCGTCTATGATTACATTGTTCAGGACTTCTTTCATATCCTTTAGTAGAGTTTCAGATTTTCTCTGCAGAGGTCTTGTGCATTTTTTGCTAATTCCTAAATAATTTATAGTTGTTTTTGTTATTATGACTATTATATTTTCTGGTTGGTTAAAAAGAGCTATTGATTTTTTTATAAGAGTATTATTTATCTAGCAATCTCATTCTACCCATATTAATAAATAGTTTAAAATTCTGTTGGACTTTCTCTGTAGACAACCATATTATCTTCATGTACTGCTATTATTTTCTCTTTCCTTCCCATCCTTAACACTTTTGTTTTCTTGCCTATTTTATTTACCAGAATCTCCGGGAGCAGTGATAGCACTAACTCACTGTCAAAAAAAATCTGATTAAGAGTTTTTGGTGTATACACTTACCAGGTAGACTGATGATCTCCTTCATTGCCTGTCATCAAGGAGTTAAAAAAATATTCTAACATTTATATCATAAATAGGTGCTGCCCTTAATCAAATGTGTGTTCTTCATTTTTTTTTTGAGATATTCATATAAATATCTTGTTTGGTCCATGAATGTGGTGAATTATATTCTGATATTAAACCGTCCTTGCATTCCTTATATAAACCATGCTTGAATATTATTATTAAAATATACTATTTGTTTTGGTTAGCTAATATTTTGTTTATGATTTTTTTGCCTTTAGGTTCATAAGTGAAAGGGATCTATGATAATCTTTTCTTGTACTGTAATTATCTGGATTTAGAATTCAACTTTTCTTGTTTTTCTGTTTTGTTCAACTTGTGTGAACAAGGCTCATTTCCCCACGTGTACCTGTTTTACTTCCTTTTATTTTGGCAAAGATGGGGTGGGGTGGTTTTGGTGTATTAGGGTTGGGGGCCTTTGATAACCATTTTATTTTCTTTAATGGTTATTATTCACATTTTCCATATTCTTTTGAAACTTTTTGCTTTTTAAAATTAGATATTTATACATTAAATTTAAAAGCAACTAACTTTCATAATATTCTTTTTTTTGTTTTTGTTTGTTTTTTGGGTTTTTTTTTTGCGGTACGTGGGCCTCTCACTGTTGTGGCCTCTCCCCTTGTGGAGCACAGGCTCCGGACGCGCAGGCTCAGCGGCCATGGCTCACGGGCCCAGCCGCTCCACAGCATGTGGGATCTTCCCGGACCGGGGCACGAACCCGTGTCCCCTGCATCGGCAGGTGGACTCTCAACCACTGTACCACCAGGGAAGCCCCATAATATTCTTTTATTATTTTAAAATTTCTACTGTATATGTTGTTATTGTCCCTTTTTCACCATCAGTTTCATTTGCATTTTCTCTTTTGTTTCCTTGATTGGTCTTGTCAGAATTTTGTCTAGTCTTTCAAAGGATCAACTTTTGGTTTTGTTTTTTTCTTTTCTTTGCTTTCTGTTTCATTAATTCCTGCCCTTATCTGTATTATTCAATTCCTTCTTAGGGTTGACTCTGTTAATTGTTCAATATGAAAATTTAATTACAATTAATTATTTTATTTTCTTACAAGTGAATTTAAAGGTATAGGTTTCTCTCTAAACCGTTTCATTTATGCTCTAGAAATTTTGGTATTTAATATTTTCATTGTCATTCTAATCAAAGGATTTTTCAGTTTCTGTTATGATTTCCTCCTTAACGTGTTATTTAATATTGTTTTTTAAAAGTTTTGGATGTGTGATATGTTTAGCTACCTTTAGAATTTTATTTGTAAATTTAATCACATTACAGAAAAATGGCAGTCATTCATATTGATTCTTTGGAAGTTACTGAAGCACTTTTGTAGAGCTAATATTTTCCATGTGCTAATAAAGAATATATATTCTCTCTTGTATATGTTGCTAGATATTTGAAATAGTTCAAGCTTATTATTCATGCTTTGTTTTGTTTTTTGATCATTTATGTCATTGTTTATATTTTCTCTGTTGGATTTGTCTGTTACTCCCCAGGGTAATTTTAGTTATTGCTTTATGCATGTCAAGCCTGTATTTTTAGATTCATGTATATTCATGATTATAGTATCTTCTTGGAACTGGTATGTGACATCTCTCATTGTCACTTTTGATGTTTTCACCTTGAATTTTATTTTGTCGTGATATTAAAATTTTGATAGACATTCTCACACTGCCCTCCAAAAAGGTTATACTCATTTATATTTCACTTGACTTATACTGTATGAGACTCCTTTCCCCCCCACATTCTCCTGTGTGACAAATTTTAAGGCCTGTGCATCCTAACTTTCTGTCTTTATTGGTAGCTTGGGAAACTGGACCTGATGCATAGTTCTGGCACTTCTGATCTTCATTTTATTCACTGCCTATCATATTCTAATCACAGTCGCCTTAGTTAGGTCACTCGAAACAGCGTCCTGACTCCATTAAGGATGGTGCTTGGAAAATTTGACTTACTCATCTATTAAATCACATTTTATCCTTCTTTTGGGGTTGCCCCAGGATTCAGTTTTCTCTGAGAACAGGATTGGCCCAGCTTCTCACTCAAATATGTCTTCCCTTGGAGCCTACTGTGGGCAAAGTGTCGCCTGGTCCCTGTTGGTTACCCTGCACTGGTGGTAGGCATGAACACAAGCTACTGTGGCCTTCTGCTTGCTGTAAATCTAAGGGCCACTCAACTCAAGGCTCAAGGAGGCAGAGGATCAGGAGGTGACCAGTTGACTCTCTAATCCTGATGCTTTGTTTTTGGTTCTGCTTGTGAACCCTCGTGTCTGAATTTACAGCATGATTTGGGGGTGCCGAGTTCCACCGATCCCCATTACTGCCCCTGGCCTGAATTACTCTTGAATTCTGCTGCACTTGACTGGTAAGCTGTCAGTGGAGTTTGCTGCTCCCCTGAGGCCATTATGCAGCATCTTCTTCAGGGAGTTAGAACGTCAGGGAACTCATATCTCTTGCCACCCCCCCCCCCAATCCCCACCTCCACCTGCACCTCCACCCTCCCCTGCCCTGAAGTTCCTCTCAACATTCCTCTCAGACTGTCTGCCATTCTCTCCCGGCCCACCTCCCACATGCTGACCTGGTGCATTCAGGCTCCTTGAACAACTTCTGTAGAAGCTTAAAGGTGACATCCTTTGCATCTCTAGAGATTTTATATTCTTCAAAGCACTTCCAGCTGCATATTATCATTTGATCCTCACATAAAACTCTCTCAGGTATTTAGGTTAGGTATATTATCCGGATTTCACAGATGAGGAAACAGAGACAGTGGTGAGGAATTGCCTACCCTCAGGTACTTAGTTACTGTGGAACTGCTATTAGAACACAGTTTGGTTTTGGTTAGTGAGTTTGTTTATTCATTCATTAATTCACACACTCATACTGAGAGGCAGTAGAATGGAAAGAGCAAGGGTTTCGGCGACAAACTTTGGTTTGAAACCTGATGCCAAATTATTAGCTGTGTGATCTTGGTCGTGCACTTAGCCTCTCTCTCAGAAGATCAGTTTCCTGATTGGTAATATGGGGGAAACTATATCATGTTTATATGTGATTTAACAATCCATGAAAAATAGTGTCTGGCATATGGTAGATTATAAGTAAAATATTACTATAAATATATAATATATAAAATAGGTTACTAGTGTAGGTAAAAATGGCCAAACATTGACAATTTTATTATGGTAGAAACTCAGCGGCTACCATTTATTGAGTCCTTCCTTATTGTACGTATCCAAGGCACTGCTAGGCCCCAAGAATTGCAAATACAAGTGAGGCAAGGTTTTCTTGTGTGTCTGTGTCTTCTACTAGACTGTGGTCCTGGAGGGTAGAACCTGTCTGCGTTATATCCCTGACACCGAGAACAATGTCTGCTAGGGAGTGGGTGCTTAATAAAAGCTTAATAAAAGTGCTTAATAAAAGTGGGTGCTTTCTGAACTGAAAAGGTCCCTGCCCACCAGGAGATGACCAGCAGTGAAGACAGGCAGATACATAATCATATACTCTAATACACTGTTATGGATATTTAGATAGACACACACAGGCCATGACGAGAGCCGAAGGGAAACGGTGCTCCGTTCTCCTGGGGTAGGGGGCACTGCAGTGCACAGGAGGGGGCACAGCTTCATAAAGCAGGTGCCGGAAGACTAACGTGGTCTGTTGGGTGGAAGGGAGTGCCACCAATTAGCTTATCTTGGACTACAAGCTTTCTCTCAAGTAACCCCTTCTAAGGTGTGAAATTGAGTTTGTATTCACAGCACTTCTTTGTCTCGCAGTCCCTCTGTTACTGGTATCTCCCATAATGTATTACTTCATAAAGTGCTTTGCTGTATCCTGAGTATAAAAAGAGACACTCAGTAAAACCAGAGTCTATTCTTCGAGTGTCACGACTAGCCATCGCATAACAAAGTATAATATATTGTGTAAGAAGAAATAGAGGAATGTAAGAGATTTTTTTTTTTCCCGATACCGGGCCTCTCACTGTTGTGGCCTCTCCTTTTGTGGAGCACAGGCTCCGGACGCGCAGGCTCAGTGACCATGGCTCACGGGCCCAGCTGCTCCGCGGCATGTGGGATCTTCCCGGACCGGGGCACGAACCCGTGTCCCCTGCATCGACAGGCGGACTCTCAACCACTGTGCCACCAGGGAAGCCCTGTAAGAGATATTTTAAGAGACCAAATAAAACATCAGAGTGGGAGAGTGTAGACTGCATTAAAGTCAATAAACAGTCATGGCAGAGTGGACCACTTTTCAATGTGAAGGAACCTGATTTAGTGACTGATGACTGTACGATTCGAATCCCATTGGAATGAAGTTAGCTGCTACTTTTGCCAAATTCTAAATCTTTTGGTTCTCCTTGAGAACCAGTCCTTGAAATTTAACAGATTATTTTTGTTACTGTTTTGCCAATAGCTCTTTGAAGTGCTAAAGCCATCCGTCTTCCTCAGTATTCAGTGCTGCTGGACTCGATATAGTGCTGCTGGCTTAGAGCTCTGGGAGGAGGAATTTGGGCTCTGGCTGCCCTGCTCAGCTGGGGACAGTTCATCACACGGGTTGCCAGGGCTGTGTAGTCATCCGGTCTCCACAGAGACTCAAAGCCGAGGAAGTTGTCAGGAATAAACTTGGTTCAGATGTGAACCACTGAGCTGCTCGTCTTACTTGCAAGAGAGAGACAAGGACGGTGTTACAGGGCTCCTTCTTGGCAGTGTGGAAGGATGACTACAACAGCAAGGGTTCCAAAATGTTTTCTGCCAAGAACTGGATTGGATTTTTGCTTCCTCAGCCACAAAATGTCCCCAGCATCTTAGCCCCGAATCATTAATGCCCTTTGCAGTCAGTCTGCTCAACCTGGACACTTTCTTATCTTTCTTTGCTCAACACCCTCATCATTATTGTTTGCTTTTTGTTAGCTAAACTCTCAAGGCTTTTTGATTCCTAATATCTTACCTTTTTTTTTTTTTTTTTTCCAGACAAGCAGGAGATATGAAGTAACATTATCATCCTTGATTACATTCTCTCCCTTTGGAGAAGAATGAAAATCCCTGGTTTTGGTTTGGGGTGCAGTTTATAGACTATTTCCTTGGAGTATAAAAATGCTATGTGTATTTTATTTTTTTAAAAATTTATTTAGTTTTGGCTGCGTTGGGTCTTCGTTGCCGCATGCGGGCTTTCTCTCTTGTTGCAGCGAGCTGGGGCTACTCTTCGTTGCGGTGTGCGGGTTTCTCATTGCGGTGGCTTCTCTTATTGCGGAGCACAGGCTCTAGGCGTGCGAGCTTCAGTAGTTGTGGCACTCGAGCTCAGTAGTTGCGGTGTGTGGGCTCTAGGGCACGTGGGGCTTCAGTAGTTGTGGCGCACGGGCTTAGTTGCTCCGCGGCATGTGGGATCTTCCCAGACCAGGGCTGGAACCTGTGTCCTCTGCGTTGGCAGGTAGATTCTTAACCACTCTGCCACCAGGGAAGTCCCCAAAACGCTATGTGTATTTTGTATTGGCATGTACCGGCATGCTGGTGTTGTAATATCATTGACCTTGGCAACATTATGTAACTGTTTTGAGCTTCGGTTTCTCCATTTGAGAAATGGGGATAAAATGACTAATTTATAGGGTTTCTAGGAGGACTAAAGAGATTGCAGAGGAGGAAATGCCTAGTACGGTACCTAACACATACCAGATGTACCATAAATGATTATTTAAAACAAATCAATACAATCTAAGCAGGACCAGTTCTATTTCAGTAAGGGGAGCTCTTGGAGAATGGTGAGACATGAAAAGAGAAATGACCAAGCTTTGTAGAGAGCTGTGTCCTCAGTCTGGTGCAGAGTGTAAGATTTAGGGGCACATGTGGAAGTAAAGAGGCAGGAGGAGTTTGTGGTAAAAGGTAAAAAGTGGTAAACTGCATGCAAACATGAAGTCAGTCATTTCAGAAAGGTCACTAGGTCAGTAATTTAATAGCATTTGTCCAAATCGCGATACTTTGATGCATAAACAAATGGGAATAAAACTATTCCTCGTAATAACTGATGATGTAAGAGGCAATGTGATGTAAGGCGGATTGGCCTGAAACCAGAAGATCTGGGCTCATGTTCATTTCACTTAATTGGCTTATGATCTCGGACTTCTTAGCTCTTCTGAGTCTTCCCTTCAACATCCATAAAATGGTGATAATAATGTTTTTCTTATTTCCCCCCTGCTGTTTTTTGTAAGGATCAGAGATGTTTTTAAAAGTACTGCCCAAACAACATATGGGCTGTTTTTGATTTAGTATTAAGAGCCGGATGGGTTGCTGAAGAATTTTCAGGCTCTTGTCCACCTTTGAGGTGAATACGAAGTAAAGGCATCAAGAATGGGGGCTTATGTATCTGTAACTTCCTGTATCCAGCTCTTCCAGACCACGTTTTGTAGGTAACCTCTGCTGAGCCCATTTTGCTGCTCACTTTGCCTGGCCTTTGCCATCCCTTGGTCCCGAGAGCAGTTCAAGGATGGGTTGTGACAGGAGTACCGGGGATCTCACAGCAACAGCCGGACACACTCTTGGAGACTCCTGTGTTCGTGCGCTTGGTGTGACTTGCCTGGACCACTTACCTCCTCTTTCCGTTGTTTGTCCCTGTCTGTTTGCTGCTGATGGCTGTAGCAGTAGCATCTTTTAGTGTCTTGCTCAAGGATTTCTGATGCTTTCGGAAGTTTTTTTCCCTCACTCTGCTGTGTAAACACAAGAGATAAGAAACTAGGCTAGAAGATAGAAGCTGGGTTTGATGATCAGTAAAAGGAGATAAGTTCCTTGACTTGCAGTATCCAGCCTCTTCCCAGACAGTCATGTAGTGTGGGGTGTAACATTACCATTCTCTCTTTGTGTTTCCAGGGAGTCGACGAGTTGAAGATGAAGCCCAGAGCAGAGTGCTGTTCCCCCAGGTTCTGGTTGGTGCTGGCTGTCCTGGCCGTGTCAGGCAGCAGAGCTCGGTCTCAGAAGAGCCCGCCCAGCATTGGCATTGCCGTCATCCTCGTGGGCACTTCAGACGAGGTGGCCATCAAGGATGCCCACGAGAAAGATGATTTCCACCATCTCTCTGTGGTGCCCCGTGTGGAGCTGGTAGCCATGAATGAGACGGACCCAAAGAGCATCATAACCCGCATCTGTGATCTCATGTCTGACCGGAAGATCCAGGGCGTGGTGTTTGCTGACGACACAGACCAGGAAGCCATCGCCCAGATCCTTGACTTCATTTCAGCCCAGACTCTCACCCCCATCCTGGGTATCCACGGGGGCTCCTCGATGATAATGGCAGACAAGGTAAAAGGGGGCCGTGGTGAGAAGAGCCTGGGGGGTATGTACTGAGAACTAAATGATGCATTTGTTTGAATGCCAAACTCGATTATGAAAGGTGGAGTGTAACCAGATGGTAACCAGAGGTAACCAGAATGCAGTGAGTGAATGGATAGACCAGGAGCTAGTCTAGTGCTTTGGAGTTGAAAGTGAGGGAAAGATGCTGGTGTCTAGAAGCTCCTTTTGTTTGGAACAGGTTTGTGTGTCCATTTGTTTGTAAATGGATTCACTGAAATGACTAAGAGATGTTGAAGGTTGTAGCTCGGTGATACATTTTCTTCAAATACGTGTATGAATACCTCCTTCAAAACTTTAGAAAAGGTGTGCTCTATTCTTCCTCGATAATACATGTTCTCCCCCCATACCAGTTTCAAGAATATAAAAAGCAAAATTCCCTGAGGCAGGTAATTGGTCTCCTTGAAGATTCAGATATCCTAGAGAAGTACTTCTTGCTAAGGTGTCCAGGCTCAACACGCATCCCATCTGCACATGTGAATGGATTTTAATCCATAGAACCAGTTGCAGCTGTGTTTTCCCCAGGCTTAGATTTGAAGGCAGTGGTTCTTAACCTTGACCGCACATTGGAATCACCTGAAGAGCTTTCAGCACGACCAATGCCTGGGTCCCACCCCTAGAGGTTCTGGAGCACAGCCTAGGCTTTAGGAGTTTTAAAAGCTCAGCAGGTGATTCTCGTGTGCAATTAAGGCTGCGAACCACTGCTTTAAGGCCGCAAATAAATCATAGTCTCTCCCACACTAATATTAGATTGTCACACGACAAAGTAATTATCACGTGACATTGATGCTTATTCTCTGACTACAGGAAAAAGTGTTTTGTTTGTAGTTATGTTTTGTTTTTACATTTTTCACTTATTCGGTTATTTTTCTTTGCTTTGTACAATGAAAGTACAGTACTTTTCACATACATATCGTCTTTGCGTTCATACCTTAGAATCATCCATTTCACAAATGCAATATTTGTTGTGCATCACTTTGGGTTTCTTAAATTGTTTCTACTTTTGCATTGTCATCTTATACCTCTTAGTGTCACTTTCAAAACCTCCTTCAGTGTTGTACTGAAAAGACGTGCTGTGGGCTTAACGATGTTTGCAAACCCCTCAAAACCTAGCGCAGACGCCACAAGCGTGCTACTTGGCCAGTTGAGAACCACCAGGCCACAGGGCTTAACAGAGTAAAATAAGCTTGCGTGATCACTATCGCCATCTGTCGGCAGCAGGCAGAGATGTCTGTTTCGGAGCTTCCTTTGTTCAGTCTCTAGGAGAAGTCAAGTGGAGAGTACTGAGTGCAGGGACTTCATGCTTTCAGTAGCACATGAGAAGGCTGTTGTCGCATTCGCATGCACGGGTAAGGATGTTAGAAAAAATGCTGCCCCGAGGAGCCCATGCTAAGGGAAGTGGGATAAACTTGAATAGAATGGAAAATATAGGTGGACTTGGCAAAACCTACCGAGTGTTTGCTTCAGGTAGATTTTTTAAACATCGTTGCCCTTAGCAAAGGATATTATATTTTCGCAGTGGTATTTTGAGGGCACAGTTTGCATGGAAAGAATGCCAAGATGGAGGAGCCCAGTTTTTGAATCATGAATAAGTGCAAACTTACTTTGAGAGCAAGTCCGGTGAAAATAATTGATTGATTGATTGATTTAGCGTCTGTGGACTCGTGCACAGCCTGTTAGTTCAGGCTCCCCCCTCCCCCCATCCCAGTGTAAAAGGTTGTTGGCTAAACTGGTTGGTTGCTTCCCTGCTGTGTCTCTTACAAATGCATAATAACAACATAAGAATATGAAGAATGACGCAGGCCACGTGGAGAGACTGGGCTCTTTTGTTCAGCGATGTATCCTGGGTGCTTCAGAGTGTTTACCGTGTGCTGGGAACTTACTGCTTTGCCTGCACTGTCTTAGTTAATACGCTTAACAGCCCAGTGAGCTAAGTGGTATTACTTATCTCCATTTAGCAGATGGGGAAAGCTGAGGCTCAGAAAGGTTAAATAACATCCCAAATTATGCTGCTAGGAAGTGGAGTCCAGGACTGGTTGCTGGCTCCACAGACCATGTGCTTGACTGCCTCTCAAGAAAATGGAGAGGCGGGTTGAGGTCTCTCATACCTTCCTCTTCTTTACTTTCTCCTCTGTTACGTAGCACTGTGGTGAACGTTATCTGCCTAAAAGTGACGCATCACTTGGTTCATTATGGCAATACCGGAATCTGACTAGAGGAGAGGATTAATGAGCTATGAAATGGTGGAGGCTTAGGTGTAGCCTAATTCTATAGGGGGCCCCTTGGCTACCAGTTCCAGGGGTCAAATGGAGGATGGAAGCCAGTAAGGGGGATTTTTCCGGGTCATTGTAACGAGATCCCCCTCTGGTCTCCTCCCCCTCCCCCCACTGCAACCACACCCCAATATCCCATCTTATCTTTTTCTCTCTCCATCAAAAAAAGGAGGTAGGCAATGATTGTTAGGCACTTGGCTAAAATGGCCTAAATAATATCTAACTGACTTTGGACCTGAAAAGAAGAGTTACTGAAAGTAGGTAGAAAGAGGAGAAAGAAGGAAGAAGCAAGCGGGAGGTCCTGGTGCCACAGAGGCGGGAGGGTTGAAGGCTCAGTCACGGAGTGGGAGGCCTGGATGGGTGGGGGGCGGCTGCAGGGGATGGGTGGGGCAGCGGGAGGAACTGCCCCCCCGGACCTCCGGGATCCAGAGGGCAGCAACACTGAGATGCTGGGCAGCTGTGCAGAGGGACGTGCGCAGGCCTAAAGGACCAGCCGGAAGGCAAATAAAAAGTCCCCCAGAAATCAGAGAAATAAGCTTTGGGGGCAAGTTTCAAAAATAAAACACCTCAAATTCTAAGGCCAGCTTTTTTATTTTTTGATAGAAGTTATTTTTAGTACCATGACTGTATCTTACCAATATAGAATGGGGACACAGAGTTTGACAACTCTGAATCCACTATGGGCAATAGGACAACACGTTTGAAAGCGGAACTAATGCAGAAAATGTAAGAAATACAGCTTTGCTGTGTTTAAGGCATAGTCTTGAAGGTTCAGTCGCCACCTGAAGGGTGGTGAATAAGCCTTCCATTTTGCTTCCTCCTTCTACGAGATAGGTAATTGCCACTCTGTTTTGACTCAGTTGTTTTTTGTGTGTTTGTTTCAAATAAAACTTATTAAGTGTCCTTGTGGAAGATTGGTTTACAGGGAGGAAATTCCTGATTCAAGGAGTTCGTGATGGAAGAAAGGTAGCACAGTTAGTTACAGAGACTTTTTGGCAAAAGTAGGGAGATATAGTTCAGCATCTGATCAAATAGATTACGCTCACTTTTTTGCTAATGCTAATTAATGTGCTAATTAATCAGTACAAACATTAATTAGTCTCCACTTTCCCATTGAGGAAATGCACCTCGTACCATGGCAGAAAGAAGCATGGGAGCTGATAGAGCAGAGCTGTTCTAAGCTCAGAATTCGGACTCAGAGCAGTTTTAACCATCAATTCTTAGATGTGGGGATCTGGACAACTTACCAAACCACTTACGCTAAACCTTGGTTTTCTCGTCTGTACCATGGGGATAATCATATATCCATTATAGGGTTGTCGAAGATTAAATGAGGTAATACAGAGCAGCTGCTTCACTAAGTGTCCAGCACAGCATTCAGCAGGCTAAGCTGAAGGTTGTATGGAGCAGTCTGAAGGAAAGAAGGCTTCATGATACAGGAGAAGCACGGAGAGGAAATAGGGTCACAGCCAAATAGAGAGGCGCTTCACAGCTGGAGACCAACCGAGAAGGGAGCTCAGGTGAAAACCGGGGGAAGGGCTCTGAACTGTGTCGGGAGCTTTGCTCTTGTCCCACCAGGGAGGCCCAGGCTCATTGGTGGCGTAGCCGCTCCAGGGCCAAAAAAGGGCACATTCAGTTAACGAAGAACTCTAATAAGGAAGGAACTGCTCGCGCTTGTTGCAGAAGACCGTTTAGAACAGTAACGGGGCCCATTTAAAAATGCATGAGGTGGGCTTCCCTGGTGGCGCAGTGGTTGAGAGTCCGCCTGCCGATGCAGGGGACACAGGTTCGTGCCCCGGTCTGGGAAGATCCCACATGCCGCGGAGCGGCTGGCCGCTGAGCCTGCGCGTCCAGAGCCTGTGCTCCGCAACGGGAGAGGCCACAGCAGTGAGAGGCCCGCGTACCGCAAAAAAAAAAAAAAAATGTATGAGGTGATTTTTGGCAGTTCCCTGCCGAGTATAAAGAGTCTACTTTATTTTGCCTTTTGTTATAATTGCTTTTGTTCTCCCTGAGATCCTGGATAGGATGCCCGTCAGAATCCACATGATGAACTAAAGTGAGACATACTTTCATTCCTTTGCAGGAGATTTCTCTGCTGATTTGCTGAAACCTTTCTTGGGTTTTCAGATTTTAGCTCAGAGAGGTTAAGTAACTAATCCAGGATATTACAGCTTACAAGCGGTGGAACTGGGATTCAGATCCCAGAAGTACCTGTTTTGAAGCCTGTGCTTTCTACTTATGCAGTTCTGCCCCACAAAGCACTGCTCTAAGAATTGTCCTGTGTTTCAGTCTCCATTCTCAGGAGCTTTGGAAATTTAGGCAAACAAATCACTTCAGCGACATGATACTCGGTTTCTAGTTTATAAGTGTTAAATTTTGTTTTCTGCCCTACCCACTTGACAACATTTTGAAGATAAAGTAAAATCGTTGGAAAAATGCTGGGCGAACAGATACTTTAGGTGAGCCAATTAAAAAGTGGGGACAGGGAATGACAGTCACTGAAAACGATTTTGTCACTAGCATTAGGGCCAATGAAAATGGCTTGGGCAGGAGGTAGGAAGGAATACAGAAAGTGGAAGTTACAGTAGGATCAGGCAAAAGGGTGGAAGACCCAAGCTTTAATGCTGCAGAAATGGAAGAGAGAAGGTGTGCTGAGCAAAGGGTCAGGGTCTGGAAACAGATCGGAGTGATCTTCACTCTTGATCAGAGTGGAGTACAGTAGGTAAGACGTGTGTCGTGATCCTTGTTCCTCCCTAAAGGACAGGTGAACAGATTCTTACTCTGGCATCTGTTGCTGTGATTGTTTCATTTCTCAATTTATTGGTTGAGAATTAATACTTTTACTAGCACTCTAATTTTCTTTGCAGAAAGCCACGTTTTGGAATCCACCTGGGGCCAGGAGGATGGCCCTTACTCTCCTTTGGCCCCATCTTCCCTCACTCTCCCCCTGTTCCCTACTCCCTCCCCCCACCCCGACACCTAATGGCAGTATGTTTGGAGACAGTAGTTGAGCCAGCCGTGGACTGTTACCCTGTCAATATCTTAACTGCCTTCCATCTGCTCATGTGGGTTTCCATATCCAACATAATCTTGAAACCACGATGGCCATGCGATTCATACCCCACTCTATGCTTCTTCCCGAATTTGGGGTGACTTTGAGTTTTTTTTTAACCTTGCTTCTTAGTTGTCTGTGATACGGTATTTCTTGGGACAGCATACTTCAAGAGCAAACTGTGGTGTTAGAACATTCTTTGGTGATGAGCAGAGTTAAGTCATAGAGGTGGGAGAGGCAAGACAGTAACAGAGCTGCTGTCATACGCCAGCTTTGTGCCAGGCATGATGTTAATGAGCATTTTAATCCTTAAGCAGTCCTGTGAGACAAGTAGCATTATTTCATTTGATGGGAGAGAGTTTATGTATCGTGGCCAAAGTCACACAGCTAGAAACATAGTGGGACTGGGATCTGAGTCTTCTTTTAAAATTTTTTCAGCCGACTTTAAAACTTCCAGTCCACACACTGAGGAGATCAGAAAAAAGCCAGGATAGAATCGTCTGGGGGCCTGGCGGTCCGTTACTCCTCTCCCATTTTTCCTACTTCCTTGAACTGTACTTTGGGGGAAGGCGAGCGGGCGGTTCTCTCTGAGACACCATAGACGTTGCAATGATGCCGCCCTCAAGCCTGTGTGGGTTCCAGGACTCTACACCTGTGTCTCATTGGCCAGCGTATCTGCTCTTTTCCTGTTGGAGCTGGGATTTGCTTTCAAAAGACCGGCCACTTGAAGTCCAGGTGCAGTTTTAATGCCTGGAAAAACTGAGGCTCCAGAAATTGCTTTAGACATTCACAGAAATTAAGGTGCTTGTTGCTAGAAAGTAACGCGTGAGCCATCACTTCTCACGCAGCTGGCAGGAGGTGATGGTGTGTCTGTGGAAGGAAGGAGATGACATCACATGGAGGGAAGGCGGGCTTTGTAGCCAGTAGGCTCAAGCTCTGCGCATTCCCAGTCATGTGACTGTAGTTGTGCTCCTTAAACACTCTTAGCCTCCAGTTTTCCATTTGTAAAATGGGAACAGAAGTAACACCTGGATCCTAGTGGGGTTTACCAAGCCTTATGAAGCAGCGTGCCCAGCGCTTGGTAAACCGTAGGGCCTCAGTATACGCTGTCCTGTGTTTTCCTACACCAGACCTTACCTAAATCATTCGAAGAAAATGGGACTCTAATGTTTTCCCATTAACCGAAAGAGAGGAGCTTGGGATGTCAATGCCCTTCATTTTAAGCCCGGTGGGTCAGCAGCAGCTCCGTGGGTTCCACTTCTGTGGCCGTGCAGTTACTGACTGTGCCCTGATCAGGACATATCACGATTTTCAAAGCAGAGACATACAGTGATTTCAATAAACGGATACATATAGGATGTAAGCAATGAAGATAAGCCAAGAACATTAAAAAAGAACGCAGAGCAGAATTAAACAGTCTTTGAGTCCAGGGTTACTCAACCATTTGTCACTGTTGATATAAAAGAAACAGTGAGCAATGAGATGAGGGGATATTAAAAGTACTAGCTAGGAAGTAGTAATATGTTAAAGACATAGGAAGGAACTTAATTTACTAAATGTCACCAGCCAGGTTTTATCTTTTTAATTTTTTTGGCCTCACCGTGTGGCTTGCAGGATCTTGGTTCCCCAACCAGGGATTGAACCCGCACCCTCGGCAATGAGAGCATGGAGTCCTAACCACTGGACCTCCAGGGAATTGCCTCACCAGCCAGTTGTTAATAGATTACACTGATATTGCTGAAAAACTCCTTGGAATCTGATTTATACGCCAAGAATGTATTTTCGTTCCCCTTTCTGAGACTTCTGTGATTCTATCTTTTTGCCTCATTCTTAGGCTTTATATCTATATTTTATTCAACATTTTATATATATACATATTTTAATTCATTTTTATTGGAGTATAGTTGCTTTACAATGTTGTGTTAGCTTTTACTGCACAGCAAAATGAATCAGCCATACATATACATATATCCCCTCCCTTTTGGACTTCCCTCCCATTTAGGACACCACAGTGCATTGAGTAGAGTTACCTGTGCTATACAGTACGTTCCCCTCAGTCGTCTGCTTTATACATAATATCAGTAGTGTATATGTGTGAATCCCAATCTCCCAGTTCCTCCCACCCCACCCCTTTCCCCCTTGGTATCCATACGTTTGTTCCCTACATCTGTTCTCTACATCTGTTCTCTATTTCTGCTTTGCAAATAAGGCCATCTATACCATTATTCTAGATTCCAATATATACGTGTTATATACGATATTTGTTTTTCTCTTTCTGACTTACTTCACTCTGTATGACACTCTCTAGGTCCATCCACGTCTCTACAAATGACCCAGTTTCGTTCCTTTTTATGGCTGAGCAATAATCCGTTGTATATATATGTACCACATCTTCTTTGTCCATTCCTCTGTTGATGGACATTTAGGTTGCTTCCATGTCCTGGCTATTGTAAATAGTGCTGCTGTGAACATTGGGGTGCATGTGTCTTTTTGAATTATGGTTTCCTCAGGGTATATACCCTGCCCAGTAGTGGGATTGCTGGGTCGTATGGTAGTTCTATTTTTAGTTTTTTAAGGAACCTCCGTACTGTTCTCCATAGTGGCTGTATCAGTTTACATTCCCCAACGTTATATTTTGATTCTGTGGCTTAAGGGTTCACCATGTATGAGAGTAATGTTCAAGGCTAGTTTTATTCCGTTTTTCTGAAGGCAAACTGCTTTACCGCTTCTATTCTATTTCACAGGCACAGAGAACCCCCGAGTTTATCACGGGTTGTTAGGAGGTTTCAATGAGAAAGAGAACTGACACTGATCATTTGCTTTCGTCAGGCTCTGAGCTGGTCACCTTAATATGAGCTTCATTTATATGTTGCTTCATTGAGTTCTTTCACTGCATTTGTAAGGCGTGCATTTTGTCTGCATTTCACAGATGAGGCAACTGCAGATCAGAGAGGCTGTTTTGCCCAGGATGCTTCGGTATTGGTTGCTCGTGATGGCTTAAACCAATGGGTGTTTATTGGTGTCTCAGCACAAGGTTCCTGAGGTTGGGGACTGCTGGGGCTGGTGCAGTGACATGGTGAGGTCAGGGCAGACCGCTGGGATTTTCTTGACATTTTGGTAATTGTTGTGAGGAGGCTGCCCTTGCTCTAGGCGTCCTGCCCCAAACCCAAAGCAGGGAAAGCCAGGGAGTGGGTATCATTAGATCAGGAAAAGTCTTCCCCATATCCTTGATCTCATGACCCCAAATCATGTCACATGGCCACCCCTTTGGAGGTTGCAGGCTCTCTGGTGGAGGTGGCAAAGGGACAAGCATTGGGACCAACTTTGAGGTTAGTCAACAGGCAGTGTCTCTCAAAGGAAGGAAGTGATGACCTAGGAATTCAACCAATGTTTGTGTGACTCTAAAGCTCAACATCTCTCATGTGAAATTTCTCCTGCCTTACACCAAACTCTGCTTTTGTGCCCTTGGTCCAGTCGCCTCACATGTCCTCCAGAACTTTGGCTCATCAGTTATGTCCTTTTTCTCCTTAATTATCAACTTATTCCTCCCTGCTGGCATCTGCCCTCTAGCTTAGTGGTCCTCAGGAGATGTTTGGAAATGTACTGGGGGAGTTTTTTGGATGATGATAATGACTGGTCTGTGTGTGTGTGTGTGTGTGTGTGTGTGTGTTTGCACGCACCCAGTACTGGCACTTAGAACACAGAGGCCAGGTGTGTTAAGTGTCCTGCAGTATACATGATAGTACCCACCAGTCAAGAATTGTCTTCCCCAAAATGTCAATTTTGCCCTCTTCGAACATGCTCAGATCACTCTCATATTAATAAATAAACAAACCTGAAAGCTTTCCTTGACCCTGGTTTTCCTCCCTCGCTCTTTGTTTTCATAGTTAAATTCCTTAAATGCTCATCGGAAATTGCTGTTTTCAATTCCTCGTCTTTCCCTTTATCCAAAATGCCAAATCCAAGTGGGATTTTCAAGTCGTTCGTGACCTTCTGTGGCACTGAACACCGTTGACCCTTTTAGTGCTATTACAGAAATTACGATGACAAGACTCATTAGGTTTGTCACAGACTTGGTGACAGTGGGAACGAGGATGAGTAGAATTTGGAACATGGGTGGATCGCAGGAGTGGAAACGACTGGCAAGCAGTTGGATCTGGGACTGGAAGTAAAGAGAGTGGTCTGGGCTGGAAGTTAAGAGATGAGCCTCATTAGGATGGAGAAGGTCGTTGAAACCAGGAGCGTGGAGGAGAGGCTGAGAACGAACGCGGGGGACGAGGAGAGAAGTGTGTCCAGGACAGAACCCCCACTTGAGGGATGAGAGGAGGGGGAGATGGGAAAGAGCTAAAGAAATTCTTAGAGAGATAAGAAGAGAACAAGAACGAGGAGGACAGAGAGGCTTATCTAAAGCAGGAGGGAGCAGCTGCCCAGTCCGGGGTCAACCCCGGCCACTCCCTTCCCCTCAGGACACTTATGCCAACAGGAGAGAAGCCTTGTCGTGGATCCCCTCCCCGCCGTGCACTGCAGCGACCTCAGCGGCACTTCTGCCCTCTTGTCCTCCCCGCCACGTGGCAGCTTGCCTGTGTGGTTCTGTAGAAACTCAAATCTGATGGTTACACTTTCACTTAAAACTCCATACCGGCTTCCCACAGCTGGGACTAGGACATCCTCTCTGATGTGGTCCCAGGCCACCTCTCCAGGATTTTCCCTGCACCTCCCCGCCCTTGAACAGCAACGTGAGGTCACGCTAAATCAGTCACCGCCCCTCGTCTGGTCCTGACTGTTTTACATCTCTGGGCCTTGGTCAGTGCCTCTTCCTCCTTTTCCTCCCAGAAGCACCTACTACTCACTGTCCAAGAGAAATCATGGCTCTTCTGTGAACCCTTTTCTGACTCCCATCTTCACAGAATTTACTAGTTCTTTTTTTTTTTTTTTTTGCACTTCACCTGTGCTCTATTTAAGCTTTTATTATAACCCATCCTGTTTACCTATCTGTCTCATTTGCTGTACAGGGGGCTCCCTGTGGGCCAGGCCATGCTTTACTGACTTTCGTGTCCCCAGCACATGCCATAATGTCGGGTGCATAGTAACGGCCCACTGTTGTCACACAATTAGCAATTGTTAAAATGTACACTCCGTATACACACTCTAGTGGGTTGAATGGTGGCCCCGAAATGATACTTCCGTGTCCTAACTCCTGGACCCTGTGAATGTGACCTCATTTGAAAAAAGGATCTTTACGGATGTAATGAAGGATCTTATGATGAGATCATCTTGGATTAGCCAAGTGAGCCCTAAATCCAGTGACAAATGTCCTTCTAAGAGGCAGCAGAGGAGAAGACATCTACACAGAGGGGACGCCCCTGAAAGAGGCAGGTGCTGGAGTTATTGGGCCACAAGCCGGGGAAGCCACCAGAAACCTGGAAGAGGTGAAGGAAGATTCTCCCCTGGAGCCTTGAGAGGGACCACGACCCTGCCGACTCTCAATTTCAGGCTCCAGCCTCCAGAACTCTGAGAAGAGAGATTTCTGTTGTTTTAAGCGGCCAACTATGGGATACAACTTTCATGGCAGCCCTAGGGAAGTAGCAACGCTCCCATGGCAGTTAAGAGGGGGCACTCTGGAATCTCAGTGCCTAGACTGTTTCCTGGCTCCACTGTTTACTGTGTGACCTTTGGCAAATAACTTGACTTCTCTGAATCTTAGTTTCCTCGTCTATACAATGGTGGTAAAAATAGACCCTGTTTCTTAAGGTTTATGAAGGAAAGTTATTAAAAGTGCTTAGAAAAGGCCTGGCAAATAGCAGGAATCAGTAAGAGTGGGTCTGCGAGAGTTTTTCAGTAAGTTTCCATTGAATAAATGAATGAGTGAGGGAGTGATGTGAATAGAAACGCAAGCCGTCCACGGCAGGATCTGAACTCACCTAGCTCCCGGGTACTTGGCTCGCGTATTCTGGACCTCCGGGGCCTGGGACAGTGCTGAGAGGTGAGGTGTCAGAGTTACTCAGCTGTTCTTTGGTGGAACTGATTCAGGGCAGTGAGGCTTGTCTTTTAGCATCCCTTTCTGTCCTCCTCTCTCCTTGGGTTTGGTTTTGCTTCTTTGTGTACCTGTGCGCGCGCGCGTGTGTGTGTGTGTGTGTGTGTGTGTGTGTGTGTGTGTGTGTGTTTGCCGCTGCCGTTAGTTGCCTGTATCTTTCTCTTCTCCAGTCCTCAGGATGGAGCATCTCACCTAGGGCTGCCCTCCTAATCCAATGTCATGCTTTCAGATTTTTCTTTTTCCCTCCCCTCAAATAAAAGCTCCTGTTTCTTTTCCCTTTATCCCCTTTCATTTCATACTTTTCATAGTCCTTATCACAACTGTAATGAATCATAATCGTTTTTTATTAGCCGTCTGTCCTGCTAGACTACAGGCTTCATGAGGGCAGGGGCTGTGTCTTTTGCATTTTTGTGTCTGCAGAACCTAACATATAGCTTGGCGCAGAGTAAGCCCTGAATACATGCTTATTTAAGTATTTGGGTAGATTATTATTTCAGTGCAACGGATATTAGTCGCAATTAAGAGAAAAGTATTTTAAACCCCAATAAAAATGGACGGTAGGATTAATCTCTGGTTGCTGGCGAGTACATTCCTTCTCTCTCTCCAGGCGCTATCTCCCTCACCCTTCCCTTCTTCACCTCTGCCAGACACCAGCCCTCAGCACCTTGGCACTCACAGCCACTTAATTCCCAGCAGACGCTCGTGGCAGGAGGGCAGTCTCAGGTTAGGGGTACATCTGAGGTAGCAGAGCAAAGCTTTTATCTCGCAAAGCAGATGGGTGCCGGTGATAATCTTGACTCTATTAGCCTGCTTTCAAAGGAGGAAGCAGAAAGAAATAAACATTTTTAACAAAGTTTTGAAAGGTAAACATGTGCAATTCATGTGACATGCTAATCAGCCAGGTAGCACCAATGAACTTTAATCAGTGTGATTAAGCTTCCAAAGGTACTAGCGAGAGATTTTGAAACTTCCTTTAGCAAAAAACAACAGCCTTTCTCACTGATTTATTCATTCATTCAAAAAATATTGATTAAGTATCTACTGGGTGTCAGGAACTGTTCAAGGTCTTGGAGATCTCGTCCATAAGAGAGGCATGCCCTCATGGTACAATGACTGACAATAAACAAACACATAAAGTAAACAGTATTATTTTAGGCAATGGTAAATGTTTTAATGAAAACAGCAGGGAGGGGTATTGTGGGCCATTTTGGGATTGTCAGGGAAGGTCTCTGAGGATGTGGTACTTGGCATTTGTATGAGAAGGATCCAGAAGGATGGAAATCTGAGGAGCAGCCTTTTGGCAGAGAACAGCAGGTGCAAAAGTCTTGAAGGGCGGGCATGTTTTTTTGTTGTTTGATGAGTGGCCGGAGGGTCAGTAGGGCTGGAGGGGGATGGGCACGGGGGCAAAGGTAGCAGCTGAGGTTGAAAGGTACCGTGAGATAGATCTTGGAGGGCCTGAGAGCCTTGGCACAAAGTTGGGTATTTTTCAGTTCATTCTAGAAGGTGTAAGAAGAGAGTGATGTAACTTGGCATCTTTTCAGATGGGAGCGGTGGAGTGTGGTAGACGGGACATGTACCTTGGAGCCAGTTTGAGTCTTGGCTCCGTGTTTCAGAAGTTGAGTGACCTCTTGCCATGTTGTGTGACTTCTCACCTCTGTGATAGGGTTAATGCTCATTAACTTCAAAGAGCTGTTATGAAATGAAATGAAATACCCTTTACAGGACTCATTACTCTGCCAGGAGCACGCCTGGTTTTGCAGAATCGCTGCTATTATCGTTTCTAGTGCTAGTGAAACACAAATGCCTCTGGAATCGGGCAGCATTTTCTTTTGATATATCTATGGATGATGCAGTTTTGTAGTTTTCACAAAATTTGTTTACAAACTTGGGAGCAAAGTAGCCAAGCAATGGAGGAAGTTAGAAACATTGACATTGGCTAAATAGCTTCCTCTCCTTTAGAGTTTATGGCGTTCCCATGCATACACCAGTGTCCGGTGGCCAGTTCCTGGACTTACATCTACATCACTGCAGCCTGAAAGAATCACTCTTTCCAAGGGGGGCTGATGGCACTGAGAACAGTGCCACAGGGAATGGAACAGCCAGGGCAAGATTTGATGGGGGGTTGAAGGGTGTGGGCACTGAGAGTGGGAGGTGGTGTAACGGCACAGCCAGCGTAGCCTGCCTTCAACTGTGGATTCCTGGCACACCCCCAAGACCACATGGCCAGCCACCATGTGTCTTGGATGCATTCTGTTGCCTTGACGACATGTTGTCCAGTGTTAGAGCGAGCAGCAGCCTTCAGGCTTTCAGCATCACGTTGCCAGGACAACAGACAACTACAGCCAGGCTTCACTGTAGTTTCTCCATGCTGCTGCCCCCCACCCCTCCCGCCGCCCCCCGCCCCCCGCCGGCCCTTATTCCTGCTGCCCTCCACCTGCATTCTCGTGCTTTCCGCCTTCAGAGATCCATGTCTCCATAGTCTTTCCAGCTCCCTCCAACACCTTTGCCTTTCATTCTCTTGCCATTCCAGGGTTCTCATTGCTCGCGTAAAAGCAAATATTGTAAATTCTCAGAAAATAAAGCTGTGTAGTATCGTAAGTTGAGAGGGTGGTGGGAATGAAGGAACCAAAAATCATCAAGAAAAAGAGGGGAAAGGAGCCTTGTTTTTGTAGTTTAATTGTGCAGTGTGTGGTAGTGGTTCTTAAACGGACTGGAACTTAGAAGCAACAGAGGAATTTTAAAATTTTATTATGATTGAAGAATTCAGATTCTCTGAGTCTGTACCCAGTGATTCTGATTTAATAGGTTTGGAGTAAAGCCCCACTAATTTCACAATTGTCACAAACATCCCCCAAGGGACTGGGAGACACAGCCAGGTTTGGGAGCCACTGGTGAGTAGGACGTGGCACGTTTTCAGGTTGTAGAGTTTCGCGATGGGTCGGGATCTCTCCGCTGAGCTTTCTTTCTGTACAGTGTATTCACGTGGTCCCCAATACAATGTATTCACGTGGCTTTTTGTACAGTGTATTCACGTGGTCCCCAGTGCAATGTATTCACGTGGCTTTTTGTACAGTGTATTCACGTGGTCCCCAGTGCAATGTATTCACGTGGCTTTTTGTACAGTGTATTCACGTGGTCCCCAGTGCAATGTGTTCACGTGGCTGCTTAATAACCCTTAAGGAGGAGCGAGAGTGGCTGGCGAAGGGTGAGAAGAAGCTGAAGGAGGAGAGGAAAGGAAGCTGGAAGGCAGGGAGCAGTGAACGTGGATGTGGTAAGGAGGGGCCGTGGAACTGGGGGAGGGGACACTCAGCCATCGCATGTCAGGCTCTGCGGCCCTCGGCCCTGACTTTCAGCTGCAGTGCAGGCTCTCGTGTCCTGGTCTAGAAGTGATGATCATGCTCTTTTGGATGTGTTTTCGTGGTTACTGAGAGACTGGGGAGGACTAGATCTGGAGTTTCAGACGAAGTCAGCTTCATTCTCTTTGCCCGTTTAAAAACGACCAAGTGCTTCCTACAAGTTAGGGCTACACGTTGTATGAGACAGTGCTTCAGCCACATTTAGCCAGTTTAACTCTCAAAGGAGCCCAGGATTTAGGCAGTAGGATTGTTCTCCTTCTTTTCCGGATGAAGAAACTGAGCATCAGAAAGGAAAGTAACTGGCCACAGTCACACACTAGCAGTGGCAGTGTGGCAACGGGGACCCTCGTCTGACGACAGTAACGCCCAGGGACTTCACCGGGGGGCCGCACGTGCCCTGGGTCACTGTCATGTCCTCGGTCTTCCTGGAACATCCAGCTTAGCCTGGGAGGGGACTCTCCCCATTGCCCAGACAGCGGCCAACTGGCAGTTGACCTTGAAAGTTGATTCCTCCCTCTCCCAGTCGGTCTTGCTTAGGACTTAAACATTCCAAACAAGAGAACAGGCTCTGAAGGAGAGAAGAGAGTGAGGTGAGAGACGAGAAGTAGAAAGGGAAAGAGAAGTCAGAGAGAGAGGTCCATGAGGGTGGACAAAACTGCTGGTCGATTCCCAGTCTGCTTGGGCCGGAACTGAGGCTCCCAGGAGCTGCCACGCCTTCCCAGGTCTCCGTTCTCCCAGAGGGGACCTGCCCCCTCAAGCCCACCCACTTCCAAGTGGGTGGCCCAGGATTTGACTCCTGGATCAAATCAGACTCTTCCCTGACATTTTTGGGATTGGAAAGATATTTTTTTCTAGCTTGCTGTGTGTCCGGAGAAAGTGAAACCAGATACACATCGGTCTGAGTTTCCATCTCAGCAGGTGAGAAGTTGACAAAGAAAGAGTAATATGTTTGCTTCACTCTCCTGGATGGCTATAGGCCTTGGAGAAAACTGTCTCTTGCTATTCTCTCAATAGTCTTAGGAAATCAGCTGTAAATGTTATCGCCTTGGATCAAAATCTAGGCAGGTGCCACCTTCCTGGGGGTGGTATCCAGAGGCTGCTTCAGCCAGGCCCCTCCTCGGCCCCTTCCCGCTGTTCCTCTCTTTTTGCCGGGTCTTCACCACCTACTCTCCCTTTTAGTTTCTCTGATGATCAGAGGCCTGTTTACGTGCAAGAGTTGTATTCAGGTGTGTGAATGGTATCCGTGTCGGGGTGGAGGGACGGATAGCAGGGTGGGCTCAAGCAATGCACAGGAGAGGCAAATGTATCTCGCAGTGTGGCAGCCCTTTTCTGAGGAGGGGAATCCATTTGTCTCCTCCTCGTGTGACTGGGGCCACATGGAGCACACAAGGCGCACTCAGTACATGTCATACCTCATTGGTAATGAAAGAGCCTTTGAAATCAGATGGGAGCAGGCCATATGCTCTTGGAAGAGGGCCTACTTCGCAAGGTGGGATGCATGAGTGAGATGTGGCTCTGCGAGTTCTTTTCATCTCTAACATCTGTGATTCTGTGAATAATGCTCTTCCCCTTGGCCCAGGCTGGCCACTTGCCTGGAATCTCTGCCAGAGCCATCTTCCCCCAGCCCCTCTGAATGGAGATCACAGAGGGTCTCCTACCCTGGATGGATGGTTCTGGAAGGCAGAGTTGATACTGAAAGGACGAAAGGCCGGTATCCTGGGGTTGGAGCCCAGGGACAGAGGAATTGGGGCAGGACATGTGAGTGCACTGTTCCCAGAACCAGGCAGGAGAGGAGCGGCGAGCTTCAGCTGCAGTTGTCAACAGCGGCAACGCCGGTTGCACTCCTTCGGGACCTGGAAACTTTTCTCAGGCCAAGGAGGGGCACAGGCAAAGCAGCAGGACCCCAAGACTGCTCAGCGGGGCGGAGAGGAGGGCTGGTGGCTGGAGTCTCAGTCCTCATTCTGCCTGCCTGCCCAGCGATCTTCCCAGAGACGTCTAACCTGTCTGTACCAGAAGCATCCGTAAGTTTGGGGTACTTTTTTTTTTTTTTTTTGCCGTACGCGGGCCTCTCACTGCTGCGGCCTCTCCCGCTGCGGAGCACAGGCCCCGGACGCGCAGGCCCAGCGGCCATGGCGCGGCATGTGGGATCCTCCCGGACCGGGGCACGAACCCGCGTCCCCCGCATCGGCAGGCGGACTCTCAACCACTGCGCCACCAGGGAAGCCCTGGGGTACTTTTTTTTTATGAATGCCTTGGTCTCTGATCACTGTTGCCGAGACTAAATTGGTGGCTTATTTTACCAAGGAACGTAATGTGGCCTTTGGGGTTCTGGAAGTTCTCCGATTCGTCCCCGAAGTTTCTGTGCCAAGGAGAAGTCTCCCTGGTCAGTGGAAGGGAAGACTTGATAACACCTTGAAGAGTTAACTGGTGTCATTTCAGTTCTTCTTGGAGATCAGTTTCATGATTATGATGAAAACCAGTCTGTTCAGCGGAGGAGGGGACCTGGACACAGGTTTCCATGCTCTGGAGGAGGTGCACCTCCTCTTCCTTTGGCATTTTCTGCTCTTGTCCTCTTTGATCCAATAGAGAGGCTCCCCTGTCATTACAGTAGGGGTTTCTGCGGCTTCTAAGAGTCGCAGATATCTGGAGATGGCTTCCTGTCCTCTGGGAGGTAGCAGTAGGGCTTGAATAGGGTTTTTTGGTGTGTTGCTGGGACTTCCAAGTAGCAACCGTGGCCACGTTTGTCATCCTGACCTCGACTGTTAGCCCTGAGAAAATTATGCAATTGGAAAAGAATGTGTTTTTAATCTTTTTTTTTAACTCCCTTTTCCCATGCTCCTCTCTCCTCTTTTGACAGCAGCCACCTTGTTTAACCATCCGGAGTCCATTTTCTGCCTCTTGACTGCCTGGAGGACTCCCCTCCCCGTGCCCCCCGCTCCCTGCATTGCCCACTGATTGGGCTTCCCCAAGAAGCACGTGATTCAGCCCTGGGTCTGTCCTCCATGGAGCCCCCAAGGATGTCCTCCTCGTAGGTCCCTGTTTCATTTCAATCTGGGAGACAACCTGTACAACTAGGTCCTTGCCAGGGTTTAAATAGACAAACGCAGCTAATGTGTGACCCTTTCCATGGGCATTTATATTTTAACTCAGAGGAAGAACTTTGGACTAGTGGACTTTCAGATACCCTGTTGGACCTTAAGGGAAATACACATTTAAAACCGAAGGTCCTTTCCTGACTCCCACAAATCCTGCCCCTCGTAAGGAGCCTCATCAGTGGTAGCATCAGCCTGGGCTCCGCTGGGGGGCCTGGCTGCAAACAGAAACTAAAGGGAAGCCACCGAGAAGGGTGTCAGTTACCCCCAGCGGAGAGGTGACAGCACACAACCTGCTCCGGAGCCTTTGGGAGCATCTCGGCAGCTAAGGCAGGAGGCCTCTGGAGCTCATTCTGGGAAATGGAAAAGAATCCAGTAGAAATGGGAAGCCTAGGTTCATCAGTGAACTCTAGTTCTAGACGTTTTAATTTTCCACACCATAGAGAAGGCTCAAATCCTACGTTTTGCACTCAGAACTCTGAGCTGCCTCCTCCTGTCCCCAGGGCTGCACACCTCACCTGTGTCTGCACCCTTCTTTGCTTCTCCCTCCCTTAGACTCTCTGATTTCTCCTTCTCTCTGTCCTCCTTTCCCTCCCCTCTTCCCTGCTCCCTGCTCCCCCAGCATCCCAGTTCTGGTTTGTGTTTCTCTGTCCTTCTCTCCCCTTGCCTTCCCCCGTCTCCTATGACCCACTCTTCCACGTGACTTACACTCTATGTGGTGCACGTGACTTACACTCTTCCACGTGACTTACACTGTGTGGTGCATGTGACTTACACTCTCCCACGTGACTCACACTCTATGTGGTGCACGCAGCCATCTTCATGCTTCATCCTGTCAGTGTCCGGGTCCCTCAGTGGCCCACCTTTGAACCTGGCATAGTTAAAAGTTCCCAGGTGGTCTGCTCGTGGCTGTCAAACAGAACTTTTATAGTCTGTTCGAGTGAGTGCAGTTGGTTACAGCTTGGCATTTAATGAGGCCAACCAAAGACATCTGTCCTATCTCTGTAGGATCCCGCTTGCTCTCTTCTGAGTCATGGCCAAGGTAACCTCGAGCTGCCCCCTTTCATGTCCACGCCCTCGGTCACAGTGAGGCTATGGCTGAGGGGCTGTGGCTGGATCAGTGCTAACTTATTGATGAGGGACATCGGTAATAACATTATGTATGTGAGTTTTCAAATTAAATTTTTATTTTGAGATCATTGTAGATTCACATTTTATATTGTTAAAGGTCTAAAAAAGGTTTGAGCTCAGTGTCATAGACAGAATTCAGGCCCAGACAGCCCTGGACTCAGATTCTGGCTCTCTGTGACCTTAGCCTGGTTACTTAGCTTTTCTGTGCCTCAGTTTCCTTAGCTGTGAGACAAGGGCCATGGTGACAACGGCACACGTTTGGCCTCCTTCAGCCTCCCTTTACCTGCACACCTTCCCCTGCCTCTTTTGTTACTAGGTCTTCAGTTACACTGTTTTCCTCCTTATTTGTCCTTTTGTTTGGACATTTGTCCAATGTCTCTAGAAATTCTGCCCCTCTCTTCTCCCTGTTTTGTGCTTCTCTTTCCATTTTCCTGACTCTCAGCCAGTTCCTCATCCTCCGTTTCCTGCTCTCTCCTCCATCAACCCCTCTCTGAATTCTTACATACTTCCCAAAGCACGTGTCCTGACCCATTCCCCGCTGTCATTCACTGTTCCTGGGCCCTTCGTGGCTTCTGGGAGAATGTGCAGCACTTACTTCCTTATAAGCATGAGAGAATAATTACAGAACTGATTGAATTACTTTTTTCCACGTAGATCCTGGGCTGGATGATGGTGGAGTTGGAGCATATCAGCAAGCACACTCGCTATGAGGAAAAGGGTTGGTTCGAGTAGGTTTGAGGTGGGGATGCAGCTAGAAAGAGTCTATAGCAGAGTTAATCACAGTTGTCAAAGGGCTGGGAAAACCCCACAAAAGCACAATAGCCAATTAATTCCCAGCTAGGACTATAAAATGTGAGATACGTGTCACCAATATCTGAATTGAGGGGGGAGTGATTGGGGCTAAGTTTTTTGAAAACCATTTTGGAACATAGAGGCCATAGAGTAGATGGAACACTACTGCTCATTTTCGAGGAGAGACTTATCCTTCTTGCAGCTGCTCCCTGGGGTTGAGTGGCGATATTCACTTAGTGGTGGCTGGGGTTACGGTGGAAAGCCTGGACTGAACTGCAGAATCAGGAGGCCTGGTTCTCAGACTTCCTTTATAACCAACCACCGCTGTTTGGTCATGTCCCTTGATATCTTAGTCTTACATTTTGTCCATCTGCAAAAGGAAGGGATTGGGATTTATAACATGCTGAATGCTTCACTAAAGGAGAAGGTGGCACAGAAATTAGATGAGGAAGACCAAAGTTGATAAACCAAGATTCGGAGGGCCCTCACGAAAAGTTTTGCAGCCATGAGCTACAGAGGCCAGGCAGATAGTCCATTCTAGAAGTTTCTGATACGATGTCCAAGAGGAGCAGATGTTGACTGAAGGAAAAGTGGGTAATTGAATAGGGGGAAGCCACGAAAAAGGTACAGGTGTCAGTATGTGTAGATAGAAGTAAATAAAGGAAACGAGGGACAGTGGCAAAATACGAAAACGTGTGGTTAGACTATGAGTTTTCCAACTGCATCCTTTCTGACAGATGTTGAGGTTTGAAAGGCAGAGGGTTGCAGCTCTCTTCACGCAGTGAAGAAGGGAAAGGGAATTTTGGAAAAGGAGCTTTCTGTTTTCATCCTCACCCCATCTTAGTCCCCACCCTTCCACAGAAGTCCGGATGCATGTTTTCTCTCGCTGTCCTGTGTGCAAGACCGTTTGGCCCAGAAGGGATCTCAGAGACTGGATCAGTGCGCTTATTTCATGGTAGAAGACACTGAGGCCAAGGAGAATTAAGTGACTTGCCCGAGGCCACACCTCTGCTCTCTCCTGGAGCTGGCCTAATTTTCCAGATTACCAGGTCAGTCTCTGGTAGGACTTTTACCTCCACAAAGCACCAGTCCTGCTAGTTCACGCTGTAGCAGATAATGTGATATAATGAATTGCAGTCTCTTCTCTCCTGACTAGAGGTGAAGGACAAGGGAAAATTGAATTGGGATGGGTGGGGGGGGAGATGACTTTTTTTTTTTTTTTACCATTTTTTGCACTAATGTGGTCTGAGATAATTGATTAGAAGTATTTTAACTAATCTGTCGGATATTGATAAGAGTAAATATCATTGAATGAATTTTTGGTCTCTTTATGGTAAAAGACCCATACATGGGGAGGTTTTATGAATTTACGATAATCACAGGTAGGCAGATGGAAAATAACTTTGGATAAAGTAAATTTCATCTGGTTGAGACTCTTCAATGATCAGAGAAGCTGGTATCTTCCAACTACTTACAGATCGGTCTTCCCTTTTCTCCAAAAATGGTGCCTTGAGATTACCCCTCTTACTTTTCATTTTGAGCTATTCCTCTAACTGAGATAATTAGGAAAGCAGGACTCAAGTATGCATGGACATTTGTCTGCAACTGGGGGTTCATACTGGAAGGGCAGGGAGGCTTCCAGAAAGAAAGAGGGAAAGCAGGAGAGAGATCAGAAAGAAACTCCTCAGTATATGTGGTTAGAGATTTAAAAAAAATAACCAAAGCTTACATTTTATGATGCTCTACACCTTTCAAAGAGAATTTATGTATTTAATACTTTGTCTTAATTTGATAATGACAGTTATGCAAGTTGGGAAATACAGCCTCAGGTTGTCTCTCTGAAGAATGAAGATAATAGTAACCATCATCCCTGTTCTCCAGGTAAGGAAACGAAGACTGGGAAGTTAAATGATACAGCGGAGACCAAGAAATTATAGGCTCTAGGACTAGAATCTAGGTTTTCTGGTCCCAAAGCTAGTGCCTCTGAGAGGAGAGAATCAGGTGAACCATACTGAGGGGTGTTGAGGGACATGAATGCCCTGTGGTTTCAGGTCAGTACAGGGCGGGTCACACAGAATCCAGAGGGTTTGGCCACAGGAATTCTTGGTAGATGCTGGCTGATGAGATTTAAGTTGAATGAAGAGCTCAGATGGGACTGGAGAAGGTCAAGAAGTTACTTAGAGGGAAGAAAAAGAAGCCATGGATATATTAAATCTGCATGGACACGTCAGAAAGGTCGGGCAGTATCTAGGTTGGGGAATTCATGGGTAAAGCTCATACCAAGGAATTTTAAAATAAGGACAAGGATTAAACCTCTGTGTTAGTGAACAACAGACCACACCGTTCAAGCAAAAGGTGGCAAAGCCAAGTGTACAACCTCTCCCTTTATCTGTCCTCTCTTGGGGGAAAAAAAGAACCGCTAGTAGAGCTTTTTGCCTGTGTACACTTAAACCTGTTCTGAACAAAGCTCAGGATGGGCTGGGACATTTTCCCTTCATTAACACTTCATTCAGCTTTGTCAGATATCAGCCTCCCAGCCAGATCCTGGCAAGGGACTCTTACTGAGGTGATAACGAGGAGGAAATGTACTAGGGTTTTGGCCTACTCCAGAGCTGTGGAATGTAGGCCGAAATGTATTTTGATAACATTGGCTTGCAAATGGATATTAAACGGTATTTTACACTGGGCGGTGTAAATAGAACACATAGGCACAAGCAGAAAGAGATGTGCACGCCAGTGTAACATGCCACATCTCAGAGAGATCTGGTGATTTGTTGTCAACAAGTGATACAGACCTGGGCCGTGTTGGGCTCAGAGAACCATAAGATCTTGATAGACCTGCAGCTTGCACCTGTTACTTAAAACTTGCTTCCTTCAGAAACAGACGTAATAATCTTGTGGGACTCATGGGATGTTGGTGCTTCTAGCCCTGATCGATTTCTTCTGGCTGTTTAATATTTATCAACGACCAGGTGCTCTTAGAATTAAATAACGCTCACTTTGCAGAAGCTTTCCCAGTGCTTCTGTAAGTCCTGTTACACTGCCTTAATAAACTGTGAAAGCCTGAAGGTGCAGACATTTTAAGAGAAAAAAAATATATTTAATCTTTACTTTGAAGAAGTTTTCGATTTGATCAGCCATGAAAAATTGGAAAAATTTAAAAACTGGATCAAATGTGACTGGCCCTTAGAAGTATTTGATGTGAACTCAGGTGGCTGGACGATTATATTTATAATAATCGGCAAACTGATGTCAACCAAAATTTTGGAAGTGTGTGTGTGTGTGTGTGTGTGTGTGTGTGTGTTCTGGAGAACATACCCAATGGTGAAATCATGTTTTTAAGGTGTTTTTCCTTGGCCCAGTGTTGATATTAATAGTTTTTTAAAACCAGTGTTGTGACTGCAATAAAGCAACTTTCCTAAAAAAAAGAAAAAGAAATCACGCCAGCATTCCTACAAGCAACTAGTCAGAAGAGGGCTTGGAAAGGGAAGAAGATGAACATTTATGGAGCCCTTGCTATGTGTAAGAACTTTGTATGTGTTATCTCATTATAATTATCTTAATTACTTTTGCTGGTGAAAACCCATCACTTCCCTAGACCTCACTTTCACCCTATTTCCATAATGAGCTATAGAAGTTAGCTTTCTTTTCAGGTCTGTTTTCACAAAAAAAGTCAACATTTTGATAATTTCATAGAATTATGATTAGCTTCTTGGAAAGTGATCTAGGATTAATTTACTCATTCAGTAAATATAATTGAGCATCCTTTATGTGTTATACCTGGTACACGGCACTGAGAACACAGTAGTGAGGTTGGAGAAGTAGCTGGACATAAATAGGATTTTAATCAATAGTAACGTGCAGAACGCCTCTCTAAAGGAGAATAGGGCACAGAAATTAGACGACGAGGACCGAATTTGAGAAACTAAGATGTGAGAGGCCAGCATGAAAAATTTGCAGCCGTGAGCTACAAAAACCACGCACGGCCACGTTGAATACCTTGAAGGCTTGCCTCACAGGCTCAGAAAAATGATGCATGTAAGAGCTGCTGACACAGATGTTGGCACTTGGAAGGTGGTTATCCACCAATGTTAGTTGAATGTAAAAAACAGAAGCAAAGAAATTAAAACAAAGATCCCAATATAACACAATAAAAACCCTATGTGACTGAATTCAGAAGATGCTGAGTGGTGAGTGTCATGCTGCAGTATGGTTTTATGATGCTCCCGGAAGCCCCTTGACCGTGGCAGTAGCAGGGCCTTCCCAGAGCCTCATATCTGCTGGGATGGCCCCAGCCTCAGTGGAGACTTTAGTGCTTCCTGACACACAGCCTCTGCTGCCTGCTGTTTAGAGGAGAGGTTTCCTGGTTACTTGATCTGCAGACTAATTATTTTATAATCATGATGGCAGTGGTGGCATGATCGAGCTTGATGAGTCTTTATTTTCCCAACTAAAGATATATTTTGTAAACTCTATACCGCTTTTTTTTTTTTTTTTTTTAAAGAACGGTCTTGGATACTTACTAAGAACAAAACAAAACTAGGAAATACATGATCTCGGAATAAAGGAGAGTCCTTTAAATTGAATACATTTAGCTGTATCAACAACCGCTGCATTGTTCTTAGACTTCTCGCTTCTCTGGGCGCCAATGATAAGTTTATCTTGGATTGTCATTGATCAATGGACGAGTGTTTGGGAAGCACTGCTGTAGATATTATTGCCAGAGGCGGTGTTACCGAGTAAATTACTTCTAAGAGCTGTGGATCCAGATGCGTCCCCTGAACTGTTGGTCTGGAGCCTGACAGTTAAGGGCTCTGCTCGTATCAGGTTTCTCTGCCAGAAATCACAAAGGTGTTGCCCTGAGATTCTCCAGGGTACGTCACAATCTCCTTCAGTGACTGATAGATGAGGCTCGGGGACGGGGGATGGGGGGGGAGTGATCTACGTGCTCAGCTTTGACTTTAGCGAGCCTTTTATTTCTGTCCTGCATGACATATTCATCCATAATCTGAGAAAATAAAATCTAGGCACGACTTGCTGGTGGGAAGGTTATTTCACAGTTGTGGTATAGAGGAGTAGGAGGCTCGTCTGAGAGTTCCACGTCCTGGGTTAGAGTCCTGGCTCTGCCCTGGCCAGCCATGTGACCTTGGACAAGTCACTTCATTCTTCGGTCTCAATTTCCTCATCTATAAGATGAGAATCGTATCCCCTGGGGCCCACTGGGTTATCTTCAGTGTTCAAAAAACCCAACAGGAACTTTACATTTACCCACAACTAGGCTGTTTAGGCTAAAAAAGTGATATGTTTCTTCGCTTTGAGTTACCAGTATATCAGCTCACTGATATATGGTTACCTCATAGTGTTCCAATCCCTATTAATAAAAAGGAGAAAACTATGATTACTTAATAAACACACGGATATAGGACGTTATATGATCTCCATAGTGAAGAATGAGCTGCCTTTCCTTCTTGCTTCTGGCCCCTGGAGAATCAAGCTGAAGAAGAGGTTCCTACATTTACTTTGTAGAAATGTGTAAAAAATGACAGGACAAACAATTCAAGGCTCAGAGAGGAAAGGCAAAAACCCCAGAAGATGGAGCACATCAGAGATAAAAATCAGTCATGTAGTAGTATTTTAAAATTAAATCAACGAAGAAATACTCAGTGATTTTGGACATATAAAAGATGGAAAGAGATCTAACTTGAACTGAACAGGTACTTTGTTGAGTACCTGTTCGGTTCAAAATGTATTTTATCTTACTACATCTGATTATATTATTTACTTATGTTATTTAACGTATTACCTTAATGATATCTTGGTTTCACTATAATCCTGTGAGGTAGATATCATTACCCCCATTTTATGTAGGAGAAAGCTGAGGCCAGGTGGTTGTCAGTGTTGCACATCAGCTAAGAGGTGCTGCCACAATTTAAACCAGGCCTCTTGGCTCCAAATTGCAAGGTTCCCCCGCACAGATGCGGTCATTCATTGCTTCTTCCTATTGCAGGGTAAGTGTCCAAGGCATTTTTCTCAGCCCTGGAATCTGTTTACTATCTCGTTCTGCTGTTCTCCTTTCCAATGAGATGACCTTGAGTTCCTTTCCAGCTGTGTGTTTCTAGAACGGCTGGATTCTTCCCAAATAAACAGGTTCCAGAGGGAGCAAAGCTGGCCCCGGTGATATGGAGAGGTGCAATGGGGCAGAACCGAGAGGCACAGAACGAAGTAGAGCAGCGCGTCGTGCGCTGTGGTAGCATACATAATGTCCTCCTAGAGGTGATGGGAACACGCCTCACCATTTGAGTTATGAGTGGTTTGGTCCTTCATCACAGGATAAACTTCTTCCTCCTGCGAGGTAGGGGAGAAATGTTACATTTTATTCAGAAAGATTCGAGTATAAAAATATCCCATGATTCCTACATAAATACACACGTATGCAGAATTTCCTATTATAGAGACGCTTTGTGTTCACTGAATGAGCCGTACTGGTCCATTCGATAAAAGCAAAGCTTTGACCTGGTTATTCCTCACTAAAGAAGGTGCATTTTCAATCGCTAATTGATGCTGTTGAGTGGCTTTTCGTATGCACGTTATTCTCGGATCTTGGGTTTTTCTTGTGCCTGCCCTTGTTTCTCCCAGGACTGGGGACAGCAGTGCAATAAATTTGAAGCGTGTAGTCACAAGACCTTTGTCTGACACCTGGGTCTTCCGCTTGGCTCTGCTTCTTGCTGGCTGCGTGACCTTGGGCAGATCACTGAACCTCTCTGAGCCAAAGTTTCTTTGTCCATAAAGTGACACTGGATGATGTCATGATTAAAAATGAGATAATATATACATGAGAGTGCTTTGTTAAGCTATAAGCACTCTACAGGCGTCAGGTGTAATTATTACTCTGGTTAGAAGGAAGTGAAAAGAACTTGAGGATTTTCACCACGGTGATTGTGTGTGTGGTTGCATTTCACCACTTTTAAATTTCCGTCATGCAGGAAAGGACCTAGCCCACACCTATCTTCTGTGTAGATAAGTCATGGTGAAGCCCCTCCCGGGCCCCGTCACCCTCACTCTGTCGCTTCTTAGCCCTTACCCAAACTCCCTTCTTTTGTGGTTGTCTGTGTACATTATGGCGAATAATTAATTGCAAATGATGGGAAATCAGCCTGCCGGGCTGCCGTGGAAACCGCTGGATTCTTTGCTGTTTCTTTTAGACTCATTCATCTTTCTGCACATGTGGGCGTCACGGCGCCGGGCCGACCTGACCACCGAGTGTCATCGGCACGTGTTATAATCAGGGCCCTTGGTGGCACATTTCCTGCCACACGTTGGCTGAGTGGATGGGTGAGAGGGTTGAGCAAAGAGTGGCTCAGGCACTGGGGGCCTTGCTCAATGCCTGCAGATTCGGGGAGCTTCCCAGGGGAGTGCTTCCGAGAGTGCGGATGAGTCAGGTCAGGTTGTCAGTGAGGGTGGGCAGGCGAGTCTTGGCGTGCCCGGGATAACTTCGAAGCGGGGAGATGGGTTTTATGCCATCTTGCAGCAGCAGGGTGCCAAGAGCAAGCTGCCAGGTCCCTCTATACGACACCCCTGAAATATACTCATCTCTTGAGCAAAACATCTGGCTTCTGCAACCACTCCCCCTCCCCACGTCTTGCCTGTTAAACAGCTCTGAGGCCATGTTAGAAATTCTCCTGTGTCACACCTGATCATTGGTGACTACTGGGTGAATGAGTGGTTCGACCCTGTAAGTCCTTGAAGAGGTGACAGGAGATGGAATAGGTAAGAGGGAGGAGAGACAGACGTGAACCTTACAGGAGGTGGAACCCAGAAGGCTGGCATTGGCATCGCAAGAGGCCATTTAAGTCATGTGACAAAACAATGCAAGGATAATTCAGTTCTTTTTCAATGCAGGTTAATTGACCTGAGGAATGGAGAGAGAAACAGGAAGGCCAGATAGGAAGAATAAGAAATTGACAAGAAAAACAGTGCCAGAGTCCTTGAGTTCTGGGGACCTGGGGTGCTCTGGGCATGGAAATTTCTCTGAATCAGATGGACTTAGACTAGGAATTTCTTCCTCAGAGAATGAGGCATCCAAGGAACGAGCGAGCAGGGGCTTGAAGGGTGGGAAATGGAGCACTTCGGGTCACGTCTGGCTGTGTTCCAGGCTTTGTCCTAAGTGGGATTTTAAGTAGCGAGTTTGTTAAACACTTACTACTTTCCTCTCTCCTTTTCCCCATTCACCATTTATCTCATTCTTTCCTATTCTCACTCCTCTGGTGTGCAGCCTTCTGCTCGTTTAATTTTTATAAAATGAATGGTTTCACATTTCCTGTTGTATCTCCCTCCTAAATCTTTAAATCCCTGGGTAATTCATGGATCTCCAGCTAGAATTGCAACCAAGGAATACATGGTATGGCATTTTCTTTTAAACAGATATTTCTTTGCGTTTATCAGAAAGGCAGGGTGCTCAGGGCAGCACTGAGAGAGGCTGGGGGGTAGGTGCCTTCAGCCCCTTCCCAGATTTCCATCAGTTATACCTCCCTGCCCCAACATGCGTCACCCCAAATAAAGACACATGCTAAACGCTGACTCTGCTACGCAGTGCAGCCTCGGCACAGCTCCTGAAGCCCTACCTTCCAACCGGACTGTCAGCTCCAAACGCCTCTGTGCAGAAACCCCGAGCCACCGTTGAGAGTAGGGTGGCAGTCAAGGGCTGTGACTGTGAAAGCCAAAATCGGGTTCTGCCCACTCCTAGCTGTTTGGACATTGGTAATTATATAACCTCTTAGAACCTCAGGCTCTCCTTTTTTTTTTCTTTACATCTTTATTGGAGTATAATTGCTTTACAATGGTGTGTTAATTTCTGCTTTATAACAAAGTGAATCCGTTATACATAGACATATGTTCCCATATCTCTTCCCTCTTGCGTCTCCCTCCAAGCAGGGTCATAATACCTTGCGGGGTCAACAGAGGAGGAAATGCCTTATGGCACCTGGCATACACATATACATACACATGTGCACACAGGGGTCCCTTTTCACTTCAGCCTGCAAACGGGCCTCACTCTTCCACAGTTACTTCATTCAGTCCTTCCAGCAGTCCTGGGCGGGTGGAGACTCCTGTACAAGTGAAGACACTTAGGACTTGGGAGATTGTGGTCTGAGTCTGTGCAAAGGCGGCAGAAGAGAACGTGGAAGATGCATTCTAGGTGGAGGGGCGGGGCGAGGGGGAGGGTGTTTATGGGGGAGAGGCCTGGGTTTCTTTGGCTTGACATCTTGCGTGGCCTCCCTCGTCTCTAGCTGGAGACGCAGCCAGCCACGCGGGATAAGACAGGACCCCTGCTGGGCTGGGCTGTGTTCTCGGAACAGGAAACTTTCTGAGAGAGCACAGCAGAGCAAGTGGAAATTTCAGCTTCATGTGCTAAGAATAGATCTATGGGGAAGATGATTTGATGTAAGCAGATGAACAAAAAGAGAGGGAGGCCAGGCCTGGGGAAACAATGCACACCTGCTTTTATTACTCTTGCTGTTGTTAATCCCCATCAGGTTACCTGCGATGCAGGCTCCTTCCTCCACCCTTGGGCATCCCCTGGAGCTTCTCTGTTCTCCTGCTCTGTCTCGGGCAGCCCTTAGCCCTAACAGAGAAGTGGGGAAAGGCAGGTGGACTAAAGCCAGAAGGGACCAGGAGAGGGACTTCCTAAAAGGAAAGGATACAAAGTGATGTGGAAGACAAGATAGTTGAGAATCAGTTGCAAGGTACAATAAATGCTGAACATTACGTGCATAATTTGAGTAATTAATGTTCCAGATGGGAGAACAGTTTTACATCCTGACTCATATTTTCTAAAGGTTCAGAGCCACTCAGTAAACTGTTTCCTGAATTCCTGTCATCACTGGCTAGATCCCAAAGTACCACACATGGCATCACTTCATTTAGGCATGGTTTCCAGGTGGCTTAAAAACATTTTTTTTTTTTTTTTTTAATACATGAAGTGTTTTTTCCCTTAGGCCAGAGTTCCCGACCAGGGTGCCATGAATGGGTTCCAGGTGTGGCTCAGATGTGGCTCTCCTCGGCCCTCAGGGCTGCCGGATTCCCTTCCCCTGTGGCTCAAGACCGCCGGCCCCTTGGGGGTCCTGGGAGGAGGCCTGGGCGCAGAGGGCAGCTTGCATGTTGGGGTGGCAGTTCAGACGACAAAGGTTGAAGTCCTGGGTTAACGTCTGTGTGGGGCAACATCTGGGTTCACTCTTGGGAGAGTCTTCCTTAAGATGCAGGTTACCTCTCTGCAAATACAGTCCCCAACCTGCCCAAGTGGGAGAGGAAGGAGCCCGCTCGGAACTTGCAGGTTCACTTTTCAGACCTCCCTTGAAGCGTGCCCGGGCCCTGGGTAGCACCTCTCTCTGGCCCGCAGCAGACTTCAGACTCCTCTTTCTCTCTCCGACCCCTACATTCCTCTCTTTTCCTTCTTCTTCATAACTGAACTATTTAACACGGTGTTTAAAGGCATGCCTGGCTGCCTCGTGGAGATTCAGAGTTGCCATGGCAACGTGGCCTGTTTCTCCAAATTAGGACATATTCCTGCTGCCTTCTTTTCTTTTTTTTCTTCTTCTTTTTTTTAATGTGGTATGTTTTCTCTCTCACACAACTCCTTGGCTTCCTTAAATCCTTCCCTCTCTTTCTCCCCCAAAATGCTAATTTAAGTGCCTGTCCCCAGGACTGGCTGGCTCCCCAGCCTAAGGGGGCGTTTTCCTGAGTTTCACCCTCACCCCGCCTTGTCCAACCCCATGAGGGACTGTGTCCGTGGAGGTCATTTCAGTGGCCTTCACAGAGTACTTTCTGCTGGGTTCACTCCCGGTGCGGCTCCTGTGCTATCTGGGCTGAGCTAATAGCAAATGAGTTTTTTTCTGTTTTACATAAAAGCTTCTGTGAATGGGAAGAGGTAAGATAGAGACAGCTGAAGCCAGGACGTTAAATATTCTTTCTCAGAAACGTCTTCTTAGGCACATAGTTATTCGAGGGAATGTTCACATAACCAGGATTCCAGATAAACGAGCACGCGGGCATCTTGTCTTTTCCCTTACAACTCATTTTAGGATCCTGGGAAAATATGAGCTTCAAATCAAGAGGGCACGATGACTGAGAGTAAGGACAGAGTAAGGACAGAAGTCGGTCAGTGCTTTAAAAAAGGGGCAGGCGGAGGTATTCCTTTCCTTCGGGATTCTTTTCTGCTCCATAGATGGTAGCTAGCTCTTCGAGCCACTTGAATTACAGCCTGTGATGCAAATGGGGAGAGAAGGAGAATAGGGGAAGGGACACAGATTTAACTCTCCTTTTCCTCATTTCCATTCCTGGTGCTCTGTCCATGGCACATAAAGGTCAGTTAGAGAAGGGTCCTCTGGCCCGTGCTTGGAACAGAGGTGCACAGACTCGGCTGCACTTGGGAATCACCTGGAGAGTTTAAAAAAATACAGGTGCCTGCGTCCCCCCCGCAGAGTCTGATGTCATCATTTTGGGGTGCACACAAGTGTAATTTGTTAAACCCTCCAGGGGATTCTTATGTGTAACAGGTTGAGATTTACTGGCTTAGCTGGGGATGGTTTGGCGAAGGCAGTGATCACGGCTTCCGCACACTTGGCTGTAAAGTGGCCATCCCTGAAATCCTTGGGGGGGGGAAAGGCACATAATTCTCAGATTTAGCTCAAACCTCCCTCTCCATCTCCGCATATCACCTTTAGAAAATGCAAGGTCCTCGTGAAACATGACCATTCTTTGACCTGTGAAAGGGGCGAAGGGAGAACACCACTGCAATTAGCCAGGTAAGCAGGCGGGAGCTGTCCCAGGGTCAGGGTCTGCCAGCTGCTGGGGGATAACAAGACGGGAGCCCAGGCAGAGTCAGGGGTGCCTAATGTGAGGGTGCACGGGGGGAAATCGTGCACTCCGGTGGTCACTCAGGTCGAAAGATGATGCTCTGTGTGGCGCGCGTGAAACAAACGTGACTTGGCGTTTTGATCTGCGTCTGGAACTTGACCTAAAGCTGCTGATGGAATTTCCTATGGAGGGTTTCTTCTAGTTCGAGACACTGTCAGATAGGAAAGGTGTGTTTTCACCTTGCTCTTTTTTCTTGCCTTTACCTGTGGGCAGTGGACGTCTTAGGAAAAAGTAGCAAGCCTTCAACTCACAGAATTTCTATCACATTCAGGCAGCGTCATCAGTTTTTTCTTTCCCTCTGTGATTTCCGTGAGGAAGGAATCATGGGGCTGTAGGAGGGGCCCGATACCTCTTTGTGATCGTGAGCTGTGGTCCTGTGGAGCAGTGCCTTAGCCTCTGGGGACCTCATTTCCTCCAATGTAAGAAGGGTAGGAATGGGAGTGAGATGGGGCCGTTATAGCCTCTTCGGTTCTAAGGATGTTGTTTCCATCAGTCTCACCTTAGCACCTGCCATTTGCTCAAAGTTACCTAGCAGGTGGCCACATGGTGACAGCCCCCATCTTAGATCAGGATGAGAGATATGCTAGAAGACAGGAGTTCCACAGTTGGAGAATCTTGGGCTCAGGGGTCATTCAGAAAGACCAATCAGAAAACAACTGAATTTATGGGCTTTCCTGGTGGCGCAGGGGTTAAGAATCCGCCTGCCAATGCAGGGGACACGGATTTGATCCCTGGTCCGGGAAGATCCCACATGCCGCGGAGCAACTAAGCCCGTGCGCCACAACTACTGAGCCTGCGTTCTAGAGCCTGCGAGCCACAACTACTGAGCCCACGTGCCACAACTACGGAAGCCCACGTGCCTAGAGCCTGTGCTCCACCGCAGTGAGAAGCCCATGCACTGCAATGAAGAGTGGCCCCTGCTCGCCGTAACCAGAGAAAGCCTGTGCGCAGCGGCAAAGACCCAACACAGCCAAAATAAATAAGTAAAATAAGTAAATTTCTATAAAAAAAGAAAACAACTGAATTTATAACAGTTTTATAACAGAATTTATAGTTTATAATATTCTCAACTAGTTTAATGAACTGGATTTAGGAATCAGGGAAGAGTCATAGCATAAAATTAGAGCAGGAAAAAGGCCAAGGTTCTGAGGAGACAGAAAGGAAGAATGTTCTGAGGCCCATGGTGGCTGCCCTAAGGCAGGTTCTAGTGTGTTAATCCTCCTTGTAAGGACCAGGACAGGACAATGGGCCTAACGGTTCTTACATTTGAGTGCCTACAACCCTCTGAACAGATTGATTGAAATTGTGGGATGTCTTAGTGCTCAGCCATCTTCCAAGGTCAGATTTACGGTAAGCTCCCAGGTCAATACAGATCCATGTCACCTGTCTACTTTCAATTCAAGAGATAATCGTTTTTAATACCATACCATATGCCAAATGCCATGCTAGGCACTGTTTTCAAGAAGCATGCAATCCCAGTAATAACTACAACTTTAACAATGACCATTTGTATACAAAGCCCTCGTCACATTATCCCATTTGTTTTCCATACCATTTATTCATTCATTTATTTATTCAATAATTATCCACTGAGCACCTGTTATGGACACTGTAGGCCTTGGGGTTACAGTGGTGAACACAAAAAGACACTTTCTTCATGCAGGTTGCAGCTGAGCAGGTCATTAAGTAATCACAAGTAAACTTAAAACTCCAACTGTAGTAAGTACTAGGATGTGAGGTACACAGTGTTAGGGGGACTTGACCTAGTCGCAGAGGTCAGAACGGCATTGGGATGAGTAGTGCCAACTGGGCATAGAGGGGAGGAAAGAGCATTCCAGGCAGAGGAAATAGCACGTGCAATGGCTGTGTCAGAGGAGGCTGCATGGCCAAGTATGAGAGTCTGAAGAAGGCCAGTGTGGCCAGAGCTAAGGAATCGGGGATACAAATAACTACGACACAAGACAGGACACGATTGCTGCAGACAGAGGGCTTTCTGAGCTTTGTGACGGAGAGAGCACACCTGTGGGGCACAGCGAGGAACCTCTTCACGAACTCCGTGAACGCTGCTCTGGTGAATAAAAGTATAGTCTTTGGACAAGGGCCTTGAAGGAAGGGTAGGCTTCCTGTAAGTGGAGATGGAGCGGTGGGAAAGGAGGCAGAAGGGGGAGTAGAGGCTAGGGAGCACAGCCTGCCTGGGAGGAACAGCAAATACCCATTATGGCTATTTTGTAAGGTAGATATGGGGGGGAATAACAGAAGATAAGGATGATAAAAGGCGGAGAACTGACTTTATTCTTTGGGAAGTAACACAGTTTTGAACACAGGCAGCTCAATTTCACTGACATCAAAAAATTCAAATTCAGGCTATCATGAGATACTATATTTTATCCATCAGAGTGACAATTTTTTCTGCATTAAAGTACTTAGTGTTGGTGAGAGTACGGGGAAATAGACACTCGCATAAATTCATCATAAAAATGTAAACCAGAATGACCTTTTTGGAAGACAGTTTGGTCATAAATGCCTCAAAAATATGTGTATACGTTACAGCTGTTCAGCTTATAGAAAATGACCCTATGACAATGCAAAAATATTTATCTGAAAGATGGTTATCAAAGCGTTATTTATCATAGTGATTTGAAACATTTTACATGTTCAGTGATGAGCTACTTAAATTATGGTATGGAGGCTAAACAGCCATTAAAAATCGCATTATAGAAGACAAAATTAATGAAATGGTAAAATGTTATATTCAATAAATGCATGAAAAAAGCAGTTGTAATAATTAGTCAACAAATATTTGTTGATTCTCTACTGTGTTCAGGACACTGTATTTATTATGATATGCAGGGGATGGCATGTAAATGAAAGAGACAGACCCTACACTCTAGAAGGTTCTATCCAGTGGAGATGGGGGTGCGCTCTGAAGGTTTTATCCAGTAGTGGTATGGTGGAGTGTACTCTCTGGAAGACGAAGTCCAGTGTGGTGTGTGTTTTGCTGGGGGTGTAGAGTGAACTTAGGAGGAGCCCATGTTTGTAAAAATGGATATACTGTGATGACGTGAGCAATGGAAAAAATGTTCATCTCCAGACACCAAAAGTGATAAGTTATGATCTCTGAATGGAGACAGCAGAGGTGATTTCAGTGTTCTTCTGTATGCTCTTTATAATTCCCCCATTTCCCACAGTTACAAGATCTAATACTCCTCTTACAATAAGGATACATACTTATAAAAAAGAAACAGGTCTCAGGAAGATTGCTGAAGTTTCCTGGACTCCATGTTTGTTTGTGAACACCACCTTTCTTTAAGTTTGTCCCCCTACTGCTAATGGCTGGCACCAATAAATGAAAATAAAATAACACAAACCTGTCCCCCAACCAGGAACACTCCCCCCTCCCCCGGCATAGAGCATATGTTTTGGAACAAATACATGCAAGGCTTCTCTTATAAAGGCAAATTCCCCCCAAACCTTATAGAAAACGAATGAAAAGCAGAGTACTGCTTATTGAATTTGTTTTAGCCCTGCTGACTTGTTTCTCTTAAGCCCAGATCACTTTTTGTTTTTGGATGTGTCAGTACACAGTCTTTCTTTATAAGGTTGAGTAGGAAAAGAGAGTAAAACTGTTTAACTAGGAGGCGGCCTGGCCTGGCCTGGTGCAGAGAGAGGGGCCTGCAACTTTGGTCTGCTGACTGGTTGTAGAGGAAGCTGTGAGGGGCAGTCACTGGGTTCCTCCACATGGACCCCTCTGCTCCTTTCTCCCGTCCTTGCCTGTCCGCAGTGCGTTGCCGATCTCCTACTCAATTTCAACCCCTTTCAGTCCATCACATTTACCCAGTGTTGCTGTGCCCGGGCGTCACACTGCCCTCACCCTCCCTCTGTCCTTGGCTTTACCCACCACTCCTGTGCTTTCTTGTCCCTCAGGCCTGAGCTGGCATCTCCAGTGGCCAGAAAGGGTGTTTGTTGGCTCCTGTTCTAGAAGAGACGATCACCAGCAATTGGTAAACTCTGGGAATTCTCTCACTTCTGACACTGTCTTTTGGGGCAACTTTGAATTTACTTGCATTTGATAGGGAACCAGAAAATCAACTCACTCACCTGCAGTTTTCACTTTAAAGCTGTGACGGGTACGTGGGGAGGTGTTGATGAGCGTGATGGTATTTACAGTGGGACTTTCCTGCTGGGCTCTGTTCTTTTCTTGCAGGAAAAGGATTCTTTAAGCAGGGATGTCTGGGCAGGACTGCTGCCTGTGTTTTAAGTCTTCCTCAGTGGAGAAGAGGGCTTTTGTTCTAGATGGCTTATACGGTCCTGTAGCTTAGTTTCTTAGATTGGGGAGATATATAGATAGATAGATTTATCTATCTACCTATCTATCAATTTATCTATATTATCTATTTATAATTATATTTATATCTATATTATCTATCTATCTATTTATCTATATTATCCATTTATAATTATATTTATATCTATATTATCTATTTATCTATTTATGTATATATATAGCTCCCCAGTCTATGTACATATATTTTAATTTTTAATTTTTTTCCTTCTTCCTTTGATAAGGTGTTATAAAGATAAGCTAATGCTAGTGTTTGCTCCAAAGAAGATGAAGGCATTTGTTTTTTCTCCAATTATATTCTCTGTAGTTTCTCTGCAACTCTCCTTTCATTAGGAAATGACAGACATGCTCTCTTTGGGTGTTTGTACAGGACCATAAAGCTAGAAGTCATATGTCAAAAAAATGTATTCCTCAAGGTAGAAGCCTAAGTTAGCCTAATTTGTTTCAGTTTTTGCAAGACCCATAGTTTTCTTATCTGAGTCTGTGTTAATGAGTTATAATCCAAGTCATAAAAATAATGGAATTGGGTCGTAACCCAAGGCATAAGAATGAGCTGACTGACTTGGCCCTGCTCTGGTTTGGGCCTCTTGCTGAGCTGTAATCTCTTACCTTAGGTAATGCCTTCTTTAAGGTTCCTTGCTTTTGTCAAGTATCTTTTATGTGGGTGTCTTAAGGGACTCTGGCTTGTTGACAGACCTCAACCATTTTCTGATCACAGGGTGACAGATTTGCCCTCTCTTGTCTGCCAGGGAGTGGGTGGGTCTCAGGTGCTTTGAGAGTAGGTTAGATCCACCACACACACTCTCGTGTCTCATCCCTTCCCTCATCCCCGCCCCCCCCCCCACTCACCAGCACTCCACATCCCTTCTTCATGCCTGTACCTTCCCACAGCATCTTGGAAAGAGGGAGGGGGGACACCTTCTTTGAGGTGACCCCTTTCTTTCAGACAGAGCGCTATCACAGAGCTGCCACCGCGTAAGCATGGAAAAACTGCTTCGGTAAAGGGACTCCTCCTTTCCTGCCCTGAGTTCAGGAATAGTCTCATCTGAGACACAAAGAGAAAGGCTACTGAAACCTGGCAGGTGGACTTAGCAGGGCTGGTGATCTCTTCCCTCCTACATCTCCCTCTTAGAGACTGGCATCTCAGAGGATTCTGATTTTAATTCAGATAAAGATCAGTCTCAAATATTCAACCAGGACCTGGTGAAATCTGCATCATCCTTAGGTCTCAAATTTATCTGTTAGACCAGGACTGCAGACAATGAAGCAGGAATGGGTGTGTTGAAAGAGCAAATGGAAAAGAAAGGGTGTCAGCATCTCCAAGGGCTCAGTTCCCTCTGTGTGTTTTCTCTTTCTCTAGACCACAGTCTGCTCTCCGTGTTCTAAATTCTAATTTAAAATGAACAGTATTATTTATTCAACAGATACTTATTGAATGCCCAGTATAGGCATGTACTCTTATAGGTGATGGATATTCAGGAATGAAGAGACTTGTCTCAGGGCTCATGGAGTTTACATGTCCCAGTCTTGGAGATGGTCAGATGATACATCAATGAACACAATAATTTCAGATAGTGGTAAGTTCTATAAAGAAAATAAAAGGGAATCTTTTAATGCAAAGTGGCTGGGGGAGTAGCTAGCTTAGATTGAGTATTCAGTGAAGATACTGAGGAGGTAAAGTTTGGACTGGGGTTAGATGACGAGAGGCCACCTATGTGAAGACCTATGGTAGACGCACCCTAGGAAGAGTTAGCAGCAAGGATAAGGGCTCTGATGAGGAATTGTAGAGAATAAAGAAGGCGAATGTAGCTGGAATGGAGTGAGCAAAGGATGATTAGTAGGAGTTGAGGTCAGAAGAAAAGACAGGCATCAGATCATGTACATCCTATAGGCCATGATAAAGACTTTGGGTATAATTCCACACGTAATATGAAGCTACTGAAGGTGTCTAAGCAGAGACAAGATGATATAATTTAATATCAAATATAAAAAGTGTGAGACTTTAACTTCCAGCCATGAGGGGGTAAGACAATCTAGAATTAGCCCCCCCCCCACCATAAACAACTAGAAGATTGAAAGGGAAAAAGGAAATGGCTAATTTTAGACATTGGAAAATAAGCAGCACAGGACTGTTCTTCCTGAGAAAAAGGAAGTCAGGTTATCCTAGGCTGTTTACCTGGAGATAATTCCATGACTGTGAGGCACAGGGAGGGGTGATCTGAGTAGAGTTGAGCAATCTCACTGAGGTAAGAAAACAGAGGTCAGGCTTTTGGGAGGCTGGGCAAGAGCTTTGTGGGACAGAACACCCAAAATGAGAAAGAGCTCCAGAAATATGCATAGGGCTCCTCTTGAGTCTTTGTCCAAATATCAATCTGTGCACATTCTAAGTGAAACTCCCCGAGATTGGATAGGAGCAACTTCTGAGGAAATAACAGTTATCATGGAGCTATAAGAAGAACAATCCCATGACTCCCACAGGGCCAGGGAGCATTCTAGTTCCCTTAAGCCAGAGTGGAAAGACTTCACTGAGTTCAATAGAGATCTCAGATCTAACATCTTAGAAGTGGGTTAAATTACTGTTAAAATAAGGGTTATTCTAGAATGCCATAAGAAGCAGTAAACTAACCTGTAAGTAACTCCATGCCAGAAAAAAATTCCCACATTTTTAAAAGGAATTTTAAAGTTTACCTCCACACACACACACACACACACACACACACACACACACACACACACACACACAAAACAGGAGACTATGACCTGTAAACAGGGAAAAGACCGCAACAAAACATTAGAAAGAGAGGCAGAAATAACAAAGATATTCAAAACACCAGTAAAGGGTACTAAAAGAGCTATTATGAATATGTTCAAGGATGTAAAGGAAGATGTGAACATGATGAAAAAGAAAATGGAAGTTTTTTATACTACTGTGTAGTGGTATAATATTATTTGAAGAAAGAGTATTGTAATTTAAAGATGAATATTGTAAATCCTAGAGAAACCATCAGAACAATGACAGTCCAAGAAAAGGCAAAAAACAGAAAAAAGGAACAAAGAATAGATGTAAAAAATAGAAAACAAAGAGCAAAATGGTAAATATAGACCCAAACGTATTAATAATAATACTAAATGAAAATGGCCTAAATACTTCATTGAGAGGCATAGATTATCAGATTGGGTAAAAACCAAGGCCTCTGTAAGAAGTCCTCTTTAGATATAAAGACATAGATAAGTTAAAAGAAAAAAGGTGAAACAAGATATACTATACCAGTGCTAATCCAAAGAAATCTGAATAGGCTATATTAATATCAGACAGAGTAGAATTCAGGGCAAGGACTATAGCCAGGCATAAAAAGGGACATTTCATAATGAAAAAGCGTCCATTTTTTTCTTCAAGAAGATGCAACAATCTTAAATGTGTGTGCACCTAATCACTTCAAAATACATGAAGCGAACACTGATGGAACACTGATGGAAAAGAGAAATAAACAAAAATATATTTGTAGTCTGAGGCTTCAGCACTTCTCTTTCATTCATTTACAAAACAAGTATGCCAAAACATATTAAGGATATAGATGACTCGGAGAATATTATCCACCACTTTGACCTGATTGACTTTTGTAGAAAACTTTATTCAACAACAGGAGAATATACATCCTTTTCTGGTACACTAGTAATATTTATCAAGAAATGAAATAATAAAGTAAGAGGGGAAATCAATGAAATAGAAAATGGACAAATGAAAGAAAAAAATCAATGAAATTCAAAACTATATCTTCAAAAAGATCAATAAGATTGGTAAGCCTCTAGCAAGACTGACTAAGAAATAAAGAGATTAAATATAATTGCCAATATCAGTCATGAAACCAGGACACCACTATAGATTCTGTAGAAATTAAAAGATAATAAGAGTATTATAACCAATTTTATGCTAATAAATTTGATAACTTAGATAAGTGGACAAATTCCTCGAAACACATAAAAGCATCAAAGTTCACTCTAGAAGAGAAGATAAGCTAAATAACTCTACATCTATCAAAGAAACAGAATTCCTAGGTAAAATCCTCTCATAAGGATAATGCTGGGCCCAGGTGTCGTCACTGTTGAATTCCACCAAATTATTTGAGGAAAGAATAATATAAATTCTACACAAACTCTTCTAGGAAATAGAAGAGGAAGGAACGTCTAAAAACTTAAAGCAAGTATGACATTTGGTACCTAAATGAGATAAGATTTTATAGCAATACTATATACTAATATTCCTCATGAACATAAAAGCAACAATTTTCAACAAAATAATAGTATACGGAAATATAGCAAGAAACAAAAAGGGTAATACATTATGTCCAAGAGGTGTTTATCACAGGAATGTTATATTGGTTTAACATTTGAGAATCAACCAATGTAGTTCACCATACTGACAGAAAAAGAAGAGAAAAACCATATGATCATCTCAATAGATGCAGGAAAACATTTTGACAAAATTCAACAGTCATTTCTGATAAAAACTCTCAACAAACTGAGAATAGAAGGGAACTTCCTCAACCTGATAAACACATCTATGAAAAACCTACAGTTAACATTGTGCTTGATGGTGAAAGAGTGAATACTTTTATCCTAAGATTGGAAATAAGGCAAGGATGTTTGCTCTTACTGCTTCTACTTTGCATTATACTAAGTTTTGTAGCATACTGAATAAGTCATGAAAAAGAAATAAAAGCCATGCAGATGGGAGAGGAACAAGTAAAAGTATCATGACATGATCTTCTATGTAGAAATTTCTAAGGGATATAAATAAAATCACTAGAAGAAATGAATTTAGCAAGGTTATAGGAATCAAAATTGATATGTAAGAATCAATAGTATTTTTATATATTAACAGAGAACAATTGGAAATTTAAGAAACTTAAATAAAATATTATTTACAATAACATTAAAAACGTGAAATACAGAAAATGTAACAAAATATGGGTAAGACTTCTACGTTGAAAACTGTGAAGCATTGCTCAGAACAATTGAAGACTTAAGTAAATGGAAAGATATACTGTGCTTATAGATCAAAGGATTAAATATTTATTTGAAGATTCAGGGTTTTTCACCCTAACCTTTAGACTCATGTAAATCTCAGTCAAAATCCCAGGGGGATTTTTTTGGTAGAAATTGACAAGTTACTATAAAAAGCTTATGGAAATTTGAAATTACAAAGGACCTATAATACCCAATAAAATTCTGAAAAAGAGCAAGTTTAGAGGATTTAGACCTCTTGATTTCAAAACTTACCATACTTACAGTAATAAAGAGTGGTGTTGGCATAAGGATGGATATATAGATCAATGGGGTTCTTAAATGGACTTATATGTGCAGTTGATCTTCATTAAAGATGCCAGGGTAATTCAATGGAGAAAGAGGCTTTTCAACAAAAGGAAGTGGAACAATTGGATAACCATGTGGAAAAAGAAATGATTCTCAAGCCTTGCAGGTGTCTTAAAGGAATTAAAACTAAGAATTATAGAATACGGACTTTGGGGGTCATTTATGTAAGAAAGATAGGAGCTCCAGTCATCAAATCAAAATCAACAAAAAGGTTTTGTCTCTATATCAAGAGATTAGCAAATGGACGCACATTTATATATTCTAGCTTAAAATAAGACGTAAAAGGTATAAATATTACTTGCTTCAACCAAAGTTTTCTGTCTATCCTGATCTTGTCAGATAAGAAGACTTCTACCGTAGGGACTTCGTATGGTTGTTATGAGACTTAACAGGGGTGTTGCAAACGGCTTGACGTGTAGAATCTTCCCAATAAATAAAGTTTTGCTTTGATGTTACCCCATACTTTCTTTGCTATTCATCTCATTAACCTTTATCTGATTCTGTCATATTTTAGTTACTTTTCCCCGTGGGCACACTTTATTTTAGCAAATAGGTTGTAAGTTCACGGGCTGTGTACTTATTCGTAACCCCTGCAAGCATCCCCCTTTGCCTGACACATTTAGATCTTTGACTGCATTACAGGCCAAGAGGGCTGAACCCCCTTACAAATGTTTTTCAGAATCTGTTTGATTGTTTGGCTCCTTTTGACCAAATATATTACAAGGGTGGTACCATTATTTTTAACCAAATATGTTACAAGTGTGGTTCCATAATTTTTTCGTAGACTTCTCTCCCTCTCTTTTTTGCACATCCAAATTCCCTTCTGAAACCCCTGTGCTAATAATTCGTAAGACTTTAGGCCCAGCCCTTTAGGAAATACAGTGCAGAAAAGAGAGTAGAGAGACAGAGCAAGTTACATTGCTTTGCATCTCATTCCTTGATTTTCATTCGACTTGTTATATATGTTAGAGTTAGGACATATTTCCTGGCTAGGATTGAGAATATTTATGGGCAGCTTCTTACGGCTTCATTGCCTCCCATATTTATTCTGTATAATGGAGAAAGTTAGTAATGTTTGAAGTCTTAGAAACAACAAGGAATATACTTCCTGCATTTTACGTTCAGTTGGTAGAAAAAAATCTGGCCCTGGGTAGGATGGTAGGCTTGTGATTCTTGTGAATTCGATAGTTCACTTGGTTGTAAGCTGTTTGAGGATAGTGGCTGTATCTTAATCATATATGGCTCGTACTTAATTCTCCCTAAATGACCAAATGATCAGGGTCTCTGTTACTACATGGGCCAGCATTGATCCCAGGCAAATGGTAAAAGAGGGAAAGTTTGTTTTATGTTCCTTCCTACCTCTTTTTGTGTGTGGCACCTTTCTTCCTCTCTGACTTCTCCTTCCTCCCAGGCACCAGTCCCTTTCTGTTGCTCAGCTGGCCATTAACTAATCCCTGATAACGATTAACTGATCATTAGGTTAGCCTTTGCGTGTGATACACCTTTCAGATATTAGCATTTTAACAACATCTTCTTAAAGGCAGAGGGGTACATTTCCCAGTTCAAGTCTGGGGCCAGGAATGACCTCCACCAAGTATATGGTATGCATAAGAGAGGAAGAGAGCCCTTCCTCCTGGAACCCTCCTTTACTGTATTGCTTGGTTTCAGGGGAAAAGAATGACGTTGCCTGAGAGTTGAAGAGACTCCATGTGGGAAAAGGTATTTGAGCTGGGCCCTGAACAGTGAACAATGAATGGGTTTTTTCAATGCGGAGGTGTTTGGGGGTAGGAGGCGAGGTGGGAAGGAGGAGCCATAATTAAGCATTACAGGAAAATAGAACAACAGCCTGGGGAGAGATACAGAGACGAGGGAGCAGGTGCATTTTAGGAACATGGAGTAATCTTGGGTAAATGGGGTAAATGTTGCACGGTAGGAAGTGCGAGAAGAGTGGAAAAAACAAAAAGCGAAGAAAACAAAACAAAAACCAGTTTGGACTAGATTGTGAAGTGCCGTGTATATGGTTCAAAGGAGTTTGATCCTTACCGAAAGGTCGTGGAATGATCAAATTTCTCTTTTAGAAAGCGCTCTGGGAGCAATGTGAAGTGTACATTTTTGTGGGCAGGGAGACCAGTTATCAGACTGTTGCAGTAAATAGCCAAGGGATAGTAAAGACACAGATCTGAAAAAAAAGAAAGAAAGGTTGCCTTTTAGATAATTAAAAGCATTTAGTGGCCAAGTTCTCCCTCATCCCTGTTCCTTTGTTCATTAATCCAGTCACCATTAATCTGGCAAGCATTGTGTAAAAAACTTGAGAAATAAAAAGGACATGGCTTCTTCCCATAACAAACTAAAAATTTAGTAAGAAAGTTTGGCATTTAAGAATTAAAACGCAGTACGGTGACTACTGTAGCAGAGGTAAGCAATGTGTGCTGTTGGTATACAGAGCAAAAATGTTTCTAAGAAGTTCCATGAGGGTAAATTTACTGTTTTACTCACGGTTGTATTCCTAGCACTTAGTTGAGTTGAAGAACCTACTAGGTGCTTAATGTGTATTGAATAAATATTTGAGCTTGGGTGGGTGGGTATATGGGTAGGGGAATGACAACTTCTCTACTTTGTCGTAGGCGAGAGAAGGGACCTTTCTCTTGGTTTTGAAAATGGAAGGGTCAAAATATGTAGGGTTGTGTCCCTAGGTGGTGGCACCTAGGATAGCACTAGGTAGCTGGCTATGGGCCTTCTTTCTTCTTTTCTCTTGGGATGTGGATTATTTGGGGGGCTGTAAGCCTCTGAGAGCTAGCTACCCAGAGTAGGGTCAGAATATCTCTGTTTGTTCCCCTTTGTTAGCCCTTGGGATTTAATAAAGTTTTTTTTTTTTTGAAAGTTCTAATAAGGGAAACTAAAGGAAAGGCTTTATCCAAAGTTGGCCAGAGAGTTAAGGAGAGAAATACTCACCCAGGGCCAGGAAGCAAAGTAGGAGAATCCAGCGAGGAAGGCGAGACCTCAGGGCAGGAAGCTTATGCTGCTTGTTGCTCGCTCCTATTCACCAGAAGAATCTCATTTAATTCTCACCCCTGGAGGTTCTGGATCTCATTTATTAAGGGAGGTGGATTGAGTCATGATCTCTTAATTGCAGGGGAGAAATCCAACATATGCTGAAGAACAAAGCATTTTCTGTAGTTCAATTATGGTAAAAACCTGATTTAATATAAATTCATTTGGCAGCAAAATCTGACCTAAAGTGATGTGAATCCATTTATAGTCTTAATTTAATCTTAAAAGTGTTCAGTTCTCATGTTTTGTGGGGGAAACATCTATGTGTTTGATTACAGGGTCTTACCCTAGACACCCCTAGGAAGGTGTTACGTAATGTTCAGGAAATGCACCACCATGTTACTTTTTAAATTTTGAAAAATTTTAAATTATCGAGCACATCCTGCGCCTAGAGTCTTAGATGAAGGATTGTGGATTTCTGTTTCCTTTCAGAGATTAGTAAAGGCTTTTGGACAAAATGAGTGTGAGTTGAGTTTTGCAGATGCATAGAACCTTTTTTTGCTTCTCAGCTGGAGGTGGTATTCTCTCCTCTATTGGTTTGCTAGGGCTACGATAATAAACACCACAGACCGGGTGGCTTAACCAACGGAAATTTACTTGATCAAAGTTCTGGAGGCTGGAAATCCAAGATCAAAGTGTCAGCAGGTTTGGTTTCTCCTGTGGCCTCCTTGTCTTGCAGATGGCCACCTTCTTCCTGTGTCCTCACATGGTCTTTCCTCTTTGGGGCATGCCCCTGTTGTCTCTATGTGTCCAGATCTTTTCTTCTTATAAGGACACTGGTCATGTTGGATTAGGGCCCGCTCTAATGGCCTCATTTTAACTTGATCAGCTCTTGAGAGGTCCTGTCTCCAAATACAGTCATGTTCTGAAGTGGCGGTTGGAAGGGAGGATAGGGCTTCCACATGTGAACTTTAGAGGGACACAGTTCAGCCCATAACTTGCCCATGGGGTGTTTGGAAATAAATGTGTGGATGTACATTTCAGAGGTTACATGACTGTAGGGTGTTACTGTCACAAGGGAGAGGGGCTAGGGCAGCCTGTAGTATAAAAGAGAGCCCCCCAGAAGGCCGACCACTGGTGTGGAACACAGAGGGAGGAGCTGAAGAGAGACTTGGACCAGCCCCTGGGATGGGGTGTGTCAGGATGGTCCCATCTTTGATGGGAAATTGAAGTCTGGCAGTCTTCAGGGGATGAATGTTCTTTTCTTCAAACTGCTGTCCCCTCTCCCCTCTCCATGCCCTTTTTGGCTGGTTCCCTCAGGCAGCATTTCTGGACTCTGTGAAGCAGATGTCATGAGGAAATGGATTTAAGTACATGAGGTTTGGATTGGAGTTTGGGCTCCTTCGTCTCTAGGAATAATGAGAAATTGACACTTTCTATGTTTCCCCAACTCACCTGTGACTCTTAGACTGAAATAACACCCCCCCCCCCCCGCCTTAAAATAAATCCTGCCCTGCCTCTAGGCTTGCGGTGGTGTGAAATAAGATTACATGTAGAGCTTAGCACAGGTGCTCAAAAGCCAGGGCAGGAATCAGTGCCTGGAAATGTGCCTCTGGCATGTGTGGGTGCTGATGTCTTCCTGGAATGGCCTTTGGTCCGAGAACGTCCCTGTTCTCTCCCACTGGATCCTTTGCTCCTTCCTACCCTTTGGTAGAAACGAAGAGATTGAGACTGTTCAGTCCCTTTCACGTTTAGAACACTGAAATGCTTTACAAATATTATCACGTTCATTAGAGCCATTGTAGGTTGTTCATTAAATTATAAACCAGTGCATCACACAAGTGTTAAGACTAACGGCAAAGTGAATCTCTCTCATAGGCATTCACTGCCCAGACAGTACCCCGTTTATGTTTTCTTGAGTCATGCTGAATTATTTAGTCTTCTTTTTACAATTTTCAACATCCAGGAGAAACAGAAAAAAAAAAACTGTAGCAATTATCACTACAATACACAAATAAAAATGAATAATTCAGAGCTCCTGTGTTACTTTACTCCCCCTTGTCTAACTCTGACTGATCCGGGCTTTGCTTTCCATCTCACAGTTCTCAGCAAGGCAGGCAGAGGAGACTTTTCAGGTGAAGAAATAAAGACGTAGAGCATTTTAGTTATTTGCCCCGAAGAAGCATTCCTGAGGTACTGGAAACTCACGGCCAGACTTTCATCCTCTCTGCATATATATGTGCACTCTTCCTACTCTTTACTCATGATCGGGTGATGCTGAAGGGGTTAAAAAACAATCACAGGGCTTCCCTGGTGGCGCAGTGGTTGAGAGTCCGCCTGCCGATGCAGGGGACGCGGGTTCGTGCCCCGGTCCGGGAAGATCCCACATGCCGCGGAGCGGCTGGGCCCGTGAGCCATGGCTGCTGAGCCTGCGCGTCCGGAGCCTGTGCTCCACAACGGGAGAGGCCACAACAGTGAGAGGCCCGCGTGCCGCAAAAACAAACAAACAAACAAAAAACAATCACAGCCCCATCTTTCCCCATCAGCAATTTTTGAAGCCCTCCTTTACTATGTTTCCTCTCAACAATTTTACCAGGAACTGTAGCTTCCGGCTCTTCTCAGGTGTAATGCTTTTATGCATCTGTGCATTACACGTGTGGCAAGGTCAGGGTCCCAAGTTCATTTTATCAGGTGGAGAAAGAACTGAAAACAGGAAGAGGATTCTGAGGGTCCCAGGTGCAGCCTCCTGGCTGGGCCAGGAGCCATCCTGCAGTGCTCTGTCAAGTTCCCGAGCACCTGCTGGCTCGCAGGCCTCCTGAGCTCCCAGCTACTCCTGGTCCCTGGGCATCGCTCCAGCTCGGCTAGAGGGCACGTCACCCAGCCAGATTCCAGCCCCGTGCACTGCTGGCCTGCTGTCACTCAACCCTCAGAGGGACTGGAGAGAGGGGCATGCAGGATACAAGGCGTGCTCAATCACCCATGCTTCCTCCTGTTGGAATTGTCTACCGGATTCCAGAAGGCCATTTCTGAACTTTTATTCTACTTTCGAGATCATGACCAAGGGATGGAGACTGAGAAAACAATCCTACCAAACCTCCAATTGATCACCCATGATAACGGTTAGGGGAGAGGCTCTTGTGCATCCTAACAGTTAATTAAATCCTTTAGATTTGGACACTGGCATTCCAGGCAGACAAAAGAGGATGAAAGAACCCACTGCATGAGATTAGTAAGCCCATCTTTAATACGCCGCTTGTCAAGATTTTTACTTTTGCAATTTCAAGTTTAGGGGTTTGAGCCTTTTGGTTTTTATTCTTCTCTTTTTTATCCACCACCTCCCTCCCACCCCCAGTGAAAGAGGAAGAAACATCTGATTTTTTTTCTTCATTCAAGGATATTAATGTATATTAATATAACCAGGCAAAAGCCCAGTTAGGGCCCCGCTTTCTCAAAATACCCCTTAATCATTTGTGAGGGGTTGGGGGCATGTGATACGGAGGTGGATGTTAGAGCAAAAAAGGGAGAGATGCTTCAGTTCCAGAGGGCCTGGAGGCAGAGTCACAGAGAGCTGTTTCCATGGCAGTGCTATGGAAACCAGGCTCTGCCGCTCACTCCTTCCCAGAGTAGAACTTCCATGCTTCATATAGCATGCGCTCCGAAGAAGCCTGCCAGCCTCTTACCTGAACTGTGACTTTAACCTTCGTACCTCATTGTAACCTACCGTTCTGGGGAAGAAAATAGGAACCTAGTCCAAACCACTGGTGGAAACTCTAAACCTTAAATCTTCTGTGAATTTTCCAGTAGGATGGAGAGAAACATTCGTTTACCATGTGTCGGTTGTCATATCCATATGCATCCACTTTTCCGGGTTCCATTTTATAGCACTGTCAAATAGCACCCGTACTATTACAGGTGTCAGCTCCTTGTACCTATTTTTTTCATAATCTGTTTGGAGTTAGGGTGCAGGATCTGACCCTTTAGGGACCTGTCATCTCTTACCTCTGGCCACAGATGGTGGTCTTAGCCTTCATATGACTTGTATGTGTAAACTGATTTTCACGAATGGGGACCATATGACAGACCATGGATGGTTCTTCTTCACTCTGCAAACACCTCTCCTGTGTACGCACCGCTGGCCGTGGGTTTGTGGCATCATTTCATACATGGAGAACTACAGCTGTGTGTGTGTGTGTGTGTGTGTGTGTGTGTGTGTGTGTGTGTGTGTTTTGGGTCTCTTGACTCAGGGTATTGATGTACACTTGAAATTATCACCTACTTGTGTTCTTTTAATGGGAAGATTATTGTGTAAGGAATGACGTCAAAAGAAGCCCATGAATACAAGTAGCAGAAGAAAGGCTAAAGTCTACAAGCACATTTTTAGAAAGAGAGACAGAAAATGCATTTGTATTTTAACCCACCTTTCCACTTCAAAGATAGGCACAGTGGGCTTTCGTGAACACCGCCAGGCCAGATTGTTTGCAGTGAGAGCTTATTTTGTTAGACTTTAAAAACTGATGATCTTTTTTTTTTTTTTTCACTTCTCCAGTTCTCATATTACACAGAAATATTCCCAAAGGCCCATTATTAGACTGTGACCACATCTTTTCCATAGCTTCTTCAAATGTCTCTGGTACCTATCCCCAAATCTCCTTTTTCTAACGACTCCATTTCCCTCCTCAATAAACAACCCATCCTTAATGATTTTTAATCATTTTCTGCTCCAGGAATTCGTGAATCCCAAAGTACTCATTTTATTGAGAATGATTATTTTGTTCTCATAACGTCAGAAGTTTGTTCTGAATGGTGCCTAATACTAGATGCAGTTGAAACATATTCCTGTTGTGTGTTTTTGATTTGAGAGGCTTTTGCCTTGTGGCTTAACCTCAGCATCAATTATATTTGCCCACTGATTCGAAGACAGGTACCTTGAGTAATGCTTAAATATTTGCTGGCCACCTCACTTTGTCACCGTTTATTCAGCCAGTATCCATTTGTTTGTTCATTCATTCATCCTTTCATTCATTCATTCGACCACAGATGGTTCCTGTGTGCATAGCTTTGTGTCACGTATTAGTCATACCAGAGAAACCTAAGATACATTATATAGAGTTGAACCATAGGAGACTTTCAAATAGTCCACTGTTTTTGACCTGTAAAAGGGCAATTTTATATACTTTAACCAAAGATAAAGGTGCCGTATAAAAAGACCTCGAAAAACAAGATTGACATTTAAAGATAGATTTTTAAAAATCCAAGAGATGAAAGTTAAGGGAAGAGTTGAAAATAGCATTCAGAGACAGGAAGAACTAGGAAATAAGAAGCCAGGCCTGCTCAGTGCTCTAAAGTTTCTGCCGTGACCAATACAGTAGTCACTAACCACCTGTGGCTACTTCAATTTCAATGTAAGTTAGTTAAAACTAAATAAAGTTAAAAATTCAGTTTCTTAATGGTATGAGCCACATTTCAAGTGCTCAATAGTCACGTGTGGCTACTGGCTCTCACATTGGACAGCACAGGTAGAGAACGTTCCTGTCATCACCGGAAGCTCTGCTGAACGGTGCTGCAACATAGAGAGGGAACTGATCATGGCAGAAGATACAGGTTAAGAGAACTTAAACTTCCTTAAGAATATCTGTAATGATAGAGAAAAGGTGTGGTGACTTGGAGGAGGCTCTGGTTATTCAGTGAAATTCTTTTGTTCTCTCCTGGGGTACTAAGCTTTGTGGCTGTTTTGTAAGTCTTAGTGGCCCCAGTGAAACTGGTCCCAAATCTTAGGACATATAAAATAAGCATCACATTCAAAAAACACTTGCCTTGTAGTGATTCTCTCCTTTGCTGGCCATCTCAGCCAACCCTAACGGCAAAACATGACATGTGGCGTTGGACATGGCTCTTTTCTCTCTTGGGTCTGTCTGGCTGGGACTGCACACTGAGGGATGCACAGGAGAGGGGAGCTCTCATTTGCCTGCCTTAATCTCTTTTATTTATTTATTTGGTTGTGCTGGACCTCAGTTGCGGCATGCAAATGGCATGCAAACTCTTAGTTGTGGCTTATGGGATCTAGTTCCCCGACCTGGGATCAAACCCGCGCCCCCTGCATTGGGAGCACAGAGTCTTATCCACTGCGCCACCAGGGAAGTACCAAGCCTTCATCTCTTTTGAAAGCGTTTTGTACTTTAGGCAATAAGTTCCTAAATCCAAACACTTCCTAGGTTACCTGGAAGTGCAGGTGTTTGATCCCAGCTCTGAATCTCTGCTGTCTCCTTCTTTATGACTTAAAAAAAAAAAAAAAAAAATCAATGGCCACTTTCTTATTTTGTCTAAAAGGAACCATTTGGGGGAATCCTGAAGTGACGATACATCCATGGTTTTTGCCTCTTGAGTCATTGCCCACGTTGATCTGAAGACTCAGTCAGTGGAGCGTGAGAACACGTGTACACAGAGGCATAAACGCTGTCAGCCTTGAGATTTTCCAATTTCCCCAAAGGTGGGGCTGTACAGCTTAATTAAAACAAGGCCAAGAAAAAAATAGAAAACATCTCGAGAAGGGTAACTTTTTTACCTGTTTTGTGAGCTTGGCCACACCCTTACTGACTTGTATGTACTCACTTCGAAAAAGGAATGTGTTCTCAAGTCTTCACTGCTTCCACTCTATACCTCATTGAATGAATTAGCACTTAGAGGGTAGGCAGGCCTGGGTCTAAACCCTGCATAAATGACCTCTGGCAAGTGTCTTCATCTTGCCGACCTTCCTTCCATTTCCTCTTTTTTTTTTACAGAACCTTGCAGAGTGGTCATTAGGATGAAATGAGAGTGTGTGTCAAGCACTGGCACATAGTAGGTGCTCGTTACTTTTAGCTGTTATTATTATTGCGTTTATTTTGCTGCTGCTGCTGTTGTTAACTGCTCTCCACCCCCCAACTTTTTATCCTCACCCTGTTCCCAACTTCCGGTACCCCGAGTCCCGGAAGTGGAGTGTTTGGGATCCACCGCATTCTCACATGCTTGCTTTGCCATCTGGTTCTCATTTCTGCGCACTCTTATTCTAGCCTTATGTCATAATTCTGATATTCAGTATTCAAATGGATGGCTCTTTAAATAGCTTTATTGCTTGGTCTTTTCTTGATTCAGTTTTACATAAAATTTCCCTAAACTTCTCAGTTGCTTACCTCATTGTAGCCTGGATCCCAGTTTACCATGAAATGCCTTTACTGATTTCTACAGCGGTCACTCTAGGCGAGTCCATTATCTTTTCACTCCCAATGCAAATGGTTTCATGGTTTTAAATATCGCATGTGTATGCTGGACGCCCTGATCAACATCTCTATCTTCCTATTAATTTTCTTATTTCTCTTCCTCGCTTCCGTTTCTTTCAGACATTGCAGTTTAATCTCTTGCAGCTGCCTCAGATTTAATAGAGTAAAACACAGAATGTTTTATTTCATTTGCAGTTTTTATCTGTTGGATTTTACACTGTTCTTCCTTTATTGAATGCAAAGCACTGTGGCAGAATTTTGCTTGTGGAAAATGTTCAAAGTTGAAATAGATTCAGCAGCAGATGAGAAGAGGATAAATGAAAAAAAAAATGTTATGTACAGATGAAAATAGAGGTTGGGGAGAGTCAATAGTGGAAAATGCAAATGTAACAGGTGAATAAAATTCAGTCCAAATGCCTGATCCGGGAAGTTATTTCAGTCAACATTTCGTTAAGAATTTTATTCCCTCATAAAAAAAAAAAAAAAGAATGCTAACATTTTCTCGAAATTTCTTCTGTTAGGCACACCCCCGGAAATGGTGCTACACAGTGTCTTGTACAGTCTGGGTCTTAGCAAATATTTGTTGAATTGATTTTTATGGTTGGATAGATCGATTAACTGAAACATTGAACCCTGCCTATGAACACCACTATATCTTAAGAGTCACAGGACATACTTCCTTTTTTCTGTGGAGACTTGTATAAAGCAGTGGCCATGGCTTATGGAGCCTTTAAAGACTCTGAAGGAAGCTATAGATCCCTTTTCAGAAAAGTATCCACAAACCCCATTCTGCATGCAGTTTCAGGGCATTTATGGATCCTCTGAGGCCCAGTCATGAGCCCAGGTTTAGCATCCCTGCTTCCTATTCATAGGTTTCCCTGGATGTCTTCCTTCTTCCTTATCTCCACTGAAAGGTGACCTCTGTGCCCAGTTCCGAGCCAGAAGTCTTAGTGTAATTACCCACTCTCTGCCCTCCAGTTAGGCTAGTTGTGTCAGTTGCCAGAGTTTGCAGCTCCATCTAGCCCAAGTTATTCTATTTTACGAAGGGAAAAACCTGCTCTAGCATTTGTAAGTACTATTGTCCAGAAGGTCATTGTGCAGGCATAGTGAGGACCCTTCTTGATGTTTGACCGTATTTTACAACTGTAAATAGGGCCCGTCCCTTGCGGAATGGGAATGGGATCACAGGGAGGGTTTGGTTCTCATATTGCCAACTCTAGTTTGCTTTGGCATCTTCCTCATTATCTCCTTCCCCAGTTATACATGCCCACCGTTCATTCACTGAAACGAGGCCACCGTTTCCGGCTAGTTACCGTAGATGGCAGTGGCTAATGATTAGATAAATGAATCTTGCCACTGGATCTGATAAATTAACCCTACTCTATGTGACAGGCAGCCAGGGCTTTGCTGCCTACTGGTGCATTAATCCAATTCACACAGTCAGCCTTCCCTACAAGGTGGTGGACTGTTATTTGTGGAGATGGTTTAGCAGTGCTGGGAAGGAGGCGAAGACAGCCTTTCTGTGACCCTCTTCTTATACAGTACGAACACCCGGCCCAGGATTTGGATGTATGGACAGAGCAAAGAAGGTGTATTATTCCCTCTTCCTCTGATCTCTCCGACGGCAGAAGCCATCAACATTTTGGGGTGTCTGTACCAGGCACAGTACTAGGCATAAGGCAGAGGTACAGAAGCGCTATTAAGCAGGACGCAGTGACTGTTCATTCAGGAGTGACGGGGGTTACTCCGCTTCTCAGGGGCTGGCGCTCAGGGATGTGGGCTAGCTGCACTCGGCGGTAAGAAAATCCTTTAGAATGACCATGGATGCACTCACCTGCAGTTCATTCGACAAATACGTACTGAGTGCCCAGGGCAGGCTAGACCCTGGGGCCACTGAGCGGGCTAGATAGAGTCCCTGCTTTAAACTTACATTTTCCTGAGGGAGACAGACAGAAAACAGGTAACGCCAGATCTAACTCACGACAGAATTAAGTCCTGTGAAGAACGGAAAGCAGGGTAAGGGGATAAAGAATATGGGACGATGAAGAGTTCATTTGGAGAAGCTGGTTGAGGGAGCTCCCGCAGAAGAGACAGCATCTGAGTGAGGGCTTGAAGGGTGGAGAGGAGGGAGGTGCTTTCTAGGTTAAGAGAGCAGCAAGTGGAGAAGTCGTGAAGCATGAAGGCGTTGGGCAGTTGGAGAAAGAGCTAGGAGCCCCCCTGGCTGGAACAGCAAGCAGGGGAGGGGGCAGCAGCCGAGGTAGGGGCAGACTGGGCCCACAGGCCAGGCTGAGATGCCTGGATGCTATGCTAAGTGTGTGGAGAAGGACCGGGCGGGCCTTACGTTTACAGAAGGGCGCTCTGAGTGCTCGTGGAAGATGACCTGTTGGAGGTGGGGACACCCGAGCGGGCCCGGAGGCCGGTGTACATGGAGGTTCTCCTGATTCAGCATTCCCGAGTAGGGCTGTGGCCCAGCTCCAGGGGGCCTCGCCTCTCTCTCTCTCCCTTTCCCTCCTTAAACCCTTTTGGCAACAGACTTTCACGGTGACCAGGTAACGTGCTTAATGTTTCACTTTACAAGTTCTCTCTTTCTCTCTGGCATGTCATTCTCTGTCTCAGATTTGGATTTTAGGATTTTGAGTAATAATGATTGCCACTGGTTTTCGACGTCTCCTCTATGACCAGATGCCAGGCACATAGTAGTATACGCTTTAATCCTCGTAAAAACTGCAAGGAAATTCTTCTTCTCATTCTCCTAAAGCTCAGAGAGATAAAGTACCTCAGCCGTGGCCACACACAAACGCGCGGTGGCTGGGACTTGATCATGGGCCTCTTGGCCTCCAAACCTCACAGTCTTCCTGTCTCTTAGAGCTGAAGGGCATGACGAGCTTATTTGGGAAAACTTAGGAAATTGGTTTTTCTGAGATTGCTGTTATTCTAGAGCAGTGGTCCTCAAGGGAGGGGACTTTTGACCCTCGGAGACATTGACAGTATCTGGTGACATTTTTGGTTGTGCCAAGTTGGGGTAGGGTGTGTTACTGCCGTCCTGTGGGTAGAGGCCAGGGAGACTGGCAAAGCATCCTGCGGGGCATGGGGCAGCCTCGCATGAAAGAGTTATCTTGCCCAGAGTGCCAACAGAGCCAAGGTTCGGAGATGCTGTTCCAGAGTTATTTTTCTGCATTCCTGATGTGTCTGTAACTTTAATCAGTATCCGTCTCCTGCATCAGTCATCACCCTGATTATGTGTCTTTGCTATTGTTCTAAGGAGAAATTGGGATGCAACCCAAGAAGAAAGACTTCTGTTGTTAAGCTGCTTTTTCACTTTGCTTTGTTTCACTTTGGTTAATGAGCGGTTTTCTCCCAGCACCGTTTATTGCTGGTGGCCTGGGCTCTGATTCTGGGGCTCAGGAGTCCCTGAGCCATTCTAATGAAAGCCTGGGGCTTCTGCACTGAACTGCCCCGTTGCTCCATGCTGTGCTTCCTTTGGCGTGGTGCACGTTAGGCTATCAGCACTGGAAGAAGCCCTTCCACCAGAAAGTTGTGTGAATTGGGAGCAGGTCAACCCTGACTCCCTCCTGCTACCAAATTCAAAGCAACCCCAGCAGCTGTGAGGTTGAGAACACGGTCTCGTAAGCAAATTGCCTTCTACTGGAGAGCGCACACCTTCAAAGTTTAAAAATGCTGGTGCACACTGATGGGAGAGACAGAATGACCTCTGTGCCCCTCCCCCCTCCCCCCCCAAATAAAAAAGTACACACATGCAGTCTTTATGGCTTTCTCAATCTAGACACTAACACAATTCAGAGCTGTACAGCGGATGGCCCTATGAAAGCAAGTTCTCCACACGTTGGATTTTAATTGTACAGTGCATGAAGTTACCCCTAGTCATCATCTGTCTCTCTAGTCATCAGAATGTCTCTCATCGTTCTGTTACTTAAAGGATAAAGGACTATGCATTATCTTACTGCTTCTTGAATTCCCCTTCAGAGGCGTGGTCCCCAGCTGGGCGGGCTGGTTGCGCCCCGACTCTGTGACCGTCCTTCCCTGGGAGAACCTGGGCGTGGAAGCCGGCGAGGGTCCTCGACTGGCTGTCCTTCTATCCACAGCTCCTGGCATCTTTGCTTTCCCTCCGACTCGCCTGACTACAAAATATGCCTCCTGCTTAATAAACTCCTGCTTGTAATATTCTGAAACAAGGAGGCTAATCAAAGGCCCTGTTCTGCAGAACAGGACGCTAAATGACAAGATTAATTTCCGTAATCAAGCAGCTTAATTTGGACACTTTCCCCTCTCTGTTGCTGATTGAAATTGAGGCAGATTTCACTGTGGTGAGATTCTCCCCTGGCTTAGTAAAGCTTGCTTCCTGAGGCGAGAAGAGGGAAGGCAAGGTGACTGTGGTCAGAGAGGAGATGGGAAGTGAGAGGCAGGAGAGGGCAGCACAGGGAGTGAAAGGTGAACAAACGCAGAGACCTGGCTGGAATTTTTCTAGGGCCCCTAATTATTAGACACGGTGTGAAGCCATTGGTGCGGTTGTCCACACGACCACCACCCACTTACCTGAGATGTTTCCATCATTTCAGATGGTAGCCACGCAGATACATGCGGCTGTAACCTGTTTGGGCAGGAGAACATCTTAGACATCTTCTAATCCACCTGCCTCTTTGCATAAAACAGCCCCAGAGACCTTAAGGAACTTGTGCCCTGTTCATTAATACCAAGCAGGATTTCAGGACAGAAAGTAAAGAAGCTTACGCAATCTCATGGGATTTGCAGGAAAGTAAACATAACACAGTGATAGACCTTACATTCGTAGAAAGTATTATAATTTACGAGGCACTTTCAGAACATTTAAGTGGCAGGCTATATTGCTCAGATTAGAGTTTGAACTGAACATTTTTAGATTTTTAATAACATATAGGTTAATAACCTACATGCTTGTTGTTTCTTAGAAAAGCAAACACCTTACAGTGGAGATGCGAGCAGCTTCCTTTCTCCGGTGCTATAGTTAGCATTGAAAAGTATTACTTTCAAGGAAAAAAACCCACCAATCCTGCAGTTCGGGATAACTGTTTGGATTTGTGAGCTTCAGGTTTTTCTTAATCCAATCTTGTTTGGGTTATGAGGTTCTTTTATGCTGATCCCTGAGCCCTGGTTTCTGGTGGGAAATGTGGTGACACGGGGGAATCTGTGGGCAAGAAGCTTTAGAGCTGTAGCGTTTAACACTGACATTATCTTTCATCCTCCATGAGTCATAGAAGCTTTCTGGGCTTCAGTTTCTTGACTGTAAAAGAGGGATGACAATACTGGTCTGTCTCACAGAAGAATAACTAATACATGATTGCAAAGCTCCTCCCAAACACGAAGTACTAAATAAATACTAAAAGATGAAATAAATTGACTCTTAAATAAAATGTAGATAGGGAAAATGAAATCAAGGCCAGACCAGACTGAACTTAATAGCCAAGCAGCAAGGCTCCGTGTGTGTGTGTTGGGGACAAGAGAGGAGGCAGCATCCTGCCCAGGAAACCCATGAACTCCAGGTACACTGTGCACCTTGGCCCTTGCCCTCATGACCAGGATCTTGGAGAAACACTGTTGGGTTCATTCATTAAAAAAATATTTGAGTACCTATTAAGGGCAAGGCATTATTGCCTCAAGACACTCTTCCGGACCTCATGGGGTTTAAGAATTTATTGGAGGCAATAAGACCATAACCAAGAGTATATAATATACATCTGTATGAGAAATGCTGCCGGAGCTGTAAAAGTAAGTGTAACGTATGAATGCAGAGGGAAGCTTTAATTAGTGTGATCAGAGAAGGCGGTGGTATTTGAATTTCATGGATTTTCAAGGACACAGAGGAGGGCAGTCGAGGTGGAGGGGCCACCATGACCAAATGTGGATGAAAGTGGAATAATTTTCACAAACGAGGAGCCTGGATGACTTGCTTTTGGATTTGTGTTGAAGGACTAAAGAGAAAGGACTGAAAAATAAGTTGGGGTAGAATGTGGAGAAGCCTAAATGACTGCGGAGTGCTAAAAGGCATAAGAATATACGAATGTACAAATTTTAGGAATAACAATCTAAAACGTTAAGAAAGCTCTGATCTGCAGTAAGAAGAGAGTGAAAATCAATTTATTAAATCTAAGTCATGCACAGTGTAATTTGGACAAAACAGACAATAGAGGATTAAAGCAGCATTTAAAAGATTTCTTATCTCAATACAATATCTCACTAACAAAAAGACTCTGTAGAAACCACAAGACACAGTGAGATCAGAAAGAAGAGGCAGAAGTTTGACAGGCTCATACTTGATCACCCAGGAACGTGTATCCCAACACAAAGATATAATTTGGCAGGAGCAGAGAAAGATGAAAATGGGTAAATAATGAATAAAGCACCCAGTGAAGTGATAGTCCATACTGAGCACAATATAATTCCAGGGACTGTACTTTACACAAAAGCAGAGGGGCATAAAATGACTGGTTGGGACAAACATAAATGCAGGTTCCCAGGCAGGAAGGCAAACGCCCGTCTGGTTGACTTTCTCCATCAGCTGAGACTTGGCTGTGGGTAACCCTGCGTGAATTGTTCACACATGAGTGTCTTCTGGTTTTTTTTTTTTTTTTGACTTCCTACTGTTCCTACCCCATCCCCCTCTCATCACAGGCTTTAGGAGGCTTTGCTGTGAGCTCAGATATAAAGTGAAAGAACACTTTTAAAGGCACTTTTCTGCCTGTTCACAATCCCCTAAATTTTATTTTAGGTATTGCGTTGGTTTAAAAAATGTTTTGGTTTGGCTTATATAAAAAACTCTTTGTAACATCATAGTGAAATCGATGAAAAAAGTCTTAATTTTAGGCAACAAGTATTATGAACTAGCCAACAGGGAGGGAAACAGGAGTTTGGAAACGTGGTTTCTAATCTCGACTGCTGGTTTACCAGTTGTCTGACTAGGTGAGTCACTTAGTCTCGCTCACCGTCTGCGGGACTGTGAAAATTAGAGATGGTGTACACACAGAGCCCCCCAGCCCAGTGCCTAGCCCAGGAAGTGCACTTTATTTTCTTCTAAAGTTAAGTGTAACTTTATTTTTCTTATTACAAAAGCAATACATGCACATCAGAGACAAAGTGGAAGAGAAGGGGAAAATGAAAGCAGACATCATCTCACCAGATAGCAGCACTGTAAACGTCTCTCAGTGTGTGTTATGCAAAATAAAAAAATGAGGTCATACTATGCATATCGTTTTGTATCCAGCCTTTTCTTTTTATCAACATACAGTGATCGTTCTTTCCTGTCAAAAGCATCCTTCTACATCATTTCTACTGACTGCATAGAATTCTGCAATTTAACCAATTCTTCATGGTTCAGCATTTTACATTACTTTCAAAATGAGGACTTTTACAGATGCACATCCTTGCAGATAAATCGTTTTGTCTGTCCTTAATTATTTCTTTAGTATAAGTTTGTAAAACTGGATTTACTTGGTCAAATAGCATCAACGTTTTGTGGCTTTGAGTATATATTGTCAAATTGATCTCCAGAAATTTAAAACTATTATATGTGCTTGTGCTTGTGTGTATGTACGAGAATATCCATTACTCTGACTTTTGCAATGAAGAAAAAAACCTTGCATATTTAAGAAGGTAAAATGTTATTGTTTAAAACTCAGAAAATGAGATCAGACTTGTGGTTACCAGAGATGAACGTCAGGGGGAGGGGAAATTGGAGGAAGGTGGTCAAAAGGTATAAACGGAAGTTATAAGATAAATAATTATGGGGATGTAATGTACAATATGATGACTACAGCTAACACTGCTGAATGATACATAGGAAAGTTAAGAGAGTTAATCCTAGGAGTTCTCATCACAAGGAGAATTTTTTTCCTTTTTTTCTCTTCTTCTTTCCTTTTTAAAAGTTATATCTAGATGAGAAGATGGATATTAGCTGAACCTATTGTGGTAATCATTTCACAGTATGTATAAGTCAAACCATCATACTGTATGCCTTAAACTTATACAGTCATGTAGGTCACTTATTTCTCAGTAAAACTGGAAAAAATGTTTAAATTTCTATTCAGTTGATTTATCAGTGAGCTTGAATTTTTAAAATATACTTATTAGCCACTTGATTTTTATTTTGCTTTTGTGAATTGTCCGTTATTCCAGTAGGGACTTTAAAGCGGCAGCCTGTTTTCCCCTGGGTCTGTCTCCATGATTTCACTTTAATAAATTATTATTCTTTGTTTACATGTTTATTACTTCAGCGACACTTCACATTCCTTCAGGGAAGATCATATCTTATTTTTTCCTATCCTGAGCACCAGCATGAGGACTCAGTAAACCTCTGGTGGGTGTGTGAAGAGATGGGCCCCAAGCGAATGGAAGGATGGGGGACGTGTATGAAGCTGAGCCGGGGTGAGCGCCTCCTGCCTGCTCTCCCAGACTCAGCGCAGTCAGCGAGTGTAGGTAGGTCTCCTCTAAGCCATGCTGGTGAGCGGAGCTCAGAGCCATTCCCAGGGACCGACTCAAAGTCTCAGTCCATCCAGAGGTGGATGACATGTAAGATAGTGAGTGAGTCAAGTGGCCAGGAATTCAGAGAATGAGCTGAGTGGTCGGTACAGGTTCAGCTGGAGGCCCGATGAGGGACAGCGTGTCCACAGGGCTGCATTTCTTTTGTTTTGTCGATGTTTTCCCATCTGACACCTTGGAATTGTTATATCTGATTTCCTCAATTGATCATCTCACGCAGAAGAAACTCTTTGGAGTATAATGGGTCTTTGCCGTATTTATTATTGAAAAGGTCATTTTCATTTGGCCAAGACCATTTGCTTTCATAGTGGATGGTGGAGCCTGGCTGGGATGCTGTCACAAGGTTCTCTGTCCCCTCAGTCATTGGAGACATTGGACCCGGTGGTGTAGCACCTCCTGTAGGAATTCTTCCAGCTTTTTCTCTCTGGAGGTCTTATCTCTTTTGAGCTCCCCAAACTTCTAGTAAAAGATACAGGAATGAAAAGAAGGGAGGACATTGCCACTAGGTAATGAATCATTTATAGATTCTTACAGAGTTATGACACATGGGTCACGATGTGTAATCTGAACATATCATGGCAGAGTGTTTTATACAGTCTCTGTATGTTGGTAATATTTGCACAATGTATTCCACATAATGTGCTTAATAAGCAATTACTCTACTTACTATAGAACTTAATTCTAAATCTGTAGTTACTATCAGTAAGTATATGTTGATATGGCAGGTTTGGGCCTATAACAAATTGTATGGTCTGCCAGTTGTTGCTTTAGCGGGACAGATAGTTTTATGAATCTCCTGCTCATTAGGCATTTAACCAGAAACAAAAGAAAAAGAAGATAAAGCTCCTTGAGGAATGCACTCTTAATCTGTATAAACTGTTAACATATGCTGATCTACTAGAATATTCTATCTGAGATAATAACATATATAGAACTTACATCTTACATCATTTACTTACATATTTACATCAGAATATGATGTCTTTGCAGTAGAAAGTGAATTTTTGATATTTGCTTGGTTTATTGGATTACTGTGAACTTCCAAGTTTTCTGACTTATGTTCATAGTAAATATTTGCTTGAGCCTGTGACATCCAGCTTGGTCATCCATAGAAGCAAAATCAATTAGATCATAACTGTTTTCCTCATTTTAAGCATATGCTGCCCAGGACTGCCCTGTTGGTGTCATCTTGTAATGTCTGTGCTTGTGAGACCAGAGATTTGTATCATATGGGAGCCCCAGGGGTGGGCAGAGAGTGATCCTTTGGACAATGAGTGGAGATTTAAATAAACTTGCCCACACACACACACAAAAATCATGAGAAACATTAATAACTTTTGAAGCAACTTTAGCAAAGCGTGATAAAAATGGTCAAGAGTTTGGATAATGTGAGTCAAACCAAGGCTAACAAATATCATGGGTGAAGGCAGGGCTGAGAAATGAAAACGAACATGACTGTGCCCTCCAGTTCAGTGAACATTGTAACTATCCCGCTGTACCCACAGGATAGAAGAGGGGGCAAGGAGAAGCTAAAAAGGCCTTACACCCAAACCTAGCAAAGGCAGCAGAAAGTGGGGCGGGTCTTCAGGGTCAAAATTGAGCCCAGCTGCAGGTGAGTCATTTGGTGCTAAAGCTCTTGCAGCAGGGAACGTCCTGTCCTGTAAGGGACCGTGGCTCGGTGAAGTGCTGGATGCTGAGTCGAGGGGCAGCATGGCGCGCCTTGGTTGGGTCTGACGGAGCCGCTTCGTACCCCGGACGCCGGAGCTCTTTATATTCTGGTGCTGATCTGTCATCAACATTGACCCAATGGCTCGTATTGTTCGTACTGTTGAGCAGGGTCCCCTGGGAGAAGTAGAGTGTCCTGGAGCTGTGCCACGTCCCAGGCGGGCGGCAAGTTTTCAGGTCTGGCAGATTTTCATATTAGGATCCTAGGCTCTCTCCCAGCCCCTGCTTAGCACATTCTCCTGATGCCTCTCCCTCCCTGGCTCTCACCACGGGGGACATCTTTAACTTGCCTGAACCCCCTGCCATCTTTCGACAGTCAGTTTTTCACAGAAACAATCCGTGATGCTCCTGACCACCTCCCCTCCTCCTTCCCTTCTCCTCCCTTTCCTTCCTCCCTCCCGCTGATTTGTTATTATGTACTGCAGCTGCCCGGAGGATTTTAAATAGACCCATAATGGCACAGCAGCGCCTCTTGGAAGTTTAAATATAACCTTCTTGTTAATCTTGCCCGTGGCGGCAGCAGGAACAGCACCTGGAGGAGAAGGCAACGGGCAAGAGATGCCCGGAGGTCCTACCCTGAGATGGTGGCTCAGCCATCTCTAGGAGTGCTGTGCTGAGAGCCTTTGCACTCAGCCCCTCAGCGGCTGTGCCTCCGCTGAGGTGGATCCGGTGCTGGATCGACAGTCCCTAGAAATGGAAGCACCGTGTACCACCAGAGCGAAAGAGATGCGGTGAACAATGGCGAAAGCCTGAAATTCCTCTCCACCCTCCGCCAGCGTGTCACTCACCCTCCACCGCGCTGAGAGGCGGACTGTGTTTGTGTCTTATTTAGCCTTTGGCCCTGCGCGGGGACCTGGAGTGAGAAGGGCTAATTGGTGTCAATTACGTGAGTGGCCACCATTCTTAAGGAACAGGTGTATAAATCATAAGTGCTTCCAAGGCACGGTATCAAGGTCTCAGACAGCTTCCAGGGGATATGATGGGTGGCTGCCCTGACCCAGGGCAATGAAATTGTTCATGAAGGGAAAAGGGCTACAGATTCTGGCTCCAATTCCCAAACCCGTCAGTATCTTCTTGGATTTAACGAATGTCAAACCCTAATATTAATTTAGTCATTCAATGAATTATTTACTGAGTGCCAGCAATTGTGGGAAATGTTCTGAGATCAGTGGAAGAAAGGGGCCACCGGGAAATGAAGCGCCGTGTTAAATTCAAGGAGGAACTTAACGGTGGAAGGAGAAATCGCTCAGAGCAGAGATTTTTGGAGGATGTGTCCTAATATCCATCTGGTTCAGGTTTTTTTCTTGTGGAAATGTTCTAGGATGTATTGTTTACCCAACAATGGGAAAAAAGAGAGAAGACAATCCATGAAAGAGAATTTAAATTCCGTAAAGTGTAAAGAGCCATGCTAAACTCTTAGTTTTGGTAGAAGGGAAAAAATGATATTTCTTATCTTGAGGCAGTTTACAGTATAAGAGGGAACCTGAACAGATAAGAATGAGCACATCAGATGTTTTTATAGTACATTTTGGAGTGTACTGTGAGTTCTCATACATGCTTCTCTTTTATACTTATGCTACCCTGTAAGGTAGACATTGTTATCCTTATTTTATAAAACAAAAAACTAACACAAACGGATTAGGTAGTTTTTCCAAGTTCAGTCAGCTAGTAACCTGTGGAGCCAAGACATCTGTCTCCAAATAAGGCTGTGTGTTGTTCATCTCTGTATCCCTAGGGGCTGGTATGATACATGCCATATTGCACGTTGATATATATTTTTTTAACTGAATGAATGACACCATTGGTTAATTTTCATAACACTGCAATCATATATTCATTTTACAGTAAACACACACAAAGCATCTTAAACACCTTAGTAAAGAGGTTACTGAGGAAAGGGGATGAGTCAGGAATAATGTGGGTTACTAGGCCGACAGAGCAGGTTACAGTTGCCACGTATGTGGCATTAAGGAAAATCCCAGGTCACAGGAGACACACCTGGGGAATTAGACATCTGAGGTCATAGTTGTCACACCTGGGGAATTAGGGAAACATCCCTGGGCAGAGTAGACACTCTCCGAGTTTTAGGGAGATATCCAGGTCAGGGTAGACAGACTTGGGAAAACAGGAAGACGTCCCAGGTCAAGGTTGGGTAGTTGATCGCAGCACCCATATGTTCAAGGACCTGGTTAGAAGTGCACACTCTTGGGCTCCACCCCAGACCTTCTGAATCACAATTGTGACTTAAAAGATGGGTTGGAATATGAAAGTTATTGGAGGTAGGAGATATAATGGTGGTAAGGAGTTAAGCATTGCTAGAACATCACTGTCATAAAACAGCAGAAAGTAAGAGAGGATGGAAAGGCTCACAGGAGGGCATATATCCAGCTTCTGTCTTCATATGGGAGAGTAGCTGAACCATTCAAGTTGGACAGCATTATTTCATTCATTTTAAAATTCATTTTTAATTGAAGTGTAATTGAATTACAGTGTTGTGTTAATTACTGCTGTACAGCAAAGTGACACAGTTATATTGGGTTGGCCAAAAAAGTTCGTTCGGTTAATGAATACGTTGTTCAGTAAAGCTCTTGGTGAAAACGAAAAATGTGTCTTTTATTTTTACTTAAACCTGAACGAACTTTTTTGGCTGACCCCCCCAATACATATATATTCTTTTTTATATTCTTTTCCTTTATGGTTTGTCACAAGATATTAAATATAGTTCCCTGTGCTATACAGTAGGACCTTGTTGTTTATCCATTCTATATATACCAGTTTGCATCTGCTAACCCCAAACTCCCAATCCATCCCTCTCCTACTTCCCTCCTCCTTGGCAACCACCAATCTATCCTCTATGTCCCTGATCCTGTTTCTCTTTCATAGATAGGGTCATTCGTATCATATTTTAGATTCCACATATAAGTGATATCATGTGGTATTTGTCTTTCTCTTTCTGACTTACTTCACTTGGTATGATAATCTCTAGTTGCATCCATGGTGCTGCTAATGGCATTATTTTGTTCTTTTTTACGGCTGAGAAATATTCCATTGTATATATGTACCACATCTTCTTTATCCATTCATCTGTCGATGGACATTTAGGTTGTTTCCATGTCTTGGCTATTGTGAGCAGTGCTGCTATGAACATAGGGTGCATGTATCTTTTTGAATTATGGTTTTGTCTGGATATATACCCAGCAGTGGGGTTACTGGATCATATGGTAATTCCATTTTTAGTTTTCCGAGGAACCTCCATACTGTTTTCCACACTGACTGCACCAATTTACATTCCCACCAACAGTGCAGGAAGGTTCCTTTTTCTCCACACCTTCTCCAGCATTTGTTATTTGTAGACATTTTAATGATGGCCATTCTGACCTGCGTGAGGTGGTATCTCATTGTAGTTTTGATTTGCATTTCTCTAATAATTAGTGATGTTGAGCACCTTTTCGTGTGCCTATCGACCATCTGTATTTCTTCTTTGGAGAAATGTCTCTTTAGGTCTTCTGGACAGCGTTATTTTATAAGATTTGTAAGAATAAAAGTCACACCATGGCATTTTTTTAGAGTTTTATGCCCATTGAATAAGGACATTATCTCTGTCTCATGTACCATGAAGCTCTTATTGCAGTTTATTTGATAGCTTTTAATCCTGTATGGAAATGGAGAATAATCAGTTGTTACTTTACTCAAAATGAATAGCTTTCTGCCCACTTGCATGAAGCTGGGCTTATTTGAAAATGGCAGGCTGGTCCTATCCATATTCTGAGAACCTTTAGGGATTTTTCAAAATTATTAGCACAGTTATGTCTAATATGAGTGATCCTTGCCCACATGGGTCCTGGTTCCTCTACTCTCCACTGTCATTTCCATGAAGGTGCAACTGATAAGTATTTTTAATCTATTTATGGCTGTGCATGAGAAATACAAAAGCTGGATGCTTTACCCTCCTTCAAGGAGCTTGCTGTCTATTAAACAGAGAGAAGTGAAGGCATCATATTCCTTGTCATAAAATCTTTGAGGTGAGAATGAACGATGCAGGTATGACGGGTAATCAGGAAAGCTAGAGTCTCGTACCAGTTTTGCCACTAAATTGGCGTTCTTGGAAAACACCTTAATTTCTCCCAGTCTCAGTTTCTCGTCTGTTAAAATGAGGAGTTTGGACTGGTAGGACTTGAAGGTCTTTCCTGTTCCTGCTCCCAAGCCTGTGGGGAAGTGGCAAGTCAAGTGGCAGAGTGGTGGATGGGAAGGATCGGTTGACCAGATGCAGGAGGCTAGACTGTGGCAGGAAGCCTGCTTCTCTCACAAAGGTTTTTAAAATACGTTGATCTTGTTCTTTTGTCTTTATAAGGTGACACAATATTTGCATTACTAATCGCCTGCTTTCAAGGTTAATGGACATTTCTGTTTAAAATGGTCCTAAAAGCATTTCAGAATTGGGGAAGGGCTTGGCTGGTCATGTGCAAGCCCGCTGCAGTTGATCCAGGCCTGTGCCCTGTGGTCACAGTTACGGCTCCGCTTTGGCCCTCTTCCCTCCACTCACAATGTGAAGTTAAAGGGAAAGATCACCAAGGAGTCTGGCTGATTCCTTAGGCTGAGCCTCGCAGAACGGGGGTAGCGGCGCAAAGTGTGACGGCCTGTCTGGTCCTTAGCTCTGTAGGTCCGTGGTTGGTCATATTTTCAGGAGACAACATATTTTACGATATTTAAGGCATGCAGGGTTCCCCAAGAACCTTCTACAGTAGGGTTCCCTAAGAACCTTTCTTCCCGTCTTCCTTTGGCAATATCAGAAATAGATGTTCCCTTAAGAGCTCACATTTACTGAACCCTTACTCTTTGCCATGCACTATAAAGTGCTTCATGTGCGTCACCTCATGAATTCTTACGACAGTCTAATGAATTATGTATTGTCTTTTTTCTTTTCTTTAGTTGTGTATTGTTATGTCCATCTTATATGTGAGAAAACAGGTTCAGAGAGTTTATGCTGGGTGGCATAGTGAAAGTGCATAGCAAGGTCAAATCCAGTTCTTCTATGTGTAAACCTATTATTATTATTATTTTTTTTTTGCGGTACGCGGGCCTCTCACTGCTGTGGCCCCTCCCGCTGCGGAACACAGGCTCTGGACGCGCGGGCCCAGTGGTCATGGCTCACGGGCCCAGCCGCTCCGTGGCATGCGGGATCTTCCCGGACCGGGGCACGAACCCGTGTCCCCTGCATCAGCAGGCGGACTCTCAACCACTGCGCCACCAGGGAAGCCCCTGTAAACCTATTTTTTATAGTTTGTTTTGTTTTGTTTTTGCCGCTGCCCCAACGTGACTTCTTTCTCTAGCAAAGATCTGTAGGGGAGCAAAATTTGCCACTACAAACTGACTCTTTGGCTGTGTTTTACTTTGAGCTGAAAAGACTTGGGAAGAACGCTTGACTTTCCCCCAAACTGCCTAAAGAATGTAGATAGAAGACCTGTTCCAGGAAGGGGAGCTGTCACCCTAGATCACTAGAGTATGAACTAGGTGTGGAGAGAGGGAGGAACCTAGTTAAGTCTGTTAAGAATCCTCTCTGTGTCCCATGGTCTCTGCAAGGCCCAGCAAATGTTTGCTTTTCCACCTCCATGTCAATCGCCTTCCTTCCCTTTGAGGTCCCAAACCACTACCCGCAACATCCTCTTTTGTCTCTAGCAGAAGATGGTGTTTAACGTGAGGGTTTTAGCCATTTTGCTGAGTTGCTTAGTGTTTCCGGGTCTCTCGCATGTACATATGTTATTAAACTTCTGTGTGGTTTCCTCCTGTTAATCTGCCTCATGTCAATTTAATTCTTAGACCAGCCAGAAGAACCTAGAAGTGCTGAGGGAAATCTCTTCCTCCCCGACAGATCTAACCATGTCGTACTTACGGATGATAACCCACCTTCCTACGTCTGCCTTGCACTCTGAAATTTAAATATCCTGATCTAACTTGTTCTAACCTTGTTACACCACTGACTCAGTTGGCGTATTGTCCACTAAACGTTCCTGGACTTGTTTTTTTCTCTGCTTCGTACAGACTGACTCAGCCTCTTGGTACTCAGCACAGCACTTGTTCCTGTTACTTTACTCTCTTGGTTCTGATCATGTCTCGATTTCGTCCTACAGTCATTCCGAATTCTGGTGGGTGAGCTGAGCTGAGTTCTGATTGCTCCCTTAGGTGCTGAAACATCAGAGTGGCCTAAGGAATTCTTGGGCTTTGTGGCCTTCCCCAGCCTTCCCAGGAGCTGGCTCTGGGCACGGCAGCTCCTCTCCTGGCCAAGCTAGCTGGCAGTGGAGACACGGAGCACATACCTGCGGTGCAGTCTGGCTTCTGTGCCCGGGAAGATGAGATGGCTTGGTGTCCATCTGGACTCACCGATCACCTCCTGGGAGGACAAAACCTGAATTAGATTGTCACGGCTGAACAGAAAAGGGCATTTGTGTATTCTGAGGCTTGGCGGTTGGAGAAGCACTTGCCAGCATTTTGCTGAGTTACGTCTTCCCACTCCATGGCTAACATTATTTTTAGCCTCATTTCTTCTGATTACTCAATTGTCTTGAACAACTTTGTGAGAAAAAAATGATGTCTCTGCCAGACAATCGTAGAGGAATTTCTTGCTGGAGCTGTGCTGATCTAGAAATATTTTATGTTCCTGTTGTCACCAAATCTCTATGACCTCTTGGGTTTGGGAAGGGCAGGTGTCACAGTAATGGAATTAACTGAGGGATGATAGTTGGTTCTGGTGATAGCTCATCCCCATTGAGTGTTTAATTTGGTAGAGAGGAACTTCTGCAGATGCACTGAAGTGGACCTGCTGCTATAGAAGCAGCTACTGGCTCATTGCCATAGAAACGGAGGTGGTCCTTAGGAGCATATAAATAAGTAAACTACTCACCTTTCCTTTGCTTTAATGTTTTCCACTTTCTCTAAGGAGTTGAAGACATAGATGGCAACGGAATTAAAACTTGCCCCCCTCTGTTTCTATCCCCACGAAAGTCTGATGGTGAGGTGGAAATTACCTATTGTGCTCAGATGCTGAGACAGGGTTTGAAGAGCCCCATTTGGAACACACCATTCAAATAAGGGACCAAAGCATGGAGAGAGCCAAGGCCAGAGAGGGCTTATCCACCGCACGCTTGTCAGTGAGGTGACGTGCTGGGGCTAGGTTACTGGAGCCCTTTGGGGAATCGGAAATGGATTCAAATAAGGAAACACAGGCCAGAGAGGAGTGGGAGAAAAACAGAACCACATTTGGTAGGGTCCTGGATGCTCAATTCCTTCTGTTTGGAAAGGAGAGAGGATGCTGAACACATTTTTGATTGGAGGACAAGTGTGTCCTGAAATTTTCTTGAGGACTAAAGATTTGTGAGTTTCATCACTGTATCCAGAAGATTCAGGTCCGCTTTGGGATTAGTCTGAATGACAGACGTCACAAATGCAGCAAAAATTAACACAACATTGTAAATCATCTATACTTCCAGAAAAAAACGCAGTTAGGAATACGATACAGAGCACCGATTTCCCCAGCCCTCCCCGCTTTGTGTGTGTATATCAGCAACAGCTCAGATCCCATCCGTTCTTACTTCCTCCCTACTCAGTTAAGACCACAGCCCCCCACAAACTCATTATCTTCTGGTGTGGCGTGTGCAGCCCTCGGGAGGGTGTGGCACAGGTTCACAAATGGTTCTGGTTCTGGATTTGCTGGGAATGGCTGCCATTTTCTGTGGGTTTCCTGGTTTTTCTCCATGGTAGCACTGTCATTTCCTGCTGCTTTCATTGAGTTCCGTGGCATCTGCCTTGCACCTCGGCCTCTTTGCAACCCCACTCCCTGTGGATATGCTGGTTTCCCACTAAGCACCTGCCTCGAGTGCACTGGGGCCTTCCTGATGCCAAAGCTTCAGCATGGTCAGTGGTGGGGTGTCTGGTGAAAGGTCTCATCCCCCGTTCCGTTACAGGCCATTACCAAAGCCACAGGCATGCTCGTGACATAATTTCTAATATATATATATATTTTTTTTTCCGGTACGCGGGCCTCTCACTGTTGTGGCCTCTTCCGTTGCGGAGCACAGGCTCCGGACGCGCAGGCTCAGCGGCCGTGGCTCACGGGCCCAGCCGCTCCGCAGCATGTGGGATCTTCCCGGACCGGGGCACAAACCCGCGTCCCCTGCATCGGCAGGCGGACTCTCAACCACTGCGCCACCAGGGAAGCCCTCTTCTAAGTTTTTAATGAAACAGTTTTTCAGCGTTTACTTACGTCTCCACTTTCCTCATTCCCTAGGACCCACAGGTCAGGCTGGGGCGAGGGTAAGCAACAGCCATTACGGCGGCTTCCAAACTGCTCCTCCCACCCTGTGGCTACAGCCTTGTGAGTGGATAGAATTTATTTGGTTCCTCCTTTTCTTAAGATAAGTTCTCCCCCAGCCGGCTCCTTCATTTCTCGTGAAAATAGACTTCTTTATTTTTTCTACATAGAATAAAATTCATTTATTCTAAGCACATAATTAAATGACTTTAGTAAATGTGTAGAGTTACACATCCATTACCACAATTCAGTCTTAATATTTTCATCAGCCCCAAAATGTTTTCTTGATACAGTTTTCTTTTTTAAAAATTTTTATTGGAGTATAGTTGATTTACAGTGTTGTGTTAGTTTCAGGTGTACAGCAAAGTGCATCAGCTATACATATACCCACTCTTTTTTAGATTCTTTTCCCATATAGGTCATTACAGAGTTTTGAGAAGAGTTCCCTGTGCTATACAGCAGGTCCTTATTAGCTATCTATTTTAGAGATAGTAGTGTGTATGTGTCAATCCCAATCTCCCAATTTATTCCTCCCCCCCTTTCCCCCTTGGTAACCATAAGTTTGTTTTCTACATTTGTGACTCTATTTCTGTTCTGTAAATAAGTTCATTTGTACCATTTTTTTATTTTAGATTCCACATATAAGCGGTGTCACATGATACTTGTCTTTCTCTGTCTTACTTCGCTCAGTATGACAATCTCTAGATTCATCCATGTTGCTGCAAATGACATTAGTTCGAAACTGGATGGGCGGGCTCTGCAGACGTCTATTTTCATTCATGCATAAAAGACGAAAATAGTCTTCTGCAGAGCCCACCCCTCCAGTTTCCAAGACATGCCTGAACATTGAAAAGTCCATTGCTGGCTCACGCTGGAACAGGACCTTCACGGGTCCCAGGCCAAGCGCTGCCCTTTAGGAAGTGGGAGGCTCTGCCCTCAGTGGTGGTCGGCAGCGGAGGCTTATTGAAAAGAGCCCCGGACGCAGAGTCAGAATGCGTGCTCCAGTCCCACCTCGGACACCCACCCACTTCACGGCCTTGGGGCACGTCCCTTAGTATCTCAGAGCTTCAGTTGCCTCATCTTCACATTTGAGTGAAAAATTCCTACCTCACAAGGCTGTTGAGAAAACGGAAAAGTTTATAGAGAGTGGTGTCCTCTCTGCACCGTCATTCTTTTCTGCAGCTGTTATGTTGCTGACCGGTGCTGAAATTAGTAAGGACCACGCGGGGGGCTCCCCTGAGCACCTTCTCCTTTGGCTGATACGGGGCCTGGACTCTGACCCCCATGTTCTTCAGGCCTCGTGTTCTGTCTGTGGGGTGGAGCTCCGACCTCCTCACCCCTGCTCTGAGGGCAGCCCCGGCCTTGCTCTGCCTTTTCATTCCTGGCCCCGCTCTCTGGCTCCTTACTGCAACCTCAGTCTTGCCCAAACCAAACTAACTGCCCAGCTTAGGCCCTGCTTTCAGCCCTGGCTTGGGTCCTAATAATGGTGTTTATTTCACTTTAACATCTTCAACAACAGGAGCGTGTGCCTTCTCTGGTCCCAAGGTTCCTGCTCCATGTTGTATAAAATCACTGCCCACTGATGCTGCCCACTGCCCTGCCACTATTCCGCCTGCCAGAAATAGAATAGAAAAGAAATGATTCTCCACAGAGCATTCATGGGAGGTGACTATTATAAAATGCAGTTACTCCCAAAGTTATGGAAAACGTGAAGAGAGACCTCAGGGGGCCCGCTGGTGCTGTCTTTAACTGTCCATATCTATTTGCATCTCGCGAAAGGGGCAATAAAAACATTTTCTTCTGGGTCAGGTGGATGTATGATTAGGGAACAGTATAAAAAAATAAGTTTTTTCTTTCCTTTTTAAGTGAAATGTATTTATTCAAGGAAAGCAGAGATAATGAGCTCAAAGAGAGACGTTACAGATCAGAAGGGCTCAGGGAATGAGTGGGCCGGGGAAGACTGAGGAGTGCGGAGGAGAGGACACAGAAAGAGGGACTGAGGCTACGGACGCAGGTCCCTGCAGGGATATTGCCCGAGGGACCGAAGGCCCTGCAGGCCGAAGCTTACAGAGGTTTACTGCAGAGGAACCCTGTCTGTGATGGACAGGCAGGTGGAGGCTGGGAGAGCTGAGGACAGACTCACACCTGGACCAGGTAGTGCTTTGCACCCCACAGTTCCATAGGAGTTCAGAAGTTTGAAAGCTGGGTGGACATCTCGAAGGAGGAGGTGTCCCCAGCTGATACATCAAGTATCAGGTGTCGCATCAGGTGCTATGCAAAGAGAGAGATGACGGTGTGTTTCTGCTTTAAGCTCATGCCAAGCTAGCTGACATGAAACTGTGCTTCTGATTTGCCTCACCTCTGTGGTCACGGGGCCTCTCCACATTTCAATGAACGCCAGTAGCGTAAAATCACTGCAGGGCATCAGAAGCTCTGTGGCCTGAAGAGGGAAGGAGCAATGCAGAACGAGCGAACGACTGCCCCTCCCACACCCAGCCTCCCGGCCGCCACCGGGATCTGATCCCCCTCCCCAGTTGTACTTCTGGGCGATGGTGATAGCAAGTGACTATCATTCGAGACCAGTGGTGATGGGGAAAGCTGAAAGGCATCTGATTTCAACAGATTGTTTTCAAAGTATCATTTCTATTTATTTAATTTTTATTTTATATTGGAGTATAGTTGGTTAACAATCTCGTGTTAGTTTCAAGTGTACAGGAAAGTGATTCGGTTACACATATACATGTATCTATTCTTTTTCCAATTAGGTTGTTACAGAGCATTGAGCAGTAGGTTCTTGTTGGTTGTCTATTTTAAATCTAGTGTGTATATGTCAATCCCAAACTCCCAGTCTGTCCCTTTCCCCCGCTCCCCACCCCCGCAACCATAAGTTTGTTCTCTAAGTCTGTGAGTCTGTTTCTGTTTTGTAAATAAGTTCATTTGTATTTTTTAGATTCTGCATGTAAGTGATGTCATTTGATATTTGTCTTTCTCTGTCTGCCTCACTTAGCAGGATAATCTCCAGGTCCACCCATGTTGCTGCAAATGGGATTATTTTATTCTTTTTTTATGGCTGAGTCATATTCCATTGTATATATGTACGACATTTTCTTTATCCGTTCGTCTGTTGATGGACATTTAGGTTGCTTCCATGTCTTGGCTATTGTAAACAGCACTGCAGTGAACATTGGGGTCCATGTATCCTTTCGAACCGTGCTTTTCTCCAGATATATGCCCAGGAGTGGGATTGCTGGATGATAGATAGTTCTATTTTTAGTTTTTTGAGGAACCTCCGTACTGTTCTCCGTAGTGGCTGTATCCATTTACATTCCCACCAGCAGTGCAAGAGGGTTCCCTTTTCTCCACACCCTCTCCAGCATTTACTGTTTGTAGATTTTCTGATGATGGCCATTCTGACCGGTGTGAGGTGATACCTCATTGTAGTTTTGATTTGCATTTCTCTAACAATTAGTGATGTTGAGCATCCTTTCATGTGTATTGTTTTTTTAAAAAAACAACGGCAGCTAACATTTATTGAGCACTTACTTCTTGTACTCATTGCTTTGCCAAGTTCTAATGCATAGCCCGATCATTTCATCTTTCCAACAGTCCTTGTACAAGGAAAAGGGACCATTATTATCACCTTTGCAACTGAGGAAACTCAGGCTAATAGTGGTCAGGCAATATTCAGAGCCACTAGCAAGCTGACCTTGGACTGACACTTAGGTCTAACAGCAAGGTGTTTACCACCAAAATATTCTTCTTCATTTTAGGGTGTCTTGGGGTTTGAAAAGGACTGGCCCAGGGGACACAAGGAAGCAGGGCACCCTTTATCCTCCTCCAGCTACTTTCAACCTCAGCCATCTTCTAAAACCTCTTGAAGGAATATGAAGGCACACACACTTAGCTTAATAGTAACATCCTTTTGCAGTTATTGCCACTTAAGATCTCCACTCGTGACAGGAAGCCATTACTGCACCGTTGTCAGTGGTTTATCGTCGTGCGGCCCTGGCATGCATCCTGTAGAGGCAGTTGCTGAATGTAAGAGTTTATAACCTTCGGCGTGCAAGGCTATGGAGAAAACACTATTTGACTGTTTTAAAAACATTCTCTCTTGCTTAATGAGGTTTTTAAGTGTGTGTAGAAAAAAAAAAAATTAAGACTGTTTAAGAAGGCATTGGCAAGAAGCTCCAGGGGTTTAGGTGGGGCTGACTTGCAAGGTGGAGATGAGCGGTTAATCAGTTGGTCAGCAAATTAAGTGAGTTTGACATTCGCAGTTTTATTGCTCTATCACCAGTGCCGTCTTCCACTTGCTCGGAGGTAGCGAGTACAGAAGGCCTGATGCTCAGGGCCAAGGATGGCCTTCCTTGGAGAAAAGGGAAAAATAGGCTCTCCCGGCTGCAAAGAGAGTTCCAGCGGAGTCCTCAGAGTTCAAAGGGAGATGCCTGGGATGAGACCGTTAATACCTTCCCTCAAATAAACAACCTCTGTGGCTGGGAGTGGGACTTAACTCCCAGGGGGAGCGTCAATGCAGAGAAATGAAAGGCTCCTCAAAGAAGGGAAACCAAAGTTTATATAAGAGGCACATGAAATAGTGTCCCCAATGGACACCAGGTGATTTCTGGATCTAAAGAACTGGAGTACCTTCTGGAAACCACTCAAGTTTCCCATCCTTTGGTGACCTCATTTTTAGAATGAAGGTATTGGGGTAGATGACCTCCGATGCCCCCTTAAGTGCGAAACTTCTATGGTGCTAGCGCATTCTTGGCAAGAGTTGAGTGTATTGATAAGATCATTAGACCTAGATTTTTTAAATTGTTATCTTTCTATAATTAGTATATAATGGTTATAATCAATCAGTAGAAATGAGAGAAATATGGTTTTTTATTAGTTACATTTGCTGAGAAAGTTGTGTCTGCAGTCAGCATTCTGCTGAAAGGCTATGGTGGCCTCTTGAGACTTCCCTCGTGTTGTAGTGGCTAAGATTTTGCGCTCCCAATGCAGGGGGCCCAGGTTCAATTCCTGTTCAGGAAACAAGATCCCACATGCCACAACTAAGATCCCGCATGCTGCAACTAAAGATCCTGCATGGGGCAACAAATATCCCGTGTGCCGCAGCTAAGACCCTGCGCAGCCAAATACATAAATAAGTAAATACATAAATAAATATTTTTTAAAAAGGCTATGGTGGCCTCTCTGATGTTCTGAAAGTCTAGTTCTGTCCCCTAAACTCAACATCTTTTCTTAGGATTAAAGCGGAAAGTTTCATCACATACCATCTCCCTTCCTCTCACGTTCCCTGACTTTAGGAGGAATGTTGTATCTTTCCACCTCTCCCACCGGAGCATCTGTCCAGCCGCCACAGTGATGGAACCTGATACGTTTTCCTTCTCTCCGCCAGCCTTGGCTCTGAGATGTCAGGATATTGGTACGAAAGGGACTTTAAGATTCAAGGAGCCCCCATGGGCTTAGGTTCAGAGAGGCCTGGGGCTCCTAGGAAGACCCTTCCTGGTGTATCTGAGATAAATGGGTGTTTGCAGGCTGGCCTGAGACTGCAATCACCACCTATTACATTGGCTCAGTGAGAGAATGCTTTTGGGTTTCTAAGTGATAACTTTTTGGAGTTAATTTCTGGAAGGTGGTGCATTTGTATCTTGGGGACTGAGCAGTCTAGTTAGTGAGATAAAAATGTGCGACCTGACAAAGAGATTGTCATACTGAATGAAGGAAGTCAGACAGAGAAAGGCAAACATCATATGATATCACTTATATGTGGAATCTAAAAAAGAGTGATGCAAATGAACTTATTTACAAAACAAAAACAGAGCCACAGGCATAAAAAACAAACCTACGGTTACCAAAGGGGAAAGGGTGGGGGGGAGGGATAAACTGGGAGTTTGGAATTAGCAGATACACACTATTATATATAAAATAGATAAACGAGGACTTACTGTATAGCACAGGGAACTGTATTCAATATCTTGTAATAACCTATGATGGAAAAGAATCTGAATATGCAAACGCATATATATGGAATCTTAAAAAGAAAGAAAAAGGTACTGATGAACCTAGTTGCAGGGCAGGAATAGAGGTAGACATAGAGAATGGACTTGAGGACATGGGGTGGGAGGGCGAAGCTGGGGCGAAGTGAGGGTAGCATTGACATATACACTACTGAATGTAAAACAGTTGGCTGGTGGGAAGCAGCAGCATAGCACAGGGAGATCAGCTCGGTGCTTTGTGACCATCTAGAGGGGTGGGATAGGGAGGGTGGGAGGGAGATGCAAGAGGGAGGAGATATGGGGATATATGTATATGTATAGCTGATTCACTTTGTATAAAGCAGAAACTAACACACCATTGTAAAGCAATTATACTCCAATAAAGATCTATTAAAAAAAGGAGAAAATATATGTATATATATATATGTATGAATATATGTATGTCTATGTATAACTGAATCACTTTGCTGTACACCTGAAACTAACACAACATTGTAAATCGACTATACTTCAATTAAAAAAAAAAAGGTGAGCTCTTTATTCTTAGAAATGTAGGTTACACGTTTATGCTAATTGTTCACCTTCCCTTTTCTCTTCCACATCTGGAGTGAATAAAAAGCGGTTTGACACCTTATTTACCAAAGGGTGCTCCCACTGGCCTAAACTGTGTCTTCCAGTGTGCTGATGAGTCTGTTAACGTGCACTGGAGTTAGTTATAGGCCTTAGGAGAGAATAATAGGATACCGGAAATCCTTAGATAACTTGCAAACGTTCTGAAAGCTCATGTTTCCTGCTTTTTTCCCCCAGGAGATCTTTTTCTAGCTGAGCTGGTCGTTATTTGTGTGTCGTTTCACTGGTAGTCCCCGGCCTTTGGCAGAGGTGCTCATAAGCTTGCAGAGTGGGAGGGACTGGGGGAGAATCAGTGGTTCTAAGTTAGACTTTGAGGAAAGGACGTCTGAAATAGTGCACGTGTTTCTGGCAGGTAGATGCCCAGCCCTAGCATCTGAAGGGTTCTTTTCTAAGGGCATTCCCAGCAGCAAAGACCCATCTTATCTGCCGTTACCTCCCTCTCTCCCGGACTGAACAGAATCGAATCTTCATCTTTTCTTACGGTACACGTGAGATAAGCAATGAATAACCGAAGACATCCGGAATTCAACTGAAATTCCTCTTTAATACAGGGGCTTCTCAAAAACTTAAGAAAGTTTTCAAATAATATTGAGTGGATACTTTTCCAGGCCTAGGTTAAGCCTCACCCTCTGTTTCATCCAGTTACTTGTTATGCCTATTTTATAGGTCTTAAGAATAAAAAAACCTCTTAGATGAGCCGGAACTGGGGGAGGTAGAGGATGGACATAAAGCAGCAGGAAGAGCTGCCGATCAAAGGTTCCTCGGAGGAGGTGGATCACTGTAACATTTTCTGTTCTCCTTTGAAGCCTGCATTTGTTGTCTCTCTTTTGTGGAGAGTCTCAAACTGGGAGGACTAAGCGCCCTTGAATAGACCCTTTCCCCCGCTGCCTCTGCAGCCCCTGCCGCTCGCGGTGGCAGCTTGCGCCCGCTGCGCAGCTGCGTGGACCAAGAAAGGGAGTGGGCAACAGGCACAGCGGCCAAACAAGCTGTGTCAGTTTCCCTCCCGTCCCCTTTGAGTTAGCAAAAGAGCTATTTCTAAACTTACATGGTTCACCTGGGCTTGTATTCAGCGCTTTTCTCTTTCTTTCTTTTTCAACCCTGATACTTGTGGGCAAAATCTGCTATGTTCTTGGTTCATACTCCTTTCTTTGGCCCTAACCTCTGGAGACTCATAGCTACAGGCCAGTCGCAGGCCTGCACTCCTGAGTGTGCAAGTGTGTCCATCAGGACCAGGGACTACCCTGGCTGACATTTCCCATAATTCAAAGGAGCACAGTTCTTGAAAAGCAAGTATATTCAGCTATGTATGGGGTGCTCTTTGGGAGACCAGTACCTAAAGTAGGACAGAATGAGATTAGCATGTTTAAGGCATCAGTGCGACCTATGTGGTCCCAACAGAATTAAACACAGTTGGGAATATGGGAAATTTAGTTCATTTGTATATTAACAGTTACTGGGTGGACTGTTGTTGACATGTGAATCAGATGAAGCTAAACATTAATTTGGTTTTAGATTCAGTTTCTTCCTCTAGTCTTGGAATGTTGGCTGAAGAGCTATGGACGATCACAGCAGCAGGAGAAACTAAAATCCACCTGCTTAGTTTAGTTGAGGCATTCTAACTGAAAAAAACGGGCAAAGGCAAAAACGCTCATGCTTTGCTGGGGAGACCAGGCAGCAGTTATATTTTCCCTGGCAGCACAAAATTAGCATAAGATTGGAGGATTCAGAATATTTGATTCATGATCTAGTTCTGCTGGTGACTCTGCGGCCTTGGCAAGTCATTTAAACTCCTTTGTGCTTTACTTTATTATAATAAATATGGGAAATTCAAATGAAACCATGATGTAGCTCAGTGTATTTGCTCCTCGAGTCCTAGATCCACATTTTAGCTCTGCCACTTAGTAGGTATTTGATGTTGGACTGATGAACCTTTTGAGCCACAGTTTGCTCATCTATGGCAGGCAGATAGTGGTAAGAATAGCTATGCCCCAGGACTGACGTGGTTAAGAGAGAATGCATTTGGAGTGCTGAACACAGCGCTAGCTTATGGTACATGCTTACTAAGTATTATTATTGGCATGGTTGTTGTTATTATTATATCATTTTTATTACATAGAGATATAGTGGAAGATTAGGGTAGCTTCTTAGGGTGGTGGCTTTAGTGGGATTTTCACCAGTGGGAAATTGCAAGCATATGAAACAAGTTGGACAGAAATATGAGGGTGGGAGAGGTGGGAGTACGGAGGCAGACAGGTGTCCTGGGGCATGAGCCATGGAGGGCTTCTGGTGTGAGGCCACACTGGGAACAGACATTGGAGCAAAAGTGTGAGTGATGTGACTGCCATATGCGTAGTTCACACTTTCTTCTGTGCGTGATGTGAAAGGTTTAAACTTTTTGAGGAGAGGAGTGACATGATGACACATATGTTTTAGGATGATAACTCTTACACATTGTGCAGATGGAGTTAGAACAAAGATGGATGCCTGGAGACCAGCTAGGGACTGATTTTAATAGAAAAACTCAGACGTAAATGAGGACTTCAAGAAGTTAGAGGCAAGAAGAGGGGAAAGAGAAAGGACATTTAGACATAAGTTATGACTGAACGAATGATAGGGATTCTTTTTGCTTTTCCTTTTGAATTAAACTATTAGGAGTGAAAATATTTCACAAACATTTAAAGACAAGGTCAGTGATAAAGGACAGAAAAGCAACATTTAGGGAGGTGTGTCAGTTTGCTATTGTTGGGTTAAAAGCCGCTATCCAAACATAGTGGCTTGAAACAACAACCATTTCTTCTTTCTCATGAGCCTAGGAGTGAACTGGGCAGGTCTTCTGGTCTCAGCTGGACTCAGGCCTGCATCTGTGGTAGGCTTTGGGTTGCGTTGGCCTCTCTGAACGTGTTGGCCGAGTTCCCTCATGTGTGAATGTTGGCTGGCTATAGGCTGGTCTAGGATGACCTCAGTCGGGACAGCTGGGCTCTTCACCATGTGGTCTCTCATCCTCCATCAGGCTAGACCAGGCTTATTCTCAAATCATGGCAGGCTCCCAAGAGAGAAAGCAAAAGTGTGCAAAGCCCCTTCAGGTCTAAACTTGAAACTCGCACGGTGACACTTCTCCCTCATCATATTGGCCAAAGTGAGTCATTAGGCAAGTTCATTTCAAAGGGTGAAGAAGTAGACTATACCTCTCGATGGGAGGAACTTCAGAGGAGGCCACCAATGGCAGCCATTAGTACGTTCAGTCCACCATTGATACATGGGGACAACTTGAATTGAGGTATTGTATTCACATAACAGATATTTATTAAGCACTTACTATATTCTAGTCACTACTGCAGGCCTCCCCTTCCTTCAGGAAGCTTCCTATTGAGCTAGGACACAGCGAGATATGTTCTGTATTAGTCACACAAATCCTGAAGACATTGAACCCTCAGGCTCAGCACTTCCTGGTTCTTTTTTTTAAACATATATATATATTTTATTAATTTTTATTGGAGTATGGTTGCTTTACAGTGTTGTGTTAGCCTCCACTGAGCATCTCCTGGTTCTTGAGCTAATCTACACCAAGTCTGGCCAGCAGGTTCTAGAGCTCTGCTGCTTGGAGTGGACTTCTTTGTTTATTTAGAATAAATTTATTTCACTTCTTTTCTCAGATCATTTGCTTCATGACAAAGAAACATATTTTGTCCTGTGAAAGAGCCCAAAGGCCTTCATCAGTCTTGCCGGGTATTCACAGACCTCCGTCAGCCACCTTTGTTCTTATGCCCCAGATTTTTGTGCCTAGATCATAGTGTCTTTATTGTCATAGTGTTTTAGCCTTTGAAATATTTCTCTGTTAATACCCACCTAACTCTGCCTATTTCTTGGAACAAAGGGCTGCATTTTCCCCTACTGCCTATCTGTGGTTTTCTAAAAATCCACTCATGTTAGTATTTCTCTTGTCTTATATTTTGGGCATCAACAGAACATCCATAGCTCGTTACATAGGGAATCCTGTTGCTTATAAGCCAAAAGTAGGTATTGTGTATGGCATCACTAACGTACTCCCTTCTTCATCCCTAGTGCATGAGTCCTTCTGTTTTTTCAGTGTCCTGCTCCTTTGATTATTGGGGTGGGAGAAGGATGAGCTGACCTGGAGGAGACCTGAATGAATTTTCAGTGAAGACATTGAGTAAAGTGAAGCTTTATCTATTTTTTTTTTTTGGTAGCCAATCATAAACTTGTTGAATCTTTCTATTATTTAAATGTGACATTGAGAATACAAAATGGAGTTTTTTATACTCATCGTATTTAAAAAATTTCCCGCTCAGTCTTTGAAAAATTTGATTTCTTTTGGGAATGATGGAAGGCTTGTGTCAAGTCATGGGTTCTCTCTAAATGTGGGAGAGCTCCGGGGGCTCACACAGTCTATGCCTCTTTCTATGAAGAGCAGGAAAAGACCTATTTTCCCCGTCTCCATAGAGTAAAGGATGGACTCCTTCCATATCGCTGCCTTCTGAGTTCCTGGCCTGCTGCTGAGCTGCAGCTCTGAGCGTTAGTGGGGAGTTAAAGGGAAAGCAGGAGTGTGATGGGGTCTAGAGCAAAGAGCCTCCCGAGCTGGACTCACCAAACTGGAAGCTAGCTGGAGAATGACATACAAAGTGGAACTCTAAAGTGGTGAGAGGTCTTTTCTCAGATCTGTAAGAAATGAGCCTCATCATGTTATTGTCCAAAAGGGAGCCACATTGAATCATCAGTTTTGAAACCGGAATGGCTGGGAGAGGATACGGAATTCTTTCTGTATGTTATTGTGTCCTCAACTCAAAGACAAAAATGATATCTGACAATCTGACAAATTCATCCCTTGAGAGAAGGAGAAATATAATACTATTCTTAACCTCCATGGTAAAGATCGTCTGGATATAGAAGAGGAACCTTTGCTCTCAAGCTGCTTAGAAATGTTGACAGTCACAGAAGCCTAGTGTCTGGCTGCTACCATGAGAGTGAGAGTGTGTGTGCGTGTGCGTGTGCGGAACAGCCCCTTCCCTTCCTTTCCCCTGTGTTGCCAGCATAGGCAGGAGAACTGAAAATGATTCCTTTTTCTCTGTAGCCTGTTTCCTTCCCTCAACAGGCCTACTGACTGACCTGTGCTTTCTAGTTATGGAAAAGTGAAGCCTGTTTCATCAACTCAGATAATTCTGATCCTGTTCTACATTCAACCTCACTAGCTCAAGGTCAGCACGTAACTCTGTTGACATAACTGATCTACAGACATGGAAGAGCTAAGGTTTGATTCTAGTAATAACACACGTCCTCTGTGATGGGGGTATATGTATGCGTAATTACCTCACTTACGTTACAGTGTCAGAAAGAGCTGACTCAGCTTGTGCACATTTCACTGCATAAATACCATCTTAGCGTAGCCGCAGAAGGAGCCCTAAAGGTCATTCGGTTCAGCAGCTCGCTCAGAGCGGGAATCCCCGAGAGGGAGGTGGCCCTGAGACTCCTTCTGGTGGAATATTTCTGGTGGCAGGGACCTTACCTGGATGGCCAAGGGAGTCTATTGCGTTCAGCCTGTGAAAGGCTTTCTTTATATTGAGACAACGTCTGCCATGCTGTAACTGCCATTTGGAGGCCCATATTCTACCCTCTGGAATTATTTCTAACCTTTTTCCACATGACTGCCTTCAGGTACATCAGCACAATACTCAGGCAGCCGCCGAGTCTCCTCCTTCACACTAAGCAGCCTAAATTTCCTCAGCGGGTTTCCACATTCAGTGATTTTCAGATATTTCACGCCGGACATTTGATCAAGGTACCAGTGATCAGTTTATCACCGTGTTCCGTTCACTGTTGACTACAATTAAATGATCACATCCCTTGTTTGGTATGATGCCCTTCTATTAAAGTACCTTACGATTGCATTAGCTGCCCAGGCACCCTGGTTACCCAAGTTTACAGTGATCTGAGACCCAAAGTAAGGCAAGCCTTCCCCACGCTCCATCTGTGCAGCTGGTTTTAAATGTAACCCAGTTCGTATTGTTTGTTTAGGTGGATCTCATCTTTCCGGCCTGCCCGTGTATTTTTGACATTGGATTCTTCCCTCTGTCCCCTTAGCATCCTTTCCATTTTCTTGTCTTGTGTGTAGTTTGTAAATTTGCCGAACTATTCTGCCCCACTTTGTTGATAAAAACGCTGAATAAAACAGGATTCTATCCTTCGGTTGTCCCCCAGAGACCTCCCTTTAGCTGGTTTCTCCACCTTTTCTGTCCACCAGGATTTCATAAGGGTCTTTGTTGAGTGTCCTGCTGAAATATTTGGCCACGTCTGTGATCAGAATGTATTCCTTCTTGAGAAGAATAAAATATAGTGCATACTATGTGAACCAAATTGCTTCTCTTTTTTTTTTCTCCTTTTTTTTCAGGCTTCATAAATCATGCCACTTACATATGCCAAAGCATCTTGTATGTTTCTTGGCAAAACCCACTCTTAAAACACCTTTTCTGAGTCCCCCAAACTCTATTTTTCTCTATAAATAATATTGTACAACTTGGTTCTGCAAATACTTTTGGCCCTAGATTATTTCAGACTCTTGCCTTCTGACTTTCTCCTCCATTATCATTTCTCCTGCCACAAAGCTTTGTAAACGTTCGCCCTCTGTTAACAATTTCACGCTCAATAGAGCTGGGTTCTTTAGATTCCCTTCCCACCATTCTGCATACATCCCTTAATTCCCAGCTTTTCAGTCATTAATATTCCCAGTTCTCCTGGCATCTGCAGGGTTGTTTTTAAAGGAGTTTTGGGAAACATGGTGCCTCTGCTGTTTGTTGTGGTTGAAATGAAGTCATGGCTGGGGATGGACATACAACCTGCTCAAAGGCCGCATAAATAACATCCCGTAATATTTGGGAGGGTATATCAAGGTGAATGCTTTTCTCTGGCTGATCCTTCATGAAATACTGGCTAGAATTCAGGCGTAGAGATAAAAGTTGCTTACATAAATGAGGAGACTGGTTTAAAAAAATAGTTCAGTGGTGAATAAGGATTCAGACACCAGGTAAATAAAAAATGTACGTCTCACTGTGTCTGTACTTGGGCTGTACTTGGCTGAATTCACTTTGTGTTACGTTTGGTCTGTTTCGGCCAGGATGGACACCATGTCATTAGTTATTAAAGATATGGGACTGTTCTAGGTCATTATTTCTCCACCCAAAAAAAGGACAGAGGCTGGACAACAGGTTCCTAGAGAGAGAAGTTTATAGATGTGGCTACTACCCCCGTTCTTTTGGATGTTGAATAAAAAGTTGGAATATGGAGAGCAGTATTGGGAGATGACGTAGCAGCATAATGCTGGTGATAACAATAGCTAACGTTGGTTGAAATCTTATTATGTTCCAGGAATAGTGCCTTCTCACTGAATTCTCACAACAGTCTTATGAGGTATGTACCATTATTATCACTTTTTTGGCCGATGAGAAATTGAGGCACAGATAGAATATTTACCCAAGACTGAGCAGCTGAGAACTGGTGGATCTGTAAGTAGCTGAGTTAGACAGTCTGGCTGTCCAGCCAGCAGCCACTAGCCCCATGAGGCAATCAGCACTTTCCATGTGGAATTGAGATGTGTTGTAAACACAAAATACATACCGGGAATTGAAGACTTTGTATAAACGAAAGAATGTGAATTACCCCATTAATAATTTCTATATTGATTACACATTAAAATAATATTCTGGATGCATTGAGTTAAATAATATATACAAATTAAGTTCACTGTTTCTCGTTACTTATTTTACTGTGTCTGCTAGACAGTTTCAGATTACCTGGGTAGCTCACCATTGTACTTCTGTTGGATAATGCTGTTCTAGAGCTTAACTCCCAAGGACTGCTGTTTAGCAACAAACAAATAAACAAACACACCTGAGTTTTGGTAATGTCCGTAAAGTTAAAAAGGAATGAAGAGAGTTACAGAGCAGAGCAGTTTGGTTAGTTGAGTTGGGTTCTGTAAGGAAAGGAGGCTGCTGGTAATATATGTTATACCTGGACTCTGGAAAGGCCCCAGAGTCGATTTGGGGTAACTTTGAAGGAATTGATTTCTCCCTAAAATATTTGATCAAGAGTAAATTGGTGGCTTCCCTGGTGGCACAGTGGTTGAGATTCCGCCTGCCGATGCAGGGGACGCGGGTTCGTGCCCCGGTCCGGGAAGATCCCACATGCCGCGGAGCGGCTGGGCCCGTGAGCCATGGCCGCTGGGCCTGTGCATCCGGAGCCTGTGCTCCGCAACGGGAGAGGCCACAACAGTGAGAGGCCCGTGTACAGCAAAAAAAAAAAAAAAAAAAAGAGTAAATTGGTTTCCCAGAGACCAAAAAATCCCAGGGCACTGGTCTTAATCACTGGCCAAAATCAAAACCAAAAGTGAACAGTCAAGTTAAGGGCAGGATGACCAAAATAGTGGGTTCCGGTTGATTTTACAAACAGGGAGGACTGGGGAGAGATGGATCACCATTTTCAGCAGATAAAATGGGATCGAGTAAGATTGTTTCTGATGAGTGGCCAGGGTTCAGCTGGTGAGCGCTAGTGCGGTTGTACATCATTAAACTGTAGAACCACTTCTATACCAGTCGGTAAAGAGCAGCTGCTCTGAAGCCCGTGAGTGCACCTGGTCCCTCCTCCAGGCTCTCCCACAAGTCAGCGGAAAGGGCTGATGCCTGGCAGAGTAGGGGCCCAGGACCCCACTCCATCTCTGAGGCCACCTTCAGTTCTGATTGGCTGGCGAAGGTGTCAGTTGCTAAATATTTTGAATATTATTCATGCTTAAGGGAAACTGTAACCTGTAACTTCTCTATAATTTCGTATAATTTGCACCATCATGTGTTATAATATGACTAGAGAAAGTTGTATTCTCCAGAATACCTTTTAGAGAGACTAATCTATATTTTTCAGAATAAACAACTTGAAAGATCTGCCTGGGGTAGAAGCTGAGTTTGAGGGACTTCAGAGTGGGAGAAACTGTTCTGCTTGATCTATGAACAACTACATGAGTAAGATATAAATAAAAACATATATAATATGTATTTTATATGTATAATATGTACATAATTATATATATAAATATATATGTAATTTCCCAGAATAGGAGGACGATAGAGGTAGAGAGTGGGTCACAAGGGTGTGGACCAGCCGTGGAAATGGTACTGGCCCGCTCCAGCAGTAATGTGGCCCTTCCCTAGGTCTACCCAGATCTTATGTGAAATTACTAAGCTCACAAGGTGGATGAAACAAGTGGATTTTTTCCCTTTATGTAGATGCCAGTTAAGGCTGGACTCAGATTTCCGTTGGTCTGGCTGGAACAACGGTGGACAAGCAGGTGGATGTGGGAACTCGAGACAGACTGAGAGAGAGTCAGCCACAGGAGCTGTACGAAGTCCAGGAAAGATTCTTGAGTGTGCTAGCCTGAGAGCTGATACGATAATCTTGAGTGTGCTGTAGCCTAAGAGCTGATACGATAAGACTGCCCCAGAGTCGGGAGGCACCACCTGACCTGCGGGCTCTAAGCATATACTTCGCACCTTAAATATCCGTCGCATATCTTCTGAATGTCAGTGTTCTTTGAGGAAGGAGAACAAGGGAGAAAGGCTAACGAATGACGAGGCTTTGGAGGAGAAATCGTTCCGGGTTCCGGTGATGGGAAGGCACCAAATGATGTCGCATCTTCTCTCCTCTCGGGGCCTTTTATCCCAGCCGCTGTGGGTCTCGCAGCTGCTGTTTTCTTGTTTTGCTGACGGCTAGGGGGTGTTGCACAGTACCTCAGGCAGTGGAGATACGGACTTGGTTTAACTCTTTCTTCTGCTGCCTTTCCTTTCCTAGCTGACATGTCTATCCTGCACTTTCCTGGCACAGGTGAGGTGGGCTGAAATTGACATGGAAAAGATGAGGTCCAGAGGAGGCTGGAAGCTCTTGAGTGGTCAGGATGTAGACAAGCGTTTGGCTAAGTGATCACTCTTGAGCAGAAGGAGTGTCCTTAAGCAAGTTGATGAGAAGACGCTTTTGGCTCCAATTCCCTCCTATTCTTGGCCTCAGTTTTAACTCTGTTTTCTCTGTGTTGACCTTCTGTTCTTGGCACCAAAAGGGGGCATTCCAAAGGTGACTTGGGCTGAAATATCCACATCCAGAAGCTGTTTTGACTCAGGTTCTTCTTTTTTTGCTTCCAGGTCAGGTCAGAGATGAGGCCATCAGGTTAATGGAATGGGGCTCAGGATTACCTTGCCTTTGAGAACGGTGCACCTTTGGGACTCCCATTAGCGTGCCCTTGCTCTCTCCTTCCACGCTTACCCTCCCCTCCACATCAGTGTACATTTTGCAGCACAAGCTATAGAGCTAAAGCCATATTTGTTCAAGTACAGAGGCTGGGGGATGAAAAGAAACAAACTATATGTAAATTTTATCTTATTTTATTTATTTACTTTTTAAATTAATTTTGTGGTTTTTTTTTTTTTTGGCGGTACGCGGGCCTCTCACTGTTGTGGCCTCTCCCGTTGTGGAGCACAGGCTCCGGACGCGCAGACTCAGCAGCCATGGCTCACGGGCCCAGCCGCTCCGCAGCACGTGGGATCTTCCAGGACCAGGGCACGAACCCATGTCCCATGCATCGGCAGGCAGTCCCTCAACCCCTGCGCCACCAGGGAAGCCCTTAAATTAATTTTTACTGGAGTCTAGTTGATTTACAATCTTGTGTTAGTTTCAGGTGTACAGCAAAGTGAAACAGTTATACATATACAGATACCCACTCCTTTTTAGATTCTTTTCCCATATAGGCCATTACAGAGTATTGAGTAGAGTTCCCTGTGCTGTACAGTAGGTCCTTAGTTATCTATCTTATATGTATGTGTCAATCCCAATTTCCCAATTTATCCCTTCCCCCTATATGTAAATTTTAATTGGGGGGCTTATTTCTCATCTCCTTCCTTTCCTTGCCTGCCTTTGGTAATCGTGTTGCTCTCACTGTCTTTTTCTCTTTATTTTGCTCCCTATTCCTCTTTCTGTCTTAATGTTTTCAACTTATTCTCTTGGCTCTCTTCTAATCCATTCCTGCTCCAAACTCCCCCACACCCAAACTTTCCTTAGTATTAATTTAGTTTATTTTTGTTCTTTCCCAATAATATGACAAGAAATGAACTAGCACATGTGCACTGTAGCATAAGATCATTTCAATTTGTTCCCCTCTCAGTAATTTTGAAGCAGTTCCCATTTTCTGCCTTTTTAAGTCCAAACTCTGCAACCAAAATTCCCATTTTTCCCACTTGTAAAATGGGAATATGATTTGATTGAAGAAAAATATGTGTGCCTCATACACATAAAAAACGTTTAACCTCACCATAATGAAAGATATGAAAATTAAAAAAGCAATGACATTTTTCACCTACCAAATTGGCAAAATTTTTAAAAATAGACTAACTATGGGGTATAGTGAGATCAGCACTTGCTTACGCTTTGCTTACGAGAGTGTGAAATGATACAACGTTTTTGGAAAACAGTGTGTAAAAATGCATTAATGACTTATAAAATTAGTATCCTTGACTGACTCTTCCCTAATTCTACTTCTAAAGAGACTGTCTTCATGACATCAGATATTCAGACAGAAGTACAAACATATTATTCTTTAAAAAAATTATTTCACTGAAGTATAGTTAATTTACACTGTGTTAATTTCTACTGCACAGCAAAGTGATTCAGTTATACATATATATACATTTTTTTCATATTCTTTTCCACTATGGTTTATCACAGGATATTGAATATAGTTCCCTGTGTCATACAGTAGGACCTTGTTGTTTATCCATCCTATATATAGTAGTTTGCATCTGCTAATCCCAAACTCCCAATCCATCCCTCCCCCACACTCCCTCCTCCCCCTTGGCAATCACAAGTGTGCTCTCTATGTCTGAAAGTCTGTTTCTGTTTTGTAGATAAGTTCATTTGTGTCATATTTTAGAATTCACATGTAAGTGATATCATATGGTATTTGTCTTTCTCTTTCTGACTTACTTCACTTAGTATGATAATTTCTAGGTCCATCCATGTTACTGCAAATGGCATTATTTTATTCTTTTTTATGGCTGAGTAGTATTCCATTGTGTGTGTGTGTGTGTGTGTGTGTGTGTGTGTGTGCGCCACATCTTCTTTATCCATTCATCTGTCGATGGACACAAACAAATGTATTCTTTATAGTAGCATTCACTAAGCACTTTGTGTCCATCACCATACCAGGTGCTTCAGAGGCAGTATCTCATTTACCCTGTGAGGTAGGTGCATTACTGACCCATTTTACAGATGAGGAAACCATGGCGAGAGAGGCTAAGTAACTTGCCTACGGTAACAGCCTGTTGGTGATATGGTCCTGTCCCCACCTAGACAGTCTTACCACAGAGCTCCTGCACTTAACCCACATGGTGTAATGCAGTATAGTGCTTACCTAATATGTTATTTTTCTGTTTACCTTTTGCTCCCCGTGAAAGCTTAGGCAAGTAGCTCCTGTCTCTGTCCCCGGCCTCCAACCCAGCCTTTGGCATTTATTAGGCACTTGATGAATATCTGCTGAAGGAATAGCCTAATTGAACCTTTATTGTCCTCAGAACCAAATCCTCACTTATGCTCCCACCACTAGAATCGGCTTCTCATCCTGTTAGTACCTGGTCATAATCATCACCATCACCACCACTGCCACCATCGTCCTACTTCTCCATCATGAAAATTTTCCTCATTCCTGATCATGTGTGATCCCTTCCCTTTCTAAGCCCCATAACATTTATTTTAATTCACCCTGTGATAATTACATTACACTTTGCATTATTGTCTCTTGTACATTCCAGGTGTCAGGATTTTGGTCAGGGATAATTTCCCATAACTTATTGCATCCTCCTCAGTGCCTAGGACAGGGCCGTTCATGTCTTGTGTGCTCAGGAATGGTTAAGTGCATATTATGTCTTTAGCAGTAAATAGAGAAGGCTAGACTATACGTAAAACACATCCGCCAACTAGAGCTCTTGATAAAAAGACTCAGCAAAGCACTGTAACATGGTGGCACCATTTTGAAAAATGATGTTTACTATTACTTTGTGCGTCAGGCTCGGCAAGGTTAGTAACCCAGTGGGTGTCAACTCCTTCGATGCCCCTGTACCCCAATGAAGGCCTGTAAATCATTGAATACCTGCTGTAGACTCAAGGATTCCACTCTTCCCATTCTCATCACTCCATCTTCTATCTCAGGGATGAGCATCCTCTGATAAAGTTGGCTTGGAACCACATTGGTTTCAGAGTATTGGGCAAATGAGCTATAATGAGCCATCTGGATGTTCACCTTTCACCTCATTACACGTCACCTTTTTCACATTTTGATTAAAAACCCACTAGCAAAATTAACTAAATTGAACCCAAAGGGGTTCAATCTTTATCTAATATGTGTAACTAGTTTTGTACCCGTTTGTACCAGTCATCAGCTTGGGTTAAAAGAAGGGTCACATCTTTTATTTTTAAATTTACTGTTAAAACTCCCTCCTACCCGTATTATCAGGAAAAGCAAATTCACCCTCTGAAGGTCTCGCTAATATCCGTGCCAGATTGTTCAAGAACACGAGGAGTTTACTCAGGCTATAGATCAGCCTCATTCTAGACCTCAGAAGGAGAGAGAACTGGACGGTCTGAGCAGCCTACGTAGTAGACCCTGCTTTGGTTTGGTTTGGTTTGGTTATCTGGTTTGCCTTGGGCTTACAGTGCTTCAAGTTACATTCATTTGCTCATCCACTGTTCCCAAGACAGGGTCATTGTCCTGGGAGGTCTATATCTGAAGGACTTCCAGCTTCAGCCTTATGCTGTGTTGAAACTGCTTCTCCTCCAGGAGCCTCTTGTCCCTTATAAGTTGAGCTGGGTTCATATCATACATTCCCCATTGCCTCATGGCGAGTTCCACCATTTTTCTTTCCTGTCAGTGGTCTCAGTCTGAACTATATCAATCTACAGAAGAGTGTCTAGTAATTTTGAAGGAGTTTGGGGGCATCAATCTGTTTTCTCCCAACAGAATCCTTGACTCTGTATTACTTTCTCCACCTCTTCTCTAGAGATCAGCATTGTCCATACCAAGAGGGATACTTTTGTTATGCCCGAAAGTCTTCTTTTATTTCTCCCCCCAGGAAAGGAGGTGTTTGTTTGCCTTGGGGAACTTCTTGGGAGGATGCAGCCTTCTTTCCAGGTCCATCTGAATGAAGAAGCAGACCATGGCTTCTTTTACTAAACAATGTTAAGTCCTGTCTCACCAGGACCTGCCTCGTGTATTTAACAGATATGTACTCTCTCTATATAGATCTTTCTGTGTCGACTTCCTTCTTCCTGTTTTGCACATGTGCACACAATATTGTGCAGGTGTGTGCATGCACAAGCTCACAACTGAGAGCACACTAGCTATGTCAAATGATGTAAAAATTGAATTTGGGAAAAACAAGGAAAGTGTGAGTCTTTGAGTAGAGAAAAATGTGTCTCTTTCATAGAGCCTTGCAGTTTCTACGTGACTGGATGGGAGGGAACTTACCAAGCCCGTGTTTGTGAGTCACTGGGTGGGCACATGCTAACACTGGTCACTTCTGCAGTTCTGACCATCCTCTCTAACCCAGCACCCTGGCGGACTGCAGTTGTTCAAGAGTTCCTACTCTGCTAGTGTTTCAGTGTGAAATTCACCCACAGCCATAATCAGTGACATCTCTGGACCCTCCCAGAGAATGGACCCTAAAGCACTGATTTCACCACTGAGGATGTGGGTATGAATAAAGGTTAAGACTTTGCTGAGAATACATTAGTTAGAGGCCTGGGGGTGGCTTTGATGATGAGGAACAGTGTTGGAAAGTGTGATTATTTTTTTAGACTTGTGAAGATATTTAGAAATTAGTTGATCTGTGAAAGAAAAAAAATCTGTTACAAGGCTGCTACGTTGCCTGTGATAGAAATGTACTATGTCTTAAGTGATTCAGATATTTAGAATTTCAATTTATTATTTCTGCCTTATCTCTTCTTGCTTTTAGTCAGGTATTTACTCTGTGCAGACATGATTTAAATACTGCTTCTTTCTCAGTAAGAGTTATTTTGCATACTTTATGTGTGCGCCTAGAGAGTTTTATATTCTAAAATTTTGACTGGAGGACATTAGATAGATATTTCACTGTATACATGCTGGCTGATGAGTCATGAAAGAGAACCAAGGGAATTGGGTGGGGCTAGTGGCCTGAGCCATGGGCATGAATTGGAGTGAGAGGTGGGGAGTGTTAGTCTTTCTTTATGCTCAGAGCAAACCAGTCTGCAAATGAGCCAGAGGCTAACGGTAGTCTTCAGACCGGGGGCAGAACTCAGATTGGGGGAAGCTGAGAGGAAACCTGTGATCTTCACATGGGAAGAAGAAAGGGGTAGTTTTCCTTAAGATAATGAAGAGGCATTGTGTCTGGTAAAATAGGTAACCTGTTGGTAGAGAGCCACCAAAGTGGCACCTGCCCAGCAGACCCAGTAGAAGCTCTTCCACCTGAGACCCGACGGTAGCTGGGAGCAATGGCTGAAGAATATGACTTTTATGATACAGTAGAATGAGTATCATCAGTGGGCTGGTGAATGCTGTTCTGATCGGACAGTGAGAAGCAAGAAAGAGGCAAGAGTATGTCTCTTGGGCTGGAAATCATAGTAGTCATTCAGTGGAGTGAATGACCGAAGTCATGGAAAGAATCAGTGGGACCCGTATCAAGACCTGAGGAGGTAGAATGTTCTCACACATTCAGAAAAGGACAACTTGGGAGCTCAGCTGTTCTGGGTTGTATTGAATATCCAGTCAACCTTGAAAGCTGTTTAATCAATTATAACTGATGCTTAGGCAAGAAGGACAATAAAAATGATGATGACTATATCAACTTCACCCGTTTGTAAATATTTATGAAATAAAACTTTTCCTTGCCTATATTGTTGGTCATCATACGTGGTAAATAACCTCACGCTTACTGAATCTGAGAATTTACTCTGTGCCAGGCATTGCAGTAGCCACTTTCACAGGTATTACCTCATTTGATCCTCTTTTTTCATTTGAATTTTATTTTATTTATTTTTTTATACAGCAGGTTCTTATGAATCATCTATTTTATACATATTAGTTATACATGTCAATCCCAATCTCCCAATTCATCCCACTCCCCCATCCCCCCCATTTGACCCTCTTTACAACTCTATACATTAAGAATTAGCACTGTTATTTCCTAGAGGAAAATGACGGGCGGATAAGTTAAATTACAGTCTAAGATCACACAGACAAGAAGTATCCAGATTCAGATCTGAATTTCTGATTCCAAATCCAGTTCTTTTTCCATGGCCCTAGTATGCGTTTTCTCTATTTGTACCTACTGCTTTGTTACCTTGGCTTCTTCCTTCTAAAACCATGTAAGTTTATAAAGAGCAAACTCTAAATTTTAGATTTTCACTTAGGGGTCATTATGAAGCGGTGGCTATGGGAAACCAGTTATCAAAATCACAAAGAAGGATGAGGCTTCTGGGGTTGAAACCCAGAGAGTAAAAGTTTGTAGAAATCTCTAGAGGTCAGGGCCCCTTATTCCTGTCAGACAGAATTCACCACAGAATATCTTTAGACTATTCTTCTCAGGAATAAATAACACATATCTATCTTTCAGTGTGGTTAAAATAGAGGGAGTTTGCAGTTTGTACATTAAGGGTGTTGAGATGCTAATGCCAAGGCCTAAATTAATGTTTGACCTTTAATCTCAATGCCAGCAAATATCTCCATAACCTCCTCCCGCTTAACCAAATTTCAGTGAAATCAATTAAATATTCTGGAAACTAGTCTTTTTGACAGCTACTCAGCCACTGTTTCACAGAGCGTAATACCCTCAGAATGAGCCAAATTTGGTCAAAGTCAATGAACGTTAAGTTCTTTTGAAGTGATCATGGACAGACAGGTCACTGTGAAATGCCCGATAATTCAGAAGAAACAGAACACGAACTTTCTCTCCTCCTGTATTTATAAGGATATAGGAAACGATGTGAACAGAGTGCACACTAGCTTTATGTGCAATGAGTGAAAGTCGAAGACTGGCATGAATTTGGCTTCCAGGGCGTATCGATGAAGTTCTTGAGCTTGCAGGGCAAGATGGGAGAAGTTTCATTTCTTGTAATGGTGGAGAACGGGATGTATTAAAATTTTAGAAACTAAGAGCCATGTTCAGAGTAGCAGAAATTAAAAAAAAAAAAAAAATAGAACTCCAGGTAAAATAAATAGCTTACTTTCTGAACTGTTAGGTCCTGACCTGGCATTGCAGGACCAGCCTCCCTCAATGCCTCATAGAGGTTTGTGTGGGTCCCAGTGGCCTCGCAGCACGTGGGGCAGCTGTCTTGTCGCCGTGAGTTATGTGGAGCTGCTCATCTTTCATTGTACGTGGATAATCTGCGTGTAATAATCTGAGTTACCTGACATCATCAGCTGGCTGGCTTTTTTTCTTTTGGGAGCATATTTGCAAGCAACTCACGGTTAACCCTTTCAATGCCTGTGAAAGGTCTGTGGTTTTGTTAACACCAAACATATCAAAGAAGGAAGCTTAACCGAGTCTGACTCTAGAAGTCACTCACTGAGCAACATGGCAGTCCTCTACTAGTACATATTTAATTTAAAAAAAAACACAATTAGGTATTCAAGGAGTTTTACTGTGACCAGATCAGGAGGATCTTTGCCTTTATGGGAAGGAGACGCGAGGGGAATCTGGGAGTTATTCTCCCTTACAGTAGGAAGAGATTAAGAAGCTGAGAGATGGTTCCCAGTGTTGCTTTCCAAGTTCAGGCCAAGTGTTCTAAGAGAAGTTATCTGTCTGGGGGGTGGTAGTGGTGGGGATGGAAAAGGCCACATGTAAGCAGCAAGATTAAGATGGTTTGAGCTCATGCAAGGAAAATGGTCCCACATCCTAGGAGACTAGAGAAGAACTTAGTTTATCTATCAAGCCCAAAATTTGAATTTTAAAGACAGTAAAAGTGTAAAGGATACCAGATACACATCTCTAGTAAGTCCCTTCTTTTACGGTCAAGGACCCTAATAAAAAACAATGGAATGCTGAGACTTGGAATGGGGATATTTTCGTGAATATGTCTGAGAAAGTTGAATTCCCAGATTACCCTGTAAACTGGCAGAGGTTTTTTTTTTACTTGCTAAAGAAGAACCTCTCTCTTGCTTTTCCTGATGAACGTGGAGAAGTACAAGCATGATTCACTTTTAAAAATGCAATTGGACTTCAGATTTAAAATGTCTGTTCTTTGAAAGATGTTGCTATAGCATAAAAAGATGCAAAAAAAAAAAAAAAGAAGTTGAGTGAGATGAGCTTATTCTTTGTCACCAAAGATTTGAATATTAAGAACTTATAACCAAGCGACTGATTCCATAGAGGTCCTGGTAGGAGGTCTTTTGGGGACTCTGTCTAGATAGTTTAGATAATCTTTGCATCATTGTGGAACTCAGGAATATAAATACAAGGAGATATTTTCTTATGAGCCAAGACAGCTTTCCTTTTTGTGTGAAACGTAACTTGCAAACTGAACTGATTAGTTCTAGTAACGTTGTTAATAGGTTGTTGCATATGTAACCAACATGAGCCTCAACATACAGTCAAGGACATTGTCTCATTCCATTTACACCTGGAGGAAGCACCCCGCTCAGTTCAGGTGTGTCCTTTTTTTTTTTTTGCAAAAGGTGAGAAACTGTGTTACTTCTCAAGGATGCCATTGCTACTCTGTATTCATTTAATTTCATGGAGCCAAGAATAAAAGCAGATCTTGAAATATACCCTTGCTTTATTAGTAGGCAAATAAAATTAAAAAGAACATTATGTTAAGAGACATGGAGGGGGCTTTGAGAATTGATAGCGCTTGGGTAGTTGTCTGTGCATTTTTAAATGAATGGGGGGGCATAGAGACTCATAAAGTGAACGGAAGAAAATTTGGTGTCAGGCTACTTTGGTGAGTTGCTTGGATTTAATTTCGCCGTCGCAGGCTATCTTTATGCAAGGAGCACTGAGGTAATTGATTGATCTCCCGAATGGTGCACACAATTATCGAAAACTGTTGGAGGATCAGACGAAAAAGGCCAGAGTAAAGAAAAAAAGTACATGGAGAGAAAGGAAAGACTAGAAAGTATCCCTCCCCTAGCTTTTCTGAAGGAACACTGAAAAGAAATCTTAACAAAATCAATTTGCAGTCATTTGAAGAGAAGAGGGTTTTTTAACTGGGTAGCTTGACTTCATAAAGGACAAGTCCTGTCATACTAATCTAATCTTCTGAGATGAAAATGAAAGACGGGGTAGATCAAGGAGAAAGATTTATATATAATTCATTTAGACGGTGGAATGCTGTGGATATGATGCTGTGTGGTATTTCTATCGGCCCTTACATCGCTGCCCGAGATAGTGGACATCAGAGGCTGGTTGTCCACCTGAGGACAAATCTAAGGCTGAGTTCAAGGCCAGTGTTACTTATATTTCTGCCCATAGTCTGGTATTTGGATTAAAATGCGTGGGCGTTTAACTTGCTCACCGCACAGAGCTGGTGGGAGAACCGGCAAAGAAAGAGATAAGTAAAAAGAAGCTTAAAAAAATATAGCTGTCCAGCCACACTGCACCTCTATTCTCACCATTCTTATGACACATATTCGAAACCTCATGTTATCGTCTAACTTAAGAAAGCCATCAGTTATTCTGTGTGTTTTGACCTATCTTCCAGTCAGCTCACTCTGAGGATGAGGAAGAGTTATACTTCGTCTCTACTTCCCACAGCACCTGCATTTAATAAATCCTTGATTGATTAGCAAACAGCTAATGAGATCATAAAGAACCGGTTGTATGAGGTCCAATAAAAGAATACCGTAGGGTGATAACATGGACCAAATCCATCACTAGTTAGCAGTGCAACTGTGCTAGTAGGTGGATGCATAGGGGTGAAGCTTAAGAACTCATGAAAATAGTCTCTGTACTATACTAGGCGGGGGTTAGACTTTTACTAGATAACTGTGATCATTCTGTGGTTCACAATTAAAACAGGAGGTGTAGATGGTTCAGATGGGAGCCACAGCACTGATTCATGGAAGCTTGAGGATGTGTGGGGCGTGGTTAAGTCCACTCTGAAGTCAGACCCAGCTAGATTCTCAGACCAGCAGTGACCCTTGGGTGAGTTACTTAACTTCTCTAAAGCTCACTTTCTCTACTGATGAAACAGAGAGAGTAATAGGGCTTTACTTCATAGGGGTATGAGAATTAATTGACATAATGCATGTATAACCGAGTACAGTGTAAACTCAATAAATATTGTAATAAGAAACATAATAAAGGAGAAATAAAGGGGGTTGTTTAGGCTAAGGAAGAAAAGGCTGAGAGTAAGTGTAATTATAATCTTTACACACAAAACAAGTCACAGACCATCGTCTAAGTTGACATCACCTTAATTTAGTTCAATAAACATTTTGAGGGCCTTTCACCGAGGAAAATGTGAGAGCCAAAGGGCTTCATCTGCAGCATGATGGAATTGAGATAGACATAGGGAAGATTTTCTGAAAGTCAGGATTGCTGGACTCACTGGCCTGTATATCTGAGGGAAATTGTGGAATATTCTTTGAAGGCTTGGAAAATAATCTAGTTCCACCTCGCAGTCTCCTAATCTGGTTTAACCGTGGTCCTATTCTGAGCTGGACTAGTGTCTTCTCGGGCCACTCTGGTTAATGTGTCTTCTTTGAGATCCCAGGCTGGCATTATTTAATAGAGAGTTTTAAGCTGTGCTTGTACAGGGTTAACGTATTGGCGCCTTTCAAGCAGTACCAAATTAGCATCAAAATGTCATTGCTGAGCCATCAGGATCCGCCATTTTGTTTTTGTTAGCGTGGATCCGAATTCACAGCCAGCTGACGTGAGCCTGAGAGGTGAGTGGCTTTACCGCCAGGTCTAAAGATAATGAGACCATGTAAGAATCATACTTGTCTGGGGTGATTCCTCTATAGGCAGAGGCCCCACTGTGAAGAATCTAGATGAGAGATGAAATGTGCCGGCATCTGATTGTAACAGTGGCTCTGTACTCCAGAGAGTCTGATGAGGATGCGTAAGAGGCTAAGCTCGAAACTTCTTTGTTTGAAATGCCAATTGGCATTTTCTTTTAAAGAGCTCTTTTTCTGCTCACATGCTTCCATCAGAGGAAACGTATTTAGGTGAAATGTATGAACTATAGAAATGTAGGAGACCCTTGAATGTGGTTTAAAAACAAGAAATACACAAACTTCAAAATAAGAATGTATAAATGGGCTATTCCTTTACTTGTCCAGCTCTTATTTTCAGGAAAGATCTTGCCAACTGTGATACCTCCCTCGAGTGATAGCAGCTGCGCATCCCTGCTTGGCCAATCTTCCAGGGTCAAGTTGAGATACTGACAGCATTTCAGCGACCCAAGGCCCCAGAAGGGAGAATGGAAATGTTGGTTGGGCTGAAGGTGTAGGCCAGTTAGGACATTCCAATGGGGTCTTTATCTGTGGAACTAGGACTGTGGGCAAAGAGAGTCAAAGAAGGAAGAAACCTCAGCCCGGGCTGCAGTGCCCATTACAGCAGTGACAAGATGGCCAGGGATGTTGGCAGGGTTGCTACTTCTCCACTGGGGCAGGGGTTAGGCTGGGCCAGAGACAGTGTGATGCTGGACCGTGTTGGAAGCTGAATCCACAGCATTCCGTACCTTCTTGGCCAAGTATTCCTTCCGTGTACAGAGAGGGTAATAGGTGTTTTCTAGGGACGTGGACAGCATCGTGTGGCTCTCCCTGTGTCAGGTTAGGCACTGGGTGTCGGTTGCAGCCAATGGCGTCGCGTACTCAACGAGGCTTCACATACACGCGCCTCCCAGAGCCTGAGGGAAAGAAAATGAAGGGTGAGTGGGTAGGAACTCTGAACTCTGAACGAGCCCTTTTTAGTGCTTTTACCCAGCAGGCACAAATGAGGAACAGCAAAAGTGAGAGTTGAATAATTCCGAAAAAGGAGAGCAATTTTCAGTATAAAGAGAACAGAGAAAATCTCAAATAAACTTAGATGTAACCAATCAAACGCTGGACACCATTTTTACCCTTCTGCGGGCCGGGCATACTGGGATCTGCGCAGTGAGTCTAGGGAGAGGCTGAGGGCTGGTAGGACCGGACTTAACCTTGTCCACTGCCTGCCGCAGGTAGCAAGCGTCGAGAAACCTATTTTAGGCCAAATAACCCACTCGGTGTGACTCAGGCTGGTGTGGGAACGCAGGGCTTTGGTACAATAGAGGACAAAGCCACATAAACTCCTCACTGTTAAGGGTAGGAAGGGGTGTCCAGCCTCTGTGGGCACCTGCAGATAGAGGCAGCAGGGTCCAGCATCCAGGGTGTCCGGGACTGTGCAGAATAGTTGCAGGTCCTGAGTAGGGCTCCTCATCCAATAGAGACTGGGATAAAGGTCAGGACACGTGGAAGGTCTTCGGTTGGTCACATGGTTAGTCTGTGAAGGAGGAAGGCTTCTTCTGGGCGGGCACGTCTGCATCCAGTGGGCTCACCACATCAGGTGCTCCAGATACTGGGCTTAGAGCAGCCCAGTCAGCTTTAGACGATGATGTTGGTGAGGACGGGACAGGGCCAATCCTGGTTTAAAGGTTGGCAGGCATGCCTGGTGGCTAAAATTCTAAGTCCTACCATCGAGTGAGGCTGAGCCAGGCAGGTGCTGACGAGCTGTTGAAGATGTATATATATTTTTAATCTGCCTGTATGCAATTTTATTTTCATTTCTGGAGCCCTTCAAAATGCGATGCCTCTTTTAGACGGAGGACCGAATTGCTTTGGGACAAGTGAATAAATTCGAAGCCGCGTTAATTGTGAACAGCCGTCCTTGGCTTTATGTGAGGAAGTAGCAATTGGTTTCTCAATCCAGGGACCTGGGGAAACAGATCACTGATGTTTGTTGAGAAAAACTTTCTCAGGAAACTTCTTTCTGCCACTGGAGGCTACGGCTTGTTAACCTGTGCCAAACGACCATGTTCGGTCCAAACTCTATAATAAATTCAGCAATGCTTCATCTTTCTATATAGAGCAGGGATAGGAGGACAAAGGACCTTTTGTTTTCCAGGGATCTCTTGCAGAGACCCGTATGTATGAACATAATCACTGTATTGGGCGGCGTGAACACAGCCTGCAGGGCGTTAGTGCACCGCGGCTAGCCGGGAGAGAGTCCGGGGAAAAGTCTGGACCTGCCGAAGAGGCAAGAGACTTTTACGTCCCTCTTTGTTTCCTGGTGCACGAGGAGAGGGGATTAAGAACGCTGTTTGAGAGAGCTCCAGGGACGGGCGCGAGCCGCGGCTAAAAGTGCGGAGCCCAGAGACAGACATGAGACGCTAAGGCCGCTGCTGCCGCCACCAGGAGGCCTGTGTGCGAACACAGGTCACTAGCCACACGCCCTTCCGGGGAGCCTGTGCAGCCCGCCACTGCCAGGGTCCCGGGATCCAGGGACAACTCGCCCGGGAGATCGCACGGCGCGCCTCAGGCTGCAACGTCACGCCGGCCTCTGCCGCTGCAGGCCCGCCCCACACTCCGTGACCCTCCCTACCCCCCGGCCTGAGTGAGCCAGAGCCTCCGAATCAGCGGCTCCTTTAACCCCGTCCTGTCTGAGCAAAGAACAGACGCCCTCCGGCGACCTACACGCACAGGCGGGGCCAAATCCAAAGCTGAGCCCCTGGGAGCTGTGAGAACAAAGAAGAGAAAGGGAAATCTCTCCCAGCAGCCTCAGAAGCAGCGGATTAAAGCTCCACAATCAACTTGATATACCCTGCATCTGTGGAATACCTGAATAGTCAACGAATCATCCCAAATTAAGGAGCCCTGTGGATGAAAGGCTCTTGGTGCTGCAGCCAGGAGTCAGTGCTGTGCCTCTGAGGTGGGAGAGCCAACTTCAGGACACTGGTCCACAAGAGGCCTCCCAGCTGCACATAATATCAAACAGCAAAAATCTCCGAGAGATCTCCATCTCAACGCCAGCACCCAGCTTCACTCAACGACCAGCAAGCTACAGTGCTGGACATCCTATGCCAAACAACTAGCAAGACAGGAACACAACCCCACCCATTGGCAGAGAGGCTGCCCAAAATCATAATAAGTCTACAGACACCCCAAAACACACCACCAGACGTGGACCTGCCCACCAGAAAGACAAGATCCAGCCTCATCCACCAGAACACAGGCACTAGTACCCTCCACCAGGAAGCCGACACAACCCACTGAACCAACCTTAGCCACTGGGGACAGACACAAAAAACAACAGGAACTACGAACCTTCAGCCTGCAAAAAAGGAGACCACAAACACAGTAAGATAAGCAAAATGAAAAGACAGAAAAACACACAGCAGATGAAGGAGCAAGATAAAAACCCACCAGACCTAACAAATGCAGAGGAAATAGGCAGTCTACCGGAAAAAGAATTCAGAATAATGATAGTAAGGTTGATCCGAAATCTTGGAGATAGAATGGACAATAGAATGGACAAAATGCAAGAATCAGTTAACAAGGACCTAGAAGAACTAAAGATGAAACAGGCAACGATGAACAACACAATAAGTGAAATTAAAAGTACTCTAGATGGGATCAATAGCAGAATAACTGAGGCAGAAGAACGGATAAGTGACCTGGAAGATAAAATAGTGGAAATAACTACTGCAGAGCAGAATAAAGAAAAAAGAATGAAAAGAACTGTGGACAGTCTCAGAGACCTCTGGGACAACATTAAACGCACCAACATTCGAATTACAGGGGTTCCAGAAGAAGAAGAGAAAAAGAAAGGGACTGAGAAAATATTTGAAGAGATTATAGTTGAAAACTTCCCTAATATGGGAAAGGAAATAGTTAATCAAGTCCAGGAAGCACAGAGAGTCCCATACAGGATAAATCCAAGGAGAAATACGCCAAGACACATATTAATCAAACTGTCAAAAATTAAATACAAAGAAAACATATTAAAAGCAGCAAGGGGAAAACAACAAATAACACACAAGGGAATCCCCATAAGGTTAACAGCTGATCTTTCAGCAGAAACTCTGCAAGCCAGAAGGGAGTGGCAGGACATATTGAAAGTGTTGAAGGAGAAAAACCTGCAACCAAGATTACTCTACCCAGCAAGGATCTCATTCAGATTTGATGGAGAAATTAAAACCTTTACAGACAAGCAAAAGCTGAGAGAGTTCAGCACCACCAAACCAGCTCTACAACAACTGCTAAAGGAACTTCTCTAGACAAGAAACACAAAAGAAGGAAAAGACCTACAATAACAAACCCCAAACAATTAAGAAAATGGGAATGGGAACACACATATCGATAATTACCTTAAATGTAAATGGACTAAATGCTCCCACCAAAAGACACAGATTGGCTGAATGGATACAAAAACAAGACCCATATATTTGCTGTCTACAAGAGACCCACTTCAGACCTAGAGACACATACAGACTGAAAATAACTAGATCACGGCTTTTAAAACCCATGGTCTCCAGTTGTGATGCGCCTGGGAAGATACCACTTGACTGATCATCCTGACCTGACCTAAGTGGACAGCTGCTAGAACAAAGGATCGGACACCAAGAAGTTTGCAACAACTAACCACACCTCTCCCTCACCTTGCCTTTAAAAGTGCTTTGCTGAAACCCTTCCAGGAGTTCAGGGCTTTTTGGTTATGAGCCACCCTTTCTCCCTGCATGGCCCTGCAATAAATCTTTCTCTGCTCCAAAAAAAAAAAAAAAAAATTTCAATCTGACAGGTTTTTTAAGATGGAATGGACAGTGGGACCCAAAAGATTAAAAACCTCTACTCTAAGAAAACTTTATGTTTACCAGCGGCATTGGAAGACTAGAAGAGAACTGGGGGTTTGGGGCTTTAAGCCACAGTTATAAAAGGCTTTTAGAAGCAGCAATCTAGCAATAACAATTCTGTGAACTTTCTGGAACCAGTACCTGAGACCCAGGTGGAAGAGCCCTGCCCTGGACCCCACATGTCACAAACATACCTAAAATGAACTTATTAAATAACACACAGGCACCTCTGATACTTGGAATCCAGTGCATATTGCTGGCACAATTGTGACTCATAAACATCCATTCCTGGAAATAACACCATTTAGTCCCCAAGGAAGTAATTCTCCACATCTTTTGCCTTACATCCACAATACAAAAGCCAACTGAATACAAATACCATGGAATACAGTTTATGGTGCGGTTGACATAGGAGAAAGAACTTGCTTTGGAATGTGGGGAGGATTTGAGTAGCAGAGACAGATAAGAGAAAAGACAAAATAATTAACTTGTCAAATTCTTCCTCTCATTGTGAATGCAATAGCTTTTGGCCTAATGAAGTATCTTCCCTAGTGCCAAGTATCCATTTTCTTGCTTCTCTCAGGACACCAGAGATACTCACAAATTAAAGTAAAATTTCAAACAGTTGAACATAGTAGCTGAGGAACATTTTACAGTACTGAACACTTTTATATTATTTTTCAAATTGTGTGTATGTAGGTGTAGACATAGCATACATGAAGTGTGATACAAACTCTACATTAGCAAAATGGACGTGTTATACTAGAATTGCAGATAGTTTGATTTTCATAAAAATATGTAATAAGGTTTCATTAAATTTTCAAAAATTAAATTTAAAAACTTTAAAAAAAAAAAAAAGAAGTAATTTATCATGTTTTTGCAGCAATCACGTTGATCTCGCTTATCATTTAAGGCTTAATGATGATTAAGTGTACTTAGAAAATTCAGGAAGGCTTTGAGAAATGGACCTTACCTTTTTGTTATGTGTTCAAAAAGACCCTATGGTAAACAATTTAAACACTAGCAATTGTTTTCTCCTCTGGTCAGGTTCCCAAAGCATTTGTTTTCTAACAAATATGGTAAAAATATAAACATTTCCATTATGAGATACTTAGGGATAGATGTAAATTGGGCATATTTCAGATTTCTAGTAAGTTTAGGGATCCTGTTTCAGACAGGGAAATTGAGGCCAAAGAATATTATTTCCCTCATTTTAGAAATGAGCAATCCAAGGCTAAGAGTAGTAAGTAGCTTAGGCCATATCTGTTGGAGCAGGGAATTTAATCTGGCCCTTTGGAGCTACAGGCCAGGGAGATTTTAACTAAGAGGTTGAACAGGGATGGAACTGGGATGGAATGGTTTCTCCTGGTCAAAACAACAAATTATCTCACAAAGGAGGCTTCCAACCTGGATACCTCAATTTAATGATTAGTGAACAAGAGGCTTTTCCCTGAAAAATATCTTTTAAGATTATTATTATTCATCTTATATTTAATAAACATTTAAGAAATTCTTACTATCCTTAAGATAAAATAGAACAAGATAAAATGCCTGCTTTCAAGAAGATGGTAAATTAGGAGTCCTGTGATATGCACAGTGCAATTAGGAAACCAGGTAGAAAGCAAAAAGGACCTTGAGAGAGTTCCAGAGAAGTAGAGTGCCCCATTCTGGGGAATTCTACCATTATTTCCTTCTGGGTTGAGTGAAGTTTTTCTGGAGGAAGCAGCATGGATCTGCACACATAGATGTGAAGAGGTTCAAGTCTGCCTGATCTGAGGGGCAGAGAACTGGAGCAAGGCACATATAAAAGAAATGATGAGTAGGTCTGTTTGTCTGCAGAGGACTAAAAGAAATTAAGCCTGAAGAGAGGCACTGAAGCCAAATTTAGTATGGCTTTGAAAGCGAAGATAAGAAAATGGAAAGTCATTGAGGAATTTTACCTGGGAAGAAGTGTCAACTAAAAGTATTATATATACAGTGGATAAAGAACAAGGTCCTACTGTATAGCACAGGGAACTATATTCAATATCCTCTGATAAACGAGGAAATGGAAAAGAGTATGATAAAAATGTATATATATGTATAACTGAAACACTTTGTTGTACAGCAGAAATTACCACACTGTAAATCAACTATACTTTAATAAAATAAATTTAAAAAAAAAAAAAAGTTGATGGAATAGGAAAATAGAGCTGTAATTAGTTATAAAAGTAGTCAACAGAAAAGATAAACACAGTAATACAATTATGAATTTGGAAAAGAAGAAAGGAGGAGGTGTGCTAAATCCTATACCATGGGGAGGAATAGATAATATATGATGTTTATCAATAGTTTATACATAGAGTCTGCTCTGTTATTTTAGTGTTTGTCTTGCTTTTACCATACACATGCATTACTTTGATAATAAAACAGAAATAAAATAAAAAAAAAATCACTGTATTTAGAACCAGTGCTTTGTTATTTTTAGCAACAAAAAAGGTACCAGCACTCTCAGCTTCATCAAATACAAAATGCCTTTTCTACCCTCCCCCTCTCTTGGGCATCTCCCCCATTCTCTGCTCCCATTGGTATATGCATGTGATGCTCTGAGCAAATACATATGCAGAGATGGGAATGTTTATGTATTTGAAAGAAATGTCAACGTCTTCCCTCTGATAAATGCTGCTGGTGTGTCAAGTACCATCACTGACCTGTACTTCACCTTGTTCTTTAATAATGATCACAGTTCTTCTGTAAACTCTACCCTCTCAGCTTAAGTTAAATGGAAAGATTTTGATAGTATTGGATTTTGGATTTAGTATTTCATACCTCATAAAAAAATTTTTGTTTTCCCTTGGTTGTATGGTTTAGTTTTATGATGCCCTTCTTTTTATCTATGAACTGCCCTTCTTTCTATCTACGAAATGCTCAGATCTATATTTGTGTTGAACACACTTGATTTTGTAAACTTGTCTAAATAAATTTAGTCTGATATTGATAATCCTAATTAATACTGTTAGTTTAATATTTATACTATTTTTTCTCTATTTCATTTTTTCCCAACTTTTCCTATTCCCCTACCTTCTTCGCTTGCGTTTACTTAAAAGTACGTTGATTCAGTCACAGAATGTGGTTGTTGCTGAACTTGTCAGCTCGCTCTTTTATAGAAAAGGACCTCTTAATAAAAATACAAGTCGGTCCATCTGAGAGTTGTTTTGATGTGCATAATGGCACAGGCCATAGTGAGGGATTTTAATTTCAGATGAAATGTAAGAGCCTTGTTAAAATTTTGGCATCTTGATACCTTCCAGAGGAGGACAAGCACGTTCCAGAAGTTCTCTTGGTATTCTCCAGGCCTTCTGCTCCCCGACTTAATTCTTTAATTCTCTTGGGTATCTTAGCAAGAGGGATAGGCCTTTTTATTCTTCTCCTCTTATTGCCCTGTCTGTTGCTTGTAAGCTTTCTTCTTGCTATAAAATCATCTCTGAGACCTAGAATAGGAAGAACCTTGTAGACGTTCTCAAAGTGAATACTTTTAGTCTGTTTCTCAGCTGTGGCTTAAATTCAGCGACTGAAGCACATCCAAGAGGGAGACTCAGGGAAGAAAACGGAACAAAAGTCAAGGAGAAAGTGAAATTATCTTCTGAAAGAACAAATAAGAAAAAGACTGCTGGCTTCTGGGGGAGTTGTTTAGTTATCCAGAATGGCTCTTAGACTAGCTCAATCTGCTTGAATATCTGTTCATGGGCTCTTGAAAACCCAGAGTGTTCTCCTTTGTGTGCCATGGTTTACAAAGAATGAATCTGGCAGGAAAGATCATGATTCTTCACCGGTGAGCTTCCTTTGTGTGTTTCAGTCATGGTATTTCTGATGAATGGCGAGGTTGGAGAACATCGGGTGCTTCTTTCCTTCTTGCAGGGCATTGCTCACTAAATTGACACTATCCAAACCCACCCTAAATAGGTACCGCCAGCCTTAGTCACCTGAAAAAAAAAAAATGATGGTTGGAATCAGAATTTATAGTCACCAAAGAGGGGGTCTTGGAGTTAGTTCGGGGAGAGAAAATCCCCTCCTCGTGTTGGGAGAGGAAAGACATTTTGTCCCCATGTTCTGCTTCTGCCTTGTGCTCAGCATGGAAGAAGTAGAGAAGAAATACCCAGGACGAAACCAGCCAGGGTGAACCTGGCCTCTTAATCCATGATTTCTACACTCACCTTCTAAATCTGATAGTAGTGGAGAAAGTTTTCAGCAAAAGCCTAGTGATTCTAGACATTTATCAAACACAGATCCTCCTTAAGAACTGAATTCAGAAGGAAAACAGCAGGACTTTTTTGCTCATATACTAGGAGGAAGGACTCGGAGAAAAATCAGATTTATTTACCCTGAAATTACTTTAATGTCCTAGCAGGCTCATAATCCCTATGATGTTATAAATTACCAAGATTTGAGTAGTGTGGGAGACTTTAAAATACTGGAAAAATATATTGTCAATGCGATAGCCAACAAAAATAAAGTAGATTTGAGAATTATCTGGTTGAAACATCGATTGCCACGTTTTTTAGTTGAGGTGTAATTGGCATGTGATGTTATATTAATTTCGAGTCTGCAATATAACGATTCCATATTTGTAAATACTGTGAAACGATCACAGTAAGTCTGTTACCATTCGTCACCATACATATTACAAAACTTTCTTCTTTTCTTGTGATGAGAACTTTTAAGATTTACTCTCTTAGCAATTTTCAAATATGCAATACAGTATTATTAAATGTAGTCATCAGGTTGTACATTGCATCCCAATGAGGTATTTACTTTATAACTGGAAGTTTGTACCTTTGACCCCCTTCACCCATTTCACTCACCCCATCACGCCCCACCTCTGGCAACCACCGTTCTGTTCTCTGTGTCTATGAGCTTGGCTTTTTTGTTTGTTTTGTTTTGTCTTGATTTGATTCATTTGTTTTGTTTTGTTTTTTAGAGTCCACATACAAGTGAAATCATACGGTATTTGTCTTTCTCTGCCTGATTTATTTCACTTAGCATAATGCCCTCAAGGTCCATCCACGTTGTCACAAATGGCAAGCTTCCATTTTTTTTATGGCTGAGTAATACAGAAGCAAAAATAAACAAGTGGTACTACATCAAACTAAAAAGCTCTGCACAGCAAAAGAAATCATCAACAAAATGAAAAGGCAGTCTACTGAAGGGGAGAAATATTTGTAAATCATATATCTGATAATCATATGTCATCTATATAAAGAACTCATAAAACTCAATAGCAAAAATAGAAACAATCATTAAAAAATGGTCAGAGGACTTGGGTAGATATTTTTCCAAAGAAGACATGCAGGTGGCCAGCGGGCACGTGAAAAGATGCTTGGCATCACAGATCATCAGGGAATGCAAATCAAAACCACAGTGAGATATGACCTCACACCTATTAGAATGGATTATAAAAAAGATAAAAAATGACAAGAGTTGGAGAGGACGTGGAGAAAAGGGAACCCTCGTGCACTGTTGATGGGAACATAAACTGGTTCAGCCACTGTGGAAAACAGTATGGCAGTTCCTCAAAAAATTAAAAATAGAACTACCATATGATTCAGCAATTCTACTTCTGGGTATTTATCTGAAGAAAATGAAAATACTAACTAGAAAAGATACATGAACCCTCCCATGTTCATTGCAGTATTATTTACAGTAGCCAAGATGTGAAACCAACCTAAGTGCCCACTGATGGATGAATGGATAAAGAAATTGTGAATACACACAGAAACATACACAATGGAAAATTACCACATTTTAAAATTCAACAAATATTTACTGGGAGTCCACTTTGGGCCAGGCCCCATTCTAGGTGTTGGGTTATGGCAATGAGCAAATAAATTGATCCTTGCCTTCACGGTGTTTACACTCTAGTTGGCACAAGGCATACGTTCATAATAAATACATCACGTCATCTGTTCAATGGAGATAAATGCTATGGCAAAAAGCAAAAGTGGAGCAGGATAAGGGGGCTCAGGCCTCCCTGCGACAGGAGAGGGCGGCTGTCGCATTGCATTGCAGGGTCAGGTTTGGGCTTTGTTGAGAAGGTGAGGTTTTAGCAAAGACTTGAACCTGGTGTGTGTGTTATCCCTGTGAGTGAGTACCTGGGTAGCTGGAGGAAGTGTTTCAGGCAGAGGAAATAGCTTGAAATAAAGGTCTGGAGCGGGAATGAGTATCTTTAAGAGCAGTCAGCGTGCTTGGAGGAGAGAGAGGGTGAGAGTCAGAGGATGTGGGATCTGAGGGGCAGTGGGGTCCGAATCAAGGGTGTTGGCTTTTTCCTTTTAGGGAGTTGGGAAGCTATTGAGGGTTTGGGGCAGAAGGTACCATCTTATGATTTAAGCTTTAAAAGGATCATCCTGCTTCTTTGTTGAGCATGAGACTGGGGCAGAGGCAGGGGGTCCAGTTAGCAGGCCCTTTCAGTGATGGGTGAAGGATGAGGGTGGCTCAAACAAAGTGGGTAAAGAAAGGTTGTGTTCTAGATACCTTTCGAAGGTCAGGCGGTCACGGTGTCCTGACTGATTGGATGTAGGATTCCAGAGAAAGAGAGCAGCTGGCAGTGGAAGGATAGAGTTGCCTTTAACTGAAATGGGAAAGGCCGAGTTCAGTTTTGGAAGTGTTGGAGATGTTTCAAAGATATCCAAGCAGAGCTGTCAGGTAGGCAGTTTGATGTACAGGTTGGAAGTTTTGGAGACAGAAGTGTGAGAGTGATCATCATGAAAAAGGGATTTAAAGCGGGAGACTGAGTGAGATTTCCGAGGAGGTGAATGTCGATAGAAACGAAATGAACACCAAGGATTGACCCTGGGGCAACCCAGCTTCGAAAGGCCGGAAGGAAGAGGAGGAACCAGCAAAGAAGATGGAGGAGCAGCAACCAGTAAGGTAGGAGGAGGATCAAGAGAATGTGAAGCCCTGGAAACCAAGGGAAGAAAGCGTATCTTGGAGCAAGTGATCACCCAAGTCAAAGGCTGCAGACGGATGTGGAGTTGGCAATAGCAAGGTCACCGCTGCCTTTCACAAGAGGATTTTTAGAGGAGTGGTGGGGTCAAAAGTCTGGCTGAAGTTAGTGCGAGAGAGAAGTGGGGAAGAGGAGTTGGAAGAAGTAAGTATAGATGATGCTGTCATGGAATTTGCTGCAGAGAGGAGTGAAGAAGTGGCTGGTACACTTTCTGACTCTCTGGCTGGCTCCAAGGTGGATTCCCCTCACATTTTGTAAGAGCGCACAGCTCTTCAGGCATACCTTATTTCCGTGAAGTGGCTATGAGCCATCAGCGTAGAAGTTTGGAACCGGTTGAGATCATCAAGGTCATTTCAGTTCATCTCCCACCTGACAATGGAATCTTCTTTGTAATATTAATACAACCAACATTTAAGTTTTTTTCATGTGCCACCTAGGGATCCAGAGATGAATAAGGCACAGTTCCTGCTCTTGAGAAACATACCTTTTTTAATGGCATGAGGCAGGCATATATGCTTCCCAAGAGAAAAGGGAACCTTCTTCATACACTCTAGGTAGGAGTGTAAATTGGTGTAGCCACTGTGGAAAACAGTATGGAGGTTCCTCAAAAAACTAAAAATAGAACTGCCATATGACCCAGCAATGCCACTCCCGGGTATATATCTGAAAAAAAAAAAATCACTAAAAAGATACACGCACCCCAATGTTCATAGCAGCATTATTTACAGTTGCCAAGATATGGAAGCAACCTAAGTGTCCATCAGCAGATGAATGGGTTCACAAGATGTGGTATATATATACAATGTAATACTACTCAGCCATAAAAAAATGAAGTTTTGTCATTTGCAGCAACATAGATGGACTTACATTAAGTGAAATAAGTCAGAAAAAGACAAACACTGTATGATATCACTTACATATGGAATGTAAAAATACAACGAACTAGTGAATATAACAAAGAAGCCGACTCACAGGTATAGAGAACAAACTAGTGGTTACTAGTGGGAAAAGGAACGGGGGAGGGGCAATATGGGGGAGCGGATTAAGAGGTACAAACTATTAGGTATAAAATAAGCTACAAGGATATATTTTACAACATCCTGGGGAATATAGCCAATATTCTATAATAACTATAAACGGAGTATAACCTTTAAAAGTTGTGAATCACTGTATTGTACATGTGTAACACATAATTTTGTACATCAACTATACTTCAATAAAAACTTTAAAAAATATATAAATATTATGATAGAGCCATGTATAAAATATTGCAAAAGCACAGGGGAGACAGAACTAACTTGACCTGGGGAAGTTAGAAAAGGTGATATGCATAAAAAAGCTGACATTTGAACTAGGTCTGAAAGATGAGCATGACATTTTCCAGATGGAGTGCTGAGGAGAATCCCTTTATCAGGTAATAATCCAGCTCCTTTTTGAATGTTTATAACTACAGAGAGCTCCCTACCTTATGAGGCCCATTTCATTTTAAATAGCTGTAATTGTTGCAGATGTACTTTCTACATTGAGCCAAGCAGTGCCTTTTACTATTTCTGCTCATTGGCCCCGGTTTTCTCCTCTGGAGCTAATGGGCAGAGACTTATCTTTCTACCATATAAGTCATTTCTATATTTGCAAATAGTCATCTCTTTTCCATGTTGAAAAAAGGGAAATGGATAAAGTCTCCAGTTGCGTTCCCTGAGAAGCTGACCTGAGACTAAGTTGGTGGACAGGGGGTTTAGGAGGGAATGCTTTTGAGATCAACACCATGAAAGGAAGGGAAGATTGGGCAGGAGTGGGCAGAGAGAGAAATACAGGTGAGACGCAGTATTAATGGAAGCTTGTGGGAAGTTCTGAAGACAGACTCATCCCTCAGAGTTGCCTAGAAATAGGGCAAGAGGACCAGGTCTTTAGGCGCCATGACCACCAGTCATTCAATGCATTCTACCCTAGGAAGGGGACGTGACTTTGGGCCAGGTGGTTCTCTTCAGCTGACACAGTCCCCAAAGTGGGATGGCAGCTGAAACCAATTGCTAGGGGCACCAGCTGGGGTAGTTAATCCCTTATGTCTGAAGGGGATCTGGAAGGGATCTCAGTGATGCAGAAGAAGGATCTCATGTACTGCTAATTCTTTAGGCAGCTGTTTTCTGAGACAGTTAATAGAATGAAAAAAAGTACCTGTTTTTGTTTCTTCTTATTGGCAAATAAACACCCTGAACATCAACGTGATGAGGTTCACCATAACAGTTCCAGACTGATGGGGTCTAATGGACAATCGTGTCTTCCCTGTGCTAACTGCACCTATCAGTCATGATAGCCTTTTACCTAGGACTGCTTTAAGGGGCTCTCAAGACAAGTTGAAGAAGTACATTCACGCAATAAATTTGACTGGGAATCTTCCCAAGGAGGACGAGACTGCTCCAAGGAGCCCTGCACATAACATTTTGTAATGACATTAGGAGAATAAAAATGTAAGTGTGGAAGCATAGTGAGCTGAATTAGATCCCTGTCCTTCATCCTAGAAGATGCTGCTTCTTGTGGTGATCACAGTGCATGCTGGGAGCCTGCAAAGATGGATGTTGGCCACCAGTCCTTTCCACTCCGTGCACACGTGAAGATTGCTCTTTGATCTGTGGCTGTGACCATAATTTGCAAAGTCTGTCACTGCTTCCAACTTTTAGTTAGCCCAAAGCTTTGTTGAAAAAGAGCTGTCCCATTCCCAGTTACCATACACCAGACTGATGGGTCAACTAAATGAATAATGCTGGACCACTCATTATACTGGGAAGCATTTGCCCAAGCTATAACTTTGTCTCTCGATTTCTGTTTGGTTTCATTAACCTCCTCTTGGTGCCACAGCTAAAATGGCCGTGTAAGGCATCCTTATTTGATGAAGGATTGGCAAGATAAAATGGTTGAACTGGGCATTGACGGGAGCAGAGGAATCGGAAGAAGGATGATTGTGGAGGAAGGGAGAAGTAGAAGGCTAGATGGGGATGTGGTGAGGGTTAGATGGAACCATATTAATTTTTCTCTTTTCTTACTTTCACCACATATTGGCTTTCTTCACATAGTAGCTGGCGGTTTCTTTAGGAGCTCATTTATAATTGTGAGCGAGTTTTAAGAGAAGACTAAGAGAGGAGAGGGTCAGGTTGGTATGTAGTAGATTGGTTTTCTTTTCAAGTCAGTCTCATTAGCATGGGCTCATTTGCTAAGGACCGTCCTGCCCCCTCCATGGGTTTCCTTTCAAGGCTGTCTCTAGCTGTGTATTTGAACCAGCTGTGGTTTCACTGTAGATGCAGCTTTGTGGGTATTCAAGAACCTCCTTACGATATGTTCATTTATCATAGAATGGGTAGACTTACTTTGTTTACAGTGGGGATTCCTCCCATCCTAAGCCTGTGCATTTTAAGGTACATTTAAAAGCTTTTGTCACTTTGTTTTGACCACTGGGCTGGTGAAAACTCAAGTGATAATACGTCTCATTTGAGAATTCCCCAAATTCCCTAACTTAGCTGGAACTAACAAGGAGAACAAATGGCTGTCCCTTTAAAGTGATAACCATTCTGGGTGAGTTGTTCTGTCGCAGGGCCTTCCTTTCCTGTAGTTGTGGTTCGCTGCGGGCCCCTGACAAGTCTTGTCATAATTAAGCTTTGTTGTCCTGGATTCCCACTCTATCCTACGACCTAAGGACAAGGTCAGCTTCCCCTGAATAGCAGTACATAGTGGCACTGAAGTAGAAGACCAGGAGCAGGGACTGGCCACATACGAAGCCACTGTTCTATCCTGAATTAATTTCCATTCCCTCCCCTCCCATTCTTGCTGCCCCACCCTCTCTACTTCTCTGAATTCCACTGTCCTACCAGGCTCCTCCTTGACTGTATATTGAAGCCAGGGGAGGGAGCCATTATAAGCACCATTTTACCCTTAGCGGAAAGAGTTGCCCCCAGACGACCAGGCAGCTACTGTTTCATTCTGGATCGCTTGCGGGGAATGTGACGAGTTCAAGCCACGTGAAGCACACACAGCTCTGTCAGAGCCTCGAGGGGCTGGCGGCTTTCATTGCCCAATCAGGGTCTTTGGGCACCAGCTGGATAGTTCCCAGCCTGCATTTTTTTTTTTTTCAATGGTGGGTGCCCAAAAAATACTCCGCGGTTTCTCAGCTGTACAACAATGTGTTCCTGAACTAAGAAATCACTGCATCATTTTTGTTTAAAAGCCTGATCTCTTGTAACCGTACTTTGAAGCTCTAGTTTGGGGGATAAAAAAGAACCGCCCCTTTGAATTAAAGACACAATTTTGTTAGCTTGGATTGTTATAAAATGGAGATGAACCATCAGATAGGCGATAGGGGCCACTGACCAAGAAAAGAGATGTCGTTACCCAGGAGGAAGTCAGGGGAAAATGGACTGAAAGAGAAGGACGAGGCTGAGAGGGTCTTCACTGTGTGGCTTCAGATTCTTCTAGCTGTAAGATCGAGACAAAATGCAGGGCTTGACATCTCCAAACAGCAGGTGAAATACAGCTTAAAATGGGACCCATTTAAAATGGCTTCTCCCTCAAGAGGTGGGAGGAAACATAAGATGTTTAGAATTGACAGAGGGTTGTGTGCAATACACAGGTCAGACGGAGACCCGTGGCATTACATAGGTAAGAGAAAGAACAATCCTTTCTATGTTGTTCTCATATAAAGCTTAATCATATATGATCTTAAAGACAAGTCATTCTACCTTGCAGCTGACACGTACTACTTGTGCATTACTCCACCTACATACCTCATTGTCAGAGTAGAAGACAGAGAGAAAATTCCATGTGCATTTCACCTAACAATTATGTGTTTATAGAAAATCTTGTATTACAGCGTGCCTCCCTGCTAGCCATACCTGAGTACCACCCACCTGCTGGGCGACTAGAGGTAGATTTAAGGGCAGATTGATGGCATTTTGGATTCTTCACTCCGATTGAATAATACATATCCCCAACTGATGAATCCAAAAGCCTCAAAAAATGGAAAGTGTGTGTTTGTGTTCATATAACTCCTTTGACAGCAAAACCTGACCTGAACTGACATGACGCCGTTTACAGTCTTTATCCCACTTTATGTGACCCTTCACATGTTTTGCTCTAGAAATACTAGCATATTTGATTTTAGGAAGCTGCCTGAGGCTCTGCAGTAGCCCCAAGGATTTCAGACAAGAAGAGTATAGACCCATGTCAATCTTCTCAAGAGGAAGGTTTTAGGAAGGAAAGTATTACGAATGTTTGCAATTTAAACATATCCAATTTTAGAGGCATTATGTGGAAAGAGTAAATAATGAACACAAACCTTTGTATCCAGATGGTCCAAACTCTCCCTCACCATCTTCGTTTTGGTTTTTCTCTCTCTCTCTCTTTCTTTGTGTTCACGACTTCAGGATGAGTCCTCAATGTTCTTCCAGTTCGGCCCATCGATTGAACAACAAGCTTCCGTGATGCTCAATATCATGGAGGAGTATGACTGGTACATCTTCTCTATCGTCACCACCTACTTCCCTGGCTACCAGGACTTTGTAAACAAGATTCGCAGCACCATCGAGAATAGCTTTGTGGGCTGGGAGTTAGAGGAAGTCCTCCTGCTGGACATGTCCCTGGATGATGGAGATTCTAAGATCCAGAACCAGCTCAAGAAACTTCAAAGCCCCATCATTCTTCTTTATTGTACTAAGGAAGAAGCCACCTACATCTTCGAAGTGGCTAACTCAGTAGGGCTGACTGGCTACGGCTACACGTGGATTGTGCCTAGTCTGGTGGCAGGGGACACAGACACAGTGCCCTCGGAGTTCCCCACCGGGCTCATCTCTGTGTCCTATGATGAATGGGACTATGGCCTCCCTGCCAGAGTGAGGGATGGAATCGCCATCATCACCACCGCCGCTTCCGACATGCTGTCCGAACACAGCTTCATCCCCGAGCCCAAGAGCAGCTGTTACAACACCCACGAGAAGAGAATCTACCAGTCCAATATGCTGAACAGGTGAGTGTGGGAGGTCAGAGGAGAGCTTCCAAGACTGGGTTGGATGTTCAGAAACTGTGGGAGGGGCAGTTCAAGAGGTCTGAGGTTGAAGACTGGTGTTGGGGTGGCGATCGTTCGTGACGGTGGGAGACCCGGATCCAGAGCTCGCTGCGCTGTGTGCTTGTTCTAAGAAATGCAAAACATCTCCCTCTTCTCGACCACCTCCCGTGTGCCGGGTCTCACTCCGAGCGTTTCGTGTGTTCGACCTCATTTAACCCTCAAGGCGACAACTCTCATTAGGCAGCTTTTAAAAATTGTTTCATTTTATAATACAAGAGAATAGGCTTGTCCGAAGTCACGCTGAAAGTAAGAGGTGCAGTTTGGAGTTGAACCCAGGTCTCTCTGACCGCTACACGCCTGATCACTATGAAAGATGAGACAGGCGTAGAAATGAGGGAAGACCAGCCCCCTTACCTTTGGGACACTGCTGTACCGAGAGGGAATGGGGAATAGGGTCCATGGGTCTGTAGGCACATGAAGAGGATTCGTCCCTTGGTTTTTAATCTGCCTTTGCTTCGCCTTTCTCTGCCTTTGAGATTAAGTGCTGGTGTAGAGCAGCTTTGATGGCGGCTGTCAGTCTGGCTTATTGAACGAGAAGAAGGTGTGGGTGGAATCCCCCTCCCCCGACCTCACCTCAGAATCCAGCTACGATGGCAGCACATCCTCTTAGGGGCCATCGTGTGACCAAGTGGGGTAGAAAATTCTACACTGTGCTTTTGTGGTTTTGTTATGTGTATAAAACTGCTACGTGCGTACACTGTAAAAATTCAAACAATATAGAAGAGCTCAAAAAAAAAAAAAAAAAAGTAAAAACGACCTTAAATCTGACTAGCCAAAACGGTCATTATTGAAATAATTAATGACTGTCTTTCTAGCTGTCTCCCGGTGCGTGTATACCTGTGTGGAGGTACAGCTACAGTTTTCCATAAATGGAAATATACCCAGACGTGCTGTTCAATAACCTGCCTTCCTTTCACTCAACAGTGTATTTTGGGTATCCATTTCACCTTTATTATGAACTATATCAGACATATAGAGAGATATTCAGAAAAACTTAACCCATGCTCAGGTACCCACCACCCAGCTTAAGAAATAAAATATTAGAAAGTGTACTGCAGGGAGGGTGAAATACATTCAGAGGAGGTTGAATGTGTACTGACTTATACTTATTTAGCTTCTGGAAGGGACTTGGACTCTGTAGCCTCTTGTCTAAGCTCCTAATTCAGAGTTGACACTAAAAGTCGTTTTTCTGTGGCTGCATCTGTGATCCAATCCTGCTATTCCCCCACCTTGAACTCTCTGCTTTCTCCGCCATCCCTAGTTACCCCTACATGTTGGTACAGACCATCTTGGCGTTCTTCTTGCCTCCCTGGCGATTCTGTCTCAGGCTTTACCTGTCTCTTAAATATTGGTGCTTCTCCGGGGTCTGTCCTCTACCCTCTTTTCTCTTTTCTTTCTGTTTTTCTGGCTGCGCACTGCGGCTTGCAGGATCTTAGTTCCCCGACCAGGGATAGAACCCGTGCCCTCGGCAGTGAAAGCTCAGAGCCCTAACCACCGGACCACCAGGGAAGTTCCTAGACTCTCTTCTTTTCTCCTCCACTGCCAAGAATACAATCGATGTCTGTAAGTTCCCCCAGATGGACATCGCTGGCTGAAACCTCTCCCTTGAGCCCCACGTCCATCTATGTGTGACCACATCTGTTCCTTTGGATACCATGCGCCCTAGAACATACCATACCCAAGGCTGCACAGCTGTCTCCTCTCCCTTCAACCCTCCCACCCTCTTCTAGCCACATTGGCAGCGCTTATAAAGGGTACCTCCTGTGACCCAGTCTCCTAAAGTAAAAATGCCCAAGGTGTCCTAGATGCCATAGCCCTGACACCGCATAGCCAGCCGTGGCCTTGTCTGTGGGCTCGCCTTGGAGAGCTTTCACTTGTTTTCATCCCCGTGCCATCGCCCAGTCCACCTCTTCCTACTCGCATTGCTGCAGGGCCTCTTAAATCTCTTCTGGCTTCCAGTTCTGCTTCTTTTCAATCTCCTTTGCAGCCGGAGTGATCTAAAATGAAAATGTGATTTCATCACTTTCTTGCTTAATACCTTTCAGCGGCTTTTCATTGCTCCTATAATAAAGTCCCATCTCCTTAATGTGGTTTATAGAGTCTTCCACAGCATGAGCCTTCCTAGCTTTCCAAAACCGTCTCCCGCCCCTCGTCGCTTCAACACCGCCTTCCTGCCACGCTGAACTTCCCGTGTTCTCTGTCCCTCCCAGCTCCTACTGCTGCCTTGAACGTGCTCCCCAGGCGCCCCTGCCCAGCCATACACAGATGCACGTGCCCCCCTCCCTGCCTCCTTCTCTGCATCCCTCAGGATTCCGTCTTGGCGTCCCTTCCCCTGAAAGCTGAGCCCTGGACTAATATCACTCGGTTACACGCCTGCCCCGCCTCCTGTGCCTTTCCAATAAAGACGATCGTCGTTCTGTGCTTTATTATCTCTCTTCCCTGTAAGTTCTCTGAAAGCGGGGACCCTTCTGTCTTCCTCATTCTCGTGGCACCGGGGAAGACACCTGGAGCAAACGCAGGACGTCCTCCGAGTTGCTGAGCTGCCTGGTGCCTCCCTGCTCTACGGGAGCGTCTCTGTTCTGCTCCTCTTTGCAAGACAAGGGGCACCTCCTTTAAAAACTTACTACATATTCGGTTCTGTACATTCATGTTTTCTCCCTAGTTCAGTTTATTTTCCCAAGTATTTGTTCATTGAAACCAAGATGAGCGAACAGAAAACGTCTGCCGAGCAACACAAGGAAATCGAGTGGGTATTACGTTGGGGTTCATACATGTGGTTCAGGAATGCCTGCTTTTACCTTAGAGCTTCCTCTGGGTAAGCAGCTCTCTGAAGATAGTATCTCCCATTTGGCTTACTTCACATCAGACTGTAACTGTTATCTCGGAAGCCAGGTCTCTAACCACTGTATCTTTGGAACCACCATTGGTTGTAACCTTTGTCGCCATCTCTTATGGCCCCTCAGGAGGGTGGCTCTCCTCGGTCCTCTGTACCCCGTGCTTAGAGCTTATTGTCAAGAGAACCGCACGCGCCCACCCCTCCATCTTCTTAAGTGCAGCAGGTCCTAAAAGGAACAAGGATAGCGCAGCCGATTATTCCTACATCCTCCAGTACCAGGGCAGAGCAGAGAGAGAGTCCACCTTCCCTCAGTGTCCCAAGTACACTGTGTAAAGGTCTCACCAGACTTACCAGAGTGTTTCTCCACCAAGCTGTCTCCTCTATGAACCTTCTCTGCCCTGGTTCCCCGAATCTTGCAGGCTTCTCCACCTGACTGCCTGCTGGGCATCTCCTCTGGGCTGTCTCCCCTTGTCCACGGACCTGCATCCCACTCTTCTCCATTGTCTTTTCCTTCCCCTCCTCCCAAATGCAGCTTCCTGTGGTTCTAGAATCCAATTCCTAGCCTCTCTTGGCATTTTAATATGTTTTTCTATCAGGACCAGGAAGGATTGGGGTTGATGAACAGGGACTCACAGGAGGACAGCATTCAGCTCATCAGTGGGGCTCAATTAGGCATCCTCGGTCAGCGGTCCTCCTCCTTCCCCTGGTCGGAATTCAGCCCCTCCTTCAGAGCTCTGGTCTCACTAGGGTCACTCTTTTAAATAACAGACCAAGCAGCCACAGCGGGAAATCTTGCAAATAAAATTGTTGCAGATGCTTAACCGTTGCCTTTGGCCTGATGCTTACCTCCCAGCATCATTAGCAGCAGCAGCCCCAGGAAGGCTCCTCAGGACGTACCTGGGGGTGACCCAGCCAGGGATGGCGCCGGAAATACAGAGTCGGGAAACGTCGTCTGGTCTCACTTTCTGAAAACCCAGTAGCATTCACAGGCCCTGTCGTCCGTCCTCAGAAGCATTGCAAGGGGAGGGAAATCCCTCATTCATACCTGACCAGACTGTGGCTTTCTTTCCACGCGAGGGAAGTTCCTGAGTCTAGATTTCGGGATCACAGACAGGAGATTCTATGATATCCCTGAGTCCTAAAGAGAGACACATATTTGAAGTGATGTACTTGTTAGTTATGGAAGGAGAAAAAACATCCTCAGAGGGGATCCTTAAAATGAACTATTTCGTTCACTGTCCAGTGAATGCTATTTGTCACGTATCAATCCAGATTCCTTACAGATAACTTCTTAGCTCTTGGAAGCTTGGCCCACTATAGACTTGGAGACTGTCTCCAGATAGGCTACAGGCTGCTGGATAAGGCTTTTTACTAGGGTTGCAAGAAAAATACAGAAACCCAGTTAAATTTGAATTTCAGATCAATGACAAATTTTTTTGTAGCATAAGTGTGCCCCAAATATTGCATGGGACATACTGATATTAAAAGATAATTTGTTGTAATGTTACAGGGCTCCTGAATTTTTTTTTTTTTTTTTGCTAAATATGACCGTTCTACTTTGTACCCTAAGAATTCACTTTAATTATTAGCATTTATTAGCATTCATTTATGCCTTATTAGTAAATGTAGTACAGAGCCCTTATACCAAGACGTGCTGAGAGCATTTTATTCCAACTGGGAACTTTTTTTTTTACACGAGCCTCTCACTGTTGTGGCCTCTCCCGTGGCGGAGCACAGGCTCCGGACGCGCAGGCTCAGCGGCCATGGCTCACGGGCCCAGCCACCCCGCGGCATGTGGGCTCCTCCCGGACTGGGGCACGAACCCGCGTCCCCTGCATCGGCAGGCGGACTCCCAACCACTGCGCCACCAGGGAAGCCCCCAGCTGGGAGCTTTATTTGGTTGAAAGAGTTGGAGAATTTCTTATGCCGTGCATTCTCGAGGTGAAAGATCTTCTTAGCTCCCGAGAAAATTCTGAAACCCTTTTGGTACCAGATGATCTGAAAGTGTTTAGAAAGTGGTCAGACCGGTTGTCTAAACTCTCCCTTACCCCTCTGAGCTAGAGAAGAATTGGTAGCTGTTAATAGGCCCATGTCTATATTTTTCCTTTATCACTTCCTGGAGGAGCAGTTGACGGTGAGTTTCCTTCTCAATGTGCCTCCAGTACTTGGCCAGTGCGTTTCTCTCACGTAGTTGGTGGCATGCCTGCCACTCACCTCTGGACTCTCTTTCTGTCCTGGGGACCCAGAGCTCCTACTCTTCATACATGGCAACTTTGGGGACTTGTAGAAAGAGCAGTTGTTCTTTGAGATGGCTGGATCTCAACATAGCAGACCTCTTATGAACCTTGCCTAATTATTTTCCCCTTGTGTCCTCAGGTTTCCTACTCAACAGTTGCTTTGCACTATCCCCTGCCACCCCCAAATTCTTCCTTCCCCATGAAAGTCACCATCTCTAAAGGCCAGAATCCTCCTCTGGCCCAGCCTTTGAGAGATGGGGATAACCAATGTGAAGAAAGGTGCCTTGTTAGGTTCTTATTAAAAGACCTGTGATGGGGCTTCCCTGGTGGCGCAGTGGTTGAGAGTCCGCCTGCCGATGCAGGGGACACGGGTTCGTGCGTTCGTGCCCTGGTCCGGGAAGATCCCACATGCCGCAGAGCGGCTGGGCCTGTGAGCCATGGCCGCTGAGCCTGCGTGTCCGGAGCCTGTGCTCCGCAACGGGAGAGGCCACAACAGTGAGAGGCCCGCGTACCGCAAAAATAAAGACAGAAAAAAAAGAAAGAGCTGTGATGAACACCATCTTCCTTTAACCTTGGGGCAGACGCCACATCCTTGAAACTATTGTATTAGCGGGATTGTTCCCATGGGATGCCTCCTTGACTCTTGGCCTGGAAAGTGCTGAGACGTTAAGAAATAAACGAGGAATTGAGTCAATTAGTTTTTTAGACACCATGGGCAAGATTGGCTTGGTCATTACCTATCTCTTAGTTGTTGTTAAATATTCGTGGAGTGCCAAGCGCAGGCAGATTTACGGTAAGGCAAACATGTATTATAGGCTGACTTAATATAATTTACATGTGAACCAGTCAAAAGTTTCCGTGAATGCATAGCTGTAAGCGGACTGTCAGGCATGGTGGCCTTTACCTGATTAAAGAAATCTACTAGAATCTAAGGAAATTCCCATTTTTCGTGTGAAATGTTCAGTAAAGCAAGACACAACCTGCGTATATAGACATAGACTTTATCTGCTCAGTGGTGTAGCAGGAAATATAAAATTTGGGAAAATAACTGCAGAATCTAATAACTATCCCGAAAGGCACATTCACTGCTGATTGTAATTCAGGCAAAGCAAGCTTGTTCATGGAGGAATGACGGAATGTGAGCATTATTCAGCTCTCCTGTCTGTCTGTAGTCTTCCACCTTCCTCATGTCACATGTATAGATGGTCATTTCAGCAGGTGATTTTGCTTCTTTCCCTTAAATTCAAACCTGTGAAGAGCAGGCTCGCTGCTTAACACTGAGACCCCTACATGATTCTTTCCTTGGTCACTATTTAATTCTAGAGCTGACTTGCAAAATTTAAAACTTACCAATGACATATTTGGTGTTTCTTTCTTCTTTCTTCTCTTTCATTTTCCTCCCCCTTCTCTTCCTCCCCCCCTCTTTTTCCTCCTCCTTTTAAAAACTATTTACAATTTGGAGGAGAGGGCAGGAGACACAGAGGGGGAGTGAGTGGGAAAAGAATTCCATTTCACCGAGGACAATTTTGAGCGGGGGCAGGATGCCCATCTGCGCTGGGCAAGAGGACACAGGTGGTCCAGTATCCATGGGAAGGAATAAGATGGTCTTGAAGAGGAAGGAAATGAGAGCAGAGCAGGCCAGTGGCTCTCCATGGAGAGAGCAGACAGGCTCATTCTGAGAGTAGACTCTGTCTCAGAAAGCATGTGGGCTGGTGACGATGGTCAGAGTTAAGAAGAGGGTCATAGGTAGATGCTCAGAAGCAGCCCCATTGTCAGCCGGGCTGGTAAAGTTAATAACTCCACTGTTGGTTGCCGTTCTGAATACTTGCTGCACACGCGGCATTGTACAGTTGTCTAATTGGATCTTCACAAAACTCCTGTTCCATGCAGATGTCCTCAGGAGACGTTTTCTGATCACCCTTTTTTTTTTTAAATTAATTAATTAGTTTATTTTTGGATGTGTTGGGTCTTCGTTTCTGTGCGAGGGCTTTCTCTAGTTGCAGCAAGCAGGGGCCACTCTTCATCGCGGTACGCGGGCCTCTCACTATCGCGGCCTCTCTTGTTGCGGAGCACAGGCTCCGGACGCGCAGGCTCAGTAGTTGTGGCTCACGGGCCCAGTTGCTCCGCGGCATGTGGGATCTTCCCGGACCGGGGCACGAACCCGTGTCCCCTGCATCGGCGGGCGGACTCTCAACCACTGCGCCACCAGGGAAGCGCTGATCACCCTTTTAAGGGCAGCTTGCCCTTCCCATCCTCCCAAGCTCCCTGTCCTCTCCTGCTTTATTTCTCTCTGTAGCACTTATCGGACATATTGTGTATATTTTCTTTTAAAATATTTTGTTGTCTCACTCTCCTCATTGAATTTAAGCTCCAGGAGAGCAGCATTTTTTTTTCATCTCTGTGTTTTCTAGCACAGTGCCCGATACATTGTAGGTACTTGATAAATATTTGTCCGGTAAAAGCATGAATGAAGGCAGGAATCATTATCCCCATTTTATATGTTTTTAAGAAACCCGAGGCCCATGCTTGGGCAGTGTGATGCCAGGACCTGGCCTGGATCTGCCTCGGGGACCTGGATTTCAGCCCCTCACCCTGCTGCATAGTAATCAAGCTTTAAAGAAACCTTGGCTTCAAATCAGAGCACCGCTGCTGGGAGAGGCCTCGGTGCTCATCTAATCCAACCCTTTCAAGTTACGTGTTCTCACGGGATAGAGGGTAGGTAGGATGGTGAATGGATTTTACAAATGTGAGAACAGAATCTTAGAGTGGTCCCTCGTCTCTCAGAGGCAGGGCGGGTGGGGGCAGAACCCAGGCGTCCCAGTGGCAGGAGCAGTGCTCTGCAGAGAGCACGCCGCCTCCCGGCTGCCTGCCCGTGGCGGGGCGGGGGGGGGGGCTGGCAGGCAACCAGGGCTCCCCTGTTAACCTTTGCCTCGGTCTGGCAATGTCCCCATGATCCTTGCTCCCTTGGTTCTTACCCAGACAAGGGTGCAAATTCACAGTTAATGGGAACTGAAGCTGGTGTTATTTAGGAACTGAGTGGGAGTTATTTCTCCATCTGCTGTCTCTTCCCACCAGAGGATAAAGGCTGGCTGAGTGGCGGTAAGGATGGGGGCGAACTGCCAGAAAGCGCGAGTGCCGTCATTTATGGTTACAGACACGGGCTGGATAGCTGAGCGGAGGCTCGACCACAGCCGGCCAAGGTCAGCCTAACAGACACAAGCTTCTTGAGAGCAGAAGTGGTTCTGTGGCTTTTGCATCTATATAAGACCTCGCACATTTTAAATAAATGATGGTCTGAGCCTTTCTTTCTTTCCTCTCCAGTGGAGCTGACATGGATGGGTAGGTGGTCATCTCCTGGAAAGAATCCTCCAGGACCCGATGTGGCCATTAAGGGTAGGGAGGAAGCAGGGTGTTGAGCATGACTGACCTTCAGAAGGAGTGGCTGAGGGATCTGACCCAGCGCTGCAGACAGGGGCGCGTAGAGGGGAGGAGGCGGCGGTGGCGGCGGGAGCTGGGGTCGGGGAGCCCTCCCTGGACCTTCAGGGTTTCATCAGCGGCTCTTTCTCTTCCGGGAGGGCCCGGCAGGGTCAGCGTGTGCAGACTGGCACCAGTCCCCAAGCTGGGCCGGCTGGTCACACATGAAGGGACTGCTGCTGACAGATTAGAGCCCCTGCTGCTAGAATCTGTTCCCTCTTGTTCGGCCGCCAGCAGCAGCAGGCGGCCGGGGGCTGCTGACCGCCTCCCTCGCGGCTCCGGCTTTGCTTTCCCTCATTCACTGCCGCCTCACACCGCCCCTCACCTTTCCTTCTTTGTTCTTCCCTACCTCTCCATGGGGTGTTCTCTTCATTGATCTCTTGCTGCCCCTCTTCTTCTCACCAGCTTTCCTGTACAAGCTTTAACGGCTTTCCTGCCTTTCACTTTCTGTGGTCATACATGACCGTGTGGAATTCTTGCATGCACACACACACACGCACACACATCCAAGTGCACATGTATTAGATATCCAGACAGCACGGGTATTTGTATGTGCATTGTCATCTGTCAAGTGGATAAAGAATTATTCAAAGAACTGGGTGAAAATACTTTCACATAGGACATCTCCCCGCTTCTTCCTATCGCTGAGACCATTTCGCTGATGGCATGCGCATGGCTGCGGATGGGACAGAAGCTGGGAAGAATCCTTTAAAATGGCTTGCCTGCAGTTAGTGCTGGTGAATATCAACAAGGTGTTTTCCATCCACTCTGATTTCATTTTTAAAATCTCTATGGCTGTAAGGATGGTTGCTAAGTAACCCTAGCACATTTACTGTTTGGGCAAAGGAGATAAACTTAGTAAGCAAGTGGGTCTATATAATTTTAAGAAACTCATAAATGTCTTCTTTTTCTGAAGGAAAGATCTTCCCTGACAAAGCAGCAGAAATAGCCGTGGAAGCCACACTGTGACAATATCATATTCATGCTAAGTGGTCCTTTTCACCATTCCCTGAAAGAGGTCACACATGGAGTCCACATGAGGTTGTGTGTCAAAGTACATTGAGTGTTTGACATCAAACCAGATGACCAGAACCTTCAAGTCATTCATGATCATGGCTAATAATGATGAAAAATAAAAGTGACGATTTTCATACGAGGAATCTTCATGCACATCGTCTCACCAAATCATTACAACAACCTGTGAGGGCTTTGTCTACTCACTGCGTAGATGGACGGTGGAGACCAACAGAGAAAACTCAGATACTTACTTTCTTTTCATTTTCCCAGCAGCATTTCCAGACACTCCTACCTACTTTTTTTTTGGTCCTTGAACAAAAATCTATCAGGAACTTTTGTTTAGGCAAAAATAGCGCAATAGAATGTCATTATAATGTAGTCCGTTATTACACAGATTTTAATAATATGTCAAATTTCTCTCATTTTGACTACGTAGAGAAAAAGCCAGGTGTGTGTGTGTGTCCCACAGGCTATGCAGGGCCATTACTCTCACTGCTCTGTTTCCACAGCTTACATGTGTTCACACATAGACTTACCTCTTTTACCTGGGAGAGGAGGGGTCACATATTCAACAGTATGATGTTGAACCACAAAGAAAGTAGGAAAGGGCTTTGAGCTAAAATCACTGACACAAAATTCTTGCCCTAAGATGAAGGTGGCTTATTTTATCTCAGAGTTCATTTACTCTAATAGTATGCATACGTCTAAGACACTTGTGGGACAGTTGGATTAGATGTGGCAGAGAGTGTCAGTAACCCGGTTTCAGCAAGATATGTGAGCATATTTAGGTGGTTTGTCCAGAGCTGGTACGGTAGCTGCCTGGTCATCAGGCCCCAGCCTCCTGCTAGCTTTCTGCTCTTTTGTTTATAGGGTATGTATGGCCTTCATCCTCATGCCCAGGATGCCTGCAGAACTCCAGTTTCAAGCAGCAGGTTGAAGTTAGAAAGGAAGGAGGGCAGGCTCTTTCCCTTTCACGGAGATTACCGTGAAGTCCCATACTTTGCTTGTAGCCCATTGGTCAGAAATCAGTCAGTGGCCACAGCTAGCTGCAAGGGAAGCTGGCCAGTTCCATTTAGTTTAGTTTAATTTAGCTTTTGACCTGGGCAGTAATAGGCCCAGTTAAAAATCAAAGTTCTCTTAACTAGAGAGAGAAAGTCAAGGCCGTATGTTTGGTAAGCGGCCCGTGGAGTCTGGAGATGCTTGCTTACCTGATTTACCAGATGACAACAGCTTAGAAATAACAAACACGATGGGAATATCAGGTAGGTGAGCTGACAGCATTAAGAAATAAACAGGATGGTAAGGTGCAGAAAGTATTAGAAAAACCCACCGAAAGACCTCGACAGGAACGTTTGTCTAAGATCATTTGGGGCAAACAGCCTTATACTCCCCAGAAAGCATATACCCCCTTTACAGCATCCCTGTAGAGCAAAATAGCACAGTCATTGTTAGGTCATCAATAAGAGCTTAAATTATATTGATTATCTTTGGTTCAAGAAGTCAGCGAATTCTACAATACCTGTCTGAAATTTTCCATTTAAAAATGCTTCTTGTAATCAAGAAAAAGCTTGATACCTAAAAATACTAAGCTTCATCAATTTAGAAAATTTACTTAAAAAAAGGTTACTGAGTGACTGCTGTGTGTCAGGTGTTTTATATCGCCTTATTTAATCTTAAAAGTACATTTCAGAGGCATTATGACTTCATTTTTCAGAGAAAGAAACTGAGATCCAGAAAGGTTCAGTCGCTTGCCTACTTTCCATACAGGTAAAGTCGGGACTCAAACCCAAGTCTTGATGGATTCCAGGTGTACTTTGCCCCGTGTGGTCCATCCTTCTGTGGCTGAGGCTGCCGAGTCAGTTAGGCATCAGTGTGATGTCGATGAACACATCATTAACCTGCAGGACAGGGTGGTTTTGTAATAGTTTCCTTTCTTGGGCACTCTGCTGAATTCGTGTCCTGAAGCCATGATAAATCCGGAAGCAGCCCAGGAACAGAGTCCCTTGCACACGTGTTAGGGATGTTCCAGACTGTTTCTTTCTTCTGTTCCAGTCTGTTTCTTTTTCTCTCCATCCTGAAGTGTGTCACGTCTATATTTACCAGCCTTGCTGTGATCTTTCTTACACCTTCCTCTTCAATTAGAAAGGATGATTTTTTTTTTCTTATCTTAGTCCTGTATATTCCAGAATCCTTTAAGCCCACATATAAAGAAGCAATAACTTGTAGTCTTGGTGGACCTGAAAGTCCTTTGAACTGAAGTGAGAGCAGACTTTCTGTTTAAGAATCGCCAAGGCTCCTGGAGGTTACAGACACAAGGAAATCACTGTCAGGGGCGTGTAATAAAACGAAACAAGACCTTGGCCTCTGTCATGATTTACAAATGTCCTCCAAGGCCACTCTTCATTTTTGAGAGGTCAGATAAGTTTGGATTTGTTTAAGGCTAATACTTGGCCAGAGACTAGAGAAAAAAAGCAGTGCTGTTGGGAGTGAAAGAAACATGACATGGGGAGGGTAGCTTTTCTGTACTTCCCAATATCACATTCACTAGTTTTTTGACTCCCTCTTATGTCCTGCACCCTGTGCTGGGTGCTGGGCCTATAGACGACACACCGTCCATTTGCTTGTCCTCACGAGGAGCGGGGCATCCACAGAAAGTTCTTTCCCTTGCTGGTTTGAACTTATTTTTCTTGTAACACAAAGTGAATTGCTTAAGAGGCTAGCAGAACGAGCCTAAGAAGCCGAGATCAGAATTTCAGAATCTGTTTGTTCAAAGTATCAAGAATTTCCTTATACTTCTGACACAAGGCAGGAAGGATGTCCTCCGATAGAGAACAAGATAGTGGAGTGGAAGGAGAGAAAAGAACTGTTCTAATATCGCTGATGCCAGCTGAATTCTTTGATCTCATTGTCACAGATTATTAGCCACCTGCAAACTCAAAACCTCATAAAAGAATTTTCTTTTGAAAGAGATCAGAATCTCCTCCCCCACAAACACACATGCACTTTGTGTGCTCACTCACCAACAAGTTTAAAAATAGGAGCCGCGGTGTTGCCATGACTCCCAGTCTACTCAGCAACCCTCTTCTCCCTTTGATGTGAATTTACTTCGGTGCACAGTTGACCAAGGCTCTGGCTCAGAGCGGCCTCTAGCGGCTCAATCCTTAGGGAAGCACTTCCTTCCCGGATGCCAAAATTGACCCAGACTAGCCAAGTCGAACACTTGTGTGTTCTGAACCGTTCTCCACGTGATTGGCTTTTTGCAGACTCTCAGCCACGAGGAGCAAACCAGTCGGTACCTACTGTGTGCTCAAAACCATGGGGAACAGTCCAGAAGCTTGGGTCTTGCTGGGGGAGTGAGACCTGCATCCCACAAACATTTTGAGAGCCGCCGCAGGGCAGCTGGGGGTAGAGGTAGTAATAGAGAATGAGGTAATTCATGGTAAACTGTGTTTGCTGTGATCATCAGAAGTTAACATTTTTCTTTTCCAGATAAAGGAGGCTTCTAAAATGTATCACCTGATGCTGGTTTAACAGCCTCACGGAAGTACTGATGTGCTGACTTGCTCCCATGCTGTCTTCAATTCCCCGTGTTTGCAGCTCCCTATGCCAGGGTTTCTCAGTCCCGACTGTGTGTTAGAATTTCCTAGGAAGGTTTAAGAAACTGTGTACAGATCCTGGGGTCCCACCCTGCAAAATTCTGATTTAGGTGGACAGGAGAGGGTGAGGGCCTGGGAACTGACATATATTAAAAGCTGACAAGTTCATTCTAAAAGGCAGCCAGGGTTGCAAATCACTGTGTTCAACTCTGCTGCCGTTTTTGTGGCCCCAGCGACCAGAATAGGGTGAAAGGCAATGATAGCATTTGCATCAATTTGAACTTGGTGTTAATTGGGAGAATTCTTTCCTTTAATTCTCTCCTGATGACCAGTCTAAAAATTGTGATCCTTATCAGCACTATGAAATTTAAACTCTGGAAAAGGTAAATACAGGAAATTCTGGAAGGGGTACATACAGGTATATACATTGGTGGTCCTCTTGCAGGCGGTCATGCTTTCCTAATGTGGTTTTTGGTCCTTTTGCTGGTACTCCGTGTGTCTGTTTTGTGCACAGAAATGAGTCTCCGTCGGTAAAGCTGGCAGCCTGGGCATCAAAGCAAATCTGACTTTAAATGGCATTTCAGTTCCCCTGCACTTGGATTATAAATGCAAAAGAAACAGAACTTTAAGGCTTCAAATTTGATGTCTGCTGGCCTTGACGAGAAATTGAGGCTGTGCTAAATTTTGGAGCACACAAGTGGTTTTTAAAATGAAAGTTATTAGCACTAGAAAATGATGTTCTTTGTATTACTACACTGTTATTACATTTAATGGAATTGCTCCCTGAAGGGCTACAGAATGAAAGGAAAAACAGTCTAGAATGAGGAAGACACGGGGTGAGAGGTAAGATAAGAAAAAAGTGGCGGGCTGTCTTGATCTTACAGCTCTCCCCCCGGAAGCTAGGGGAGCTCTCCTTCAGGGCAGCCCACTGCGTCGGGCTTGAGAATGTTCTGGTGTGGGTTTGCAGGTGCTTTCATCTGACTGCTGTGAGCAAGTAAGCAAGACAGGCTGAGGCAGAGCTTTGGAATTGTATTATATGGAGGCAGGACAGAAGTCTTCAGAATTGGGTGATGCCATCCATCTTATTAAAGACTCTGCATGGCATAAACTGTATGTTTGTCCAAAGGGATAAGAAGAAGAGAAAGAAATGCTACATTATTGTTGTTAAAGCTCTCAGTGATTCGTGAGTGAGAGCCGTGACCGTCTCCAGACACACGTACCAAGTAGGTGATTATTAGGTGCTTGTTATCGCTGGCCTTGACCCCCGTTTTCCGCCCACCCTGCCATCTCTCCCATGCTTATCACAAAGGTGCCTGGCTGAACACGTGGCGTTTTGCGGCATCAGACTTGGGCTTTGTTGAATGAACAGGAGGGAATGAATGCAGAACACTTGCGCTCCCCCAAACTCCAGGTTTCAGATCTGGGCTATTAAATGGAGCCTTCTGGTGTCTCTACACCAAGAGCATAAGAGGAGGGAGGAACGAATCACTATGGAGAAGCGTTTATTAACTGCTGTACAACGTGTGTACCTCTTTGGGGCTAGACCAGGCATGTTCTAATATCAAGCTGGCTCCTCAAGGTTGGATTGAGAATGTCTCACGCAGGCGCGGTCAAATCTTTATTTTGCATACGCCCAGCGACCGGTGCTATAAGTAGGATTATGTGTTTAGCTGTTTGTTTTTAAGTATTTAGAGGTTTTTTTTTTTTTTTTTTTCTTCTGGATTTCTTGGCAGGGACGCACAAGACAATTTTGGGTTCTGCACTGGAGGTAAAGGGCAGAGAAAAGGAGGTGTAGCTACTGTCCTGCACTGCGAACCTCAAACAATTATGGACCCGTGGCACTTAGTGGCCGAGAGCCCGTGGCCATTCTTAATGTTTCTTGTGCTGTACAGGGGTTTCCTTTTCCTTGCTGCCATTGTTCTCACGTCAACTTCATTTCATCCTGGCTCTTTGGTGCTGTCTTCAGACAGCGAGGAAAAGGTGGACCAGAGTTAATCTCCCCAGAGCAGCCCACTGTGCTGTCTTACGTGTTGAGTCAAAAGGGTAACCTAAAAATTATCAAACTAAGTGAAGTAAGTCAGACAGAGAAAGACAAAAACCATATGATATCACTTACACGTGGAATCTAAAATATGACGCCAATGAGCCTATCTACGAAACAGGAACAGACTCACAGACGTAGAGAACAGACTTGTGGTTGCCAAGGGGGATGGGGGTGGGGGAGGGATGGAGTGGGAGTTTGGGGTTAGCAGATGCAAACTATTATATATACGATGGGTAATCAACAAGGTCCTACTGTATAACACAGGCAACTATATTCAGTATCCTGTGGTAAACCATAATGGAAAAGAATATGAAAAAGAAAATACATACGTATAACCGAATCGCTTTGCTATACACCAGAGACTAACACAACACTGTAAATCTACTATACTTCAATAAAACAAATTTTTAAAAAAATAGTAAATTGGAGAACTTTCAAAAAAAAAGCGTGACCTAGAAACTCCATATGCTCTCCTGGAGGGGCCGAGGGTACAGCCAGGAGCTGAGTGGTGCTTCCTTTTCCTCTTTTCTGTGGGAGATGATAGTTCATGTGTCTCGGTGTCAGGAAAACTGAGACATGTTTCTTTTTCCACTGAAAAGGTAAAATTGGAAAGTGGGAAAAGAAAGCAAGTACAGCATTGATTCAGGCTTTAAAATCTTTTGGGTCCCTTGTAAAGGACACACATGCTAAGTCTGTCAGCCCTGGCAGTGACACGTGCTTCAGATTGTGAGCTTATCTTTTTTTTCCAAAAGAAAAGAAAAATGCCTGTCTCTCCCATTCCTTCTAAGCACTGGGAAAGGATCCTACTTTTCCACACTTGGTCATACCAGCTGTCGAATCAGTCACTCTGGTTATTAGTAAGCAGCAGGGAAATATGTCTATAAGAAAAGAAATTGACAGGAGATATAAAGAAGGAACAGGACATATCTGAGGGAGAAGAGACGTTTCAGAAATAAATGAGACGGGGGCATGATCCTGTAATGCCTGGGTGCTGAGAGCATGATCGCAGAGCCCGCAGAGCCTGCCGTCAGTCCAGCCTGCGCTGGCCCTTCCTAATGGAGTAGAGAGAAGCATTGCGGTGGGGGAGCAGTATGTTTAACATGCAGCAGCGTCATGCCTTGCCAGGAAAATGAAAACCCTGCCTTTGTGAATTCAGTTAAGGGGTGTGTGCTCCTGAAAGGGGGTACGTGCTCAAAATCCCTCAAATGTATTCTGCTTTCCTTTACAAAGAAGAAAGAAACAAGGCCGATCAGAATGACAGCGGCCCCAGCAAGCATCTGCCGGGACGTTGAGGTCTGGTGGCTGCTTTGGGTGGTGGAAAGCCCATCACCTTGGCATCCGTGCTTTTTTGGATGGAGCCGTTGCCACTGAAGACCTCAAAGTGGCTAAAGCGGTCTTTCTCCAATCAAGTTGGGGGTGAGGAAGAAGTTGCCACCCGAGACTCATTGATTTAAATAAGATCTCAGTATGCTGCAGATAATGAAGAATTGGATATCTAGAGCAGAAAGCTAATTTTCCCACCAGTCTCTATGGTTCCCTTCTATCTGCTGGATGTGATATGTTTCTCAGCAAGCCATCAAAGACCTTGAATATCTGGGTCTGACTTTTATGAGTGGGCTTATGTTATTCAACTGCCTCCCTCTTCCAGCTCCCTGCCTGGCCCCAACACACCCTGCTTGTGATCCAGCAACACCCAGTGACATGACCGACCATTCTCTAAATATGACAGTGTTTTTACTGCTCCTGGCATCACATGGGTTGTACCCTCTAATAGTCCTCTTTCAGTTCCCTTGGTGGATACATGACTGTCCCTTAAGATCTAACTCAAGTGTCACCTCCTCCATGAAGTCTTCCCTAACAGTTCCAGGCAGAATCAGTCATCCCTCTCTTTGTGTTCCCATAGCCCTGCGTTCACACCGCTATTATAACAAACACTTAGATGTGCCAGCAGTTCAAATGAAAAGTAGATCTGAGCGCACCCGAGGCTGGGACTGTCTCGTTCATTTTTCGTAGCCACTCCAGGACTCAGTGCCTAGAAGACTCACACATTTTTTTTGCTGTTGAATGAGCCTGTGAACGAATCAATAAAGATGAAGGGTGGGGCCCGTGCATGTGGAGTGAAAAAGTGATTATTCTTTTTAAAAGTTCAATATGCTATCCTTCACGTGTGAAGGGGATTTTTCTGATTCGTTGGCAGTAAAGTGTAGGCTTTGGACTAGTTTCCAACATTGGCTTTATGTGCAGAGTGCTCACGTGACCTTCTGCCTTCTAATCAGTCACGTGGACTTGGAAACGATTCCTCGTTACCCTTCGCTGCTTTTATGTAATAGTCAGACTCCAGAATTCTTGTATGGCGTCCCGAAGTTGTCATTCTTTTCCATAGCCACTGCCCTCATTACCTTGTGCCCAGGTGCTCATAACATGCTGCTCTAGGTCCCTTTTCTTTCACATCACAAAAATCATCTTCTACCCACTCCCAGGTTTATATTTTTCAAATATCATTTGGATCATTTTGCTTACGTGATGAAGGACTGATGGGGGGACTTCTTTTAGCCAAATTGATACTTAGCAGTCATCCTCCCTAGATAGCAAGTTTCTGCTCTCAGAATCCGATCTCAGATTACTTTCCAAAAGGGACTTCTTTTCTAGGCCTGCCCCTCTCTTTACCATGCAGCAATGTGGTCTGTAGAGCGAAAGGGGCACTGTGCTGAGAGCATGCCTCTGTTCCCAGCTTTACTACCCATTAGCTGTGTTACAAGTCATTTTACCTTTTCAGACTTTGGTTTCCTCATCTGTAAAATAATGTCTTGGGGAGATGCCTGCCTGAAAAGAATTTGGAAAAAAATGAGCCCTGTGTTCCTTCTGATTAGGTTCGGTTCTTTGATTCTTTGATTTTATGAGGTATTGAACGTCTATGTTCCCTTCCAACCCTGTGATCAAAGCTTGAATAGGTTCGGAATCCAGAACCGTGGCTTCATTCCTAGCACACATTATACAGCAGCTGACCAGGCACCAGGAGGGGAACGAAGAGTCAGGGCCTGTGTGTTAAGCCTGCGTTTTGCATGAGAACACACCAGAAGCTGTCCTTTGTCAGCTTACTTTTAGTTTTCCGTTCAGCTAAGCTTTTGACTCACTTGATAAGAAAAATAAATGGGCCAGATTTTATTTTCTTGGATCGAAAAGATTTATTTTGTATTCTTCAAGCCTCAGCAGACAGTAACCTGCAGTAATTCACAGTCTAGTTGCCCAATTCTGAGCCGTCTGAGCTCCACGATTCTGCTTTCCTCTTTGCAGGCCCAATTTTGGGTGGAGCGTTTTCTTTTTAAGAAACACGATCTGAAGGTGAACAGGGTAAAGGTCAGGACGTGGGCCTCCAGGTGCTTCTTGTTGACTTTTCTTATTTGCTGGTGTTCTACTAATGAACTGTTCAGCGTATGCCGAAGGTTGGATTTTCATGATACAGTCCCTTCAGCCTTGCCCTCCGCTTTCTTCATCTCAGAGGAATGGCGCAGTTATCTTTCTGGTTGCATGTGTCAGAAATTTGCAAGTCATCTTTGATTCTTTCCTCTCCCTCAAACGCTTCATCTAATCAATTTTCTAATTTTCCTGGTTCTATAGAAAAATATATTTCAAATCTGTCCACTTTTTCCCATTTTTCCTACAGTCCTAGTTAAATTAGACGCACACTCACATATGCGATCATTTAATGTTTGTGTCTTTCTCTGACTAGACTGTTAGCTCCATGTTGGCAGCAGTGTGTCTGTCTGTTCCACTCACCATTGCACTTCAATACTAGACACTTTAATTGGCTCAGAGCAGGCACTTACTAAATATTTGAAAATCAGTTAATTAACTTAAGCTAATTGGAAAATTAAACTTCGTATTGTCTATGGATTTGATTTCCTCCGGGCCTCTGGATTATCTGTTTAAGACTTTGTTTCAGGTTCTATTCTTAGAGTCTGTGTTTTTAACAAATAGTGCAGTGTCTGCTCTGCTCAAGGAGCTATAGTTGGTGTGAAGGACATCACAACAAAAAAGACATGTTCTGATTCTCTTCAGAACTTGAGTTTAGTTGAAGAAGCAAAGGCTACATACACAAAATTGTTGAGTAAGAGTGTAAGACACATGGACATACATACAGTACCAAACGTAAAATAGATAGCTAGTGGGAAGCAGCCGCACAGCACAGGGAGATCAGCTCTGTGCTTTGTGACCCCCTAGAGGGGTGGGATAGGGAGGGTGGGAGGGAGACGCAAGAGGGACGGGATATGGGGATATATGTATACATACAGGTGATTCACTTTGTTATACAGCAGAAACTAACACGTCATTGTAAAGCAATTAAACTCCAATAAGGATGTTAAAAAAAAAAGTGTAAGACAGAATATGATTAAGTGCCTCAGATGGATAATACAGTTCATATGCTACAGTCAAGGAGTGTTATCTACATAGGTTGAAGTTGCAGCCTTGAAACACTGTGGAGGAATTGGAGGCAATGGAACTTGACCTAGACTTCAAAGAATGTAGAAGGTAGAGGCCCAAGGGAAGGTGACCTTTCTCCAAGTGGGAACGGATAGCATGAACAAAGATTTGGACTTGACACTGAATGTTCATGTGAGGGTTTTATTGGGATCAACTTCATCTGAATGGACTTGTAGACAACTAATGGGAATAAGCGTGGGGTCACTGTGGGACAGAGTTGTTTTTCTGGAAAGGCTAGAGTTGGAAAGGTACCATATTGGGAATTGGCATCTAATTATGTGAACTTAACCAAGTCCTTTAGTCTGTTCAAATCTCATTAAAAAAATAGCGTGGTAAAGAGCATGCATAAATAAAAAAGTAGGATTGCATCAACGTTTAGCTAATACATGTTATATTTCTGTGAAGGAGTTGAATTAGACACTGCCGGGGTATCTTCCTGCCTCAGAATCTTCTCTTTAAGAAATAGCCTGTTTAGTTTTTGAATCCCTGCTTTGGGCTGAATGAGTGTGACTGCTAACCAGTATGTTATGAAAAACCCTGAAAGCTAGATTCATGTCATTTAACTTTATCCTGAGAGGTTACTGTAGGAAAGACTCGATGAAATGGTTATGTTGAGAAGATTAATCCCGTACCACTATATGAAAGGATGGGGGAAGAGTAGTGAGTGACCCAAGGGTGGGAGACAAGTCAGACCTACTCCAAATGCAAGGTGACCAGAGCCAGGATTTTGGTGGCCTCAGAGATCGCAAGCGAATTTTGAAGAATGCTATTTTAGGATCTAGTAATGTCCTACATAGAGATAATACAGGAGATAAAATAGGCAAAGCTGGCTTTTAGGTTTTGAGATTGAAAGGCTGGTGATGAATCAATGGAAATGGAAAAGTTGAAGTAGAAACCTGTTTTTCACAGAAAATATGTTGAATTCTGAGCTGAGGGCAGGACATGTCAGTGAGCATGTCCTGCAGTGTCTACAGCTAATCGAGTCTGGAATGTGAGGTTACAGATTTGAAATTCATCAGCATAGTGTTGATACAACTGTCAGTGGCCAGCTGAGAACAGATCTGCTCTTTCAGGAGAAGAGTACGTAGAGAACGGGAAAGTGAGATTCGGGCTGAGCCTTGAACACCCAGTACAGTTGGAGGGAGGATGAGGCAGAATATTCAGCAAAGGCCACAGGCCGGTGGATACAGGGAGGGAGGCTGTGGTGATCAGCTCTGTAGAGGGCAGGCTACTGAAGCCGAAAGAAATGACCTTTATGAAAGCAAAAGGTGGGCTTCCCTGGTGGTGCAGTGGTTGAGAGTCCGCCTGCCGATGCAGGGGACACGGGTTCGTGCCCCAGTCCAGGAAGATCCCACGTGCCGCGGAGCGGCTGGGCCCGTGAGCCATGGCCACTGAGCCTGCATGTCCGGAGCCTGTGCTCTGCAACGGGAGAGGCCACAACAGTGAGAGGCCCACGTACTGCAAAAAAAAAAAAAAAGAAAGAAAGCAAAAGGGATCAATAGTGTCCAATATGGTAGAGAAGGCAGGCACATGTGGTCCATACATAGCTTTTATTTCCTCTTTTTTACCATTAACTACCATTGATCAGGGATTGATTGTTTAGTTTTTTGATTACTCATGTCGGTTGCCTAATTTCTGATAAAGCGTGATCCGACTGGCCAAGACGGTGGAGTAGAAGTATGCTGAGCTCATTTTATTATTCTGTAAATTGCATAGGGAAAAAATTAAAGGGAAGGGAAGGATTCAGCCATTTTCTCTCCATTGCCAGGTATACGAAAATGTTGGTGGGCAAGGAGCTTATTATTGACTGTTGGTAAAATAAAATTTAGGCCCTTGCACGATATAGGAAGCCAGAAGGGTCTCTCAACATGTGGGCCCCATACTTATGTGCTGAGCAACCTTGGCCAAGTTACCTAACCTCTCTGAGCTTGCTTCTTCATCTGTAAAAACATGGGTAGCACTAAAGGCTTCTTATTGTCTTCATACTGGTTAAATGAGAATGTATGCAAAGTGTGTACAGAGGACCTGATATAAGTGCTCGAAAAACGTAGCCATTGGTTTTGTTATCATTGTCTTATTCTACTTGTTTTATTGGACTGTCCCTGCTCTACTGACATTAACAACGGAGAATTGAATGAAGATACTGTATTTAGAATGTGTAAACATTCAAGATTGCATTTTCTTTTCCTCATTTTTTTTCCCAAGAGGGACAGATTTCTTCCACTCCAGTTTTGTAAGAGGTAAAATGTATATGAAGTCTAGACAAGGACTTAGCCCTGAATCTTCCCTGCCCTGGGCTCCCAGCACTGATTTGTCTAAAGGGTGGTGATGGCACATTTATGGAGAATGCCAAGGGAGGGCCTGGAAGTGCTACCTGATAGCAGGAATGAAATTATCTTAGTCTCTCGGTTTGAAGTGTTCTCCTGATGTCGGAGTGGGGAATCATCTTGAAAGGAAAAAATGTGTATGTTTCTGAGAGCAAAGATGCATGTGATGACAGTTTAGGTTTTTGCCCAGAGATGCTGGCATTTTCCTCTGGGGGCGGTTTTTCTGTTTCCAGCAGCGTTCCCGTTGCATTCCGTGTTCTCTCCTCCTCCCCCTTCTCCTCCACCCCCTCCCCATATGTCTTCCTCTTTGTCTCGCCCACCCTACTCCTGGTTTCTTTCTGTCTCTCTCTCCTCTTGTCGGTTATTTCCCTTCAGTAACAAAGCGAATCCTGTCATAGAACAGAGGATTACTTTGCCTAAACCCGTTCTCCATCTCTACACCTCTTTTCTGAAAGTTCTGGAATGAGCAAGAGATGTGGGAAACAGTTTTTTCTCCAGGTTCTATTGTACTTCTCCCATGTTTTTTCCCTCTGGTCATTCATTTGGCACCATCCTCTCTGCAGCTTCCCCAAGCTTCCTCTCTAATGCTCTTCCTTCCCTTCTCTTCCAAGACTGTCTCTCCATGAATCACCTATTCCCAACCCAAGAATTATCTGGCCTTGGAAATCTTTATCACTCAAAATCTGGGGCAGACAGGGAATTACACAAAAGCGGGAGGGACGGAAGGAATCAAGTTCTCTGAGAAGGAGTTTGGACATGGGTGAAGATGACCTGAGCAGCCAGATTCCTTCCTGGCTGTAGGAATGGCAATGAGTTATTTGGGACAAAGAGTTATGACAGATGAAAGGACTTGCAGAGACTAATTTACATTAGCCCCTCCCCTACCCCAGGTAAGGAGCAAATGCTAGTTTATTGTTAGCATGTTTTGTTTTTTTTGTTTTGAAACACCATAGCTAGTGCCAGATGAATGACAGAAGAAAGAAAGCATCTGTCTTAGACTTTAACTACATCTCTGATTTCATCTCTTACTCAGATGGAGGCACAATACAGTGAATGAAAACACCATTGTATTATGTTGTTTGATTTGTGTGAGAAGGCACTGGTGTATGTAGACGGTTTTACTATTAGGTGATGAGGGAGACAGAGTTTTCTTTTGAATGATTGAGTAAAGAACAGACAATAAGTAGATATCAGTTCTGTGCAAAAACAGTCCAGAGAGAATTAATGGGAAAGAGCATGGTAGATTATTAGGTTATTCTGACTATAGAGTTACACTAGTTACAGATGACTGTTGGCAATGGTGGCAATAGAAAGTTGTATTCTATCCATCCACCCATCCATCCATCCATCCACCATCCATTTATCCATCCATCCATCCATCCATCCACCCATCCATCCATCCACCCATCCATCCACCCATCCATCCATCCATCCATCCATCCATCCACCATCCATTTATCCATCCATCCATCCGTTTATCCATCCATCCATCCATCCATCCATATATCCAGTTTTTATTGAGCATTGTCTGTGTGCATAGCCAGTGCTAGGTGCTGTAGGAGCCCTACCAAGTTTATTCTTTCTTCCTGTCATTAAGGTGTTCTCGATAGTCTCAATTTTGAAGTATACACAAAGAATGTGTGAATTGGCATCGCCTCTCTCAGGGCCTTTATCCCCACTTCCTTTCTTAAAATTGTCTTTGAAGCCAAAAACTACAGCTGTCTGAGTATCTCCTAGGGATTAAAGTGCCCACAAGACAAAGTGCTAGATTGAGTTTTTTAAATACTTACTTGATTTAGTTTTTGTTTCTTAATATGTATAGGAGAGTATTCTGATGCAGAGGCAGTTATGGGCACCCTTGGGGGTTGCGTGATGAATTACTGGAGAACTACCCCACAGTGCTTCTCAGAAACTGAATCTACAAAATTTCCAGGCTTCACTGTCTCTTCCCACACTTCCTGAAAATTCCATTGACTCTGCCAGCCCAGTATTAGTCCTGCCCGACCACAACCCTGGGAGGGCTACTTCTAGAACACTCTGAGTCCTGGGCTGCTGGGCAAAGGCAAAATGGTTGCTATTCAAGGAAGTCGAAAAAGCATTCGTTCATTCCCTATTCACCCACCATTTCCTGAACGCCAGCCACGCTGCTGGCTTTGTAGACACAGAGAGAAAAGACAAGGGTTCCTGTCCTTGAAGGGCTCCCGATGTCCAGTGACAGAGGTGGCTGAGAAAACAGCAGAAATACCCAATGCATCAGTCTGACCTGAGGTTTGCATTCGATGCTACAGTAACGGCGGATATGAAAGAGCGGGTGAAAGCACGCGCCCCAGGGCTGGGGGATGGGGCCCATGCAGACGTATGTCTCCATGACCCCCAGTTTCTCTATTATTAACAGCCTTCCATTTTGCCCCACACCACTCTTATCCAGAGCTGGTAATGACAGGAACACGGCTGTGTTTCCAGCTTTTGCCCCCAGCCTCCCGTATCCCGCCAACACCCAGCTCAGCACAAGGTCCTCCTGCCTTGGGCAACAGTGACCATCTGAGACTACATCCTCGTCACCACTTCACAAACTCTGCAGAAATCAAGGGTAAAACATGATGCTTTTAACAGTACTAATCATCATTATTGTAATTATAGGATTTATAGGTTTCTTATAGTGTGCAGGGCACCCTCCTATACACCAACTAGACTTTCTAGAGAGGGAAAGGAACCTGCCAGGGTCTCACAGCTGATCAGGAAGCCCTAGGACCTGGATCACCCGATTCTAAAGCCCCAAAGGACTAGGTGCAGAGCCTTAACAACGTCCCATGTGTTTCTACACAACCTTGGTAAAATGAAGATCCGTGATGATATTATAAAGCTACGGGTCAGTTGAACTCATGGGAAACCATCGTTGAAATGTAGCCTAGAGGTGAAGACTGCTGTCTGGAGCCCAGCCTTGGGATACGGGGACAAAAACCTTGAACTGGAAATCAGAAAACTTGCACACCAGCCCACAGTCTACCTCATCTTTGCACAAATCACTTAGCTTTTTGTGTTTGAGTCTCCTCCTCTGTAAAATGAAGGGGATGGGGGAAATGATCCCTAAGGTTAAGAATTTTTTTAAGGCACAGACTTTGGAGCCAGACTTCCTGGCTCTGCCACTTTCTAGTTGTCTGACCCAAAGTAAGTTATTTAATCTTGTTGAACCTCAGGGTCTTCATCTGAGAAAAAGTGGGGATAATAACTGTACGTTACTCATAGAATTGTTATGAGTATTATTAAATAGGTTAATAATTTCAAGGGATTCAACCGTGTGTGTGGCTTAGGGTAAATGCTATATAATTGTTTCTTTTTTTTAAATTTTATTTATTTATTTATGGCTGTGTTGGGTCTTCGTTTCTGTGCGAGGGCTTTCTCTAGTTGCGGCAAGTGGGGGCCACTCTTCATCGCGGTGCGCGGGACTCTCACTATCGCGGCCTCTCTTGCGGAGCACAGGCTCCAGACGCGTAGGCTCAGTAGTTGTGGCTCACGGGCTTAGTTGCTCTGCGGCATGTGGGATCTTCCCAGACCAGGGCTCGAACCCGTGTCCCCTGCATTGGCAAGCAGATTCTCAACCACTGTGCCACCAGGGAAGCCCTAATTGTTTCTTGAATTAAAAAAAATTGGTCCCTTCAGCTCTAGGGTATTATGAGTCTTTGAAGCTTAGTTATTACTGGAAATGGAGAAAGAATGTACAATTTACAAAGGACCTGACATTAAAGAAGAATGCTGAAATGGCAAAGAGTTAGGAGGACTTCAGCAGGAACCTTGAGAAAGCAATATAGTATAGGAAGAAATACGCTGTTTCATTGCTAGAGGTGGAAATTCCTGGGCGAAGATCTTAGCAGGAAAGCAGAGGGAGGGGGTGTAATGCCCTGGACCTTCCAGAAGCAAAGCAGAATAATTGAAGGCGTTCTGGTCCCATTGCCTGGGGTGTCGTGGTTAAGTTCATTGTACTGTCAACAGCCGCTGGCTTGGTCCTCTGCCCTGGTTCTGGGCTGCCTCATCCTGGTGCTCAGAACTCGGGGCCCAGTGCAGCCGGTGCTTCTCTTCACAGCCTTTGTGCCCTCTTCCCCTGGAAATTGCTCCATCTATACTTTTTGGTGACCATTACTTGTTAAGCAGAGGGAAAAATGAAAATATTCTGGTTGCCCGCATTCCAGTTCGATGAAGTTCCCCCATAACTTGGTGTTTCCAAATAAATCCAGGCTTGAAGGAGGCAGAGGCCTAAGGCATCAGTGTATCTGGTCTGATTGGTTTCCCTCATTTTTTTTTTCATTTATTTATTTTTGGCCGTGTCGGTCTTTGTTGCTGTGTGCGGGCTTTTCTCTAGTTGCTGCGAGCAGGGGCTGCCCTTCGTTGCGGTGTGCAGGCTTCTCACTGCGGTGGCTTCTCTTGTTGCGGAGCACAGGCTTCAGTACTTGTCGCACGTGGGCTTGGTAGTTGTGGCATGCGGGCTCAGTAGTTGTGGCTCACGGGCTTAGTTGCTCCGCGACATGTGGAATCTTCCCGCACCAGGGCTCAAACCTGTGTTCCCTGCATTGGCAGGTGGATTCTTAACCACTGTGCCACCAGGGAAGCCCCGGTTTCCCTCATTCTTAATCAGGCTCTGTCTCTGGCTCTTGTGGTAGCACCACCTGCAACTCCGAGCTGTCAGTTTAGCTTAGGAATCAGGTGTTTAAGACAGGGACCCCGAGCCTTGGCTCCCTCATCTGTGTGACAGGAGAACACCTTGCAAATGTATTGTGATGATGAAAGAAAATCAAATGTGTGAACTCCTCAACCACAGCGCTGCTACCCTCCTGCCTCTCTCCTCTCCCGGCCGCTCCCCTGCCCGTCTGCCTCCACCCCGCTCCTACACCTCCTTTCCTTTCCCTCTTCCTTGTATTCAAAGTGACACAGTCTGGTGACTAATTCCTCATCTGCTCTTTGATTTCCCCAGAAGGGGATTCGATCCCTCTGGGGGACACAGTTATCCTGAGGCTACATAGGGACCAGGGAGGTAAACCGTGTGCTGGGGAAGGAGAAGCGGAGTCAGGGCTGAGGAAGAGTGAGTTCACAGGGGCTTTGGGTAGGCACAGAGCAGAAGAGGTCATGGTTCTGTCTCAAGGAGTTGTTTGCCCTTAACCGCCATCCAAATTTACTGATTCAGGGGAAGGGCGAAGAAGGGAAGGAGGGAGTTGTCACGTGCTGAGGCCCCACTGAGTCCTGGACGCTGCAGCAGGAAGCGTCAGTGCTTGGAGCCAGTGGCGGGGCCAGGAGCAGCCTCTGGATTCTCCACCTCGCCTGGAACTTCGCTCCTCGGAAGCAGCCTCTTAGCTTTTGCTCAGAGAGCTTGTGTGGGAAGCATCTCGAGGAGAAGAAATTAGGGACTAGGGAAGTGAGATAGGGAAGGAGGGAAGCCAACGCAAGGAGCTGTACTGAGCTGATAACCCCCACGGGTGACAGGCGCTTGATCCCGCCAGAGCTTGGTAGAAGAGCCTTCGGAAATCATCTCAGCGCACAGTTACGTCACCATTCTCAGGCTCGCGTGGTGCTTCCAGCCTGATGTTCCCACCTCACTAGTCTTCTGACCCCAAGATTCTGCCAAAGTCACTCCATCATCCACCGCCTCGTTCCCTGGGCCACCGACCCAGGAGGGTATTAGCACTGCCCCGAGGAGGCTTTGACAGGACCTCGACCCTCAGTTCACAGGCGAGTGCTCCCATGCCAACAAGTTCTCTATCGCTGTACCCCGCCTGGACTCCCTCAGAATCCACTCTCAGCTGTGCTCACTGCTTTCTGAGGTCTGCATCGGAAAGCCATCCCTTCAGCGTGGAAGCTGTTTCCTGCTGGCCATCGCCCCGTCTAGGGATGTGCTGTCCAGCTGTAGTTGCATGTGACCAGGCTCTGGTTACTGGCCAGGGCAGGATGAGGCAGACAGGGCACATATCTTGGAGGAGCAGAGTCATACTGAAAGACACCTGCCTCAGATGAGGTCCTTGCAGAGCCTCTAAGTAAGGTCAGGTTTCTTTCCTCTGGCGAGGGGTTGGGGGTGGAGCTTCTCTTGCCTTCCACAAGGTTTCAGGAAAAGCCTCCCTCCCTGTCCACCCAAAGGTCCCCATGTGGGTGTCAGGGTCCCATTCTTTTCCTGTTATTGTCACATAGGAGATAGTCCAAGGTTGTGCATTTAGTCTCCTTTGCAGTGTTGTCACTGCTACAGTTAGTTCTTGGGGTCTGATTTTCAACAGTCTGCCTGTGGCTACGAGGTGTGAGTCTCCTTATACATGGCATGGAAGGCTTTCTGGGTTTCACAGAAAGCCCTGAGTTGATAGTTGGCTGTCTTGACCCTTTCAGTTTCTTTTTTCAAGACTTGCAAAATATATCGACAAAGTCAGCCAACTGCCCACATGTTCAAGGACCAGAGCCACCACCCAACCCCATACATCACCCTCTACCCCTACCTTGTCCCAGTCTACCACAGGGGAGACTAGTAGCATTTGTGAAGCTAGTAGTTACCATGCCAGGAGTTACCACTACCCCATTTACCCCCAGCAGTGGGATCTTCATTGAACTCCACAGTCCCATCTTGAGGCTCTGATCTATGTAGCTCTTTCTAGTGCCAGTGATCTTACCCTGAGTTCCCTTGAAGGCAGAGACTTAGGCAAAGACTAATATGTAGTTAGGGTTTTTTGTGGGTTTTTTTGCGGTACGCGGGCCTCTCACTGTTGTGGCCTCTCCCGTTGCAGAGCACGGCTCTGGACGTGCAGGCTCAGTGGCCATGGCTCACTGGTCCAGCTGCTCCGTGGCATGTGGGATCTTCCCGGACCGGGGCACAAACCCATGTCCCCTGCATCGGCAGGCGGACTCTCAACCACTGCACCACCAGGGAAGCCCCTTCTGCCCATTTTTTGATTGGGTTGTTTGTTTTTTTAATATTGAGCTGCATGAGCTGTTTGTATATTTTGGAGATTAATCCTTTGTCCGTTGATTCATTTGCAAATATTTTCTCCCATTCTGAGGGTTGTCTTTTCATCTTGTTTATAGTTTCCTTTGCTGTACAAAAGCTTTTAAGCTTCATTAGGTCCCATTTGTTTATTTTTGTTTTTATTTCCATTACTCTAGGAGGTGGGTCAAAAAAGATCTTGCTGTGATTTATATCAAAGAGTGTTCTTCCTATGTTTTCCTCTAAGAGTTTTATAGTGTCCAGTCTTACATTTAGGTCTTTAATCCATTTTGAGTTTATTTTTGTGTATGGTGTTAGGGAGTGTTCTAATTTCATTCTTTTACATGTAGCTGTCCAGTTTTCCCAGCACCACTTATTGAAGAGACTGTCTTTTCTCCATTGTATATCCTTGCCTCCTTTGTCATAGATTAGTTGACCGTAGGTGTGTGGGCTTATCTCTGGGCTTTCTATTCTGTTCCATTGATCTATATTTCTGTTTTTGTGCCAGTACCATATTGTCTCGATTACTGTAGCTTTGTAGTATAGTCTGAAGTCAGGGAGTCTGATTCCTCCAGCTCCGTTTTTTTCCCTCAAGATCGCTTTGGCTATTCAGGGTCTTTTGTGTCACCATACAAATTTTAAGATTTTTTTGTTCTAGTTCTGTAAAAAGTACCATTGGTAATTTGATAGGGATTGTGTTGAATCTGTAGATTGCTTTGGGTAGTATAGTCATTTTCACAATATTGATTCTTCCAATCCGAGAGCATGGTATATCTCTCCATCTGTTTGTGTCATCTTTGATTTCTTTCTATCAGCATCTTATAACTTTCTGAGGACAGGTCTTTTACCTCCTTATGTAGGTTTATTCCTAGGTATTTTATTCTTTTTGTTGCAGTGGTGAATGGGATTTCTGATGTACAGCAAAGTGATTCAGTTATACATATGTATATTCTTTTTCATATTCTTTTCCATTATGTTTTATCACAGGATATTGAATCTAGTTCCCTGTGCTGTACAGTAGGATCTTGTTGTTTATCCATCCTATATAGTCGTTTGCATCTGCTAATCCCAAACTCACAATTCTTCCCTCCCCCTTGGCAACCACAAGTCTGTTCTCTATGTCTGTGAGCCTTTTTCTGTTTTGTAGATAAGTTCATTTGTGTCATATTTTATATTCCACACATGAGTGATATCATATGCTATTTGTCTTTGGCTTATTTCATGTAGTACGATAATCTCTAGGTCCATCCATGTTGCTGCAAATGGCATTATTTCATTCTTTTTTATGGCTGAGTAAACCGCCTCTTTCATGCCTGCCTTGAAGCACTTGAACGACTCCAGTTTCTCTTCCAAGTTGGAGAAACACAATCACGATGACAAAGCCACAGTTCTCAAACTGTGACTTGGTCCTGCCCAGAGCTCCTACTGCATTTCCTACTATATTAACTTTCTCCCACTCCAGAATAACTTCTCACTCTCTCTTCTCACTTCAGACCTGTTACATCTCTCCTGTCTCTGACTAGCACTCTCTGCTGGTAAATCTGCCTTCAGAATTCATTGAGAAAATGGAATATTCTGCCAGGAACATCCTCATTTTCGTATCACCAAGTCTACCAGCTATACCTGCTTCAGCACCAGTGCCTTCAGCCTTCACTCCAGGTTCTGTGGATGAAGTTCCCCTGTCTCACAGAGACCGACCCTTTACAAAGAGCAGAGTCCATGAGAAAATACGGGTTTGAGTCCAGATCTCTCGAATTCTTAAATTCTGGATACCAGCCTTTTTGCTTTCTCAAAGACCTTGTGTTTTTCCCTCTCTCTCTACTACACTATGTTCACCAGACACAGATAAGTTCTAATACCTCCTATATTAAAAATAAAACCAAAAATCCACGTCTGCCTCTGATTATCTCCTCATTTTTCTGTTCCTTGTAATAGAAAAACTTCTTGGAAGAGTTGCCTATGATCGCTTTCTCTTCTTCCCCACCTGCCAGGCTCTCCTCCACCCATTCCATGGGGTTCCATTCACACCACAGTAACGGAATGGCTCTTGTGGTTCTTGCCAGAGTTGCCAGCGATCACCATGTTGCCAGATACAGTGGTCACTCCATTGTCGTCTTGTCCCCTCTGCAGCGTTTGACGCAGGTGACAGCTTCCTCATTGAAATCCTTGGCTTTCATGAAGCCACACTCTTGCAATTTTCCTCCCATCCTCTTGGTCAGTTCCTCTCAATCTTCTTTGCTAGCTTCACTTTTTTCCTTTCCATCTCTAAAGATGGGCCCTGTTTTGGGCTCCCTTATTATTATTATTTTTTAATTTACACAGATTGCCTAGGTGGTTTAATCTAGTCGATGGCTTTATATATCCCCTTTATGCAATGATTTTCAAATATTTATCCTCAACTCAGACCGCCCCTCAGAACCGTATACTACACTGTATAGTTACCTACCAGACATTTCCTCACAGTGTCTGCAAGGCCCCTAAAACTGAACATTGCCAAAATAGAACATTCCTCCCCTTTCACACCTCAGTCAATGGGCAACCAAATTCACCCCATTGCTTTTCTCACTTCTACACCCAAACATAAGTAACAGCTGTGGAGCCTGCCTTCTCATCATATAAATCCATCTACTCTCCCGTCCACCGGTCACCCTGTCCAAGGCACCAGCCTTCTTTCCCTGGGTTACTACAGGAGACTCCTGATTCTCGGAGCCCTGACTGTGAATAAGGTGCTTGCTTGCTTGTTTGTTTAGTACTCGACCAAAATAAACTTCAGGGGATGAAGGTCTTTGAAGAGTGATGATAGAATTGCCCTAAGATCAAGGCTCACCCTAGGTTTTTCCAGCCCTTCAGAAATCCGCTGGTGGAAGGAAGGAAATCAGAGGCTTCAGTTCATGTTTGTTCAATAACTTGCTTTCTGATAACAGTGTGAGCCTTAGCTCAACGCCCTGTCGGTGAACATTCACGTGGAAATAATCCTGCCACTGAATTAAGTGCCTTTCTTAAGACCTTCACGGGGACTGTTGGCCCTCGTCACGTTCACTTCTCAGGGATGTTACTACCACTCCCTTTACATCACAGGGAGTCCTGAGCGCTGGTGTAGACAGTCTGACATGGTGCTAGAAAGGCCGTGTCATTTTTAATTGGGGATGTAAGAAAAGAAAGCCTGCTTGGTTGAGTATGCCAGAAGCAAGGAGCCAGACGCCCTGTGACAGATGCCAGGACACACGGGGGCCTGGGAAGTGACATAAATGAGGTTATTTTTTTGAATTAGATAAAAACAGGCTGACTTGACATTTACCTGTGTATCCATTAGCCCCAGGGACTGGGACTCAGGCTCATCTTTTTGTCCCTGTCAGTTCTCCCCTCTCCCAGTACTATAAGTGAAATACGCCATCCCAGGGGGCAGCTCCTTCCCGGCTTCACATCGGACCCCTGGTTTGGGTTAATTGTCCCTTTTATCCGTTGAAAGGTGCACGAGGGAGTGAACTGGAAGTCTTCCGCGGTTCCTGCAGTAGTGTCGTGAATGACAGTTTTGGTACTTGCGAGCAGAGGGTCCAGAACCTCTGGAGCATCCGTTAATGAGAGTGATCACCGTAGCAAACTGCCTTCCATCTCTATGAAATAACGAAAGAATTGCCTCTGACCCTGTGGCCCTGGGACAGCTACGTTTCAAAAGGGACAAGGTAGCATGAGAATGGATTTCTGAACCAGATGCTAGGTCAATATGCCAAAAGTAGCCATATGAGTTTGACAGCTGTGTTTTGAACTCATCGCATGTTTTTATGCATGGCAAGGAGCCCTTTGGACGAAGAACGGAAATGTTGACGTGGCTTTGCTAGACTCCATACAGTACTTACCATACTGTGATGGCCTCCTATTCACGTGCCACCGTGTGGCTTCTTATGGTGACACGGCAGTAAGCCAAAGTGTCACCATCATTTCGGTTGTGAGGCGGGGCTTCTTCTGGCTGGACTTGCATACAAAAACAAATATTTGGTAAAACGTATCGGAGAATTTAGATGTTTTCCTGACAAGGAACTATGTCCATGCTTTGAAATTTACGGCAAAGTACAGAGGTGATTTATTGATACTTGTCTGGTTCACGTGGATGAGTGAATGTAAGAGTAGGTTTACACTTGAGTATTCATTTGGGTGGGAAAAAGCCAGTACAAGTGAGTGACAGGATGCACTACGTACATATTTATACAGGGGATAGACTCGGTGTGCAGGGGGAGACAGGAGTGGTGGGGTGTAAGCAGGAATGGCCGTCTCCTTTGGTGACGGCGGGGGTAGGTCAGCTTCTGGCCTCTGGGAATGGAAGACGGTGGGTGATGAGGGGTGAAATTGATCGTGTGTAAGTGGTTCTAGTGTGTGAGGGGCTGTTGGAGAGGATTTGTGTGAGAGCAGTTGTGTGAGTGGGTAGATGGTGGCCTCTACCCAACACTGGGAGTGGTTGAGACTTCGCAGGTCTGGGCCAAGTAGGTGGGGCAGTGCGGCTGTCTGTTTTAGAGTGGGAGGCTTGGTAGATGAGGGTGTCTTTAGTCATGATGTGTTTGGCTGAGTTGGAGAGAGGTGCTCGTCGAAGCCTGTTTTCTCCTCTGTGTTTCCACTTAGGCATGAAGAGAGCCAGTGTGACTGTACCCCTTTTAAAATTAGACACACCGAAGCCACATCATCAGTGGTAGCCCCATGGGGCGTGAACTTTCTCGTCTCTCCTAAGCGCAACCTCACGTCACCGAGTTTGCCTACCAGGGGTGTCACGTGATTGACTAAAGGCGCTTCCAGATCCTCTTCAGAAGTGGCTGTTTGAGGCAGCAGTGCAGTTTCTCTTATTTACGTTTGTATCATTTGCAGTCCCACAGGAGTTTCCTAGAGACACTTCCCAACGCCGTAAAATGCTGTAGGGCAAAGCGAGCAGTTTACCCTTGGGAATAAGCCAGCAACAGCTCCCCGCTGCCCCCCTTACCCCCCATCCGTTCATCTCTGCCACTGCCCCTGTCCGGGCGTTTGCCCTTTTATCCTCTGTACCGCTGCCTTGCACTTGAAGCCTCACGTGGACTTTCCCAGCTGAGAATCTCTGCTTAACAGACTCTTAGTTGAATTTCTTGAGTGATCAGCCTGAGAGGCTTCGTCTCCTCACCTCAAAAGAGGGAAGAGCAGGGGGGGGGTGCGACATGCAGGCAGCAGAGATGCTGTTCTGGGGACCGGAGTTCTCCCACGCCCCCCTGGAGAATCGTACAGGAGCTGGATCTTTGCCTGGGGATGGGGAGAGAGGGAGGTGGTGTGTGCATGCATGTGTATGCACGTGTGTGGTTGGAGTGATCACCGTAGCAAATTGCCTTCCATCTCTATGAAATAATGGAAGGTGGGTGGAGGGTGTCCCAGCATGGGAGGCTGGAGTGACCACGTCAAGCATAAGGAGAAAGTGGCTGCCCATGAGAGGCAAGAGACTTCCCTTCCTTTTGGAGAAGCAGGGGATCACCATTCTCGATTCCAGAGACAAAGGAGGTCATGGAGGAGAGAGATGAGCAAAGAGGTTCCAGAAAGGAGTAGGAGGGACGTCCCTCAAGGAGTTTCTTTCCTGGTGGAGGGCTGAGCCCCAGTCCGCCCTCAAGCCCCTGTGCTCCCTCTGGGATTTGCTTTCCTGGTTCTTCCTTTAAGAGAAACCCTGGCCATGGGGGAAGCTACCTCGGGGGACGGAGGGAAAAAGAGACTGATTTGCAGAACAAGGACGAGTCTGTTTTCTACTTTGGATCCTCCAGCCACCCTCAGCCTGTATTTTTACCTCCACCTCTGGTGCCTTTGTATTTTTCACTTTCGATTTATGACAGTGAAGACATGGGTAGAATGGTTTCTGAGGGTGGTGGGGGGATCGGATATTCTTAAGAATAAGTTGACCATCTGTCAAGTTTTGAACAAAGGAGATGGTTCTTATGGGATTTCTCACTTCTACTTCATTACCATTCCACAAATATTTAACCAAATGCCTACTGTTAGCAGATTCTGTTCCAGAAGCCCTACTGTACCAGCTACAGAGTTAGGCACATTCACAAAGGTACCGTATTTAGTTTGTGATGCTATATTTTGGGGCAGTTATTATGCCATTTTATGGAAGAGAAAACTAAGGCTAATAGAATAATTTGTCCAAGGGTTGGTGACAGAGATAGTATTCCAAGCAGGGCTTTGTGAGTTTGATTCTCATGGTCTTTTCATTATTCTGCACATCTTGCTTTTATTTCAAATCAAAATTTTGTTTTTATTACCAGGAATTGCCACGCTCTGCCACCTGGTTATGAATCCCAGTAGATCTGGGATTTATAACCACCTACTCTTTAACTTGTATAAAATTATCTGCACCTCAGCTTTACCAATTGTAAAAAAAGAGACATTAATTCCTTATTTTAAGGATTGCTGTGAGGATTGTGTGAATATGCACATACACATATAAAGATATATGTGCACTCATGTACGTACATCATTTTGTGTGTATATATGTATATCGCCTAATATAATGTATAACACACTTACTAGATAGGAAATACCCAGTGCTCCTTCCCTCATTCCCCCTTCTGATGAGAACCCACTCTTCTTATTTCCTGTGGTTGCATAAAATGTAATAGTTTTCTATAGTTCTTCTTCTTATGCTCAAAGAACCAAGTCCTTGCATATTTAGTCACATCAGGGTAGGCACAGTCCTCATAAGTGATGAATAGGAAGGACTTTCTCAGTAACAAAGACTAACGTTACTACGTGTGTGGACAGAACAGGACTAGTATGATAGAATAATTGGTAGTTCTAAACCCCCTCTATCTTATGTTTTCCTGAAGAATGTTGCATGGCATTCATTCCTGGAAGACAGATTAATTCTTTCCCTGAATTGTGAGAAAGGAGAGTTTCTTTCATTGACACCATTTCTTTCTTTCTGCCTTTCTTTTTCACCTTCATCCCATACCCCTGTCTTTCATCTTTCTTGAAAAATTTAGTGTTGATCTCTTCTATGGTGATGCTTCTCACCGCATTGTCTTCCGAAGCATCCCGTATTTCATCTGCCCTGGTCCGCTGTGACAGTAAAGGTACACATCTCTATCCAGCAGGGTCCCTCTGAAAGGAGTAAGATACTGCTGAACATCAGAAAAGCCTTGGGTAAGGTGCCACTGTTAGGTTGCCATGGACCCTGAGAGCTTAGGGCTTTTTCATATTAGGCACTTAGATTAGCACTGGCTGATAACACAGCCATTTATTTCAATATATTATTTAAGTCCCATGTCCTCCGTGAAGTCCACTCCGACTTCACCTCCCCACGCTGTGCTCTCCTGTCTCTAAACTTGCACAGTATTTATCGCCTGTTGCATCACCCTAGTCCCACTTCTGCATTTAATCAATGGCACTTTATTAAGAGATTGTTTCATTCAAAACTTGGTATTAGGTTTACTGTAGATACAGAGGTAAGTTAGATACATTCTTTTTTTTAATATTAATTAATTAATTTATTTTTGGCTGCATTGGGTCTTCATTGCTGTGAGCGGGCTTCTCTCTAGGGGCAGCGAGCAGGGGCTACTCTTTTGTTGTGGTGCGTGGGCTTCTCGTTGCGGTGGCTTCTCTTGTCGTGGAGCACGGGCTCTAGGCACGCGGGCTTCAGTAGTTGTGGCATGCGGGCTCAGTAGTTGTGGCTCGTGGGTTCTAGAATGCAGCCTCAGTAGTTGTGGTGCATGGGCTTAGTTGCTCCATGGCATGTGGGATCTTCCTGGACCAGGGATCGAACCCAAGTCCCCTGCATTGGCAGGCAGATTCTTAACCACCGGGCCACCAAGGAAATCCGAGGTAAGTTAGAAATATTCTTATCCCTGAAGAGTTTTCAACCTGATGATGGTTTAGGTCACCAGTGGTCCATTGATAACTTTAGTTGTAGATTTTTTAAAAAATCCTATAGAAAGGATTTTATGGCTCTTAGCTCAGTTATTTTGGACTCAGGTCATTATAGACAGGGTCATGATTTGGGAATACATATTGTGGAGGAAGTAAGTGAACACTGGTAGAACTTCCATCACCACTTTGCATCGGGATCAAATTCTTATGCTTCCACAAATCTTCTGGTTAAATTGACATGAAAAACTATAATGGCTTACAAAAGAACTTGCTCTTATGAGATCATTATGACCAGTTTGTTTTGCTTTGTCATCAGGGGGTCATATATCGCAATTCTGGAGCTCGTACAAGTCTTGCATTGCTCATTTGAAGGGACAGCGTTCGGGTTCCCTGAGATCAGTGTTTCAGAGCATAAGCTCCAGATTTCTTAAATGTCATTTTTTACCTGCACAATAGTAACTATTCTAATTAGCAAAGAAATATAGTTCAAGGAACCATTCTTCATTTGCCCACTCACTCATGTATTCATTCATTCCTTTTACAATCGTGCATGCGTTCATTCAGAACATTTACCAAGTGTTTCTTGCATGTTGGTTGTCTTGGAAGGTGAGGAGCGAAGGCAATTCTTTAACCTTCTATGCAGGACTGTTTCTGAAGAGGGTGATATTATTTAAAACTTTGGTAGCTCTTATTTTATTAATTCCATCCAGAAAAAAACATTTCTCAGTCTAATGATGTAATAAGTTTAACTTGAATGCTGTTAGCTCGACTCCTGGAATTCACCTTCTGCCACATCTATATTATTCTAGGAGAAGTGAGTATCCTAGGAGAAGTGAGTATGACATGGAAGATAAGACTTGAGAGGCTTCAGAAAAGCGAACGGATGAATACATACATGATAATCATTCTGGGAATAGTTCTCAGGTCAGCCTGTCAGGTCATTTCTTAAAAACCTGGCTGAGTTTCATTAGTGAGCATCCTTGTCTCCTTCATGACTGTTACCACTGGCACCTCCACCACCAGCATCATCCATCAGTATTAACACCATAAGACCTATAGCCCACCAGCAATGCACTAGGCACCGTGAATGAGAGTATTTACTGAAGAGACTGGACCACTGTCTTCAGGAAGTTGGCACCTAATTTGATCTTGATAATATGTATGTAGTGCGTAGAAACCTATTTCTTAGAATTCTGAGATCTCTTGGCTGTGAACCTTTAACTTTGGTTCGCCCAGGAATTAGGTCCTTTGTGTCATAGAATTTGTTCTCAGAACATTTGGTCTTCTCAGTCTTTCTTATCCTTTTGCGGGTAGATGGAAGGCCGGATACCCAACCAGAGCTTCCCTTTGGGCTTGAGATTAAGAGACAGCATCGATATTATTCATCGAAGTTCAGAACCTACAGAACGCTTGGGACACAGCAGGACTCTGTGGAATGTGGGCATTTTACAGAGAAGATATGACCTCCTTTTCAAAGAGCTTGGAGTCCAGGTCAGCTTTAAATCATAAGCATAGCAACATAATATTTCTCAGAATCCCAAACTCCCTAGGGAAGCTATTTCTCTCCAGTTTCTCTACAGAAAGAGCTGTCCTTTGTTTAAAAATCTCCTCGTATCAAGCCTCTGTCATGGACTACTTTTTTCCTACCATATCAGAGGAAGCATCTTACTGAATAGATCTGCTTTCCTCCTGTTTGCTGGGACTTATTAAAAGAGCTGACTGCAAACATATTTTTACTGCCTCAGTGTGGCCTTATATCAGGTAGCACCCAATAAGACTTGACAAGCTGACATCTCCTATCCGTCAACAGTGATGGGGCGGGGGGAGGGACCACAGGAAGGAGAGAATCCTGTTCCCACCCACTTTCTGAGAGATGGACTTTGGCTGCATGATAGAGGGTCCATTTTTAGAAATCTGTTTAATTTCTGAGTTGGAGTTTGGGGATTTTGCTTTTGGGATATAAGGCCAGAAACAATACCCATTTTGTCAACGCAAAAAAGAAGCTGAAAATTATATACCCTTTAGGTCACAAAGGAGCAATAAGAATGAGTCCTTAGGAGGAAGGGGGAAAAAAACCTTACAGAACACTAGTGTTAGAGCATCTTAAACACACTGCACTCTTCTCCAGCCGGGCAGCCTAACGGCTCTGTGTGATTGGTACCGATGGCAGGCTTTTGTTCCGAAGACGGAAAGATCTTGTGAACCCAGATTTCCACCAACTTTTGTCCCATCCTTGCCTTACTTTTCTTTCTTAAGCATTGGTGACACTGATTTTCAAAAAAAAAAAGCGAAAACTACAACCAGATTCTGAGTTGTTCACTTACAGGATTTTCATTTAATGTAGAATGAAATATTGATACATGTGACTTCTTGTTTATTAAGAATCCTTTACAAACACTGATGGCTCATTCCTAGGAAAGAAGTAAGTCAAGCCTGCTCTTTCACTGGAAGAACGAAAGTATAAATACTGATTTCTGCTTAATTTTTAGGATAATTAGATTCTGTTATTCTTTTAGAAAGAAGTTGGTGCCTCTTTAGGGGGAAATCACATTGGCCTTCTTATGTAAGCTGGGGACCTCTTGAATATGTGAAGTTTAAACCACTAAGGTCAGTGTTCTTTGAAGATCACTTGCTAAAATTATTAGGACTAATAGGAACCAAGATTTGGTGGGATGAAATCGTCAGTGTCTGCCAATTTTATGTTTGCGAGGAGCATAAAAGCAGCACATCAAGTGGACTGGGAGTGGGAGTGAGAAAGTCATGTTATTAACATAGAATGCCTCTCAACGAAGGATGTTAAAAGAAGCACTTAACATTTCTCAAATTTGTTGTGCAGGTTTCATATCTTGTTAACTCCCTGTTATACTTTTTAAAATTACTTATATTCTACCAATGTTTTAGTTTGGTATTTCGTTATCTTACTCTAGCCGGTAAGCATCGAGAAGGGTAGACTATATGCCATCTGTCTCGGGTTTCTTACATTGCTTAGCACGTTGCCTTGCACACAGATATGGTCAATAAATATTTATTGAAGTGAAGTAAATTGAAATGAAGAAATATTTACACGGTAACATATTCTGAATATAAATTAAGCACCAAGAGAAGCTATGTCCAAGAGCTGTTGAAGATGTGAAGGTGACTAGAACCTTGGGGGATATTGACCATACCAACGTAAGGATTTAAAATTTTGAAGTTAGAAAACATGTGCCTGTACTTTATGGAAAGATATTTCGAAAGCTGATAGAAAAGATTGGCTTGACCTGATGTTCAGAGACTCTAAAATATCCTCTAAAGGTAAAAGTCTAATGAAAACAAAGCACACTAGGTATTTCAACACATACTTTAGGTGTGTCTTCAGTGAATTTTGACAAATGCTTTCATGGGTATAACCCACACCTCTATCAAAATATGGAATATTTTCATCACGAAATGTTGCCTCACACCCCTCCCCAGTTGATCCCTACTGCCCCCCAACCCCCAGGGACACACAAAGTTAACCACTATCTGATTTCTTTCACTGTAGATTAATTTTGCTTGTTTTAGAACTTATTATAAGTGCAGTCATACAATATGTATTATTTTCTGCTTGACTTCCTTTGCTCAACATAATATTTTGAGACACACCCATGTTGTTGCATTTATAAATAATTTGTTCCTTTTCAAAGCTAAGTAATATTCCATTGTATGAATGTACTAGAATATGTCGTTTTCTGCTGGTGATCATTTGAGTTTCCAGTTTTTGACTACTATGAATAAAAATGCCCTGAGCATTTTTTTCTGTGTCATTTTGTGGACATAATGTTTTCATTTCTCCTGGGTAAATATCTAGGAGTAGAACTGTTGCGTCAGAGGATAGGTATATATTTAACTCTGCAAGATAGGGACAAACCATTTTTCAAAGTGGTTATATCATTTTACATTCTGCCATATTTATTCCATTCATATATTTGTATGACTATTTCAGTCAACAAGAGGGAATGTACTGTAGGAAGTTGGAGGGCTCAAAGAACAAAACGTGAATCCTGAGAAATAATACCTGCAGGAACACCTGTTATTTCTAGAGCTAGGGTTGTGGTTAGAACTTAAAAGCTTAGAGGAGAATATATGCCTGGTGCCATGTGAATCTGGTACAGTACTTAGAGCTTCAAGGAGCAAGTACTGCCCAATGACTTTTGTTACCTTTAAGTCACTGGCTCTTCTGCCATCAGCATTCTGGTCGCTGAGTCTGTTTGATGGGTAGTTTTTATTTTGGCTATTGTATTTTCAGTTATAAAACTTCCATTTGCTTTCTGTTTTAACTTTTGTTTCAAGAGTGTTTGAGATTGCTTGTTTGAGTATTTTTATAGTAGCTGCTTTAAAAGCTTCATCATATAATTCTAACATCAGAGCCGTCACAATTGTTGGCAACTGTTGATTGTCTTTCCCCATACAAGTCTAGATTTTCATGGCTTTGTGTATTATGAGTAACTTTGGGTTGCATTTTGGACATCTAGAGTACTGTGTTATGAGATTCTGAGCCTTGTTTAGAGCCATTAGTTTGATGGTATTTTGAATTCTGGTGTTCTTTCCAATCTGCATGTTGATATTTGATTTTCAGAGATCTCAAATAGCTGTTTTATGCATTCTCTCCGGGTTTAATAGCTGTTTTCAGTGGGAGAGAAAAGTTGTCATGTATTTTTTCCATTTTACCTGGAACCAGAACCAGGAAGCTTGAATTTCAGAAGCATCTATTCACAAGATGAAAGAAAACCCAGGTATTCATTTATGTTTGGTTAAGGGCAAGGATCATTGTTATATTACCAATGTATCCCAAGTACTCAGAGCACTGTCTAGAACTAAGTAAATATCAAAGGCATTCAATAAGCATTTTGGAATGAATGAAAAATAAGCTAGTAAACAAGGAAGAATACATTAATGTTCGCTGAGCAGTATTACAAGAAAACAATTAGAATAACCAATACACGTGACTTTGTACAAGTTGATCAACCTTTCTCTGTGTGTATCAGTGTCTTCTTTTATATAATGGGAAAATGATATTTATTTCATAGTAGAAAAATACGGAAAGTATTTCGCACATGGTAGGTACCAAAAAAACCACACAGATTCACCATTTCCTTTTCACGCCTCTTCAAGTAAAGATAACTTTTAAAACTGGGAGCAAGGAGAATAACCCAAAGATGGGTTCATTCCGTGGGGCCGTTGGTTTTGTGTAAACAGATGGCAAATAAAAGCAGAAATACTCCACTCCTATTTTCCTTCCATCTTCTCTATTAAGGAAATGATCTTCAAACGAAAAAGGATAATATATCATGCCCTCTGAAGTGAGATGGCCTCATAGGTGACTTTTTTTTAACCTCCCTCAGATTGAGCCAAATTATTCCTCTAAAGTAAGAATGATAATAGCTACTCCCACAGAGCTGTTTTAAGTGTGACGGGATGAAAATTATGGAGGTTTGGGGCAGGGGGGACAGGAGAACATAGGCTCTTCTCATTTCCCAGCCTGTCAAAGACCATCTTTTAATTGCCAGCTCATCCCAAAGCCACTCCTGATGGACGGGGGTAAATTGGCAGCCTTACCCGTTTTGCTGCTGTCGACCTTGTGGTCCAGTAGAGCTGGACTAGGTTTGACACAGCTTTGCCTGCTGAGTCACGGCCTACTCTGTGTTACTCCCTACTGCAGCAAGCCTGTGGCTTTCTTGGGGCCTGCAGACCAAAACACCACATCCATCAGGCTTCCAGCTTTGTTTGGAAACTCAGCCTTGGTTCCACACCAAAGCAACTCTCTACCAGAGCTCCGTGAGAGACCCAGAAACCTGTTCCTTTCACCCATTGTTTCCCAGTAATCTGGCTCAGTATCTCATCTGTTACTAATTCTCAGTTGCACTGTTTCTCAACCAAAGAGTTTTATCTCTTTCGTTCCTTCTTTCCCAGTATTGAATGGAAATATCCCCCACCGCATTTCCAAACAGCTAAAGTAGTCCAATTTTTTCACACTGCTGTCCACCAAGCATTTATATGTTATCCAACTCACATTGTCCACCTAGCCCGTGCCCTGAACCAGAGAGGTGCTTAGTGAAAGTTTCAGACTTTATGCAGGAGATCTGGTAAGTGTTCAGAAATGTGCCTTGACAGCCTTGATTTAATGGTCCATTGACACAACACCATTTAACTTTTCTTTAGACTCCCACGGCATTCTGAAGTCTATGGGAAGATGCTGTTAACGTCTTGGGAACTATATAAACTTGTAGCAGATGGGCATCTCTATGAGTACCTCCAGCTCTGTTTATTACTCTCCGGCATCATAGCTGCTGAATTCAGGGAGAGGATATAGGGATTAAATATGGAAGGAGGGGGGGTCAGAAACCAGAGTCCCAGGCTATCGTTTAAAGTATATCCTTTAGAGCATGTGAGGAGACCTCCTACTGTCCAGGATGAAGATCTTCTGAGATGCCACCTGATGCCAGGGTACATCTGCTGTTTACCTTTTTTTAAATTGAAGTTTAATTCATTCACAGAGTTGTGTTAGTTTCAGGTGTACAGCACAGTGATTCTGTTATACATTTTTTTTTCAGATTCTTTTCCCGTATAGGTTATTACAGAATATTGAGTAGAGTTCCCTGTCCTATACAGTAGGTCCTTGTTGGTTATCTATTTTATATATAGTAGTGTGTATATGTTAATCCCAAACTCCCAATTTATCCCTCCCCCACCCCTTTGGTGTAAAAAAAAAGAAAAAAAGTCTGTCTAGAATGAAAAAGGAACTACAAGGACTTCATTAATAGGGTAAAAGGTGATAGGATTGACATGTGATAGGTTCTTCAGGAATGAAAACAAAATGAGACTTCCATTTACTGTCTCTGAAGGGAATTAAGGCCAAGGAGCCAAACCAGACTATAAGAATATTTCTTATCATCTGGTGTTTTAAAAATTCATTCCCGTATGTATAAGCCCATAGTGATTAAAAAAAAAAACAACTTTGAACGGAAAGGGGCTTATATGTTGGCCTTCATGGGCAGCAAGAAGTGAAGAGTTAGAGAGACTGATTTCCACTGCATAGCCAAGCTGGAGCAAAGAGTCTTTACAAGCGATCATGAACGTGAGGAAGTTCCTGACAGAAGGGGAAGGAGACTGTGTCCTGGGCGCTAGCATCACAGGGAGAGAAGACGGCCATCTGGGCCATGGGAGCTCTCTGGGCCTGGGAAGACGCTCTGGGATGAGACAGGCCAGAATTTCTCCTGCTGTCGTGGGCTGCCACTCTTTTGACTCCGTGGCGCTGTGGAGCTCAGGCAAGCAGACATTACAGAGCCCTGAGGTGCACCGTGACCCAGACACAAAGGTGGCGATGCGGTGAAGAAGAGGTGCACTCTGGCTTAGGGGGATTTGGTAAATCTTCAGAGAGAAGGTGGCATCTGAATTGGGATTTTAGGGGTGGTTAGGACTTTGATGGTCAGACATGGGGGTTTGGGCATTCCAAGCTCAGGCTAGAGGAAGAAATGGGTAAGACGTTTTGGGGGGATACTGCTGTCCATGTAACCGCACAGCATAAAGCTGGGGCTTAGGATCTGTGATGCAAGTTGGTTTACTGGAAAATACAGTTAAATAATGAGTCTGTTTTGACCTTTTAATTGTCTCTACTGATTGAGTTCTGCTTAGGTCACTGGAAGAAACTTTATTTCATTTCTAACCATTTAGTCTCCCACTGGGAAAGTATGAGTTTATGCATTTTTCTTTTGATCTTGACAGTGCTAGAATATGATCGTGTCAGAGGATGGCACGTCTGGTGTCTATTCAGTACTTAATTCAACCGCTAATCCTCGCTGTTCCTCAGCCTTATTGATCCTCAGCCTTTTGCCAGTTCCAATATATTTATGTGATCAATGAGACACCAGTAAACACTGTGAGAGTCATCAAATCAAATAGTTGCAAGGGACCCCTGGAGGTCACGGTGCCTATAGGTAGATGATTTCCAAAGCCCACTAAAATAGAGTTGTTTATTAGCACTCCAGAAATCCAAACTGGCAACCTCCCTCCAGTAGCTCATTCTAGTAATTAATCAACTGGAAGTTTCTTCCTTGTGTCTAATTGAAGTCTTTCCTGATGTAATTTAATTTATTTGCTCCTGTTTTGTCTACTTGGGCAAGGATAGCAAATGATCACTGCACCACTAATAACAACCCTTTATGAACTTAAAGACAAAATCTCATCACCTTTCTACCCCTCTTCTCTACACTAAACAACTCCAGTTTCTTATACTGTTCATCAAAGGTTTTCTTTGTGTCTTTAGCTATCTTTATTAAAGTTCTCTGAACTCTTGAGTTTTTCTTCATTGTCTTAAAATAATTACTGTAGTGAACAGAAATTTAGACTGAGTGCAGAATAACTGCTTGGGAGCCTCGTTGATGATTTTTCAAAGTGACAAAGCTCGTGGGCCTTTTTTGGTGAAAATTAAAGTGACTGCTGCTAGGGCCCAGTTCTAGGTAGGGCTGTGGGATTTTTATTTTTTTCTTATTATTGTTTTAACAGACTTAATCTCATTGTGGTTCACCTACATTTCTCTGGAATCCTTGTAGAGATGCTCATGTGCCTTCTTGTCATGAAATTGCTTTTGAATTATAAACCTAGAGCAGACAAGGCACTACGCCTTATGTTGTACATTCCTTTTTTTTTTTTTGGTCTGATCAGTTTGGGAGTGTTTCCTCTAATGTATTTTAGAGTATCTTGTCCAAAGAATCTGAAATAATAGACATAGTAATTACTACAAATAACTGTAAGAGTATGTGACATTTATTCCCTTATGAAATGACTTTGGGGTTCATAGAGAGGTTAAGGGACTAGTAGGTAATCAGGTTGTGTGAAGGTGGGAAGCAGGGGAGCGAGATTCAGCACTCATCAGGTATCTTCCATGTGTGAGCATTACGGCAGGTCCTGTGGATACACAGACATGGGCAGAAACAACACATCACCCTCAGGGGAAAGGATGAAGAATGGATGGGATGTTTGTGTGGTGGCACTGTGGCACCTGGGCATTGGAGGAGGAGCCGTCTAGGGAAGTATGGGTCGTGGGGATATTTCACTGAGATCAGTCATCAGGCAGGAGGAAACTGGCTCCTCAAAATTTGGGATTAAGAGACGAGGAACGAAAGTATCAGTGACATGCATTTTACTTATAAACAAGGAAATGACTGTAATAATGGCTAACATTGTTTAAATTAATTTTCATTGGAGTATAGTTGCTTTACAGTGTTGTGTTAGTTTCTGCTGTACAGCAAAGTGAATCAGTCATACGTATACATATATCCACTCTTTTTTAGATTTCCTTCCCATTTAGGTCACCACAGAGCATCGAAGTAGAGTCCCTTGTGCTATACAGTAAGTTCTCATTAGTTACCTGTTTTATACATAGTAGTGGATATATGTCAGTCCCAATCTCCCAATTCATCCCCCCCTTCCTCCCCCCTTTGTAAATGGTTAAAAAGTTTTGAGCTTTCACAGCGTCCCAGGCAAAGTTCTCAGTCCTTCTACGGGTATTAATTCATTTAACCCTCACAACAGCGCTATGAGGCACATACTGTTCTATCTCCGTCGGGCGGAGACACAGGCATGGAAATGAGTAGGGAGGAGAAATCTCACGGAAATTCGTGGAGTGGTGGGTCTGAGTAGCAGGGAGGGAGTTCACTTGGAGACGATGCCAATAGGACTTAGAGAGATGTGGCGCTAGATGAGCGGGTATGGGGTTTGGGATGGCGCTGAGGGATGTTGTGATGACCAAGAAGGACTGTAATGCCACAGGCATTATTTCAGCATACTCCTGAAAACAGATGAATGCAAAATGAGAGCTCTCTGGTTGAATCATCAGAGATGCTGGGTGACTGCCGTGTAGGGATTGGCCATTCACGCAGTGTGTTTCACAGCGATCAAGTCCTTCCTCCCTTCATCATCCCGTGCTCTCCTCCTCCATTCTTTCTCCTTCCTCTTCTACTGTTCTGTCCTCCTCTAAGACCCCTCAAAGGCCGTTTTCTCGTGGCCCCAGCCTGGGCTCTGCATGGCTGTGTGTTGGCTCCCTAACTGGCTCAAATCCTCCACACGTCATCACACCCGTGGAACATCACTGTTGGCCTGCCAGTCTCAGCATCAAACCCTTCCTGACCATGGCTCTGATGTCCTCTTCTCTTCCCATAACTGCAGATGCCGCCCTCATGACCCGGTCATTACTTTCTTATCCCTCTGATGACTTTCGTTCTGCTCAAGCCTTCAGAGTCCCTCTCCTACCTTGTCCCCATCCTCACTCACCCCTAGCCCCCTCCCACCCTCTCCCCCTCTTTGGGTGCCAAAGACAGTGAACACGTGACCCTGCATGCGGGCTGGGTTTCTGTATGCGTTCAAGCTTGAATGTGAACGTGATTATGAATGGAAGTGCCTAAGTAAGGGTATGTAACGAATGAAGGGTGTATCTGTGCCCGTTTGTATGTGTATATTTATGTTCCCAGGGTGGGAAGGAGCAGCTGGGAGTAAACCGATATTGAAAGGATCCTGTGGTCAAGCTTACTTAAAATAAAGAAAAGCTGAGCTGCACAAAGACATGCATAGGAGGGCAATTATCCAGTTTTTGTAAACTCAACACATCCTAAATTTCTATTACTGTTTCCATTTCTGTGACGGAGTTGATTAAATTTTGGTTAATCAGTCAATGAGATACGAGTTTTTAAAAATATATATGCTTACATGTGTGTATGTGTGTAGAAAGAGATGGAGGCATAAAGTGAAAATAGAAGGTTACATACTGTAGAGCACAGGGGACTCTACTTAATGCATGTGGTGTCCTAAATGGGAGGGAAATCCAGAAGGGAGGGGATCTATGTATATGTATGGCTGATTCACTTTGCTGTGCAGTAGAAGCTAACGCAACATTGTAAAGCAACTATACTCCAATAAAAATGAATTTAAAGAAAAGAACAAGAAAAAAGAAGGTTAGAAAAATAGATAACTAATAATAACCTGCCGTACAGCACAGGGAACTCTACTCAGTACTCTGTAATGACCTATATGGGAAAAGAATCTGAAAAAGAGTGGATATATGTATACGTATAACTGATTCACTTTGCTGTACACCTGAAACTAACACAACATTGGAAATCAACTATACTCCAATAAAAATTTTTAAAAAATAGAAGATTAGATACAGGTGACACATTTTTATTGCATTTACATATTTATGCTTAGAGAACGTCTGAGCAAATTGCTAAAATAATAATGTGGTTACCCCTGGAAAGTGAAATTATTTTTCTTAACTGCATGTTCTGATTTGCCATAGTGAACATGTAGCATGTGAGTAAGAAAAAAGGTATAAAGTTGTGAGATGAAAACAGTATTTTAGGAGTAACATAAAGAGTGGGCCGACAGGAAGAGGTCACTATTACAGCCAAATAAGGGAGGGTTACGAGGCCTGTGAGCCTTTCCTTCCCTCCTCCTCCAGCTCACCTTACTGCCCAAAATCTCTTCCTAAAAGTTCTACCCAGTTAGAAATTTATTTGAAGTAATAAACACCCCTGGGAGGGTAAAGGTTTACCAGTGATTCACAGGACATGTTAGCCCACAAGTCACTTCTGTGCAAGTTAGAAGAAGGAGTCCATTCCTTAAAACACTGTACTGCCGTGTGCTGGAGAACTGTCATAGTGAAAACTCTCAGCGACAATATTCATGTTAGGACGACCCTCCTGAGTTTGTGCAGTGCCCTTCCTACACACACATAAGCAACATTCCTTCACCATCGCATGAGTTAGCGATGTGGATATTGCCTTCCTCCTAGTCTGGCTGAGACCATAGCTCTAAAGGATGGGCGTTTCCACGAGCACAGTGGGAGGAGCAGTGAACTGGGAACACCTTGCGGAAGGTGTCAGAGAGAGCTCTGAATCCAGAAACTCTGGATAGCCTGAAACAACAGAGGGCATTACACTAAGGAAAAAGAGGCACCTGGGTGGCCGGGGTCTGAGAGAATAGAAAGGAAGAGAGATGGGCATCCAGAAGCTGTCCTTCAAATTCTTGGTGCTTGACCCATGGTCTCCTGCATTCCTGAGGGCTTGGGGCACTGCCCTTGAATTCTCGTGGGACCCCCTCCTCATGGGGCCTTGGAAGTGAGCCGAGTCCCTGGTTTATAATGGAGCTGCCTCCCAGGGAGGGAGAGACTTGTTGTGCTAATGGTGTGTGGACCCCTGTGGAGGGCATATTAATGTGATCTATTCCCGTGTTCAAATCATAATGCTTATTTTGCAGCTGTGCTTCTTGGTTTAGGTTATAGCCACTTATGACAATTTCCATTCTAGATCTTTTCATTCGTCACTGCTACAGAGTCATTCCCGAGTCACTGAAGTTAGGAGCCTAAGAACAGACCAGGAAACTGACTGACCTCTGAGCAGACACCCTGCCTGTGCTCTCGCTGTTTTGTCATATGATAAAGCTCTCCTTGGCTCCAGGCCGTTTTGATTGTTACCAGTCATTTATCAAATACAAAGTGGATACCTTGAGATTCCCTTTTAAAGGGAAAGATCCTGGGGAACACATTTTTGAACTAGTAAAATGACAGACATTTTAACAATTATAGTTCTGTTACTTTGGGTGTGATGGTAGCATCTGAGGAGGGGTCAAGCCAAGGTCTCGTGGGAAGCAGTTTCTGAGACCGATAATGGAAGAACTAGGATACACATGAAAGAGATCCATGAACTATAAGATGCTCAGTATACAAATCTTTTTTTTTTCTTTTTTTTGCGGTATGCGGGCCTCTCACTGTTGTGGCCTCTCCCGTTGCGGAGCACAGGCTCCAGACGCGCAGGCCCAGTGGCCATGGCTCACGGGCCCAGCCGCTCCGCGGCATGTGGGATCTTCCCGGACCGGGTCACGAACCTGTGTCCCCTGCATCGGCAGGCGGACTCTCAACCACTGCACCACCAGGGAAGCCCTACAAATCTTAATTAATGTGATTATTTGTTAGCAGATGGCTGAGGTTCTGTTATCGCTAAGTTTATTCAAATTAAAAAAAGCTTTCTTGGCGTTTGAATTGACCAGTATTGGTTTGTATAGCAAAGATTCTAAACTCACTTAGTAGAAGAGTTCCATGTGAATTTCTCGAGAGTTCTCCAGAGATTCTTCTCACAGCTCCTGTAACCCCCTGCTTTGCTTTGCATTTGTCTTTCTTCCAAAGAACACTGACCTGAGGGCGTGTCGAGGAGGATGGGTAGAGTTCCTGCCTGCATCTTGCAGTGCTCCGCTTGAGGAAACGCCACAGGAACTGGTGACAGCAATTGAACATGCATTGCAGCTGTGCAGTTCTGGACTCCTTGTCGTGAGCCAGACTTCACCACTGCAGCAGAACCTCCACTGAGATCTGACTTCGATTGTAGATAGTAAATTTAGTTAGAGTAGGCACTGCTATTATCGTTAGAGAGATGAAGTTGGACACCTACTAGACCAAGAATCCTGTGATGGCAGGAACTGTGTCTATTTTGTTTGCCACCGAATCCTCAGAGCCTAACAGTTGCTTGATATTAGTTAAATGAATATTAGTTAAATGAATTAAAAATATTACAGAGGCCAGTGGGGTGCTTGAGCAGAGCTTGAACAGAAGTTATTGCTTTGACAGGATTATGATGACCTCTGAATATTTAGGCTCCCAATTTCAATTGTTATAGCTCCCTCCGAGTTGGTCAAAATCAGGACAATAACCTATCCTAACCAAACTCATAAGAGACTGATGTGTAAGCCAGATGCCACTTAGTAACGATGTTTTTGTTGTCAGTTGTTCCATAACAAATCATCTCTAAACTTACTGGTTTAAAAATACAACCAGTAGGGCTTCCCTGGTGGCGCAATGGTTGAGAGTCTGCCTGCCGATGCAGGGGACACGAGTGCGTGCCCTGGTCTGGGAAGGTCCCGCATGCCGTGGAGGGGCTGGGCCCATGAGCCATGGCCGCTGGGCCTGCGCTTCCAGAGCCTGTGCCCACGACAGGAGAGGCCGCAACAGTGAGAGGCCCGCATACTGCCAAAAAAAAAAAAAAAAAACAACCAGTAAGCTAACAGTTTTGGCGTTTGAGAAGGATTCAGCAGGAACAGTGTATTGTAGCTCCAAGCAGCCTCAGTTAATGTTTGGCTAGAGCTGGAGGATCTAATTCCAAGATGGTTCCCTCAGACGGCTGGCCCGCTGGTTCTGGCTATTAGCTGGGAGTCACCAGAACTCAGTTCTCCTCCATGGGCACCTCTCCACTTGGCTACTTGGGCTTCCTCACAGCATGGTGGCTGGTTCCACCTGGCACGGTGCCACTTCTGCTATATTCTCTTGGTCAAAGCAGTCACAGGCCCAGCCCAGGTTTACCAGGGCAGGGGGTGTGGGGATAAGAAATACACTACCTCTTGGTGGAGGAAGTGATAAAAATTTGTAGCCATTTTTAATACACTCCAAATGTTCACTGAAGAACAACTATTGTAAAGATTTGATACTAAAGTTAATTGTTCATTCCATTCTCTTCCTTACAGAGAAGTTTCAGTTAGCTAAATTACACAGGCCAAAGGTGGGGGATGGTATTTGACTTCCTTAAAGTTCCCATCAGTTGCCCTTCCAAACCCTGGCAAATAAGTGTACAATCTAAGCGAAACCAGGTTATTATGCAGATAACTTTTTAGGAGAAGTCTCAGTCTGCTAACATCTCCTACCCCGCCCTCCCCACACATAAACGCTCCTCTTTTATTGGAAAGCCTCCATTATAAGAAGATTCCCTGATATGTATAGACCAAGGGAGTGAATTACATGGTCTGAGGGTATGGTGTCACCAAAGTTACGATATAGCCATCTCAACTCTCGTGTTACTTGCCAAATGTATTTAGACCAAAAAAAGAGTTTTCGCTATCCTTCAGGTGACTTTCTCCCCTCTCCAGCGCTAGAAAAGTCATCAGCAAATTTATATACATTGGTTATTCTTCCAGAGATTTCAAGCAAGTTTCCTTTGTCAATTCAATCTTTCTTCAGAGATTTCCTGCCAAACAAGTTGTATACGTTCATTTCGTATACGATTCTTCTGCAGATTTCTCATACCATTAGACCCACCTTGATAAGCGTTCCAGGCTCTGCTTACTCTATTTGAGTTCAGGAGACCCAAGTAGCAACCATTTATCAATGACCTGTTAGTTCCAGGCAGTATATATGCATTGCACTGTCCCCAGGCAGCACTACGCAATGCCCTTAGTGGGTATCTGGGGAGAAGGGGTCTCTGAGAGGCCAGCTCACCCGAGGTCCTTAGTTACTGCTGCCACCAGGTGTGAGCTCAGGTTTTCCTAAGAAGTCCACTGCCTTCGTGATGTTTTATGCAAGCCCGTATCAGCCATGCTAGGTCCAATTGTGTACTAGTTTAGCTCTCAGAGCCAACTATATCCATTTCTTGAGGCACTTGGTCCTAGCCCCTGATAAACTGCCTTAACAAGCTGTAATTCTGAGTCCATTTTTTTAAAGGATAGATGAGATAGATAGATGATAGATAGATGATGTAGATAGATGACAGACAGATAGATAGATAGATAGCAACAGTAGGAAAACTGGAAACAAAAGAAAATACACTTATTTTCCCACTACCATAACACAAGTATTTTAATTTTTTTGTAGCCTTTCACCTTGTGCCAGCCTATTTTTATAAAATTGCCGTCACAAGTGTATGCCCAATTTTTCATTAAGCTTTTCAGAAAATGTTTTGATATATGGACTCTCCCCCAAGTTTCTACATATTACGGTAATAATTTATATTTGCTAGGTAATAGTCTGTGCAGCCAAAGTAGATTGATTTTTTTTGGTTTTTAAAATATTTTTTCTGTCTATAAAAGCAATTCATGTGCATTATTGAAACATTTGAAAATCTACATAAGTATAAGAAGAATACAAAGATTTTTATCATGCTCAGAGATAATACTGTTATAGTTTGGAGTATTTTCTTCCAGGCTTTAAAAATGGGGTATAAATATATTTTGTTTATATAAACACACATATGCCATTTTATTGTATGCAGAAGTGGAATCATGCTGTCAGAGCAACAACTTCAACTAATGTTTGCATGTCTCCACAAAAGGAATTTTTTTTTTGATGCTTTTTCTATAAGGACTCTCCTTTTGGAGTGTTTCGTTGTTTTCCCAAGGTAGGGATTTCTTGGGAATTTGAGATGTTCCTAAATGTGACATTACATTGGGCTGCATCAGGGCAGAACAGCACACACCTGCATCCTTTACCAGAGCATATTATGCGTTCATTGCCTCATAAACCATGGAGCAAGGCTGATAATGATGTGGCGAGGTGACCTCCAGCTCACTGCTGAAGGTGGACGAAACGATGCTATTCTGTGCACCTGTGGTTACCTCTGAACAATGCCCCAGGCTCTCACATAGGGACGCTACAGACCTGATGGGGGAGAGTGGACAGGGTCCATTTCATCCTACCTGTGAGATGGGAAAGCCAGTCTGTTACTTTGGCGCATATTTCCGAGGCCTGTGTTAAATTGGATATGGAAGCTTGGTGTCCAATAGGAGTAAATGCTGTACAGCATAGCAAAATGCATTTCGAAAGATCGACATTCTCTGCTTTAATTCATTCTGAAACAGTAGAGTTGGTGCAAGTCGCCTGTCTTTTATGTTCCATACAGTGAAACATTTTTAAAATGTGACATTCTTGGGCTTCCCTGGTGGCGCAGTGGTTAAGAATCTGCCTGCCAGTGCCGGAGACGCGGGCTCGAGCCCTGGTCCGGGAAGATCTCACATGCAGTGGAGCAACTAAGCCCATGCACCACAACTACTGAGGCTGCGCTCTAGAGCCCGTGAGCCACAACTACTGAGCCCACGTGCCACAACTATTGAAGCCCGTGTGCCTAGAGCCCGTGCTCTGCAACAAGAGAAGCCACCGCAATGCGAAGCCCGCGCACCGCAACGAAGAGTAGCCCCCGCTCACCACGACTAGAGAAAAGTCCGCATGCAGCAATGAAGACCCAGTGCAGCCAAAAATAAATAAAATAAAATAAATTAATTAATTTTTAAAGATGTGACATTCTTTAAGTCATTTTCTGTACAGGGAAGTATAGAAAATACTGTCTCAGATACCATGCTTCCACTGCAGATTTAATGAAAGTCAACGTTGGCCGTATTTGCTTCCGATCTCTTTAAAAGACAATATTTAATTGGTGGGTATATCCTCCCTAAACAATATCTTGGAAAGAAACTTTTGGCATGAGAACTGGGGGCCAGGGCATCCTTCCAGCCCCTCCGCTCTAGTTCCTGCTCTCAGAGTTTCACTGTCTAGTGAAATGAAGTCCCTCCAGTGACTACAGAACCCACAGAAGAGAAAACAAAAGATAGAATGAAAGGAAAGATGAAGTCAGGTGTTGCCCAAAGCCAGTAGAGTGACAAGGGGGCGAGGGGCACGATGGGAATATGGGCTGAGCTGGATGTTAATTGCACCATCTGTGAGTGTGTCAGAAGCCCCGATAGACTCAATAGACTGTTTTTTCTTTTTTTTTTTTATCACATTTAGAGACAAGCTGCTTCCTGAATTGGATGAATTTTAAGGTTATGGTTGCACATTTAAGGAGTGAAAACTGAGGCTTTCCCCATTCTCTGCCTCGCTTCTGAGCACTTCCGAATTTACATCTTAGAGCAGACGTGCTGGATGATTTGTCTTCATTGTATCTGGGGGGAAGAAAGAAGCCTCACCCGCCAGGGCTCGATTTTCTAAGAGCCCATCATTCAGGCACTTATTATCCACTTTGTGAAGTTTCTAGGTCTTTCGCTTTTCCCCCTGCCCCCTCCTGCTGGGGTTTGGTCATTTTGCTGCTCATTAGGACTTCCGCCAGCAGGTATGGAGGCGCAAAGAGAACAGGCAAAGCATGATTGAGTTTTGCCTCTCGATAAGAGCGCTCTACCAAGGACTTGGTGGGGGAGCACTGTGAACCTTTGCCTACAGTGAGGTTTGAGTTATCTAGTGATTTGGGTTATGCATGTCCTCCCTGTCCTGCATTAGTGCAGCTGATGAAGAGCTGCCGTGCAGAAAAACAGCTGCAAAATACAGCTGAGAACCGCAATGAGCCATGATTTAAACGCGGTCCTGTGACAGGACCCCATGATGAGAGTGAGCCTGCGTCCATACAAGTTCACTGAAGTATCAAATTGGTGTGCAATCCTTCTCCTCACCCAGCACAGGTCAGGTACCCAGTAAAGGAGAAGTTTTCAGCAGGGGTGAGACTGTGTGGTGGGGTAGATTCTAGAATCACCCAGGGCAACTTTCTCAAATTGAGTGCAAACTGATACCTCTGCATGCTAACATTTGAGACAGGTCAGGCTGTGGACTCTGGATTAAATATCATCTTAGATTCTGGCCGTGGTTTTGAGAGGATCCGGGCAAGAACAATGGAAACAGTTAAAGGGACTCCACAAAGGTAAAAGGAATCAGAATTCTCAAGCCTGAATGGAATACTACTCAGCCATAAAAAAGAACAAAATAATGCCATTTGCAGCAACATGGATGCCACTGGAGATTATCATACTAGGTGACATAAGTCAGAAAGAGAAAGACAAATGCCATATGATATCACTTATATGTGGAATCTAAAATATGACACAAGTGAACCTATCTATGAAACAGAAACTGACTCAGGCGTAGAGATCAGACTGGTGGTTGCCAAGGGGGGCGGGGAGGGAGAGGGATGAACTGGGAGTTTGGGGTTAGCAGATGCAAGCCATTACATTTAAAAAGGATAAACAAGGTCCTTCTGTATAGCACAGGGAACTATATTCAGTCTCCTGGGATAAACCATAATGGAAAAGAATATTAAAGAAAAGAATGTCTATATGTGTAAAACTGAGTCACTTTGCTGTGCAGCAGAGATGGACACAACATTGTAAATCAACTATACTTCAATTTAAAAAAGAAGAATTCTCAAACCTGAAGATGGGGAGCTCCTAAGGTAGCTAAATAAATGTCATCAGATATATGACAGGTTGCTTATGTGCCACCGGCTCCCCACTTCTGCCAGCATGACCTTCCAACATGCAGAATGACTCCGCTGCACCCCATCTTGGTCTTTATTCACGCTCCAAGCTCCCTTTCCTTCGTGACTCTACCAGTCTCCCTTCTTCTTCCTCTTCTAATTTTAATAAGAGCCAGTCAGTTTACCTCTGAGCTTGAAGTCCTAAGGAGGTGGTTGTTATAATCAGGAAGGTCCTAAATGCAAGATGCCGTGCCTTGAGAGCGGCCTGCAGAGCTCAGAGCTGTACTTTCTCTCCCTGTAATGAGAGGGGGCAGGGAATGCAGCTAAACGCACTACATTTCGCATTCCACGTCCATCCGTGCCATTCACAGGGTCCCTTAGATTGTCCTGCATTCAGTCACCACTTCCACTCCTATGCTTCCCATTCACATGGTTTCTCTTATCTAGACTATGAGCCCCTTAACTTGGCTTCACGCCAAGCATTATTGTTCTCAACAAAAAATTTAATTAGAAAGACTAATTGGATCACTTATCTGCCCCGTTTGAAGACTTGTCTTGGATACTTACTTATAGGGATAGAGCCTCATTCATGTTCAAGACCTTCACATGGCCTCAGTCGCTCCTTCCAGGCTTAAAGCTGTTGTCATTGATTCTCTCCACTCCAGTGACCTTATTGCCTTTCCTCCATCCTATCCTGCGGCCACAGCACCAGCATTCCTACAGACACTTGCCTAGGCATGTGACACAGTCCCTGGACTCTCCATCCATCTCTCTTCTGACAGATAAACAACTCGTTCCTTAAGAGCCACGAAAATAGCTCCCCCTTGTGAAGCCGTAAGCCCCTCCCCTACCCAGCTTCCCTGTGTCCTCTGGGCCCTCCCTTCCTTGTAAGGTGGTTACAGTACCTGACACATTGTATTTGTGGGGCTTCCCTCTCCTCAGCAGTGCCCCTTACCAGGTCCCTTATTGCTCTGCTGTGTTCCTGAGAGATAGGACAGTGGCATTCCAACACTAGGAAAGGCAGAGAGGAGGGAAGGGGCAGGTGAGTGAAGTGATGCACGTTTCCTGCAAGGCTTGACTATCCTGACAGTGTACCACTGCTGGGACACACCCTCAAATACAGATGCTTTTGTTTCCTTGATAAATGCTTCTTTCGTGTCTGTTTCCGTGAATGGAGTGGGGCAGTGTTGCTGCTGGAGGGATTTTTTTGCAGCTTTCCACAAAGCACTGGGCTCCTCCTTCCTCCTCTTTGACAGCCCTTTCAATCCTCTTCATTCTTCAGAGACAGTCAGTCACCTCTCAGGTGTATGTGGTGTAGCCTCAAGTCTTATGAAAGGGGAAGAACAAAAGGAAAGGCAAAGAGAGACCAACATATGTATATATTCCTTTACTCCACTCATGGAAAGGCTTTCTTCCCTTTCCTTAGCCCTGGACAAAGGAATGGGGGACACCTCTCATCTCTTTTCAGAAGAGGGCGTTTGGTTTTTTCTTCCCCCATGATAATTCCATGTGCCTCTTCAGGGATTGAAATAGAGGGGAAGAATGGACACGTGATCAACAATATTAATTTTGTATATACATTTCTGTTTGTACCCAAAACTGTGGGAAAGAGCTCATGTGATAGATTTTAAAAGTATAATTTAGGAATCAGACAAACCTCAATTTTAATTCCATCTGTCATTTACTAGCTCCATGACTTTGAAAAAAATTATTTACCTTTCTGAGCCCTAGTTTCCTTATCTGTAACATGGGATCACATAAGGTAACATCTGCAAAACACATGTAACAGAGTAAGCGCTTAGGAGATGCCAGGAACTTCTCTTACTCATCTCTGTATTTAGTGTCTGACATATCCTAGGGCTCCATGATCTTATGGTGCATAAACTTGACATTGCTCCTGTCAGATGCCTCACCTAGTAAATTTTACTTTTTATAGATATGATTTAGTTAGTTTCGGAAGCAATTCTTCAGACGTTTGGTAGTATAAATCGGGATCAGCAGCATGGTGTTACTGAAAGGAAAGAGAACTGAGTTTTGAGATAAGTGATATCAAGGATGCCTTTTTTTTGGGCAAGGAAGGATGCAGGGGAGTGCCTCTGTGGGTCCAGAGGAGAATTAAGAGTGCTGTACTTCTCGTTCAAAATTTAGCTATTTATTTTACCTTAAAACCTAACTCTTCTCTCTTAACTGTCTAAGCCTTCAGTGTAAACTATGTTCCCTTTCTGCCTAGTTTGCCCCTTTCCCTCCAACATTTATAGAAGAGTGATTCCAAGAGCAGACTCTCCTTCACAGGAGTAGTTGGTGACCAGCGCTGGTCTCACACGCATTTTCAACACAGAATGACATTTTTCTGGCCTGGGGAGCGTGCGAGGGGTAACTCTCCACCAGGCACGAGGACTCTGCCAATTCAGGGGTGAGGAAAGCAGAGAGTAGGGGGGTCACCACAGAGTGGGGGAGGGACTTTGCTTCGTGGGATGGTCTCCTTACCTGTCAACACAATAGAACCACCAGGGAGCTTTAAAATGCACATTCTCAGGCTCATCCCAGGCCTAGTCTCTGGGATGTGGCTCAGGAATTCATGTTTTTTAACAGGCTCCCCAGGTGAGCGTCAGAGACCCAGCAGGGCCCCTACTCAGGTGTAAACCTGTGTGGAGAAGCCCCACATGCATCTGGCGTTAGCCCAGGGCTCGCCACGAGGCACAGACGCCCCCAAATCCTAGCGCTCCTGGTGGTGCTTGTATGTGACGTCCTGCAGTTATACAGAAAGGACTATACATTACTTACTGGGTAATTTTCAAATTCTCAGAAAATGAACTTTCCAAGCACCTAATTTTTCCAGGGACATCCTGACTCTATTTTTGACAAAGCTCCTTCCCATGTTACAGGGCTAGATTCCCCACTAGGCAGGCAGCCTAGAACACCAACGTAGGAACTTTCTACCTGTCTTACACACCCAACAGTATCTCCATCCATGCTGTGTCCCCTCTTTAGGCCAATGGAAAAATGAAAACAAATCTATTCCTTCTGTGCACATTGCTGGAGAGAGTTAAGAAAACGAGCTAATGGCTACAGGGATCTAATTCACCTCACTCAGGATTTTTTCTCTCTCTCTCCTGGCTTTCCTGGGGCCTCTTAAGCCTCATTCCTGCCATCCCAAGACCTTCCTGGGTAAAATTCGGACTTGACAGCAGTCAAACTTCAGTTGCATTCTCACCCAAACGGGAGCTTTGAGTGTGGCTGGAGAAAGAAGTGGGAAGAAGAGTTAAGCTCCCAAAGAGAATTCATCTCCTCTAGCCGGTTTTTGTCCATTGCTGAGTTCTTACCTCCTCTTTCCACCAACACCTACTTACTTGGATCTTGACTTATTTTGGCAGTTCTCTGTGCGTGGACTGTGGTTGCCATGGAGATGTTATCCAGTGTACTGCATGCTGTTTCATCTCCTCTCCATCTCTTCCTTTCTCTCCAGCATGTGCTCACTCCCTCCATCCTCTCTTATACACCCAACCTCACCCCCTTATAATTGAGGACATCAAACACCGCATTTCTTCAGGCTGTTTTGCCGCTCTGCCCCCAGACACATCGACTGTGTTTTAACTTCCTGTAATCAAAGCAACCTGGGAGTGACTGGAAGAGAGGGAAGGAAATTGACTCAAATGCTAAATTGCTTTATGTTATGCTAGGATGCCCAAGAGTTTGAGGGAATTCAGGCAAGTGTTAATCAAATTAGCTTTCCTCTGCTTTCACAGGGAGGTTCAGAGAGACTTATTAACAATACGTTTCTGATTTCCACCTGGACTGCTTCTTCCTGTCCTGGTGTTATCTACAAAGGAGAAAGCCTGAACTATCTCAACTCCTGATTTCCCACCCATGAAATAATTCACTTTGTGCATTTTCTGCACTGACCCATAGGCATCTCGGCAGATATCGACATCCTGGGTTATCAAGAGTTGGGCCAAATGTAGAAAAGATCTTAGTGTGAATATCTGAATATTCACCCTCACTTTCTCTTCTCTCTTTTTTTTTTAACATCTTTATTGGAGTATAATTGCTTTACAATGGTGTGTTAGTTTCTGCTGTATAACAAAGTGAATCAGTTATACATATACATATATCCGCATATCTCCTCCCTCTTGCGTCTCCCTCCCTCCCACCCTCCCACCCTCCCTATCCTACCCCTCTAGGTGGTCACAAACCACCGAGCTGATCTCCCTGTGCTATGCGGCCGCTTCCCACTAGCTATCTATTTTACGTTTGGTAGTGTATATATGTCCATGCCACTCTCTCACTTCGTCCCAGCTTACCCTTCCCCCTCCCCGTGTCCTCAAGTCCATTCTCTATGTCTGCGTCTTTATTCCTGTCCTGCCCCTAGGTTCTTCATAACCATTTTTTTCTTTTTTTTTAGATTCCATATATATGTGTTAGCATACAGTATTTGTTTTTCTCTTTCTGACTTACTTCACTCTCTATGACAGACTCTAGGTCCATCCACCTCACTACAAATAACTCAATTTCATTCCTTTTTATGGCTGAGTAATATTCCATTGTATACATGTGCCACATCTTCTTTATCCATTCCTCTGTCGATGGACACTTAGGTGGCTTCTCTTTCTCTTCTGCTCTTGCTGTGGGGTTGTGGGGAGCTGGGGAGAGGGAAGGGGTGAGGGAGGGGTTTTATGTGTGCCTGACCACGTGAACATTGGGGGAAAGTTATCTCCCTCCCCCACTGAGGACATTTTAAGTTTTTAATTTAATTTTAAAACTGAAAAATACTAGAAAACAAATAACAAATAAATTCTTTCGCTTTTCTGTTTTTTGTTTTTTTAAAGACCCTCTCACTTCAATGTTATAAACAAAATGAGTTCTATTTTTCTCTGTTCCTAAACTACCAAAGTGAGTTTACGTTGGTAGAGAACACCCCAGTATTATTTTTTACATATATTTCAGATCCCCCCAGTGCTTTTATTTTTCAAAGAAAAAATCACTGTCAGCAACCCTGTTATCAAGAAATTTTATTTCTTTTTCTTTCTTATGGAATACGATTTGAGTAAGTTAGGTGATTCTCATGGGCAGGTATATGTTTTATGGACAATGTAACGGGAAGAACATCCAAAGGGGAGGAGTTTAAAAAGAGCTCGTGCAGAAATGAAGTCAGCCCCACTTTTTGTCTCATTGTTTTTCGAAGAAAAAGATGGTAGATGCATATTCTTTAGAAGTTATTCTTTTTAAAATCAATTATTGGAGGAGTCACTTTCTATAGGGAATCAATACTCAATGCTGACACCAACGCACAGTGCCAGCCCTGTGTGTGTGTGTGTGTGTGTGTGTGTGTGTGAGAGAGAGAGAGAGAGAGAGAGAGAGAGAGAGGTTTGACATAGAAAGGTGGGTGTGAGGGGTGGGAAGTGAGAAAGCAGAGGAGAAGCCTTCAGGACTAGTCTTCTAGAAGTTCAAAAACAAATCAGTAAGTATTTATTGAATATGTACCACAAGCAAGGCACTAATTTGGATTCTGCAAAGGATAACAGAAGGGCAAGATTTGATACTGACCTTCCAACAGTGTATTGTCTATCATGGAAGACAAGATCCACACGCATAAAACGTTGAGTAACGAAAAGGAGCAAGACATCAGGTCAACAATAAATCAAATGCTGAAAATGTGGACTGGAGGCTAGAAAGGGCAGGAGGAGAGGGGGGCCGGGCATGGTCAGGAAAGTAGAGGGAGAGGGTAAGATTGGATCTGAGACCACAAGCATGAGTGAGATTTGTGTTGTACTCAATTGAGAGAGAATAGAAGGGGGCAGGAAAATGCAGGTAATGCTCAGGGGACAGTGAAGAAGCCACTTGGCTTTAGCGAGGGTTCATATAGAGAACAGATAGATGGGGCCAGGATGGAGAGTACCTTGACCATGGGCAGAATTTTCCTCTAGGTAGTGGGGAGCCGTTGGAGATTTCTGAGTTAGCAGTGACATAACCCTAAGAAGTCTTGCTGTAAGATGAAGTGCAGGTGGTATTTGGAAGGTGGGGGCGATTGATGTCGGGGAGAAGATGACCCAGGAGAGGGCTGCTGTAGGTGTCTGGGTATCAAGTGATAAAGGTCTCGTCTAGGATGAAAGTCATGGGACTTGAAGGGAAGGGACAGATGCAAGAAGTATTTTGTAAAAACAGGACTGTCTGGGGGGCTCGTTGGTCGTGGGAAACTAGGAAAAGGAAGATGGCCGAGACTCCTGGGAGGTTTCAAGACCAAAGGAATGAGGCCATTTAATGTTCACTGACTGCCTGCCGTGTGCCAGGTACCATCCCAGATGCTCGGTGAACATCAACTCGGTCAGAGGGGAATTAGGAAATCAGCTCGTTTGAGGAGAAAGATAAAGCAAATCCAACACTAAGAGTTTGTAACGGGGGAAATGCGAGACAGGCATGGCCATCGAGGGGTGAAAGCGGGGCATGAAAAAGATGTTAGGATGCAGGCGTAGAATTGGGACTCAGAGGAAGAGTTGGTGCCCTGAGAATGGCTGAAATAAACAGAGACCCTGCAGTGAATTTCTTACAAAACCTCAAATAAGGGAAAAGAGGAATAAAAGCAGCCAGCAAAGAAGGGAAGGAAGGAACAATCACAGGTGAAGGAGAAGAACCAAGACAATGCCGCGTGATGAGACCCAGACTAGAAGCATTTCCAAAGGAGGGGCGTGTCCTGCAGCTTAAACCCATGATGAGATGGAACGGAATTAGTACCAAGAGTAATCGTTGTATTTGATTGTCCAGATCATAAGTATGGTTCTGCCTCCCTCATGGAGGATCACTGAGAGCTGATTGTAGCTCCAAAGCAATACTTTAATATTGTATTTTTTAAGTCCAGAGAGAACTTAGATATTCTGTGCCAAAGCAGGATAGAATTTTTCCCCATCTTATCCGAGCCAAATAAATATTCTAGCTCTTGTTTTCTGCCCCTAACAAGAGCTCCAAGGATGCAGTCCTAGGCTTTCATAACTGACTTCCTCCCAGAGTGTGATCTGAGAATTAATTCCTCTATAAGTTCAGTCAAGCTGCTGCTTTGTGGTTTGTCTCCTGTTTTCTTATAAAGCGAATTAATTCCATTTCTGCACTTTTTTTTTTGGATTAGTGCTTATGAAATATGACAGATTGACAGCCCCTAGAGACCTGGAGTTCTCTTGTTATTCTATGAACGTATCGCCTGACCAGCAACGCGCCTCCAGTCTTTCCATGTCTGTCGCCCCCTTCCCTAAAGATTTCCCTTATGATGCTGGCATGAGGGACAATTAAAAGCAGCTGATGGACTGGTGCTTGGTGGTATAAATAGTGATTAAGAGCCCAGGCTTTGGAGCCATTCAGAACTGGGTTTAGATTTTGGTTCTACCATGTTAGAAGTTTGGGACTCTTTTGTTTTCCTCTCTCCTGACCATTGCTTCTCTTGACAACATTATCCTTAGTGGGCGGAACGTGGGTTTTAGAGCCACTCGGAATCGAATGGGATCAACTCCCAGTGTCACCAACCTTGGGCTTTCATTATAACGTGATCTATCATTGTATAGCACTGCTGTGACAATATCAAATAATGCCAAACACCCAGGTCAGAGCTTAGGATGTGCTCAAAAAATGGTAGCATTTGCTAGAGGGTTTTGTTTGTTTTGTTGTTTTTTTAATTGAGTGACCAGAGCAGAACTATGGCTTCCAAGCAATTTTACTTATAGGCTAGAAAGCCATGAGATTCATTTAGCTTGGGGAGACAAAATTCTGAAAAGAGGGAAAAAAAATATCCCTCAGCTTATTTTGTACATAATGCTGAACTCCGGCTGACGATTTAACTGATTTGCCTGGTTCTGAGAAAGCAGCTCATGAGAGCAGCCAGCCTCTTCTCCTCTACATTCATGTTGTAAAGGTGAAAGCATAACGGAGAGGGAGAAGCCAGAGGTGTGGCAGAATGTTAAACCCTGAGAGTGGTGGTCTCACTGCCAGAAGACAGGGGAGCCTGGCCTGGCCTTGGCCATGTTACGTTTGAACTGATATCAGAACATTCAGGTAGAACGGTCCCCTCAGAAATATCACACTGAAGGTCAAGAAAGAGATGGGACCTCCGATGGGGATTTCGGAGGCCTTGGTGCGGAGGTGATGGTTGATACTTGGCTACAAATGAGTCTCAGAGGGAGAGAGCAGGGGTGAAAACGTGAGTCTTGGGGTGCCCCCAAATTAGGGATTTCCAAGCAAAAATGGACAGGAAAGAAGAGAGAACTGGTCTGGGAGATATAGGGAGAACCAAGAAATTATCCTACTTTAATCAAAAAATAAACAAAGGAAAGGAGAGTTACTGAAAATGTGGGAGTATCAACTGTTAGAAGCTGTATGATGTCAAGGAGGATGATGATGAAACAAAGCTACTGATTTGGTTTTGTTGACTTTGCTTGGATTATTGATGACCTCCTAAGGACAGTGTCCATAGAACGATAGAGGCAACAGCCGAGACTGCGAGACTTAAGGAGTGAGGGCTGGTGAGGACATCGGGGCATCAAGTGTGAATTACTTTTTTTATTTTTTTTAAGTTTGCAGTAAAAAGAGGTAGAAAATGGAATTACTTTGCAGAAGTTGGAAAATGAATCTCTGTGACCTCCCCTGGCCAACAAAGAGTTAATGGTATAAATGCACAGTAATTTCAGAAGCATTAAAGAGCATGTTTCCATGGAAACATCAACCTACAGAGGGAGAGAAAGAGCTAGAATCCCCTGAAAAGAAGGAACAGCAGAGTTCTAGCCCCCGCACCGTACAGCAGGGAGAGATGATTACATGTTTCTTTCAGCTTCCCTGTGAAGACACAGTTGGGGTCCATGGTGCTGTCCTCTTGAGGACCAGGAAAGAGAGAAAGGGAGTTAGGTTTGAATAAACTCTTGCCCTCACCTTGCTTCAAATTCTGACTTAAGCGTCAAGCCATGTTAGAATATTGGAACAGATCGATGGGTGTCTTTAACCAAGTAACTAACTAAAATTAGTTAAAGAAATAAACAAGCTTGATCTTCCCCTGGACCCTCTACTCTAACCTGGTCTAGAAATCGTGCTATAAAGTACTGTGATTTAGAGCAGCACTTACAGAAACTTTAGAAACATAGGCTGTGTTTGGTTGATAACCTTTGATCAGCACTTTTGCATTGTAGTTTCCATCTTGGCGTCTTCTTCTTGTTAAGGTATATTATACATTTCATCTCACTGTTTTCAGGTCCCTGATATCCCTTTTACTATTGACGGATATATTTACATTTCCTGCACCTTCAAACCCAAGCAGACTTTAAGGAGTGGGTCCTCTCACTGAACTGAAGCCCCAGAAAGCTCTTCTGCAGACTGTGCTGCGGGAACCACATCAACAAACCCCTTGTCGCTAACTAACTTTCCCGACAGTTCACTTCCTTCACGCCCATATTATGTCCCACAGTGCATCTGGGCCACATGTACGTTTCATTCCCCTGGTCTTCCCTTGGACCCTAGACTCAATAAATCATTCTACTTGCTATGTGAAAGGGCATTATCCTTGTGGCAGGTGGTTCGTGACTGCATCTTCTGAAGACGGAGATGTGTGCTGGAATGAGTCAACAGCCCCCATCACCCTCTGTCTCGCGTCCATAGCATGAGATCATTATGAGGCGCCCATCTCCCCAAACGACATCATCTGCACCCAGGCATCCTGAGTCCTCTGTCTGTTGGAAACCATCCCCTGCCCCTGGAATATCTTCCTTCTTTTGATCCTCTTTTCCTCCCGTTTAACGTAATTGCTTCTAGAGATCTCCACCTGAAGGTCTTTCCGTTAGACTGGAAGACTGAATCATAACCCCCTTTTTCCATGGACGACAGTTCCTCATAACCTTCACTCCCAGCCCCTGTAACTGAAGCCATCTCACTAATTCCTTTGTTTACCTCTTCTGCCACCCTTCAGTAGAGCTGTTGGGGGCAGTTGTGAAATTAAGCATCTCGTAGCTACAGAGTGGGTAGGTGCTATGTGCATGGAGATATTGCCAGTGTGTTCATTTTGTTGGCCACCTCAGGTAGAGGAGAGGGTAGAGATGGGCTCCTATGGAAGAACAAATTGAGGAACTGGAGAAAGGCCAAAAGGAAGAGAAAAGCCTCCTTATTCTTTTCCCTTGATGTCATGCCCAGGTCACTTTGGATTCTTGACCAAGGGCGTATATGAGCAGGGTTTCTTTCAGTAAAGTCTGAACATTGACAAGAAGGAAAAGGCTTCTGGTCGTCAGGGTTGAATGTCCTAGAGAAGTCTGTGCCAGTCACTGTTTGGCTGCTTTTGGGCATATAGCCCCTGAGCAGGGCTGCCAGCTCTTGAGCTCAAATGGATATCAGAAAGGCCAGCCTTCACCTGCACATTATTAGTAGGCATAAAGAAGAAACAGCAGTGTACTCAGCGATCAGCTAGCCTTTGACCTGTCTTGGCATTTTCTCTCGGAAGGTCCCAACTGCCTAGTTTTGGTAGCCCACACCGGGCTATATTCCAGTATACTGTGCACATAATCTAGGGAAGAGAAGAGGGGTTTTATTCCGTGCTTTTGAAAAAGGAAGTGATTTTAACTTACATGCAACATGAAAGCATGAACTTAAAATGAAAAAAAAAAAACATCCAGTGATGATAACATTACCCAGAAGAGTTACTTGATTCCCTCCCACTGGGAGTGTCGCCTTGTGAACTGCCTCTGATAACCCTGGGTTTCCCGTCACACCCTCGCCTGTGTCGCCTGTAGCAGAGGTGACGCAGGGCTGTGGGCACGAGCACCAGGAGGAATTCCTTCCCCATCTTGAGTCCTGTGCACAGTTCCCTAAGGAACCCACAAGCAGGAGTGCGTCCCCTCCAAAGGAATTCTAAAGAGAATTGCAGTGTTCCAATCAGGCTTCCAGGAGGCCAGAATGGAGGTCATTTTGAGGAGTCCTTTATTCTAGACTAAAGTTATGGAACTATGAGCTCACCTTTGGCCTTCCTCAGGAAGTGAACTATACATGGAAGTAGTACGGTTAAGTGATTCCCTACTGCAGAGTACCTCACAGGGGGAACCAACCATAGGAGACAAAACAAATGTCCCGAAGCCCTAGCAGTTCGGATACTGTGGGAATGGGAGGAAATGTGCTTTTATGGAAAAGAAGAGATCCAGAAATCGGGACACCCGGACTCCGAACTTACCCTGCCGAAGAGCGGCATCTTCCCAGGCCTTCCTTTAAATATGGAAGCTCAGACTGTGATCCAGGAGTCCCCACTAACTCTAACATTCTCTGATATCCAGGCAGTATTTTTTCAAAAGGCAGCCATCATAATAACAACAACAGCAGCTAAAACCTAAGGCTCATTATGTATAGATGCAGTAGTATAGCTCTAAGTCCTTTATGTATCCTCACAGCAGTCCCGTAAGTGCTATTATTATTCATATCTTTATAGTGAAGAAACCGAGGCAAAGAAAGGTTAAATAACTCATGAGATCACACAACTTCAGAACTGGCTGAGCAAGGACTTGAGCAGAACTCATCTGACCGCAGTGTTCTTGCTTTTCCACACCACGCTGCACTGCATATTGGTGGTACCGTTGTGTGTGTGTGTGTGTGTGTGTGTGTGTGTGTGTGTGTTTACTACATACTACATTCCTTTAATCTTCACTTAACATATTCTGTTTCTCCCTTTTTTTTCCATCTTCACTATTTTTCTTTTTTTTATTGAAGTATAGTTGATTTACAGCGTTGTGTTAGTTTCAGGTGTACTGTTTCTCCCTTTTATTTTCTTTCTACTAACTCCTCATTAAGCATTTTGAGGCATCGTCCAGGCCTTTTCATTCATTCGAGTGTAGGGTATCTTACTAATGAGGACAAACTCCTGGGTTTGATCCCAGATGGAACGATGCAGAGGAGAATTGTCACCTGGCCATGGCCTGCCACGTTGACCCCGCTTGGTGGAAGGGTACAGAAACGAGGATGAAAGAGTAGACAGGAGGCCATCGCAGCTGGTGGCAGAGCCCCTCGGAGCTCACTGACATAACATCTTTCTGGAGGAAGATGAAATATCCTCTACCTTCTTATATCTGAGCAGAGATTGTCAGGTGACTCTCAACAATGCCCCTCTGTTTTCTTTCATGTCAGATAAATCTAATTCATGGCATTCAGTCATGAAACAGAAGTCGGGTAATAGCTCTCAGAAATATTTCATTGTCAGGCCTAGGAGCCAGAGAAGACTCTCTCACTCTAATAGTTGGTGAGTTGACACATCACCATTTACCCCTCAGCCAGATTGCTAAGGGGCCAATCCTCACCACCAGTAGGAGAGAGGAAGTATATTAAATTTATATCAGGTGCTTTGTGACCACCTAGAGGGGTAGGATAGGGAGGGAGGAAGGGAGGGAGGGAGATGCAAGAGGGAAGAGATATGGGGACATATGTATATGTACAACTGACTCACTTTGTTATAAAGCAGAAACTAACACACCATTGTAAAGCAATTATACTCCAATAAAGATGTAAAAAAAAAATTTATATCAGACAGTCTTCAAGATACTTTAATATCTCATTAATTTAACACTATGAATTTAGAATTTAAATAACTGAGATATGGACTGGCCCAAACTTGAAGCTTTTATGATTTGTAAGGAATGGTTTGTAAAATAAATGAATGGCATAAACACCTCTTCAGAGAAAATGTTTAATCCACTGGAAGACAAACTATTTTTAAGTTGCCTCAAGTAATTAATGTTACAATCTACTTTTCAAATTAGTTTTTCCTGACGTTCTCTACTAAGTTTCATTTTGCAAAATAAGAGAAAAGGCCTACACTTGACAGCTTAGGAAACTGGTATTTCTAATTTTGTTCAACAACATGGTTTAGTATTTTTATATATGAAAATATATGCCTATGTGCCAAAGGAAACCTTTAAAGCTTCTTCAAATCCCTTTTCCTCAAAAAGAAAACCATTGTTGGCCAGAATAAAATAATGCGTGTGCCTTGAAAACACTGTCACGTAACCTAGAAACTGGTGGCTCTAGGATCTGAACAGAAGTGGTCTGACTGCAGGGTCCTTACTATTTTTTTTTTTTTTTTTTTTTTTTCGGTACGCGGGCCTCTCACTGCTGTGGCCTCTCCCGTTGCGGAGCACAGGCTCCGGACGCGCAGGCTCAGCGGCCATGGCTCACGGGCCCAGCTGCTCCGCGGCATGTGGGATCTTCCCGGACCGGGGCACGAACCCGTGTCCCCTGCATCGGCAGGCGGACTCTCAACCACTGCGCCACAAGGGAGCCCAGGTCCTTACTCTTAAATGCCACGCACACTGCCTGCTGCTGTTCCTGCAGGTGCTGGTGATGGAGTGTGTGCGCAGTACATACTGCATTCCTTTCTTCTTCGATTAACTTATGTTTTCCTGTTTCTCCTTATTTTCTTCCTACCAGCATTTAGGGGCATTGTCTAAGTCATTCATTTGAGTGCAGGATATCTCACTAATGAGATCTTTCTTCTGGGTTTGATCCCAGAAGAAGCTATCGGTAAGTACAGGAGAGAATTGTTCCCAGGCCATGGCCTGCCATGTTGACCACATTGTACTGGGTTGGTCATTTGGGATTCATTTTAATTATCATGAATTTCTATTTAGTCTACCAAACCATCACAAGGAACATCTAATTTTTAAATATTTTGCTTTCTTCCCCCAATACTGGTCTCTAACTAAGTAGCTTTTAAATGTTTTTAAGTCCACTATTTCTAATCCCATGGGAAATTGTTCCTGCTATTTCAAGAGAAAACACACATATGAAATAGTAATTGTTAAAAAGAGACCAGAGAAAAGCTTTTTGAAAGATCTGTGGTTTTGTCATTTAGATGATAGAGTTTAGCAATATAATAGCCACAGTATTAATCAGATGAAACGTAGAGATAGCATCTCGAAGGAGCCCTGTGCTTCCCGCATCAGGCAAGTGAGATGGTCTGAACGAGTCTATTTTATAGATGAGGGAGCTGCAGGCTTTAAATGGTAAGTGACACACCAAAGACACAGTGACAGTTACAGATTTTCAGAGCTAGGAAATTGTACACAAAGGGGGCAAGAATTCAGTTCTCCTCCCTGGAGCTGTGTTTCCTCCTTTATTATTTTGCTCTGAATAACAAATGGAAATGGGAGAATTTCCAATTCTCCAATGGAATGGAAATTGGAAAATGGAAATTGAGAATGTAGAATGGAAATTGAGAGCTATGAAAAATTCCACCTTTTTTTTTTTTTTTTTTCCCGGTACGCGGGCCTCTCACTGTTGTGGCCTCTCCCGTTGCGGAGCACAGGCTCCGGACGCGCAGGCTCAGCGGCCATGGCTCACGAGCCCAGCAGCTCCGCGGCATGTGGGATCTTCCCGGACCGGGGCACGAACACGCGTCCCCTGCATCGGCAGGCGGACTCTCAACCACTGCGCCACCAGGGAAGCCCCACCATTTTTGAGGCATGGTGTTGAGTGGAAAGATCACTGGTCTGGGGGTGAGGACACCTGGATCCTCATTCCAGCCCTGTCATCCGATCTCGGTAAAGCCACAGAACGCTCTGGACTTCATCTGCTTATCTGAAAATTGAAAGGATCACCTGAGAGGAGAGACCTGTCTCTCTTATTACCACATTTAAAGGCATTCATAAAAAGAATCTAGTGCCTGTGAAAATATGGAGGGCACGATTAGTACTGGGGTGCTCGGGCTCTTGGTTTGCTGGGAGAATTCTGGCAGAGCTCTTCCGACACCTCCCACACTGGGCGTACTGCTAAATCATTGCAGCAAATGAGCTCTGAGTGGCATGGTCAAAGTCAAAGAGGCACAAGGGCTTTTTACCTCAACTTGACCCCATTAAACCCAGTGGAGGATGACTCTGGCCACACGCAGCAAATGTATTGGCTCTGAGCCCATCAGGGTTCTTTTCTGAGACTCTCCACAAGCCAGGGTCAGGCAGGAAATGAGATGGGTTTTATTTCCTGCAGTCTGTATGAGGGGTCTGCATAGAGCAGGGCATGGCACGTGATGTGAGAATGCTAAGGGGCACATCTGGGGCTCAGCGACACTGATTTCACGTTACTTGGTGATGTAAGGAAAAGAACACTGAACTTGAAATCGGAAGACTTGAACTGCGGTCCTGAACAGGCAAGTCACCTGTGAAAGTCAGGTAGCGTCTTGGGACCCGTTTCCTCCTTTCTAAAATGAGAGTTCTCAGTGGACAGTTCCTAAGGTTTCTTCTAGTTCCGGCAATCTGAGATTTGTGTAATATTAGAACTTTATGACACAAGCCATCAGGTTGCTGCATCCCGGGGACAAATCAAGCAATATTTTTATGCACCAAAGCTTGATGGGCCTCCCAGGGGACTGTAGTTTTATGGACAGAGCTTCTGAATATGGCTGCCACTTGAAGCTAGGTTTTCTGATTACATACTTGAGGATGACATTTTTAGAGAAAAACAGAATTGCCGTGGCATCTCTTAATCTTGTAGTTTAATCCTTTACTGAGAATTTATACATGGAAGTTTTGAGGTTTTGATTTAATTAATATTCAAAATTGACAAAGCACAGCCAGATTCAAAGGTAGTTGGATATTTTCAGGTCTTATGGAAATTAAGTTAATATGACCATTTGACCTGGTTGATCCTCCATACGTGAGATACAATTTCCATTCCTCCCATGTGTTCCGTGGACCATTTGGTCTTATTAAATGTAATCATCCCACTTTTACTCACTGAGGTCCAAAATGAGGCAAGTTCCTCGCCTTTAGATACTCAAATCAGGCTAATATCTATTTTTTATTCTATATAACCTTATATTTGTGTCATAGTTTCTATCATTTTTCTACCCCCTATTTCATGTGATCATCACAACCTGATAAGCTGGAGGTAAAAAATGGTGTTTCCATTTTAAAGAGGAAAAAGTCAGGTTCAAGGCCAAGGTCACATGTCTAAAAGTGACCACACTCCCGATTATTTTTTCACACTTTTCATTACCAATGAGTGGATTGGTCTTTTCTGCTATTCAAAGGGCATCCTTGCTCAAGGCGAGTATATATTTGCAAGCTCCTCACTAATAGCTAAAGGTTGGCACGTCTCAGGGAATTACGCAGAAAAACACAATGTGAATGTTCACTCTGTACACTGCTGAAGGATACGAATGATTAAAGGATACTTCGGAGAAGAGTATTTTGTGTATCATCATAACATTTTAGTGCTATTTTTGATAAGTACAATATATGAGAAATATCAACATAGAATAAAATGAACATGTCGAACTGAAAGAGGGTGAACATCCCAGAGAGAGAGAAATGTATAAGGAAAATCAAAAGGCTCGGGAGCAGGGACAATTAGAGAAATTAACTACAGAGCAGTTACCTGTGAACATGGTTTATTTTCTCGGAGTTTGAATTTCTCAACTTACCCACTTAATTCAGTGCTGTCCCCGTTCAAAGAAGTCATCTCGAGAGGCTGTATACTTATTCCTTGCGTGCTGCTTATGACTTACATGATTTTTGGAACTCCTCTTTTATAATTGCCTTCTGAAATGGAGACTTTCTTTGAAATATTCTTAATGGCATTTTAGATAAAGTCAGAATTATTCAGAGGCTTGTCTGGTGAAAAGGAGGGTGCTTAAACCAGATAATTTATTTCCCTCCCTCCTTCTCTCCCTCTTTCCCTCTCTCCCTCCCTCCCTTCCTACTTATTTCTCTCTCTCTTTCCATTTCCTTCCTTCCCTCCCTCCCTCCCTCCCTTCCTTCCTTCCTTCCTTCTCTGTCTCCCCCTCCTCTCTTGCATTCTTCCAAAAAAGAGACAGGACTAATTTTTTTTACATGTTTTGTACACCTTCTCTGCAGACTTCCAGAAATTACTCTAAGCCGCACCATATTGTTGTCGTAAGAACATATTTTTCAAGTTGGTTATGTTGGGTGCTTAAATTCTGGTCTGTTAGTTTAAAATATTGTGTCTTGTGCTTTTGTAATTACACTCCCCGAAGTGAATCATATGGGACTTCGGTTGCATTGTTGAAGTTGTTGTTAACTGCAGGAGACCCGAGTACCACCCTCTCAGCAGTGACGGGCTGGAGCGGGCGGCACCGAGCTGAGAGGAGGAATGGCACAGGTGATGGCGAAGACGCCAGGTGGAGCCTTGAGTGGAATCAGGGATGCTACACTTTTACCGACTGCAAGTGTCCAGAGAGTGTGGCCAAGGGGATAGAGAGAGGGAGCTGAAGCCGTAGCATAGGAGGACCACATGAAGGAACCAGGGATATTAAAGCTACTGTGGTATACGAGAACCAGGGTGGGGTGCTAGAGAGGACATGGGATCGAGAATGGCGCTTAAAATGTTATTTCTGCTCCCAATTAGCCAGAGAACATTGGACACATAATTTGACCTCTCTGTGCTTCAGTTCCCTGATCTATCAAGTTAAAATTATAGAACTAATTGAGCTTATGGTTTCTTCAAAGACTAAAATTTATTTTGTAAGGGCTACACGATAAATATCTTCAAATACTTGAAGGGCTCCCACGTGGAAGAAGCATTAGACTAAGACTGTATAATATCTGAGGCGGAGACAGGGATCTAGGGGTGGTAGGGGAGCAGATTTCAGCTTTAGGTAAAGAAGAACTGCCCAGCAGTGAGATGGCTGCCTTGAGGGTAGGGTGTACAGTGATAAGCTCCCCATCCATGGAAGTATTCAAGAAGAGCTGAGAGGGCTGCTTTTGTGATGTAGAAGGGAAGCATAAACTATAAGAAGTAAGTGGCTAATGGATTGTGAAGGTCTCTTCCGATTTGGAGATTCTAGGAATCTCTACTCTTTTGAGGTCTGTATTCTTGACTGCATTTGCCCCGGAATGACAGGTTGAAAAATCCCAGGCGGCTCTAGAAGTGAGAAGTGGTCCATGAGGATTTGGTTCACAATGCCTAGTCATCTCTAGAAGTGCCTGAAGGACATGGCATCCTAGCAACCTTGTTGCTTAACCTAATGTTATCTGGAAGCATCAAAGAAGAGGCTCACAGTTCCGTTGAATGAAAAGACTTAAAAGAGGAGCCTTTAAGCTACCTCCTGCACGTTCTTCTTCTGCCCTTCAGATGTAGTAGGACACCGTTGTTGGTCAAAGGTTTGAAGCCCTTTAGAATGCTCAGGACAATCACAAGATTCCCCTTTTGCTTCTTAGCAGAGACACATCTCACAGCAGCATCAGGTGCGAGGCTCCAGAGTAGCATGTCACGTGAACACAGAGCGAATCATTATTGATTCCTTGAGCCATGATGGTAAAGGGACCTAAATTACCATCAGCACAGTCGCACTAATGCCGTTGGAATGAGCACGCCGGTGGGAATTCCCGGTGAGGGAACTTCATCAGGTCAGAGCAGCCAGCAGGGGGATGGGCTGAGCGGGGGGTACATGTGTTGGAGAGGGAGACAACTCCATTGGTCTGACTCTAATTATTAGAGTTTCTGCTAGTTTAAGTGCCTGAACCTAGAACACTCTGTGAAATGTCTCTCCCTCCTCCCCCATCACCACGTCCCGCCCCTGCTATTTTCTGTTCACTCTACAAAGTGCAATAGTCCTGGTTTCCAGATACATCTCGTGGAACCAGATCCCTGACTGCTGGACTTATCTTGCAACCCTTAGAAGTATGAGCTGGGCAGGCACATCGCAAGAGTTCAAAAGCATAGGCATATCTCTGGGAGGCGGAAAGACCCTAAACTCCAGGCTCTCTGAGCAGGAAGTTGTGTCGGCCCATGCTCACTGTGTCTTGTCTCTACCACCTCTGCCCTTTAATCCAGCTCCTTGTTTGAATACTAATCGTTAACACTTAATGAGAGTTTACTCTGCACCAGGCCCCGTGGTGAGCTATCTAATTTAAGCCTTACAAACCTAATAGAGCAGGTTCTTTATTACCCCATTTTTGGCAGATCATGAAAAAACTGATGTTCAAAAGGCTAAATAAGTTGCTCAGTCATAGCTGCAGACTAAAGTCAAACCCACTGCCCTTGTTTTAAATTTCTCTTTTCTTATTATTCCTATTATGTGAAGGCTTGGATGACGGTACTGGATCATCAGATGGGAGCCCGAGGGGTACAAGCTTTATGTGGTATTTGTACCGCTATCTACGTGTCTGCCTCCAGCCCATTCTCTCCGTCTTCCTAACCATCTTGTTCTAGCGTACCTTCTTCGTACTTTCAACCTTCTCTGTATTTTATCTTTCCAGGTATCTGATCAATGTGACTTTTGAAGGGAGAAATCTGTCCTTCAGTGAAGACGGCTACCAGATGCACCCGAAACTGGTGATCATACTTCTGAACAAGGAGAGGAAGTGGGAGAGGGTAGGACATGTCTTTGGCAATTCTCATACTAAGTAGAGGGGGTGGGGATCGGAAGGTCTGCAACACATTGGAGGAAAATGGCGCCTTGGTTTTGCTCTCTGAGCTGGAGAGCAAGAGATCAATGCTTTAAGAACACAGGGAAGGCCATTTCTCAAACTTGCATCTTCATTTTCTTGCTACTTTGGTCAATCGAGAGATGATTGTCCCTATGTATTTCTGTTTCATTGGTAGTGGTGCTGTCTGCAGCATGACTTCGTTTTAATGGAAGAGTGTGCATGCACCATATAACACGATTAGGTGGAGAAACCGAATCATGGTGTAATTCAGAAGTCGTGTCCTACACGGTATACTGGGGAGGCCTGTGAAGCCTGATTTATGAGCACACAACTCTGGATTTCCTGTGACTGGAGGCTTGCCATGCAAGGCTCTTCTCAGGATCTCTCCCACTGCCAGCTGACCACAGTGTCTGAAATTCTACCATTAGGCGTTAATTTACGTGGGCGCCAGACTGCCTAGGTTCAATCCCCGGCTCCTCTACTCACTAAACTGTCTGTTTAGGACCTTGGGCAAATCTCTTAACTTCTCTGTGCCTCCACTTCCTCATCTGAAAAATGGGGTTAATAATAATAGTACCAATAACACAGGGTTGTTATAAGGATTAAATACATTAATATATGTAAAGGACTTAGAAGGGTGCCTGGCACATTGTAAGCACTTACTAGGTATTGGCTTTTATTATTATACCTGATTCCTAGTTAAATGCAAACGTTCCTGAGAGTGATGTCATCACTGGTGTTCCCGAGAATGTTCGGCAGGGCACTTGTGCCTTTAGATGCTTTGCTGAGAAATGGTTTCCAGATAAATAAGACCGAGAGATGCTGTCTACTCTGTCTCACTCTGGGAGATTCTCAGAACATATTAGCAGTTGAATGTTCAGAGGTGTCTTTTACTGAGGGATAGTTGACATACATCGTCATACTAGTTTTAAGTATACGGTATAATGGTTCAATATTTGTATATATTATGAAATGATCACCACAGAGAGTCTAGTTAACATCCGTCACCATACATAGTTCCAAAATTTTTTTTTTGTTGTGACGAGAACTTTTAAAATCTACTCTCTTAGCAGCTTTCAATGTGCAACACAGGATTATTAACCACAGTCAGCATGCTGTACATTACACTCCCATGACTTATTTATTTCACACCTGGAACTTCGTACCCTTTGACGAACCACCAGTCTGTTCTCTGTATCTGTGAACTAGGTTTTTTTCTTTTTCTTTTGTTTTCGAGTCCACTTATAAGTGAGATCATGCAGTGTTTGTCTTTCTCTGTCTGACTTACTTCACTTAGAATAACACCCTCAAGGTCCATCCACGTTGTTGCCAATAGAGGTGTCTTACAGCAAAGAAACATCTTTAATTTTATTTAATCTGGCATTTCCCCAAATGATTTATCACGAGAACCCTTTACCCATGAAATCATATTCTGTGAATCACGTTGGGAAGCATTGATTTACAGACTCTGCAGACGCTGTGGGCCAGTTGGCTGAGAACAGACTTCAGGATGTCAGCATGGCTCTGACTAGGATGGAAACCAGGTGATGCAGTTCCAAAGAGAGTAGCCAGGAGAAGAAGCCAGAGATAAACTTCGTGAAATTCACCATCTTGTCACAGAGAGCCGTGGACAGGTGGTTATGAGAATGCTCACCTGTGAAACCAGGCATGTGTGTCTCAGGTGGTGGGACCCAGGGCCTTATCTTTCAAACTGAAGACCTCGATCTGTCATGTGTTCCTCATATCAGGGCTTGGCTGTAAGGCTGCCATTATGCCCGGGGCTCTTGATTGAAGCTGCCGCCCCTCCCCTGAGTTGTCATTTGTCCCCAAATGGCTATTCCCTGGGCTTCCACTCCTTACCCCAGTCAAGCTGCTTTTCACTGCTGCTGTGGAGACATAATCATTCAAGGAGAGTCTGGGCCGGCATGTACAACAGGCGCTTCTGTATATCTCCAGAAGAGGAGTTATTAAAAAACGGAGGCTTCATGCGTGGATCAGAAGACATCCAGCTAGGGTGGCTTTTATTCAGTAGACCATGATTACTGTCTCAAGTAAGGGGCCCTGTCACGACCATCCTGTCTTAAAGAGACACCACTTCCCATCATTTGTGCTGCCTTCTCTTCCTTAGGCTGGAATCTGACTCCTGGGACCCCCAGCCCTTTCCAAAACTAGACCCTCCTTCCTGGGGGTTGGATCCCACGCCTCCTTAACAGATCTACCTCTACTCTAACTCTTGAATTTATTCCTTATTTCTATATGATCTGGGAACCATGTGGATAATTTTTTAAATGGGCCTCCTTCTCCCTGACGCCCACGTTGAACCATTCAGATCAGCCCTGGACATGGCTTCTAGAAAGAGTTTCCCACCCCACAATTCTAGTTCTTTCTCTGCCCAAAACCTGCTCAGAGCTTCTGCAGTTTGTGGATTGGGCCCAAACTCTATCTGTTCTTGCATTCAACGCTCTGGTCTCTTTTCCAACACCCGTCTTCTCTTCCTCACCCTTTCCCATCTCACCTTCAAGCTACACTGGACTCCTCTCTGTTCTGAGAATGTGCCCTTGTATGTCTTGTTCTCCGTACAGAGTGTCGTGATGTTTTCTTTTCCTGGAATGAATAGTCCAGTTATACAAATCATAATCATCCTTTGAGGTCCAATTAAAATGTTGCAGTCTCCATCCCTGATCTTTGACCAAGATATAATTTTTTGCTCCCTTATCCCCTGTAGCCTTGGTCTGTACCTCTGTTGTAGTACTCGTCACATCTGCCTGTGTTAGAGTTGCATGTATGATGCTTCCAGAGGACAGAGGCTGTGTCTTCATACTGTCGTGTCCTCATGGCAACCTGGAGGATCGTGTTGCATAGCTCAATAAATATATGTAGAATGAGTGAGAACCATTACATAATACAAGAGTCTAAAATCCATCATGAGGAATCAAGTTTATGCTATTGCCCTTGATACAAGAGCTCGTTTTTTTGGGCGAGGGGAGAGAAAATCTTTATGTAGATTGAGTTTTCATAGATCGTACTTTAAGTGTGCTAAGGGAGCTTGTTATTTAAAGCAATTCTGTGGGTAATCTTTTGATAAAGTCTTTTGGGGGATTGGGATCCTAGAATAGAACCTCTTCATACTGACTTGGTTACATCAGGGAGCATTGCTGAAGAGAGAGGTTCAGTATTCCTTAGGTTCATGAGCCCTACAGCTCCCAGACTTGGAAGCCCTTGCGGGCAGGGTGGGGATGCCAGGCACAGGTCTAGGGCATGTCTGGGTTGTGGTAAGATCGAACCGTGGGAAGTTGTACCTTTTCTTCCACTGTCACCCTGGCCCCCAGAACCCTTCTGCATGCTTAGGACTCCTAATAGCATTCCAGAAGGTCCCCAGTGGTCCAGGGAAGATTTAGACTTCAGAGAGGCAGGCCCTCGGGGTGAGGATTCTACAGTGAAGAGATGGTCACTGGGGAGATAAGGAGAGAATGAGTCTGAATTTGAGGAAGAGGCGTGGGCTAAGAGCTGGGGCCTTTGGCCTCTAGTGCTGCCCCTAACTGGCTGTGTGATCTGCTCTTTTCACCTTTCTGGATCTTTCTGCCCTCATGTCTAGAACCATGGTGTGAGATGGGTCCTTTCCAGCTCTACCTTCTGAGGTTACGTATTCACGCTGTAGATAAATCGGGGCATGGCATGGAAGCTGGTGAGGGCTGGAGCATACAAAAGGAGCCCGACTTCGTATTTAAGGACAGTAGCTCCCAGGACATGTTTGTCATTCTTGTCATTGGGGTAAATGTCATCTCTTCAGAAGGCCTTCCCTGATGACCCAAGCTGAGGTAGCCACCCAGTCAGGTTCATTTTCATTTGCTTCAAGATACTTATTGTCTGACGTTGTGCTCATTTGTCTGCTTGTTTGTGTTGTTTATCACCTGTTTTCCCACACCAGGTCGATGCTGTGTGGGTGCAAGGGCCTAGTTCACCTCAATAATTCTAACACTTCAGAAGAGTGCTTGGCTCAGAGGGACCACTCAAAAGATAATTGTTAAATAAATGAAGAATCTGTACGCTCAGGAGGGTTAGAGCAATGACTGGTGGTGACCGTTCGCTTCTACCTGAGACTCTCCCGTGTAGACTGAGTGGTTTACTGAAAAGCACATAAGAGCAGGTACATCTCCCTGCGGACTGAGCACCCCGAGGACCAGCAAGGGCCTCAGGGCGCCTTTGGGAGGGCTCATCTCCAGGCAGGCACGCCCGAACAGTGTTCGACAGGAAGCCTCGGCAGGAGGAAGATTTACTGTGTGAATCGTGTGATAGGATTTCACAGTATTCCTTCGGGTTTTTACAAAGTCGTCTCAAAGCTACTGTCTTATCAATTTGGTTCCTTCCAAAAGACTTCAAGTGATGGCAGGATAGTCTGTGGGACTGAGCCTGGTTTTAGAAATCGGAGAGAGCCGAGTTCAGTTTCCCACATCGCCATTTATCAGCTGTGTGTACAGAGCGACTGGTATTACCGGGGTCTGTTTCCCTCTTGTAAAATGGGGCTTTACGTAAGGCTGTCATACAGATTAAAGGGGATTTTTTAGTAACCAACTCTAAAGGAGATATTATAGTAAAACCAGTTAATAGTGGCTGGAACATAGCCAGTATTCAACAAATACCAATTGGTAGTCCCCACCCTCCTCGAGTAATTTTTTAAGGTAATATCTGCACATGGTAAAAAGTCAAATGATACAAAAGAATATCCAGTAAAAAGAATGTCCTCTGATCACCTATGATCCCTGGTTCCCCAGGTCCCTCCTCAGAGCGATCATAGTTCGCAATGTCTTACGTATTTGCTCTGAAAATACTCCCAAGCGTATACAAATTTTCTACGTTTACTCGACCTCTTTTTTTTAACGAATAGTACATGCTTTTGTGAACCTTTAGTGGGACCGTATGTTAGTAGCCTCTGAGGAGGCATGGAGGCTGGGGGCTAGAACAGCAAAGAGATCTCTGGATCAGAATTATATTCACAGAAAGCCAAGGACATATCTCTGGTATGTAGAAATGTGAAGAACATTTAAAGCGGAACACACAGACACAGACGTAGAGAATGGACTTGTGGACACAGGAGTGGAAGGGGAGGGTGGGACGAATTGAGAGAGTAGCATTGACACATATACGCTACCATGTGTAAAATAGACAGCTAGTGGGAACCTGCTGTATAGCGCAAGGAGCTCAGCTCGGTGCTCTGTGATGACCTAGAGGGGTGGGACGGGGGCGGGGGCGTTGGGAGGGAGGCTCAAGAGGGAGGGGATATACCTACACAGATAGCTGATTCTCTTTGTTGTACAGCAGAAACTAAGACAACATTGTAAAGCAATTATACTCCAATAAAAAAAAAAGTCCAAAAAAATAAAGAGGAACACACACACACAGCATGGTGAGTTGGAAAGGGTAGGGGATGGTGAAAACCATTTGTTTGCAGAGTGGCTTCATTTGTGAGTCTCTCTAAGAGGGGGACAGCTGCATCAGCTTGCATTAGAAATAGTCTGGCACGGAGAAGCGGCTCCTGTCTCTATCAGAGCCTCTCATGATTTGCTTCATCGCCACTGCTCCCTGCTTCCATTTAATCGTTCCTAAAATGGGGATAGTAAAAATGAAATGCAGTGGGGTGTGTTCTGAGTAATGACTTCAAGAAATGATGATGATGCATTTTTCAGGTTGTAAGAGGTAAACAGACCTTAAAGGGACTGTCTGGGTCGGAATTGCAGGACGATACATATGGTGTGCCTCTCCGCTCGTCTTTCCCCCAAACTCGCCAGAGGTGTATTTTAGAAACGCACTCCCTCTTCCCTGCCTCCACCTACCAGAAAATACCCGTCCCTGTGTAGATTAAAACATTCTTTGTTTGTTTGGGTCATTGTTTGGGCTCCCCAAGCCCCAGTTATCACCTCAGGCTGGCAATCCTGAGAGATTACAGCCATATCCACCAGTGGAAGAAGGGTTCAAGGTGAAAGTGGTCGGTAGGAAGTGCTGAGTCCATAGTCGTATTTATGAATTAACGTATGGATCAGTGAGAGAGAGGAAGGTAACCAAACTGTTAGAGAGAAGACTCCCAAGAGCCGCCTCAGAAGCAACGACATTATAGAACAGAAGGTCCCACCAGCATCTGGAGCCTGCGATGAACGAAACAGGTTAAGGGATGCTTCCGGTAGCCCCGTATCCAGGAGGCAGCACTGAGTCCAGGCTGCGGCTGCGCCGTGACACCGATGCCTGAGGACTAGAGTGACCTGCTCCAGAGCGATCAAGTGGGTGATGATAGGACGGAGGTTGATCGCTCCTGTGGCAGATTCTGCTTGAAAGCCATTGACCCGTGACATAAAACAGCCCGTCCATCCCTTCAGAGAGCGTGCGCACGCACACACACTCTCTCTCATCACGGACGAACTGACGGTCTGCTCACGAGCACAGGAACCACATCTGGCTGGTTTCCCGCTAGATGTCTGTGCCCAGCACAGTGCAAGACAGTGCTAAGCAGGCCAGGAAATACTTGGTGTTGCCTGAACACACCTGCCCCTACTGAATTCCACCTCCCGCCCCGGGGGAAGAGGCCACGGGCTATCCACGTGCTCTCTCCAGACTTTCAGAGGGCGTCCGAGGAGTGAAACAGAAGCTCCTCCCCGTGTTGGTGTGTTTTTTCTGCATCTCCCGATACCACCACTTGACAACATGCTCCTTTTGCTGACTTTGAACTGCATACTAATATGCATCCTTGGATTAAGGCGTTAAGAAACAGGGTCCACGGAGAAGGGCTCTGGGAACTGCGGTCACGGAGGGGAAGAAGAAGAGGCAACAAGGTGATGACTTACGCTCTTTAAATATATGAAGAATTATTGGACCAAGTGTTGAGATCAGCTGTTCACTTTCTCCTCCGAGACAGAACCAGAGTAAGTGGGCTTAAGATCAAGCAGAGAGGATTTATATCAGCTATAAGGAGAATTTCTTTCTAGAGAGAAGTGTTGAGTACCAGAACTGTTAACCCCACCAGGGGCTGACTTTGGAAGAACTAAAAATTGGGTATATCTTCATGGCTCTGTAACGTGCAGTCCTGCCCAAACAACAATGCGTGAACTATAGGCTTTGAGAGTTCTTCTTCCCTTCCCCTCCCACCCTTCCCTCCTTCCTGCACATAACGATTGAGGACCTACTATGAGCCTAGTGTTGCCCCCACCAAACTAGTATTATTGTTTTCCTAGTTGCTGGGGAAAGAAGTATTGCAAGGAGAAGGGCGCTTATTGTGACACGTAAAATTTCTATAACATAAGGTGATTTTAAATCTGACTATTTGATATGGTCTGATAGTTGGGTGGCTCTTTCATCTTGCTTGGTATATATGACAGTGGTTTATAGACAAGGCCTCTGGATGACATGCTTTTGGTTGTCTTTCCAAGTTGTGATTATCACAGACTTTCACATCCAAGTGTTCCCTTCTTTGGTTCCCTCAGCTCCAAGAGCCGTGGCCCATGCTCTTTGCCTACACCCTTTTCCAGGGTCCTGGAAAGAGACCACTGGGGGCCAGCCCATGGTGGGGAGGTGTGCCCTTAACCCCCAAGGTCTCCACACCCACTCCTGGTAGACTCAGTGCACAATGTCAAGCTGCTACCCCCATGTACGTTTATAAAATAATTCGAAGAGCAGAGCAGGTTGTACTGGGGGAAAGGACTTCAGAAATGTCATTTCAGAAAGGCCGGTTGTCTTCGTGTGCTGTCGTCAGCCACTGAATGAAGCGGATAAAAGAACAAGATAACCTTGGTTGACTTTGCTTTTGAAATCTATACCTGCTGATGGGGGAGAAAAGCGGGATGGAGCTTGGAGACAGAAGTGCTGGCTTAATCTTGACTTAAGGAAACACTGTATAGAGGAAAGGATCCCCAAAGCCATAAGATAGCTTTCATCCACCTTGTTTAAATTTTATTGAGGATTTTATTTCATGACAGTTGTCTTTGGTTGGCTCCTGAGTCCTCTGAACTTTCTAATTCTAGGCTATAATGTTTTTCCAGTAGTGGTATTGAAGATGAAATAGTGGTGTAGAGGTTACAAGACTCTTATGTTAATATACAGGTTAAAACCAACATTTATGATTTTCTTATTATAAAGGTAATTGGTGCTTATTAAAGATACTTGGGGGGACAAAATAAAATTTACCCATTTACATACCTACAAAGAATTAGTGTTTACATTTCTTCTGTTTCTTACGGATGCTTTTTTCTCTGCCTGTGTGTGTATATGTGTATGTTTCAACACAATACAGTGTGATACAATAGAACTGGAAATGCAGTGTATGAACAGTTTGCAGTCTTCTTCTTTCTCTCACTATGATACTGTGACCATTTTCTTATTTTATTAATGTTATCCAAAAGCATGAAACTTAATGGCTGTCTCATATTCCATCGTAAAGATGTATCATACTTCTTTAAACTGATCCCCCATGATTAGGCATTCATATGTGTATTCCGTAGAGACTGGTACTCATATGAGAATAATTTCAGAGTTTTTGATAATCCAGCTTTGATGTGTAGGATTGATGTCCGAGGTGACAAGGTTTGGTCACCTTTTTTTGTTGTTGTTTTATGTCTCTAAACATTCAAAATGATATCCTTTAATTCAAGAAGCTTGGGTTATATTCATTCAGTAATAAGGAGAAGACGCACATGCAGTGGGTGTGAAAGGCTCTCCTTTGTGATTCCTGGCCTGCTGGGGATCCCAGACGGTTTTTCTCTTTCTGACCTTCTGATCCTCTAACTTTGCTGATGAGAATATTTCTTACCTTCGACAGTTATAGCACACAGAGGATGGGGGTGTTCATGTGGTCTGTGTCTGCAGTTCTCAACATCCTGGACCATTTTCTTGAGAGTTGGAAGCTTGTAAAATTCAGGCCCGTGTTCCTAAGGAGGTAGTAGGGCTCATGCTTGGTGTGACATCGTTTCTAGTGCTGTTTCCATTCTTTGTGCCCCAAGTGACCCAGGAAGAAGGGAGAGTGATCCCCTTCTTTCACCAGTGGGGCAGCACCTGGCTGGCTGACTCACATACCCACAGGCTGATGTGCCTCAGGACTGTCCGGGCCATCATGGCAGGGACTGCTCTTTTCATACCTTGGTGTATTTTCCACCAAACAAGCTACTTCGTGCATACATTAATAGCGTATACACTTGCCCTGAAGTCTGAGGTGTGACCTTAAAGCTATAATATCTGAATGTTCTTCATCTACAAGCATGCCTCTGTTGACCTATCACCAGGAGATCTTCTGCTTTGAGTTCTTCCTACAGCGATGACAGATTTGTACAAGTCCACGCACAGCCTCTCTCTCCACAATACCTACTTATGAGAGCTGGCCGGGACCAGGGTAAAGTGATTCGTGTGCATAGGGAGGGAAGCGCCGACCTCGGTATGTTAACTCTGCTGATCGGCCCCCAGTACAAAGAGTTGAAAGGAAGCGTTGGCCAATTAAGAAAATAAACTGCCTTTAAGAATGAAAGCTATTAATTAAAAAAACATGAATACAAGCATTCCACCGCAGCCGTAGCACTCAAGATTATTTGGTGTGATTTTATTATTTTCTCTATCAGAATGATTTCTGTCCATAATTTGGTGAACATTTCAGTTCATTTTGAGAGAGAGACAAGCTCTTGCACTTTCTCCCTCTCTGTGATGATGTGACCCAGGTATTCTCTGCTGCCCATAAAGGCTGCCCATTGCCAGTTCTGCAGGCAGTCCAGGTCTTAGCTCCATCAGCTACGTGTTCTGAAGGTTTAAACTTAAAACAGATCTGTGCCAGGGGAATGAGGAGAATGAAAGTGTGGTCTTGAGGAGACAAATAAAAGAGGGGAAGAGCACAAGTAGACGTCCGGGAGAGAGTGATAGACCCCAAGGGAAAGAGGACCATTCTCCACAGCTGTATTTTCAAAGTGCACAGTATTCCCCGTTTACACCAAACTCTGTAGATATCCTTTCACGTTTTTCTACTCTAAAGGTTTGGTGTATGGTGTCTTCTGAGATCGTCAATTTTGGCTATTCTCATAATAACGCCTACCATCTTTTTCACTCATCCCATAAGGAGGGGAGCTTTCTGGCGTAGGAATAGAATATTACCTCTTGGGTAGAACTTCTGGTGGTTGTTTAAGCCACCTCAGCATTCTCTTTATAGAACAGTGAAAAAACATCTGTTCTCCCTAAAGGGTCTGAGAAAGATATACAATTTCTAAAACACTCTATCCTGAGATCAAGGGATCTTAGGAAGATTTGGCACTAGCACATCTGACATTTATTGGGCCCTTTATTAAGAATGTGGTTTATGAAGAGTTTTAGCATATATGACCTAATTTTGATTCCTATTAAAACTTACTTCCTATTGCACAGGTAAGTATACTGAGGCTCAGGGAAGTTGTATGATTTGCCAAAGTCATACACTTAAGGAGTGGCAGAGCTGAGTGTAGATATTTACGTCTGGCTCCATTTAAGTCCAATATATGTTTTGCCTTGATACACAGAGTATAACGGTATAACTAGACTAATGGCATCAAAGTGTAGCACTACCAATGGGGATAGTTTTGTAGACCAGAGGACAGACCACACCACAGAAATATGTGAGCACCACCACATGAGAGTTTTTAAACAAAGTGTTCAGAAATGGTCCTGTACCAGGTAGGTGGGGGGAGTTGGCTTAAACTGGGACTGGCTGTTTCAGTGTAATATTTTCCTGAGAAGATTATAAAATGAAAAAGTAAGGGAAGGAGGAATGGCGAGAGGCAAGAAAGATAGGAACAACAGCAGAAAAGCTTTTCTGCATCCCTACATCCTTATACCTTTTCACTACCTATTCTTAAACACACATTCACACACACACATCCCTAAAAATACATACATGCATACATTGCCGCTTTTTTTCAGCTAGAACAAGAACGTATCTCCTCAAACTGTGAGGACAGAACACGTTTCTCCCAATAGCAAAGGCCACAGCTACCTACAGAAATAGTTGTCTAGGTCCTGATTACATAGACGGGATGGATTTCCTAGCAAATAGTTTGCTTCTGCGTTAAAAGCTCTCCTAACATGCAGCCACCATGGCAGTGACACTGCAGCCATGCAGCCCCATTGATCAGACACCTGCAGGAGGTGCAGAGAAATGTCGAAACACCAAGAGGAATTTAAAATAGCTGACCTACAAAACAGACTTCAAATCTTACCAAGAGAGTGACATGAAATTTTAACTTTGTTTTACATAAAACACAATCAATTAAATATTTTATGAGCTCAACTAGCTAAGAGAGAGGAGTTTGGGCATTTCATATCAAACTAGCTGAAGGTTCATTGAGATGAATACATACAAATATATAAAAGAGAAAGCAGAAGCGAAATCCAATAGCTAAGACCACTGATCTTCTGTGATTCCTCATTGTCACTTCAGTGTTTCCCCAGGTGTGATTGTGGGTTTCACTGTGGTACGTGATTTAAGAGGGATGAGTACTTTTTATTTAAATAATCTGTTTATCTTTATAGTTATCTTCTATCTTTGACAAGTGACACTTGTCTTACATTTACAGTCATGATATGAAATTTTTTAATAAATATATTTTTTAAAAGAAGGTTGTTTCATATGTAATTAAAAATAGGGTAGGTGGCGCACAGATGTGGCAAAAATCGGTACAGTGGAACTCAAATGACTGAAATTTGAGAAGTGCTTCCAGAGGGCAAAGTGAGTTCCAGACCCCGGTTCCCAAATCACAGTAGTCAAGACTGACCTACCTTCCCATCCTGTTTCCTCTTCTGCTCTCTGCGTTTAGTCTACACACCAGCATAATTGCAACAACCCTATGCTTTCCCCTTAACCTTGGACTCTTGAACTTACCCTTTGCGGCATAGTTTAAAAGCCAAGGGGCATCATATCTTCCTCACCTTTGCCTAACACAGTGATTCATCCAAAGCAGTGTAAATAGATGTTGCTTCAACTTTCTTTGTTTCCCTTTCCTTATCTATACAACGGAAAGAATGATAGCACCTACCTCAAACTGTGGCTATACGGATCAAATAAGCTATAATTCATTTAAAATTCTTAGCACAGTATCTGGCGTGTAGCAGGTGCTGTGCAAATGTTCACTGTTCTTTATTTGAACATGTTTTTTTCTTCCAGTTTTATTGAGGTATAATTGACAGCACTGTATGAGTTTAAGGTGATCTGACTTACATACATCATGAAATGATTACCACAGTAAGTTTAGTGAACATCCATCATCTTGTATAGATATAGACATTTAAAAATATCTTTCTGGTAATGAGAACTCGTAGGATTGACTCTCTTAACAATTTTCATATATATCATACAGCAGTGTTAATTATATTTATCATGTTGTACATCACATCCCTAATACTTATTTATCTTATACCTAGAAGTTTATACCTTTTGACCACTTTCATCCAATTCCACCTCCCGCCATCCCCTGCCTTTGGTAGCCAGGAATCTGATCTCTTTTTCTATGTTTGTTTGTTTGTTTTTGAAGTATAATTGAACATATTTTAAACCCATCTTAACTGAAATTGGGTTCTAGAAAACAAGAAAGTGAAGAAAAATGAACCGCATACACAAGTACACAACAAGGTTGGACCTTGGCCTTAGTCACTGAAAGGAAGGAACTAGGAAACAGCACATAGAATCCTTGACGTGCCCGATGATAAACTGGCAAAGGACCCACTTTCCTCCTTTATTCTTACACAATTGTTTGCACAGGGATTTTTAAAAATTGAGTCTTATTAATAATAAAAGAATGGTAAAGTCCCCAACACAGCACAGCAGTCCATGCTGGGCTCATTGCCCCCAAATCAGGGAATTAAAAACATGTTCAGCTTAGATTTAGGACATTGTGGGTTCTCAGTAACCATTACATAACAACCAAACCACATTAGGCGATAGTGACTGTTCGTGAAACCTCATGGTGTGTCCTTGTGCCATTTGATCTCCTTGGCCTTTGTTTCACTGTAACAAACCGCCGCCAGTCTCCCCTTTATGGCTTCCTTATTGTGCAGCGGGTAGATTGGCCCACAAGCGTTAAAGGAGTTCCTCCCACAAGGGAAGGTGGTTTATGTCAAAAGACACGTCCTAGTCAGGGTTGACTACAAAGGGGATGATGGTGAAGTGGGGAGTGAAATAGAAAATGCAGCTGACACGTAGCATTTTATTATTTTTTAATTTAATTTAATTTTATTTATTTATTTTTTTGCGGTACGCGGGCCTCTCACTGCTGTGGCCTCTCCCGTCGCGGAGCACAGGCTCCGGACGCGCAGGCTCAGCGGCCATGGCTCACGGGCCCAGCCGCTCCGCGGCATGTGGGATCCTCCCGGACCGGGGCACGAACCTGTGTCCCCTGCATCGGCAGGCGGACTCTCAACCACTGTGCCACCAGGGAATGCCCGACACATAGCATTTTATAGTTTACACCAGTGATTCTCAAAGTGTGGTCCCTGGACCAGCAACATCAGCATCACCTGGGAACTTATTTGGAATGCATATTCTCAGGTCCTGCTGCCAAAGCTTCAGGGATGAGGCCCAGAAATCTGAGTTTTGACCTATAAAACACAGAGATAGTTGACCACAGGCATTTCCCTTTCACAAGGAGAAAAGACGTTATCTGTTTAATGGATATTTAAGACTGCCACTTTGTCACCGTTTTCTGTTCTCATTTTATTTTCCAGCCTTTTACTTTGAAATCAATCTGAATCTTTATCCCTCCACAAAGTTGAGGATAGAGCCAGAAGCCCAGCAAGAAAGAGTGAAGGCCTGTATCACTCACTCCAGGAGACTGTGAATTATCTATGGTCTTCAGTCACTGCTACAGAAACTCCAGGATATTAGGCTGATTGGCTGGGTTTGTTCATTCAGGAAATATCTCCTGAGCCCCTACTGAGTACCAGAGACTATTCTAAGTGTTGGGGAAACAGTATTGAATAAGACCAACCAATGCCCCCACCCTCAAGGAATTTTTGTCTTCGTGAGAAGGTCAGACAACAAACACATCAACAAATAAGTAAATATCATCACTTCAAGTGGCGTCTAGTGCCATTAAGGTGGTAAGATAGGGTATGGGGGCTCTCAACCACAGGATGCCAGCCCCCCAAGGGGCTTTTAGGAATACCAGCCCCCAGCGGGGCTTGTTTACAATTTCTTATTTTAAATAAGATGACAGTTACATTTCTAAGGAGCATGTCCAACAGCTGTTAGAAATTTAACTGGCAACTTAAAGTAAAAACCTTTCAAATGATGCCCATAGGTCCTCTGCTTAAACTTGGCACAGATACTGTGTTGAGACTACAGACCCACTTCCAAGCAGCAGGGCAAATGTGGGTAGTATTTGATCTTCCATTTTTCCCATTACTACTAGGTTTTAGAGAATATGGACATGATTTTTATAATTTGACACATTGGACTGTGAACATTTCACCATTTATGCTTGATTTTTTCCGAAAAACCGAAAAGCATTAACCCTCTTTGTTTAATTAGAACTGCATTTAGTAAGTCACATACCCTCATCTACTGTTCCAAGTGACCATGACATTCTTTTGCAGCTGTTGTGGAAATTATTTCACTTCCTGAGTTGTCTCCGTTTGACCCTGTGGTCACGATGTGACACTACACGAGGACCTGGTGAGGATGTTCAGGAAAGTTCATAAAACTCACAGAACACAGGCAGCTTTGGGGTCATAGGCACGTTCTAGGTGGCCCAAGAGTGGTGTATTTAAGATTAAATTGGCTTTAGCACTTACAAATTTAGAGATTATCTTAAAACTCCAGATTTGTGGATTCCTAAAAAAATCTGAAGAGTGGCCACCTTGGGCTCACACTCTGCTGGGGCTGAGGGGTAGAGCCTCCTTTGGGTGGAATACACGCTCTCAATTCAATACACACCCTCCAGGTGTCCCATCCCTTTTATTAATGATCTACCTAGTTCTTACAGCCATTGGAGTTTGCAACTCCTAGAACAGGAATGAGTTCAGAAAAGATTCAGTCCCTGCTTAAAAACAAAAATGTATACCTTGGAAATGGGTACATTCAGGATTAAGGAATCAGGTAAAAATGGAGCAGACACAGCCTTTTGATTGCCTGTTGCAGTTCACCTTGTAGTCCCTAGGGGGCAGATGAGAATTTTGAGCGCTGTCTAGTTTCATCTTGAGTAATAAACTTCTCTTTTATGTAATGATAGTTGTTATTTATGTCTGATCCAAAAGTATAGTAGCTGTTCACTAAGAAAAAGTTAATAGACAAGAGCATAAAGAAAAAAATAAAATTCACCTCAAATTCTCCCTCCCAGGGATAATTTCTATGTACATTTTGGTTTCTATCATTCCAATCTTTTTTCCTCTATGCTCTTCTAGATTATAAATGTGTTTTATTAATGTAAGTGCATATTTTTATAAAATTGGGATAGTAGTGTACATTCCCATTTTTGTAACCTACACTTGCCTTTAACAACGTGTTGTGAATGGTATGCCCTAAATACGTATCATTAAAATATTAAAAATATAAATATGATAGAAAATATATCATTCAATATTTATCAAGCCATTAATTGATCTATTATCTATTTGTATTCATCTAGTTATCACATAATTTTTAGTGCTCTATATTATTTCATTATTTAGAAACCGTGTATGTAGACGTATGTGTTACAAAATCCCTCCCCCACCATGCGGTTCCCCCCGACACACAAGGTGCAAGATCTTGGCCACGGCTCACTGATCTGAGCAAGCTGACAGCAGGGGGGCTGCGCTTGTTGGCGTTCGCCCCCTGCATCACTCACTTCCGGGCACCTGCTGGAGGGGGGACACCAACAGGTGTTCCCAAGAACGCCAGGCCCCCTGCCCATGGTGGCTCTTTCCATATCGCTGAACGTGAACTCTGCTCCTTCTCTAAGCAGGCGCAGCCCTCCTGGGACTGACGCTGTATTGCAAATCTGTCTCTTGGTGCTCTTTCCTAAATGCCTTTTTAAACATGCTCAATAATAGATGAGCACCTGTGCCGTTCTTCTCGGAGAGCTCAAGCGGCTTTTAGAACATGAAAAAGCTATTTGGCCCTTTAGAGCTGAGTCTTGGAACACCCCCAATTCCCCAGGACACTGTTTAATAACCACTCACTCCAGGACAGCAAATGGTTTGCCTGGTGGGTTTTGTTGCTCCATTTCCTTCCCGAGTTACTTCTTCAATCCCGGCCTCAACTTTCACTGAATCTTTGAAGCCAGTCTGCTGGCGTGGAAGTTCCCGAGCTCTTTCCTTGTTTTCTTTCTCTGCTCTGGCTCCTTGCTGCTGCCTGCCTCAAGCAGGATATCCAGACTCGGTTGCCATTAAATCCCCAGAAATAGGCAAGTCCACGCCCCTTGGCCTATCGAGTCTTGGCTCTGACATCCATCTGCTGGATGACCTTGGACAAGTTACTTAAGATCCCTGGGCTTCAAGTTTCCGTATCTATAAAGCAAGAGGGTTGCACTAAATCCCCCAGATCTTCTAGTTCAGACAGTCTGTGGTTTCAAGTACGCCTTTGGATTTTTCCCAGTGTTCTGTCTGTGGCATATTTTTAGTGACATCTATTTATTCGTTAATTAGTTAGAAGAATTGCTTATTTTTAGAACTTCATTTCCTAGATGGGGTGGCTCTGTCATTGGCCCCACGGGCTTTGTTAACAGCTAACTTCTGGGATGGGGGCTGGAAAGGGAGGTTGAATTTTTCCACTGCCCTGCTTCTCCGGCCTTTCTAGTCATTCACGAAATAACAGTGGAGGGCAGGCTTCCTCGGGGCCTGGCTTCTGAGCACACAGGGAAAAGCCTTGACTGCCTTATGCAGTTTGACTATTTGTGTCTCTTTCATGGAAGAGACATGGGTGGCTGGAGTCAAGCAGTGTCGCCTACACATCAACGTCACGGTTGCACACACGCAGACCACCAGGGCTCCCCACCGCACTGGAAGCCAGCCTCTTCTTATTTTTTATTCTGTGTTTCTGGATATTGTCTTGTAACTGATCACTTACCTCTTTCTCTGTGATCCCGTCCTTCAAAATTAGAAATAATTTATAGGTGTTTTTTTTTCCTTTTTATATTTTGCAGTCACTATTGTATTCTGGGACTATATTGTATGTTTCTGCTCCGGTTTACCATTCATTCAACGAATTTTTAATTAGTGCCTGCAGTGTGCTGGATTCTGTTCTCCAAGAAAGGAGTGTGAGGGAAAATGGACGGACAGGTGGAGAGAGCAAGAGAGAACTGAGATAAGGGTCGGCACTACAAGAGAAGCGAGAAAGGGCGGAAATTTCTCAAAAGGGGTAAAGAATGGTGTAGACACCACCCAGGGCAGAAAGCAGGGGAAGTGAAGGGAAGAAATCAGAAGATTTGGGGAGTCAAAACCCTAGTTTGTGCCAATTCTTCTAAAGAGACAGGAGCCCTAGCTGACAGGTAACAGTGTTAGTAATAGCTGTCACTTCTGTATTATAGGCCTGGCACTGTTCTAAGCAGATTACTTTATATTAACTCATGTTAACCCTCACAACGTCCCTATGGAGCATTATTCAAGACAAAACCACAAATGAAAAAATCATGCGGCCCAGAGAGGTTTAGTGGCTTTCTGAAGGTCACACAGCTAGGAGGTGGAAGAGCCAGGATTTGGACCGTGCAGACTCCGGAGACAATACTGACTACCACACACCACTGAAGGCAGCACAGGAAGGATCTGATCCCACTCATGTTCCATGGGGGTGGGGGACAGGGGGGCAGGGTGGATTAATGCTCTAGCTTCTAAGTGTCCTGATGGCTGTTTCCTTCCCCATCAATTCTTGTAGCTCTGAAATTCAAGCCTCATGCTCCACGTTTGCCAACGGTGCCCAGCACATTCGCTTAGGCCTCAGGCATTGAGTATAATCATCGCTGGTTGGGCTGTGCAGCTCTATTCTGGACCGAGTCAGGTTCTGTTCTTAGGAGAACAAGCCTGAGAAAAGAGGAGACGTTTGGCCCACGGGTTTGCTGGTACAGAGAAGGAGAGATGCGAATTGGGTGGGTTTTGAATACCGTGGATATCTTGTGCCTGGTGGTTTCATGTAACTGACACCACACTCATTTCTAGCCTCTCCACGTTTCTCAAAGAGTGTGCTCCAACTGAGCACATAAAACCACTGACCCAACTTAGGGGAGTTACTTGTTTATTTTTTTGACTCATAGGGAGAAGGCTATGGGAGCCTGACATTCCTAATTCCATTTCCTCAGTCAAAATGTTGTTCCTACCATCTCTGGCAGTTAGAAGCCTCTGTTTCTCTTATTTGCAGACCTTGAAGGAAGTAGCCAGAACCTGGGCCAGAATGTCATCCTCAACCTAAAAACTGTTCTTAAGCCTCGGACTGGGCTTTACAGAACTGGATGCAAACCTAGCCTTACTTCATTGTAATTGCCATGGTGATGAGTGGACAGGGATGCCAGGACCTTAGTTATCGGGACAGTTCCAGCCCAGAAAAGCAAAACACACCAGCAGGATGGGCAAAACCGGACTCCCGAGCCTTCAGCAGTTTCAGCTACAAAGGAGAACACAGCCAGCACTTGTTATCCACAGGAACACAGCGAAAATGAAAATGAACTGTCAGAAGCAGAACCAGTTGACTCCCTGGCAGCAAGTCGTTTAGGGGAGCCAGTGGCTAAGCTGCCCTGCCCATCTTCTTGTGGACACCACCCTGCAAGGCTGTTATCTGAAAGTTTAAGCAGAGACCCTCAGATGTAAAGTATTAGCAACAGATTTCTTAAAAGATGTCCTTTATGTCAAGATTCTCTCTTTGGCCTTTCACATACAAACAAGCAAATGGGATTAGTTAACCAGCACTGAAGCCTTTCATTCTTCAGTTTCCTACTTATTTCTCACCATTCACACATTTTCAAATATTTTCCTACAGCTTCTTTGCAAAGAAACCAAGGAAGCCTTTCTTTCCCTTGCTGCCTCCACCTCCTTCTTTCCGTCTAGCCCAGCAGTGAGCTTCTCATTACACCTCTTATCATGATAATCCCAGAAATAACATCTCCCTTTTCTCTCACGCCTTTTATCCGCAGGTTCCCGTGGAGCCACTCAAGCAGTGAGGACTGTTGAGCAGCGTGGCCACCAGGGCAGCGTTCCTCTGCTTCTGGGTCCCAGAGGGAAAGAGCTGGAGACACAGGGGCAGCCCCTTTGGGTTTTGAGAGTCAGGGGGTGGGGAGTGCAGGAAGGAGGTCGCAGAGTTACGCAACTCTTTTCTTGGTGATTCTTGACGAAAGCAGATACTTAGTCCTGAGTCTGGCACAACAAATAGGAATTCTAGGGTAAAGGAACTGTAGACCTACTGCATTAAGGGGACAGATGGACAACGCATGTGACCAGTTAGTGATTCTAGACAAAACTCGCCTACTGGATGGAGACGTACTTATTAGAAACAGTGGAATATTTTTCAACCTTAAAAAAAGAAGGAAATTCTGCAATATTCAACAATGTGAGTATTTTGTCACAGGACAGTCGTTGCATGATTCCACTGATGGGAGGTCTCTGAAACAGCCAAATTCATAGAATCAGAGAGGGGAATGGCGGATGCCAGGGGCTGAGGGGGAGGGGCAAATGAGGAGTTACTAACCAATGGGCATAAAGTTTCTGTTACGCAGGGTGAGTAAGTTCTGGAGATCTGCTGTGCAACATTGTACCTATAGTAACACTACTGTATTATGCATTTAAAAATTTGTTAAGAGGGTAGATCTCATGTTGTATTCTTAACCTCATAGAATAATTTTTTTAATGAAAAAAAAAATTTAAGAGATAAACTTACTTCCAAGGATAAATATAAAGTCACAGTGTTGACGCTGTATACAGTTGATGAGCAGAATGGAAGTTGTCTCGAGTTAACACCGCATAATGGGCTTCCGTTGTAATGGCCCTTCCTAGTGCCACTGTGGCTTCCTGGCTCTCAATCCAGTAAATCGACTTATTCCCTTTCTGACCTCTCTTTGAGAGCTGACACTGGTGACCCCTCTTTCCTTCTTGCGACTTCCTCTCTGTCTTGTCTCTCCTTCCTTTGCTGGCTTACCTTTCACCCTTGTTCTCACTTTGCCTCCCCTTATTCACTGGTGTACTTCCAGGGTTCTGGTCTCATCACCGACCCATCTACATAGACTTTATGGACAACCCATGCCTACGAGTGATGGCTTAAAAACGTCTATACCCAGATTTTTCTCCTGAGCCCTGGACTTAGGTGCTCAGCCACCTTTACTCTTATATCCCATAGAGACCTCAAGTCCACCAAACTCAAAACTCTCATCTCCTCCTCTCTTCTTGAATTAACCTTGGCACCAGTGTCTACCCAATTATCAAGGTAGAAACCTGGGAGTCATTCTACGTGATTTCTCTTTCTCATCTATCCCTCTCTTATAGCCACCTCATCTCTTTCTTTCCTCTCTTCTTGCCTTTGTTATTTATTGCATCAATCACTGCATCTGCCTCCTTTCCCTGACTCTGATCTAGCCCTGTTCTAATCTAGCCTTCACACAGTGTCAGAGAGATCCTCCTAAAACATAAAAGTATTCATGTCTGTTGCCTCAAACTCTGCAATAGCGTTCCAGTGACATCAGGATGAAAACTCAAAGCCACGCTGAGAAACTTTGATTCTCATGTTCTGGCTGCAGACTCCTGCCATTCTCTTCCTTCTCATTTTCCATCATTCCTCAACCTAAACCCAACTTTCTATCCATAAGAAACTGATTGTGGTTCTCTGAATCTGTTAGACGCTCACCTCCATGCTCTTAATGTGCTCTTCCCTTTGTCTAGAAGGGTCAACTGCCCCAGACCTTTTCCACTCGGCTAACTCTTTTTTTTTTTTTGCGGTACACGGGCCTCTCACTGCTGTGGCCTCTCCCGTTGCGGAGCACAGGCTCCGGACGCGCAGGCTCAGCGGCCATGGCTCACGGGCCCAGCCGCTCCGCGGCATGTGGAATCCTCCCAGACCAGGGCACGAACCCGTGTCCCCTGCATCGGTAGGCGGACTCTCAACCACTGCGCCACCAGGGAAGCCCTCGGCTAACTCTTAATGACCCTTCAGGGCTCAGTTCAGCTCTTTGGTGAGCTTTTCCTGACCTCCCTGCAGGCTAGATTAGAAACTGAGTATGTGTGTTCCAGAACCAACGGACACACACCTTCATCCATACGCTTATCACACTATACTGTACTTACCTGGGTTTGTGTTTCTTTCTCTCGACTGCAAGTTCCCAAAGAGCAGGAACTGAATCCTTAATCTCTGTATCCTTAGTGCATAATGCAGCCCAGAACATAGTAAAGGCTCAGCAAAGGTTAAGTAAGTGAAATCCTAAATTATCTCATTTAATCCACACAACTTCCCACTGGGTAAATATTATCCCAGTTTAATAGACAAGGAAACTGAGATCTGAAGAGGTTAAATAACTGGCCCAGGATCACGCAAATATCAAATCACAGAAGAGTGTGGGTCTGTCTGAACCTCGTGGAGAGTTTGCATGGGCCATGGGACTCATGGCCATCTCTTGGCACTCAAAGCAGCTTCTGATGTAGAACAGCTTTGAGCATGGTTAGAAGATAGGTAGGGAGGAGTTCATATTAAGGAGTTAGGGTCATACTTAGGCTGAGTGAGGAAAATCAGCAGTAGCTCCTGAAGCCCCATGAAATGGATGGACTTTATGCTGGCCTTTATTTTAGTCCCGGAATTTCTCCTAATGCCTATAAAATCAACACCAGCCATCCAATTCAGTGGCATTCACCGAACCACCATTATATGCTTGGCCTGTTGGAGAATGTAGAACTAGTATTGCCACTTCTCGTCAAAGTCTGCACTGAGGTATCTTTCTTCCCCCCTCCTCTCATTTCTGTCTCTCTCTCAAAAGAAATTAAACATCTTTGTAGGCTCTTTTCCCCCACTAGGTTGGAGGAAAGATGCTGGAGGCCCACCTGTCTACACATGGTTGATGACTAATTTGATTGATCACATGCCCTGTTTTAATGGAGGACACAGTCACTGTCAAAGACGTGTGTGTGCCTCTGCCTGAATGCTGTCTGGTTCCTTTTGCACACGTCTGGGTCCACATCACCCTTTTCTCTTTGCGTGAGGAAATCAGTCTTGTCATCCTCTCTCTTTTCTTCCACATGCCAGCCTGGCCTGGGTCCTGTCCCTACCTTGGGTTAGGAGGTCTACAGCAGCTTAGCTCAAGGTTTTTGAGACAAACAGTATGTTCCAACTATCTCTTTCATTCCCTTTCCTCTGGCACTGGTGGATGTGCTTCAAACCAGACTTTCCCCTTACTGAGTGGAAAGATCCCATCTTCGTGGAAAGATTTGGTAGATAAAAGAGCAGAGTAAAAGGCCCTGTAAACCCTTTAGGTTAAATGGCATTCTCTGCATTAATTTACTGATGCAAAAAAATTTATTGAGCACCTACTATGCACCAGGCACTTATATAGTCCTCGAGCGCTAAGATTCAGTCACAAACCCAAAAGACAAAATTCTCTGCTCTTATGGAGTATCCATTCTAGCTGGGGAGACAAAAAACATGGGAACTAAGTAAATTATACAGTATGTTCGATAGAGATAAACGCAAAGGAGATAAAATAAAGAAAGGAAGGATTAATGAAATGTAACAGGGAGGGTGTTGAAATTCTAGATAAGTAGCCAAAGACGACCTCATTGAGAAGGTGACTGAGGCACACCCAAGGATTAAGGGGGTTGGGGGAGTTGGGAGTTACTGAACTAAATGAAGTGGCACTTTTCCCCCACTTGCCAATTGACGGTTATGAGATGTACTTCCTTGTTCAGTACTCCAGAGAGAAAAATGCGTGGCTGGTAGACCTGAGTCTCTAACCCTTAAGATTTTGTTGGAAAGATAAATCGACATACGTGCAAAGGGCATTTTTTCTCATCTTAGTGAGAGCACACACAGGAATAAGGTCTGTTAAATTTCAAGTGAGAGAGAGAGAAAAAAAGAGGGTCCCTCCTATGGGATCAGGGAAGGCTTTTTGTGACCTGACTGGTGTCCTGAAGGAAGAACAGAGTTTATGTTGACGGAGGAGGAAGGGGATCGCAGGCAAGATGATGCTGTGAAAGAAAGAGGAAAGCACGTGGCTGGGGCCCACTGAGAAGATGAGTAGAATAATGGAATAGGAAGGGAAGCGTCTACCTGGACCGACGGAACATGGTGGGCACAGGATTGCTGAGAGATGGAGAATTCAAAATGGAGAGACCCTGAGGGCCTTGACTGCCAGGCCAAAGTGATTTCTTTCCATTTCTACTTTGTTCGTAAGGGGAGTTCTTGCATTAACAATCAGTTAGAAGAATCTGGAGTATAGAGCTTTTATCATAGATCACAGCTCATGGTGGGTGCTTGGTGAATACCACTGAAGGCCTCCTGGAAGGGAATTGCTGGTTGTCTAAGAAGGGACCTAGTAACGTGTATAATTTTTGAATCCTTAACCATATAGTTCACATCCCCATGGAAATGTTCAACTGTTAGAGCTAGAAGGGTACTTCGATTATGTGTCTCCAACCCCTTATTTTACAAATGAGAAAACAGAGGGCCAGAGGTTTGAGTGATTAGGGCAGCCTAGCTGATAAGAAAGGTGGGATTCTTCTTCCAGAATATTCTCCCAACAGCCTCTTCTGGGGACTTTTACCCCCAGTTTGGTGCCCACTACTGCCCACTGTCTTGATATAAATCAGAGTCCCTCAAATGGGTATTCCAGGGAACCCTAGCCTCATGTGATCCACAGTGAAAAACTGGTCCCTGTCAAGTCCACTTGGGAGATGCTATCTACTCTATCATCATCTTGAAAAGTTATAATGCACAGTAGAAAAATATAACCTCTAAGATTCTTTAGTGATAGTAAAGAAAATGGTTTAAATTTTCTGTAGCACGTCTCCATACATATCACACCATGTTGATTTTTTTTTTTTTTTTTTTCACTAAGCACTTACGGTCCTATGGAACCGCTCCTGGGAACCACGAGCCATCTGTCCTCAGCAACAGTTGGCTCTTTCAGAGCCTCTATGGAGGAAGAGAAAGGTAGATAAATCAGAGAAGCTTCAGAGGAAAGCCTGAAAATAATCACGGAAAAATCAGTATTCCTTCTGTCTTCCGTCTTCTCACCTGCCTTCCTGCCTTCATTCCTTCCTTCCAAAATAACTTCTGAGTGTCCACTATATGTAAAACCTCATGCTACCGGCTTTACGTACGTTATCTTGCTTGTTCCTAGTAAGCTCCTGGAAAGGTCAGGAATGGCCCCTCCAAATGAGGAAACTGAGCACAGAGATAGTATGTCACTTGCCCAAGATCGTACGGTTAGTTTATTGGCAGAGCCAAGATTTGAACCAGTGTTTAATTAAAGGTAGTACTGTTGTCTGTTATGTTATTCTTCCCAGGTTATTTCTTCTTGTTCCTCTCTTTTTCTTCTCTCCCTTGTAATGTCAACCACGCAAAGCATCCATGTTAAATGAGTTGAAGGAGAATCTTGGACTCTCAAGGGTATTCAACCATAAGGCTCCCACGTCTCCTGTGCCTCTTAGGTATTTAAGATTTAGCGGGTAATTTAGTCTTCCTTAGCTCGATCAACAAGATCTTCCAGGGCCAGGATCTGTTATCCATATTCTAAAGTTCTCATTGCACACTGCCTATGCATGCCTTTTTCTTGGAAGGTGAAGATGATGAAGTCCAGAAGTGTTCATTGAGCTCACACCCCTTTTCAACTAGACCCTGCCTGCTATCATAGGAGGTACTTGCAATAAGATCTTTCAACAAAAAAGAAGCTGTTTGCGGCAGTGGAAGGGAATTGGAAATTCTAGGAATTCTTACAGCAAATGACAGTCTGTCCCTTAGGCCTTTCACACCTGCTACCTGGTCTTCCAAGTGACTTAGTGTCATCTAATCGACTGCATTAAAGTGGGGGTGGCTGTGCCCTTCACTGTTTCCTGCTCCAAAGATGGCAAATTCCAACTGTAAGGAAGCTTGCTTAGTTATTAATGTACACCCTTCTCTATCTTGCTTGATTATAGACTCTGGAGTGGGGGATGTGGTGAGGGCTGTGTCTCACCCCTGTTCTCCTCACAGCACTCAGCCCTGGGTCTGGCATGGGATTGGTCCTCAACTCTTGAGCTCTTTCTGAAGCTGTGCTGTAGAAATTGAGAGTTATGATGGACTGCAGAGAGCTGAGCTTTATATTAGTCCCTTTCTGCTCCCATGTAATTTGGCATGTCTCAAAATTTTGATACACCTAGTTTATCACTGTCCCAGTCATTTAACCGAGGTGCGTATAAAGTACAGTCCAACGCTGCCCGGCGGCAGGCAGGTCCAGCCAAGCCTAACCAATGAAATTTCAGCCTTTATGATCCACGTCAAACAAACAGCCCCTAAGATATCTGAAGCAACGCTCCTTGACTTGTCAGGCTCCAGGTCAGCCTGCTGCCAGCGATCTCTCATGCCACCCAAAGCAAATGTTATTGAAGTGAAGCTGCGGGATTCATCGTTACCCAATATGGACCCAAAGTGTGGAACCTTATTCATCAGCCCTGAGCTTCTGCCTCTGGGGTGTTCCTGGGGGGAGGCTCATTAGTGTGACCCTCAGAGCCTTTTCCTAGGTGGAGCAATTCTTTTTTGGAGGACGTTACTTTAATTCCACTTTTGAGTGGGTGAGAACCTCTGTCCAGCGCTAGTCAGGCAGCCCCCCCTCCATTCTGCACTTCCCCATTTGGTCTCCTCCTCTCCTCTCTCTAAAGGGTGAGCAGGGGGAAGCACCCCTCTACATGATGGCCAGGGAGGGGGGCATGGGGCGAGGAACTAACTAATTCAGTTCTTTCATTTTAACCTTCAAGACCATGTACGTTAGAGGTTCGTAACGGCCAGAAGTCATATCATAGCCCACAGGTGGTGATATCCCGTCAGCAGTGCCAGTTAACGAGCAGGGATTTGTGGAAAGGCATCGTGCTGTACTGGAGAGCATCTGACCTTTGAGCTTTAGGGAGACTTAAGTTTAATATGATTTCTGCTGCTTACTGGCTGTGTGATCCTGAACAGATTAGTTAAGTTCTCAAAAACTCGCACACGTAGGTTCTCCGAAGCTTGCTTTTCTCTTCCATGAAGCAGAGAGAGCAATTGGAGTAGTTTTCTATTGCTGTGTAACAAACTCCCACAAACCTGGTGACTTTAGCAGCCCACACGTGTCATCTCACAGTTTCTGGAGATCAGGAGGCCAGGCATGACTTGAACTCAGGATCTTGCAAGGCTGCGGTCAAAGTGTCGGCCGTGCTGTGTTCTCCGCTGGAGGCTTGAGTGAGGAAGAATCTGCTTCCAGCTTCCTCTGCTTTGTTGGCAGAATTCATTTGCTTGTGGCCACTGGCCTGAGGTTCTTGCTGGGTGTGGGCTAGAGGCGATCCTCAGCTTTTAGAGGCCATGCACAGGCCCCAGCCCTGTGGTCCTCTCCATAGGCAGTTGACAGCATGCTGTTTGCTTCCTCAAGGCCAGTGGGAGAGTCTCTCCCCCTAGTCTGTGAAGAAGAAATCTCAGGTAACATAACATAGTCATGAAAGTGACAGTCACGTCACCTTTGCCATTAACGTAACCTAACCAAGGGGGTAGCATCTTATCACCTCTGCCATATTCTGTTGCTTAGAAACAAGCTCCAGGGGAGGAGATTACACAAGGTAGTAGTAACTCAGTAGGAGTCACCTTAGGGAGTATCTGCTGAAATAACATCCCCCCCATTCAGTTACAATGAGGATTCAATGAGATAATCTATGTAAAACACATGAAAAGAATATCAGCTCCTTTCTTTCTATCTGGGAGACGCACTGAGGCAGATGTTCTGAGAATCTTAAAGAAGAAGAAACTAAGACAATGGATAGAGTTGGAGGAGGAAAAACGGGTAATAAAGGAAGGTCTCAGCAAGGAGAGGGCAGATGCTTCTGTCCACAAGCCTCTCATTAGAGACATTACGTGTATTTCTTTGCATTATTCTTTTGTAATTTCAGGGAGAGGAACTTAATCATTAACCTCTTATGATTTACTGCTGTTTCAGGTTCTTGTTGTTTGTTCCGTGGAGCAAGCATTGCAGACTGCTCCCTAGTTTATTAGTGAGAATTGTTTGGGGGATTAAAAATACAACTCCCAGTGTCTTAAGGTGACTGACGGGAAGAATACAAATTTCTGAGGTGAAATGATGCTTTCAAATTTCTTCTAATCATTCCTTTCAAATATACGTCTTTCTTTTTACTCTTCCCCAGACTCTACAACTAGGTCTTTAGATGCTCCCCCCCCCCACCTTTTCCCCTGCTGTTTAAATATTTATTTGTGTAGAACTTGTCTTGCAGAAAAATTCAGGTGAATCAGAGAAATCAGTGAGTCAGAGGGTAGAAATGTTAAGGAAGGTCAGGAAAGGGGGCTGTTGACATCATTACTCCTACCTGGAGGCCGAATCTAGTACCAAGTGGGAAAAAAAAGAAAAGAAAAAAGAAAACCTAAGCCCTGGGCTTAAAAGAAAGAGGAGGAGGAGAGAAGAAGGGGGAAATTGTTTATTTCTGTGAAGAAATAAGTACCAAGAATTTGACTTTTAAAAAATTGATTGTTTCCAGACTTAGAGCCAAATATCTTAAAGAAAATAATTGACCTATCCCAGTGTAAGAAATGTAGAATTACTTTCGTCTCCACCAGCCGAGTTGATGATCATTCATCATTGAAAAAGAGATGGTCCTCCACAGCGTAGGGAGGCATTTTAGTTGATTGCTGAAATAATTGTTGGTATTTTCTTTTAGAGCATATACTTTACTGAGTTTGAACAATCATTTACGTGGAAGGGGAGCATGCCATATGGAAAGAGTACAGAACTCTGTGCCCAGAAACCCAAGTTCAAGCCCGAACTTCACCACAAGCAAGCCCTGTTGTCCTACGTAGTCACTAAAACAGTCTGGGCCTCAGTTTCCTCATTCTTCAAGTGAGAGTTCTGCAAGAGAATATTGGTTGTTAGTGATATCACAAGGAAATGACAAGCGTCAGGGCACCTCACACATACCTAACATTCAAGTATTTGAGAATGCACTGAGAAGTCACGCCTAAGCAGATAAGCATGTGTTTTTGGCAAATAAATTCCAGATGATAGGTAGAGCTAATCTAAGTCTTACTTCTTAAATGTATTCAGAGTTGTAACATCATATGTAAGTGTCATGGGAAAAGCTTATAATCAAAAAATGTGTGTAGCAATTTGTCACTGAGAATAATTAGGCCCTTCATCACGAGAGAATCACAGCCTCTTGGACTGGAAGGCGTTTACTGATGAGGATAAGGTCCAGGGTGACAAAGGTTAGGTGACTCACCCAAGGTCATACGCCAAATGGCAAAGATGGAACTGAAAGCCAGGGCCTTGCCCTCCCCTCCCGGTGCCCCCTCATCAAGGCTGAGGGTGCATATGAGTGATTCCCAGGGAAGAAATAGTGAAAATAGGTACTGACTTTTATATTCAAAATACTGAGACTTTTTTAAACAAAGAAAGTTATGTTTGGAGCCGTGACTTCGATTATTTAATTTGGCTTGTAAGGAACTACAGACTTGAAATGCCAAAAATGTCACAATTTCTACCCAAATAACCCTAGATTCTGAAGAGAAGAGAAGCTTATGTTCTCTAGATATCGTTAAGGCATCCGCACATACATTTCTTCTGACAAGTAAACACGTAAAAATGGTGTTGCACAGGGCCCAGTCCTGGCTCCACTTCTAGTGAAGACTGTCATCAGCGACTTGGACGCAGCGGCAGCGCACTCATTAAGCTCACAGATGAGGCTGAATCTACAGTGGAGCCTAAAGCCGTGGGGGATGCGATTAGAATTAGAAATGACCTCGACAAATTGGACAAGTAATCAGAAACTAACAGGATGCAGTTCAGTTAAGACAAGGGCAGAGGGAACTCGAGGCCTCAGAGAAAATAAAGACCAGGAAAGTCTGAGACATGGAAATGGCAGGTCAGGCTGAGAACTACCAAAAGATGCATGGGCTACAGAGGCCGGGAAATAAACACGATGCAGTTACGTAGCAGAGGTCACCACGTGCAACAACGCAAGTCAGTGTCTCTGAGTGGGGTCCGACGTTTTACGGAAAGGAGAGCTACGAGTCTGAAGTCTTTGTGGAAGGTTTACCTCCTAAATTGTTCCCCTTAGATTAGAGTTATGTCCACTAAAAAGTAATCTAAGAGCCAGGGGTTAATGTCACTCACAAATTTTGAAAACTTTCAATTTAAGAAATATCGTCATCTTCGTTATCTGGGCAGGTAATGAGCGTGATATTGGTAATGGTAGGCTCCTTCTCAGTCACACATCTGGTTCCTGGAGGTACAGGGCAACCTGGCCATTCTTTCATCCTAAGCTCCTCATTCTTCATGGATAATTCAGAACGGTCCAGAAATATTTAATATTGTTGTTCTTACTGTTCTTTAGAATCAGCATGTCGCTGAGGTGCCTGAATGTTCTGTCTGTGTGCAATGTTCTGTGATGTCTAATTATTTCCACACAAGGATGGACTCAGAATAGAGGCGTGTTGACCATGAGGAGAAGTCAGCTAAAGGGAAACCATATCACAGTGAGGGGGATTAGCTGAGCTGAATGCTGAGCCAGGACCAGAGACGACAGCTAGGAGAGGCACGGAGAGAAGGTAGGATTCACAACAGCAGGACGGGAGACAGGGCGGAAGTCGGGGGCATTGTCCTACTTCCATCCAAAGCCCTGAACTGAATTTACACAGATGATCTCATTTAAAATGCAGATCTAGCCATGAATACAGTTGATAACTATCCTTTACAGACGGGAAGACTGAAGGAAGGAGCAGGATGGTTACTCGTCCAAGGGCACACTGGGTGTAAGAATCAGCTTTTGAACCAGGTTTGTGTGACATCGACACCTGTGTTTTTCAAACTGAACTGGTTGGCCTCTAAGAATAGAAAAGGAAGAGAGGGGTGAAGAAAAGAACGCGGGCCGTTTAAGTGAAAGGGAGAACGATGGAAAGAGAAAATGAGTAGAGGAAAATGAAAAGGAAAAATAGAAGGACCAATGGAAGGGAGAAATAGGTAAGTAATGAAGGGAAAGGAGGCTGCAGTGAAATGAGGGGTGGGGAAGTGTGAATCCCCAGCAGAGGATGCGGCGTGTGTCTGACAAGCGCGTGCTAAGTGTTGATCGAGACATCTTTCTTCCAAGACGTACTGTACTTTTCCAGTCTTCCCGGAGGACTGGATCCTGTTGAAAACTGCAGACTCCACAGGAATTTAAGAGAACCTGGTGAGTGTCTATTGGAAAATAAGAGAATGATTAAGAGGACAGTAAATGGAACACGTGTGGGAACTTAAAGGAAATGGGACATTGAACATTGAGAAGTGACCTATTAATGGTCATCAGGTATGAAAAAGCTATTAATGCCGTGACTGCCAAAACCCACAGGATGTAGCTGGTATTAGGGCAGCCTCCTCCTTGTCTGTGAGCGCTGTGACAGCTTTTACTGCCTCTGCGACTGCAAAACCTTTTTATTTTTATGACCTGAGCAAGGCGCTCTCTGGCACGAGGGTCTGTTGCTGACTGGTTGCCACAGTGTATGAATCAAAAAGCATTGTTGCTGAAATTTTGCTGGGACCTTGAGTAGGATAGGCATGATCAGAACCAGACTGCCTCCCCTGGAAAGAATGTGGCTTCGGGAGAAACAACTGGGTTTGAATCTTGACACTGCAACTTTTGACTCGATGACCTTGGGCAAGTTACTCAGCGTTCCTGAACGTCAGTTTTCTCCTCAGTAAAAAGGAGAAAATATAACTTCCCTAGCTGGGTATGTAGACCTTCCTCAGGGACTGGGAGATTGGAGGTATTCCATACATGTTATCTTTCATTTCCTGTTTCCTTCCCATGGGGTAAACAAAGGGGAAGGGAATGCCTCATCTTCACCGTAGGCTGTCATATGCAGGGGAGCCAAGAGTAGGGTAAGAAGAGGAGTCATGTTCTTTGCCCAGAAAATTCAGACCCATCCCATTTCCATAGACAGGGGTAGGATGGGGCTCGCCGTACTGAGGTCACTGGGAGTGCACAGTTCTCTACGTGATGTGACTTACTAGAAGCTCCCTCCACTCTCATTTGCCAAGTGCTTCTTCAGTGTTAAAGGCTGCCATCTGTGCTCTGTTACTCGCATTATTAAGACAGACCATCTTGAAATGAGAGCTCAAGCACCCTTCCATAAACAGAGATGGACTCCTGCACTCTGGAGACCTGTTTAACTTGCAAATTAAGAAGACCCTTTCTTGTGCTGTTGACAGAGGGCTAGATTGAAAACTATGATCCCCAGCTCTGATTCTCTTTGGCAGGCATGGCTTTTCCCCCAAGATGTTACTTTCTCTGATCAGTGGCCAGTGCCCAGTGATTGCCTCTGCCAGTACCTGTCCATCCACGTTCATTCAGCGTGTACAATGTATGCATATGGACATATCTTGGCCTTGGTTTACTCCTTACCAAAAAAAAAAAATCACTGCATTCAAAGTCCTTTAAATCTAGTATTGTCATTTCCAGGTATTGTGGGATACCTTGAACTAGTCTCTTACGAGATTTTTTTTCAGTTACCTTGTAAACCATAGTGTAGAAAACAGGGTCAGGCGACGCATCCTCGTCCGGAAAGTTTGTCTTGTACTTAAGCCATTGGAGATAGGCTTTTGCTCCGTTTCTTTGAGCAGATATTGTTTATCCCTTTGCTTTCTCTTACATCGTCTTTGGCTCAGGTCAAGGAGTATATAACTCTCACCATCTGGGACAGTGGAAAAATGACAGCAGGTCTCTCTGAAGAGTAGAAGCCTTCCTTTCCACTTCAGTGGGAACTCTAATCTTGTGTCTTTTAAATCCCCTTTGCCGGTCAGGCCTGCACGCTTATTCACAGGTCAGGGACATTATTTTGGCCTAGACTCTTAACCAAGCTGGTTTTTTTTTTTTTTTTTTTTTTTGAGCACATAAAGAATGGAGAGTATTTTTTTTAATTAATTCACTTATTTATTTTTTTTTGCTACGTTGGGTCTTCGTTTCTGTGGGAGGGCTTTCTCTAGTTGTGACAAGCGGGGACCACTCTTCATTGTGATGCGCAGGCCTCTCACTATTGCAGCCTCTCTTGTTGCGGAGCACAGGCTCGGTAGTTGTGGTTCACGGGCCCAGTTGCTCCGCGGCATGTGGGATCTTCCCAGACAAGGGCTCGAACCCGTGTCCCCTGCATTAGCAGGAAGATTCTCAACCACTGCGCCACCAGGGAAGCCCCCTAAGCTCTGTTTGAGTTAAACAATTTACTGATGCCAGAGTGGAAGGGAAAGGGAAAAGAGTATTGAAATATTTGGTGGACTGTGTGAACAGGCATCTTAATATATACAGCTTCTATGTGTATATTAAGGGTCTAATGTCCTAAACAGGGAGGAAAACTAGTAAGCCTTTTCATCAGGGTCCCGTTCATGCTTAGGTTATGAAGGATAATGGTTTGTTAGCTTAGATAAGGCTGTGTCGTGATTATCGTTATCGTTTTAAGAAAATGCTGACTAAGCCGTGAGTGATTTCTTGCTGCAAATGCAAAATGTATGGAAATTATGACATTTCCTTTCACTGGTAAATGCCAAAACTTTACTGAAGACAGAACATCTCATTGAAGAAGACCAACTGATGTTTTTCCTAAGGAAATGTACATAGATGCACAATTAATTTTGTCATTGTCCTTTTCTATACGCATATCTTTTTTAATCTGCTCAATATAGGCCATGAGTGTTTTGACCCAAAATAGACAAAGAAGAGCAGGGAGCATAGTTATGAATGCAAGTTCTCCCTCAGGGTTTCAACTTAAACCTCAGTTGCTCAGAGAAACAGTCCCTGTCCCCCAAGTCTAAGTAAGCACCTCTTCTTGTGCATTACTCTGCCTTTCCTTGTTAGCTTTCAGAACACATTAATCTCTTGTCCATGGTCTGTAGTTTTTTTTATTGAAGTATAGTTAATTTACAATGTTGTGTTAGTTTCAAGTGTACAGCAAAGTGATTCAGTTATACATACATATATGTATATATACACACATATGTACACCATATATATACACACATATATGTATGCATGTATATGAAAAGGAATCTGAAAAAACATATACATATGTATATATGTATATATGTGTGTGTATATACATATGTATGTATGTATTCTTCAGATTCTTTCTCATTATAGGTTATTACAAGATATTGAGTATGGTTCCCTGTGCTGTACAGTAGGTCCTTGTTGTTTCCCTATTTTATATATAGTACTGTGCATACGTTAACCCCAAACTCCTAATTTATCCCTCCCCACCCTCCGCTATCCCCTTTGGTAACCATTCGTTTGTTTTTCATGTCTGTGAGTATGCTTCTCTTTCGTAAATAAGTTCATTTGTATCATGTTTTAGATTCCACATATAAGTGATATCATATGATATTTGTCTTTGTCTGACTTACTTCACTTAATATGATAATCTCTGGGTCCATGCATGTTGCTGCAAATGGCATTATTTCATTCTTTTTTATGGTTGAGCAATATTCCATTGTGTGTGTGTGTGTGTGTGTGTGTGTGTGTGTATACATACCACATCATCTTTATCCGTTCATCTGCTGATGGACATTTAGGTTGCTTCCATGTCTTGGCTATTGTAAATAGTGCTGCTAGGAACATTAGGGTGCATGTATCTTTTCAAATTAAAGTTTTCTCCAGATATATGCCCAGGAGTGGGATTGCAGGATCATTTGGTAACTCTGTTTTTAGTTTTTTAAGGAACCTCCATACTGTTCTCCCTGGTGGCTACAGTCCATGGTCTGTGTTTGCTTGGGAAGGGCAAGCTTATACTATCCAACCCCTTGACCTGCAAAATCTTCTATGTGTGGATATCTCCCAAATTTATATCTCCAGTCTGGAACTCTCACCTGAACTCAAACTCTTATGCCTACTTGCTCACTGACATTTCTACTGGGATGTCTGAGAGGGGACTCAAACTTACCTGTCCCAAGTCAAGCTCTTGATTCTTTTCTGAGTCTGCTTCCCACTCTCCTGCTTCTCATCATAGCCAGTATTTACTGAGAGCTTCCTATACTCCAGACTCTGTTCTAGGTGCTTTACAGGCATTAACTTATTTCATCTGTATAACAACCCTATGTGGTCAGTGTTTTTAACATCCCCGTTACACAGAGGAAAGACGGAGATACAGAGAGAACTTCCTGAGATCACATGGCTCATAAATAGCAGAACTGGGTATTAATCTCAGTCCTCCTGGCATCCACGTCTGCACTGGCTGCAGCCTAATCACTGTTCTGTACGGGGTCTCAGTAGCTGGCATCACCATTCACCCGTGGCCCGGTCCCCAGACCTCAGAGTTATCTTTCTCTCCATCCAATATCAAATTTGTCAGCAAATCCTGTCATCTCTCTCTTCCAAACATATCCTGAAACTAGCCAATTCACACTCCCTCTGTTATCACCGCCACGGTCAAAGTCACTATCATCTCCTTACCTGACTTCTGTATCTTCTCTTGCTGCCTATAGTCAGTTCTCGATGTAACAGCCAAAGCAGTACTTTCAAAACATAACAGTTCATGTCAGTGATTTGCTCACAAACCTGCAACAGCTTTTCATCAAACACAGATCATCCAAAGCCTCGTTAGCTGGTCTATCTGCCCCCAAGCCCTCCAGACTCATTTCCTGCCACTCTCCCCTTGGATTCCCCAGCTCCTGCCATACTGGCCAGCTTGCTGTCCCTTAAACACTCCAAGGAAGGTGCCATTGCAAGATCTTTGCCCTTGCACTCTTCTGCCTGAAATCCTCCTCCTTCAGATATTCCCAGGACCCTCACTTCATTCAGGTCTCTGCTCAAATGCCGCCTCTTTGGAGAAGACCTCCCCGACCACCCTGTCTAAGCCCCATCAGATGCCGTCCTCTTTCCCACATTTAATTTGCTTAATAGCAGTTCTCTCCAGCTGACATTTTATTATATATTTGCTAACTGTCTTTCTTCCTCACTGAAATGTAAACTTCTGGAGGCCAGGGACTGGACTGTTCACCTTTATCCCCAGCAGCTAGAAGCGTGCCTGTCTCCTGAGTGGTATATATTTGTTGAGTGAATGAATGAATGAATGAATGCGTTAAAGAACAAAAACCTGTATTCTAATTACAGCTATCAACATATGAAAGGTTTTCCTGAGCTTATGTTTCCACCATCAAATGCCAGAGGTGTAAAATACCTTTCCCAGCATAATGCACGGGACATCTAACACATACTCCTTTCCTCCCTGCCACTAACTGTCTACGTGAAGCAGAACATCTTACTTAAAGCAAGCAGACGGCTAGATTCAGGGCACCGAGTTAAAGAGGCCAGGTTCACATATTTTCCAATCCTTCTGTGCTCACACTCAACCTTTTGATGACTACTTACGTCTGTTGTTTGCAACAGACGCTGAGTGTCTGTTAATTCCAATTAGATAATTATCTTTGCAGACAAGCAGCAGGGGGGCTGTAAGTCCAGATGTGTGCTGCTTTTCCATCTTCCTCTGTTCCTCCCAGTACCCTGAACTAATAAAATGGTGTCTGGGAAAGTGCTGGCAGGGTAGTGAGGGGGAGAAATGAGATAGGTATCTGTTCTTTGCCCACAGAGAGCTCTTAAGGAGGGTCTATTGATTTCCCTTCTTTGTAGAAAACAGGAAAAAATGCAAATGGCCCTCTCTCCATTTCCAGTCCCTCTTTAGTACTGCAGACTGTCTCACCATCCTGCTTTTCTCCATGTGAAGAGATTTCTTTTTCTCATATTCCTCTACACTCTGTATTTTTAAATCTCCTTTCAGCATTCATATCCCATCAGACCCCAGAACAAACATTCATTCGGTGTCCTGCCTTACTGGACCTCTCTTGGCCCAGGCATCTGAATGAAATCCATCACTTCCCGGTAAGTGCAACACTAAAGTGGTTTTCATGCATTGGCATTAGGCAGTGAATTACTGGCTAAAAGGAGAGACAGAAAGACGTCAAAGTAGCATCATTTGAATGTTGCTACCCCTCTCTTGCGCAGTTTCTCCTCCCAATAACACTCATCCCTGGAGTGGACTGTACTGTCTAGTGTTCCCTAGCGCTCTAGGAAGATCAAGGAAGTAACCATAAGTACAGATAACGGGATCTTCAAAAATTACAAAAGTAAAACTCGATAATGGGAAACAACTAAACAAGACCACCACATACAGAGAAAGCTATTACCAATCTCCCTCCCCACCGAGCCCCACACACCCTCCAACCATGCTTACTATGGCAGAAGCTGTAGCTTTTTGCCAAAACGTGTTTGTGCTTCATCTTGGGGTTTACAGCTGGACTCTGTTTTCCAGCTTCTCTTACAATTAGGTGTGGCCACATGACTGGCGGCTAGACAATGCGACGTGAGCAGAAGTGATGGGTGCCGTAAAATCCTCCCACACAAGCTCAGCTGTGCTCCCCCTGTCTCTGTCTAGCTGGAATGGAAACACCTCCGTGGGGACCTTGAAAGCCTCGTGTTGAAGGTGGAAGTCTCCACTGGCCTGGGTCCCCAAATAACTACATGGAGGAGGCTGCCCTGGCCACCTCAGTGCAGTTGCATGAACTTGAAATAAAATTCTATTGTGTTGGACTTATAATACATTTCACAGACTCTTTGTTACAGCAGTTAGCCCACCATAGCCAATCCACCGGATGTTGTAAGACGGTTTTCAGTATGTGTATTTCTTTCTTCTCCATTTTATCATACAGTCCGCCCTCTGTGTCTACGGCTTCTGCATCCTCAGACTCAACCAGGATTGAATCCAACCAAGTGGGGTTGGTTGAATCCGTGGGTGTGGAACCCACAGATACAGAGGACCAACTCTGCGACTTGAGCCTCCATAGATATGGCATCCCTGGCTGGTCCTGGAACCAATTCCCAGTGGATACCGAGGCACGACTATCAGCTTCTGGAAAGCAGAGTCCGTGTCAGTGCCTTCTGTGTCCCCGGCAGGGAGTCTCACACAGAGCCTAGCACAGCCCACGTGGTCAATAAAGAGTTGTTGGTCAGAGAGCCTCTCTCTACCTTTTATTCTAGGATGAGTTAAAACATGAGTAGGAACATGGCCAAATCATATGCATTTTTCATTTTGCTTTGAAATCCATCTTGGGAATGAAGGATCTCTTCTGTATGTATAGCAGCTCAGAGCTGACATGGTCAGCGAAGTGTGACACACGTTTTTTGTTATACATAAATGGATTATCTGCTGTGACCTGGCTTTTCCATCATCTCAGCATATTCCTCTTGTCAACAGCTGTGTGGTAGTGACGAGAAGGGCCCAGAGCCAAGGGAGAATGAGAAACAAGTGGGGGAGGGTTTGGGGGTGGGTGCTTGTGTCGCTGGGTGTGAGTCGTGAATACGTTCTGCAAGCAAAGGAAATGTTGATTTTTTTTTTTTACTATTGTGTGAGTTTTCTTATCTATTATGAGACATAATCAAGAGCTGAAATAGAAATATTAAAGTTAAGACCAGGAAGGTTCTGAAATAACCCCTATCGTAGGCAAAGACGGAACTTGATCAAAGCAGGGATGTATCAGTGTGACCTCACATCTCTTCGAGGGAAGAAAAGGCACTTTATTTCCACCAGTTAGCTGTAGCCAGGCAGGTGACACGTGGTAAATATTAAAATCCTCATTGTGGACAGGGATGAATTTTACCCTGTGGTCCTTGATTCCTTAGAAGAAAACCCCATCCTTCATCCTCAGTTGCAGCAGCCAGTGTCCTCATGAACCTTAGTACCATCCCCACCCACCCTACTTCCTGCCTCTAAAGACCCAAGTGTGAAAAACAATGATCTAAACCAGTGGTTCTCAAACGTCAGTGTGCCTCAGGTGTGTTAAAACCCAGATTTCTGGGTCCTACTCCCACAGCTGCTGATTCACAGGGTCTGGAGTGAAGCCTGGGGACGTGCATTTCTAACAAGCTCCCGAGTGATGCTGATGGGGCTGGTGTGGGGACCACGCTTTGAGCGCCACTGGTCTAAATCCCCTCAGCCTCACTTCATGTTAACAGAAGAATCTGCAAATGGGCCCAAGTGCGACAGCCTGACAAGGTGAAGGATGCCGGGCCGTGAGAAATTCCTTCCGCCTGAAGCCAGAGCGAAGCTGCCCAGGACAACTCAGTGAAGGGTCACCTTCCGCCACTGGCCCCCAGTGGCGCTCTCTTTTGCTTCCCCATATTTTTTCCCTTGTTTCCCCTTTAGTAAAATGAAGAGGTCCCCATAGATGAGTGGTCCTCCATCCTGCTGCCCATGAGAATCACCTGGGGAGATTTTTTTTATCATACTGTTGTTTAGACTACATCCTGCAATTCCAAGACTGGGGGTGGGGACAGGACCCAGGAATCAGCATTTTGATAGCTTTACAGGTGATTCTAATATACAGCGTGGTTGAAAAATGACTGAATCTGTCTAGACCACGTCCAGATCTAGGTGTCTTTGTTTAGCTCCCCACCCCACCCCCCGCCACAAATGTGGAGTCTCGCCTGGCCTCTCTGCCCCTCCACCCTCTGCCCAGACCTAACCCTCAAGCCTCCCTTGACTCTTTGCCCTGACCCTTCACTGACTTCTCCTGTACACTTCGTATTCTGTTTGCTGGGTGGCACGAAGTCATTGCATACCTCATTAACTTCCTCTGCTTAATTGGGCAGAGGACAAATCCCAAACAACTGCAGAATACATGGAAATTCACTGTCAAAAACATAAACAACGAATTAGCAGTGCTTTTAGAACCCCTAGGAAATGTTAACTGTGGAAGCAGAGAAGGGACCCATTCCTGGAAAGTCACTTTGACTCATAAAGTCACACTAGAGCTGGAACAGTACACATTTCATTTAATATTGACTCCATATTATTTATTCCCCTAGGCTGGTCCAACCCCATTTTGTCACGATCCCGAAAGATTTCACACATACAGTTGGCCTTCCGTATCCGAGGGTGTGAGTGCTGACTGTACTATGTTATTTTATATAAGGGACTTGAGCATCTGAGCGTCCCTGGATTTTGGTACCTTGGGGGTGGGGGGGACAGTCCTGGAACCAGTACCCCGTGGAGATCAAGGGATGGTTGTACTTTATAGTTACCATAACTCAGGTGAGTACAGTCAATCTCTCTCTCCTAAATAATCATTTATCCTTTAAATAAGCAAAATGAATGAGAAAATGGAAGCAGTGGGCTGTGTGCTCTGGCTTTTCCCAAACACACTTCCATTGCAGCCATGAAGACAGTGGCAGTGAAGCTGGTGGCTTTGCCTGCTAGGAATTACAGGGTTTCCGTTTTATTTCCCTGAGTAGGTACAGATGTGGAATTTCCAAGTGCTAGTGGCGTGCAACCTAACCTCACTTTAATTTTATTCTGACCCTTTGTGACTTGAATTAGAAACACTGGAAACTACTTTATTTTCTGGACGGCACTTGAAGCTTTAGTCGGTGAAGCCTTTTCAGTTCGGTTGTCATTCTCAATGACAACCAGTCAAGTGGCTTTAGTTGAGTTAGGTGAGGGGCACTGAGGCCATTTAGTCATTTAATCCCACCACGTGCTTTGGACAGAAATCAAGGCCGGGGACTGGTGCCTCTCTGCTAATTAATCCTCCATGTCAGGCATCTGGAAACCCGCCTCTTCTGCCTTGTCTGAGTTGCCTAATTAATTAAGCTGTGTTTGTACACAGGCCTTTTCTCCCCCAGCACTTTTTTCATCATCTGTTTCTTTAGCCGCAAGCTGGTGACCCCATTGAATGTAAACAACCTGGCCAATCATTCTGCTTTCCTGGGGGCTGAGGCGTTTTCCTTTGGAGGCTGCCCAAGCTGTAGAGGGAGGCAGACAAGGATTTGAATCCAATTCAGCCATTTTTTAATTATTGCGTGACCACAGGCAAATGACCTCGCATCTCAAAAGGTCAGTTTCCCCATTTTTCCCCTGCAAAACCTACCACTTAGGCCAGTGTCTGGCATATCGTCAATTTAAATACCTCTAAATAAATGAATACCTTTAAACATCAAGGGTATTTTCTGCTTGACACCACCTTGACTTTGTGCAGGGAATAGTTTCAAGACATTTCCGCACACATCATCCCAGTTGTCGCTCTTGAACCCCTTTGGGGGAGTTTTGGTAAACGTTGTTACCCTCATATTTTACAGACAGAGAATCAGGCTCAGGAAAGTAAGGGCCAAGGCCCCACAGCTGGTTAGAGCCAGAGGCCGAACAAGTGTCCACACTGCTGGCCCTGTGCTCTCGCTCTGAGACCAGGTATCCCCCTGGCCTTCAGTGGATGACGTAAAACTAGATTATAAACACTGGGGAGAAAAGGAAAAGAGTTATACGAGATACCCCAAGAGCACCTTCTACAAGAAAACGGTAAGATACCACTGATATGAAAGGCGTTGAAATACCTAGTAGAGAAATATTATTTGATACATGGAAACATGATGACTGTTTAACTTCAGAATTTCTCTCACTGTCCCACCGGCTTATGTTGGTTCACAGGTAAATTGCTAGTCATTGTTGCGAACCAAAGTTATTAACTAATTCAACAACATTAATACTTACCTTTGGACAATTTGTTATATACATTGGATTCTTCTACCAGCCCTGTGAGATTAGCAGAAGTAGAATATACCTGTAAACATATACATATAACTTCCCACATTGCTGATAAAGAAACAGTCCAAGAGCTTAAGCGATCTGTCACATTCACAGGACTTGTCGGGAGCAGGGCTGGGCCTGCGATCTAGGATTTCCATCTCTATGTTTAGCACTATTTCAACAGTACTACAATTAAGAAGGACTTAACGTCAGCACTGTACTTATTTATATTAACGTGGGCTAAAGGACTTTGTGCTATTTTGTCTTTTAATTCTATCTCCATATGTCTTGCTTCTTGCTTCTATCTTCTTCGTTGGTTTTGCCAGCTACACAGAGCCTTTTCCCGAGATGCACATACTTCAGTTAACCTCTACTATGTAACAAGCACCCCAAAACCTAGTGGCCTGAAACAACTACCATTTTATTACTCGTTATTCTTCGGGCTAGTTTGAGTTGGGATAAGCTAGGTGGTCCTTCGGTTGGTCTCACATGGTAACACTCACCTGATGTAGTCATCTGGTGGCCCAGCCAAGGGTGGGTAATCCGTAATGGCCTCACTCGTGTGTCTAACTGCTGCTACTGGCTATCAGCTGGACCTTATTCTGCAGGTTCGCTCATCCTCAGGGAGGCTGGCCCAAGTTTTTTCAGAGCTGTCAGCCACCATGCCAAGAAGGCAAGGCCCTTTGCACTGTCAGTCATCAAGTCTCTACACGTGTCGCATTTTTTTGCTGTCCTTTTTGGTCAAAGCGAGTCACAAGGGCATGGCTACTGAGACATATGATTTATTGGGTGCCACTAATATAATAAACTACCGTAAATGGGTGTAAAAACTAATATCCACCTTATAAGACTATACTGAGAATTAAATTTGCTAATCCACGTTCATTGCTTAGCATAGTCCCTAACACACAGTAAAATGCTCAAAAAATATTAGTCAGTATTAGTAGTAGGATCACCATTAGCCGTTATTAGCTGCCAGGAGCAGATTCTCCTTTTGAAATCCCATTCATTCCTTTATTCAACTAACCTAGTAATACTGAGTGCCCATTGTGGTACCATTCTCTATGCTGAGCATTTGGGAAAAAAGAAATAATATTTAGTCTCTGCCATTGAGGAACTCATAGTCTACTGGAGCAGGCCAGACACACAAGCAATTAAATATAGTGTCGTATGGAAGTTCAGTGACAGAGGTTTGCACAGGGTATTTGGGAAGTACCAAAGAGGGATACCTAACCCCTTAACCCAGCCTGGGGGTGTGGTGAGAAAAGGCTTCTTGATACCAAATGAGCTGAGTCCTGAAGGTTGAGTGGGTTTCACCCAGAAGAGCAGGCGTTTAAAATAGAGAATTACAGCATGAGTGGAGGCATTAGATAAGAAAGAGAGTAGTGTGCTCTTATCAGAGTGAAAGGCTAGGAAATCTGAAGAGATAACCCAAAAAGAAAGCGGGAAGGCAAGAAAGACAGAGAGAGAGAGAGAGAGAGAGAGGGAGAGGGAGAGGGAGGGAGGGTGGATAGGAATGGGAAAGATAAAGGGAAAGTATGGGGAACAAATGTGTCCTCTCCCAAGGAGGTTGGGTACTTTTCTGTAGGTGAATGAGGAGGCACTGACAGGCTTTGAGAAGAGTCGGGATGGGGTCAGATCTGTATTTTAAGAAATCTGGGGCCAAGAAGAGGATGAACTGGAGGAAGATAAGACTGGAGGGGGCCAGGGACCAGCTAGGAGTAATCCAGAAATCCAGGCAAGAGATAGAATATCTGAGAATGGAGGCCAGACTGAGATCCTTTCCTGCCATTTCCACCCTGCAAGGCTGGGGCAAGGCACTTCAGTGAGAAAAGGAATGACTTTAGATATCCTAGTTTTGGATAGCGTAGTCCAGAATATTCTGGCAAAAAACTACTTTCTACATTCTTAGCAAGTGTATGCCTGTCCACAAAATGGACCTTTTCTGGCTAAGGAGGGGTGGTAGACCCTGGACAGTCTTAGAGTGTTCTTACTAGGAATTTATTCCTCTTTTGCATGGCCTTAGTGAGGTGTGAGCACACTGTTCTATGAATTCTACAAGGGACCTTCTTGGACACACATCTTCACGATTTTTTTCTTTTATCTGTGGTCTAGTCGTTTTAAACTTGAATGCATTTTCAATGACTTTGCTGTCTTCTATTTGTGTTCCCTTATTGCCTCAGTTATTTTGATGTGCCTTATCAGTGTTCATGCCTTGTTTCTTTTCATATATATTCACAACCTTATGCCTCACAACTCCGCTGCTCCATTGTCCCTGAAAACACATTCATAATCATCAGAGTTTACATTCAGATTTGTGGGCTGGGAAACATTGTCGTTACACTTATGCAATATGTTCCTTTTCCAGAATCCCTCCCGTTACTTTCCTTTTGGCTCTCATGTGTGAGCACCCCGCAGTGCTGAAAACAGCTCTCCGCACCCTCACCTGATAAGGTCCTGCTGCAGTCCTGGGCATGTTTTCTAGCTCCTGAAGATTTGCACGAGAACCCGATTTTGCTTGTTGGGTGGGTTCACTCAGTGTGCAACATTTGCATCATTTTTCTTAGTGTCCTGAGATGTACTTAGTCCTGAGATGTTTCTTAGTCCTGAGATGTACTTGATACAGGTGCTAGCCTTATGTATCTAAGATTTATGGGTAGATTCTTGCATATTTTCAAATAACCTTGTCTTTAAATATTAAATACATTTAAAATTCAGAGAGGGACTTCCCTGGTGGCTCAGTGGTTAAGGATCCACTTGCCAATACAGGGGACACGGGTTCGAGCCCTGGTCTGGGAAGATCCCCCGTGCCGCGGAGCAACTAAGCCCGTGCGCCACAACTACTGAGCCTGCCCTCTAGAGCCCGCGAGCCACAACTTCTGAGCCCACACGACGCAACTGCTGAAGCCTGCGTGCCTAGAGCCCATGCTCTGCAACAGGAGAAGACACCGCAATGAGAAGCCCGCACACCACAACGAAGAGTAGCCCCCACTCTCTGCAACGAGAGAAAGCCCGTGCACAGCAATGAAGACCCAATGCAGCCAAAAATAAATAAATAAAAAATAAATTTAAAAAAATTAAGTGAAAGATCATGATAGACGATGTAATGAAACTCATCAGGAAGCCAAGGGCAGAGCAAGCAGGGAGCGGTTCAGTAAAGCATTTGAAGAGCAGTATAATCACCTCTGGCTTCCAGAGGTCTCGCACAACGAGTTGCTGCTTTCGGGGTGGTGGCACTGCTTCCACTTAGTGTCTTTTGTCCTGCTGCTGCTCTGGGCCTCTAGGACATCTGATGCTATGGCGGGCCCGCGGCACATGGGCTGCCTAAGGAGAACAGGACGGGTGGGCTATTCTGGATCAGTACCATTTACTGAACATTATTACTACATGCCTGATATGGTTCTTATGTGTCTTATCCAATATTTGAGGCAACATAGAGGAGTGGCAAAAAGCGAAGACTCTGGTATTAGAATGTCTGGATTCAGATGTTGTCCCTACCACTTGCTTGGCTTTTGAAACCTCTCTATAGGGATCTTATAAGAACCTTCTGGTTATAAGCTCTTAATCCTGGAAAAGGATTTGTGGAAGGGGGCCATGGAGAGTAGAAAAGGAGATGGAGGGAATGGAAATAACGGGACCTGGCAGCAGAGTTTAGCATGCAGGCCAGTGGGCAAAAGGTGCTTTGGTGTACTTTGGACCTGCCAAGTGAGATTGGCTGCAAGTGCAGACCCTGTGATTGTCCAAGTAACCCCTCCCCACCTCCCCAAGGCCTGGGGGCTGGAAGGGGATGCAGCCACAAGTCACTGTGGGACTTGACAACAGGAACTCTGCTGACTGGCCCTGCCTACACCCCAGCACCTGAGAACCTGAGGGGAAGCCTCCTGCTTCTCCTTGATCCCATGCAGGGGATGCTTATTTAGGAATGGCAGTGGGATCTGCCTGTCACTGGTGACGCGACCTACTTCCTGGCCCCTGAGATGTTCACAGAAAGTTGGTGATGAACACCAACCGCCACCAGCATCATTTACTCAGTGCTCACCAAGTTCCGGGCATTTTGCAAAAGCATTTTGGATACATTATTTCATTTAATTCTCATCAAAACCTCATAAATATAGTTATAGTTACTATCTATTGCCATTTATAGATGAGATAAAGAGTGCGTTATGAGGACCGTTTCGGTGATAAAGAATAAATATCCCACTTGAATGAACTTAAGCAAAAGGCAAATTTATTACAAGGATACTGGATTGTCTGACCAGAACCCACGATGGGAACGTGGCTGAGCCTCTAGAACACTGATGCTCTCAGGTATCTTGCTCACTCTGTCACTGGTACATGCTTTCCTCTGGCCACTGGCTTCATTCTTCTCTCTCCATTGGCCAGTTTTATCCTAGGGTGTGAAGCATGGTGGCCCACAGCTTCCGGGTTTTTTATTTTTTCTCTCTGAGGCATTTTATCTGCATGTATGTACTACATCCCTAGAAAAAGAATCCAAGGATTTTCCTTCCTGTGTGTTTTCATCTTGCTTCTTCATGGTCCGTGATGCCAGATGAAGTTATCAGTACAATGAAACCAAACTGATGGGATGGGAGCGGTTTATTCTGCCATTTGTCTAGACTTTCAGTTGCACATCAAATCTAGAGTTGGACACTCCACACTTCTTTGGCCTGCTGTGAGGTTCACAGCGATTTTCCCCACCCTGTGATCATCAGTGATTTCAAATTTGCCAATGTAACCATGCTTCATCGTCACAGTGAGGAACCTGACAGTGACTTTGGAGCACGGCCTAATAAGAAACTGTCACTTGCCTCTCGTTTCGGCATTGTTGACACTCTTGAGAGCATCAGCCAGGACATTCATGGGCACCACTATGGCGGCACGGAAAGGTGGTGGAAAGAGCTTCTGATTTTTACATATGATAGCTTGTGCTACTGGGGAAAGACTGACTTAACACTCTTTGTTCCTAAGGCCCAAAATCCCAAGGATTTGACCCAACCAGTCAGGTGCCCGCCCCTCAGCTGTAGCTGGGTCAGACGATGGACTGGGAGATTTAATAACATGGCCATTCTCAGAGGACCATGTGGTTGGAATCGAGGAAGGGGCAGTTCACAAAAGGAGAGACTGAGCTAAGCAAAAGGGGTGGGGGAGAGAGTGAGTTAGGGGGTCAGGCAGAGGATGGCTGGTTGGTAGACAAAAGAGCAGTTATCCACAACCCAGAACTTAAAAGGTTAGGTAGCCCCTGCAGAGTCACACACAACCAAAGCCAGGACTCAATTTAGGCCTTTCTGACTCAAGGCCCTGCATGTAACTAAGATGACAAATTAGAATGAAGTAGTGGAGTGAGTGAATGTATGAATGCACACGTACATACGTGCATGCATGCTTACAGTCATGCACACATATGTAAATACCAGTGAAGACCTTGCCGAGCCAGGGCTCAAGTCCAGGAAGTCACATTCAGAACCGTCAGGCATTGTGCAATCGTGCTCTATCCTTTCAGTTTGCAATCAGAGAATAAAGGTAGCAATGACAAGGGAACTTGATGAGGAGTGATGTCCGTGACTAAAGCCTGTAGCCAGTCCCCCGAAGCAGGTTGTAACACCACCCGCATCCGTCAGTCAAGTCAGTCCGTCAGCGTCCCAGCCCTGCTGAGCTGGGTTCTGGAGCAACCTAAGCCTTGGGCCTGTTGCACACATGTCTAGAGCCCCATGATACAGGAGGAAGTTGACTCAGAGGAGGTGGGACATGACTTGGTGCTGTTTAGTTCCAGAGGTCTCTGCCTGGTCCCACATGTGCCAGAGGAGATGGTCCAGGACTCAGTCTTGATGTTCAAGAAGAGGGCCTTTTTTGGAAAAAAGTGGATCAGAGGACAAGGTCGATGGGGCTCCACTCTCAGTAACTGAGCCCCTCTGAGCCCCAGGATGGACTCTGAGGGTTGCTGTCCAGGGATGGGGAGTTGGCTTGGGAGGTTTCAAACCCTCGGGCCAGGGAGGCATCAGATACTTCAGGAAAACATGTTGAATCTTTCAGCTTAGTTGAGCCTGTTGAGCAAAGTATTTACAATATGCTCTGACCTAAAAGAATTACTACGCTTTCTAAACTGTCCACCTTGCCCCAGGGAGGGGTTTATGGGAGAGGATCACCTGGCTGGGTGGCATTCGTTGGGTTCAAGGCCTTTGGTAAATCTTGAAGGGTCGTAGCAATTTTACTCTCGTGATCTGTTTTTATTTGCGCCTGAATGAAAATATTGCATGTAACCGGAAGAATGGCATGGAGTTTAGTCTGACATTTTGAAACAGATCGAGTTAAGAGTTTGAGAAGTTGGAGCTGGTTCTGGGAGGAAAGTAGGCACGCTGAGGAGTTGCTGTTGTTGGTAGTAGGAATAACAGTAACAGCAGGAGGGGAAGAAGGAGGAGAAAAAATAGCAAATACTACTTGCATAAAACTACGGCATGCCAGGCCCAGAGGTGAAATAACTCACCAAAGGTCACACAGCTTGTCTGTGCCCTGCCTCCTACTGCTACCATCCTGCCTGTGCCCCCCGCCCCCCACGGACTCCAGTTGACACTTGCTGTAAAGTCTTCAGACACAACCATGAGTCCCAGCTTCTGGGAGGCTTAGCTGACTGGAGGGGGCTGTGGAGCTGAAGCAGATGCTTTTCTCTCAGATCACGGCAGGGAAGGAGTCAAGAGGCCAGAAATATTCTCTTGGCCACATGGCACAGTGCAAGAAACACAGGCTTCCAGAGTCAAACAGATCAGGGATGACGTCCTGGACCCTCAGCGAGCCTCAGTTTCTCTGCCTCTACTGTGGGCATCGCAGTACCCACCTATTTGGGAGCTAGTGACAACGGAATGCCATCACTCTGTGTGAAGTGTCTGGCACAGGGCCTGACCCAGGATACACACAGTTACTCTAATATTATCGCATCTCTGCTCGTGGTGTTATCTGAGATGACCACAGCTGTTCTCTGGTGCCGAGGGAATCAGCACCTTCCATTCCCGGCCCCAGATTCTACCCCAGCTCGCCACTTCTCCATTCCTTCATTCTCCAGAGCGGGAGAGATGGAGGGAGGAACCGTGGAGAACAGGGACCACACAGGGGGCGATGGGCAGTGGCAGCAGTGGGTCTGCACAACCCCCAGAGAGCCCCGGGCTCTCTCAGAGGGGCAGGGCTCAGCCAGGGATAGCAGATGAGGCCTGAGATGACAACGGACACCCAGTGCCGCTGGGAGACCCACTCAGGTGCCAGGCAAGAGTGGCTGCAAGGGTCTCCCTTCGGCGTGTGTGCCCCGGTCCCCAGCTTAGTACGTGTCAAGGCAGTAAAGGGTCAAGGCAGCATGGGTCAAATTTGAATATGGAAATTATTTTCTAACACATTTTTCAAAACACTAACTTTCCAAATCTAGACATCACCGAGTGTGCACGTGATTAGGGGAAGGAGCACAGCAGATGTGCCGTCGTACGTACAGCCATCCACATGGAACTGAGTCCGCCCGGGCACTCTGTAATCTAGAGGCAGAATTGAGAGAGGCAGTATGTGACGCAGCCCTTACCTACTACAGCCTTTCCGTGGAAGAGCACCGGACCGATATCTAGCACTGGAGGCTTTCTGAGGGTATGAAGTATTTGTCCCCCAGTGACACATCAGTCAATAATTTACTGAGAACACACTTGTTTCAAGCCAGTACAGGGACAGAAAGAGGTAAAGAATATAGTCTCTGCCCTCGAGTGCTTGAAGACACATTCACAGACAGAGACAGAGATTTTAATGTAATAGCCCCAGGGAGCAGTTGACCCACAAAATGATTACGGAAGATCAAACAGAGCTTGTTCTCTGGCTGGGGGTGGACAAGCACAGCATCATGGTGTGGCTGAGGCCTGAGGAGGGCTACGAAGGATGCAGAGCATTTGAGAAACGTGGGAGGGGCTGATGGAGAGAAGACTGTGCAGCCCAGAAAACGAAGCTGCACGTCGACCCCACATAGTATAGACAAAGCTCCATGCAAAAAGGAAGAACACAGAACACTGCGAGAAGACATAGAAGATAAACTTATGGTTACCAAAGGGGAGAGGGAGGGAAGAAGGCACAAATAAGGGGTATGGGATTAACAGATACAGACTACATAAAATAGAGAAGCAACAAGGATTTACTGTAGAGCACAGGGAATTATATTCAACATCTTGCAATAACCTATAATGGAATATAATCTAAGAAAAACCAACTGAGTTTTACTTAGCTGTACACTTGAAAATGGACACGATATTGTAAATCAACTATCCTTAAAAATAAATAATTAAAAAATAGTAAAGACCAAAATATTACAGAGACAAAGCCAAATACACCACATCAATTAACGTAAATGAGCAAAATTTAGGTATTAAGACAAAAAGACTTTCAGGTTGGTTTACAAAGCCAAAGCCAACCGCATGCTATACTCTAGAGACACACTTAAAACAAATTTAGTACTTTTATACTTCTTCCCATTCCCTGACTCTTAGTACATGCTATTTTATTTTCCATTGTCAAGGTTTATAACACACACATTTCATTGTATAACCTTAGTTTTTCTAGTGTTTATTCGTAGCTCTACGTTTAAATTAGTATTGTAAATAACACTGCCAAACATTAAAATAAGGAATGCTATGGAGTGGGATAGATCTTTTCTTTAAAGTAAGGGTGGGTAATCAAGCATTCTGTATAAAAAGAGACATGTTTTACTTTGACAGAAAGGAGTAAAAGTAAAATCTTGTGCATAAAAAAATACCAAAAACAGTCAGAAGACAAATCTTAGAGTAGAAAAATATTTCAAGCACATCTGACAGATAAAGGGTTACTATCATACTATACCAGGAACTCCCTACAAGTAGATAGGAAAGACCGACAACTCAACAGAAAATGGGTGAAGTGTGTGACTGAAGGGTAAAAGGAAGAAATCAAAATGGCTAACAGCCGTGCAAGGGTGCTCTGGTTTACTGCGAGTCAAGGAGATGAAAATTAGAGCAATTAGACACCAGTCTTTATTCTTCAGATTGGCGAACGCTTAATAGGGGTAACAACCTAGTGCTGGTGAGAACGTGAGCAGGGCGCATTCTCGTGCTCTGCTGGTGGGAATTTCAGTCACTCTAAACCTTTGGTAACGTAGTCTGGCAACATCTAGCACATTTGAAAACACAAATATCCTTTCATTCTACTTTTTTATTATTGGTAATTGATGCTTTGGAAATACCAAGATATGTATTCAGTAGTATGCATTTTTGTTAAATTTGGGGGGAACATCCTAAATGTTTATCAATAGGGATATGACTGAATAAATTAGGATGTATTCATTAGTAGGAAGTACTATGCAGCTATTAAAAGGACTCAAGTCTGCCATCTACTGAGTTGGAAGGAAGCCCATGATGTATAATTAAGTGGGAAAAGCACGTTTGCAGAGACATGCATACTATGACCTGGTGTCATACATACATACTCACACATACACATCCGACTTTGGAAAAACACACTCATACATACATACTCACAGATGTATTTTGTATGAATATAGAGAATGGATGGTTATACACCAGAATGTTTACTTGCTTATGAGGAATGGAGGGGAGGGATGGATGCAGAAAAAGAAAGGTTGAACAAAATGAAGTGTTATCACACACTTAACCTTTGAAAATCCTCAGAGCTAAGATGTGTAGCTTTGGGGGAGGAGAAATAGGAGTGCCCTGCTCTCCTTGATTTCTGTTCTATCAGGAGTCTCAGGCCTGCCCCAGGGCATGCCCCACACATGACAGCGGCCTGCTTGACACCACTTTGGGACGGGATGGGGTGCAGATCCGGGCTGCCTGGCAGAGACTGCTGGTCCCTTCGGCTTGCTCAGGGAAATTACATGTAGTTTTCAGTTTTGCATTCTAACAGTCAGACGAAGGCGTCAAATAAGCAGCAAGTGTTTAGCGTTAGATCCAGATGTCATCTCCAGCAAGAAACAACAATGCTTTGACTTGGGGAAAATAACCCTTGACGCCTAAAGAGGCTCACTTAAGGGCTTTCATGCCAGCATCTTGAGAGATGACTTTGCCTGCAGATGAGAGAGGCTGCCCGGGGAGAGCGATGCCCTCTGCTCTCTGGGCAAGGACTACGGTGGCCTTCACAGTAGCCATGCCCTACCTGGACTCCTCTCCTTCTCCCCGAGGACGCGCTCACCAAGGGGACAGATTCGGGGGCTTCCAGAAGGAGTGCCGCCCCTGTGTGTCCCAGCGTGCTGTTGGGTGCCAGCTTCACTGCCAGCGGTGGAGGAAATCTGTTAGCAGAAGGAAGACTTTGACGTCTCCCATCACCACAGATTGGTTCTAGAATTTTCCTAAGGGAAAGCTTACGGAGTAACACGCTGTAGGTTTGTGAGGTAGACTTCCTTCTGAGGAGAAATCCCCAGCTGAACAGGTGTTCAGCTTGTACTGAGAGAAGCAACCAGAAACCCTCAAAATGACTCCATGTTTTCCTGAGAAAACTAATCAGAGATTTTTTTTTTCTTGAGAAAGATGATTTCAGGTCTCAAGAGATCTTCTGAAATCTTAGTGTGGCAGGGAACTGCATTTTTTACAGACAGATGTTGTTGTTAAATGTGCTTCTGGAGATGTTTGTTTAGTGCTTTCCTCTGAGGAATTCAGAGTGCTTTACAGACATTTTCTTCATTTTTTCTTAAGGCTTTTTTCTTTCTCCTGAACATGTTTTATGCTTGACTATAAATTTTTCATTCAGTTTTTCTCACTGAATTTTTTCTGAAATGTTTCCTGTTAACCTCATTTCCTCCCACTCTGCATATCCAATATGATATACTAACGCCAGTTCAGACACCCTAGAAAAGAATTCAAGATTTTTCCTTTCGGAATCTCAGGCTTCTCTTTCTCTATTTACTTTTACAAACTTTCCCATATTTAATACTTTCACCATACTTTTTTCCCCTTAAAAGAAGAATTGCTTGAAATATACCTTGTTCTTCCACATAAATAGCCCCTATTTTATTTAATTTTAGTTGTTTACTTATTTCTAACTGTCTTGCTTCACAAGAAGTTGAAGTAATTAATTTGTGGGAACTAAACACATTCTTTAACATAAGCACTGTGTAGTGGCATTGCAAATCTGATATTCATAGCAAAGTTGTGTTGGTTTTTTTTCAAACCTGTTTCTCCTTTCAGTCCTGAAGGAATTTGTTAACTTTCTTTCTCACTGTAATCATCCTTGAAGAAACAAAGAAAAAAAGAATCAAGACTTTAAGACAAGCTAATCTTTTGTAGAATCAGATCAGATACTTCCCTCCCTTTAGGAAATAACCACTAAGAACACCTTTTTACTGGGCTCTCATCAGATGGAAATGTAGTAGGGAGCCTGTGTCCTAAAGACCATGAAATTATGTAGAAGACACCTAGCAATCACTCCCTATTTTACAGATGTGGAAACTGAGGCTCAGAGAATTATAGATATTTGTCTGCAGTCACAGAAATACTTAGAGACACATTCAGAAGTTAGTTTAGGAAGGACTCCCCTGGCGGTCCAGGGGTTAAGATTCTGTGGTCCCAATGCAGGGGGCGTGGGTTCGATCCCTGGTCGGGGAACTAAGATCCCACATGCCTTGGGGTGAGGCAAAAACAAAAACAACAACAACAACAAAAAACTATCCCACATATGTTAAAAGGATAAAAAATGAATAAAAAAAAAGAATTTCATTTAGGAGACAAAACATCTAAAAAGTCACTAAATGAGGTAGTAAAGAGCATGAAATAATGAATGATTTGATTATTCTGGGCAGTGGTGAGCTGGTAAGTGTTTAACTGCTGAGGGCAGGGGTGGGCAGGGGCAGCCCTGATTTCATGGTGCCCACGACCAGTTTCAAACTACCAACCTGAATGCATTGAACAAGGAGTTGGGAACAGATTTATACAATCTAGCTGGCTGTCAAGAGTAACAGAGATCTTCTGGCTGGAGCGGGGAGCAGGTCTCTAAGGAAGAGAACTAAGCTAGACCAGTTCTCTCGACACATGAAGGACCATCCTTGGTCTTTCCATGGGGCAGCTGCAGGACTCTGCAACTTTGATCTTGCCTCAGCAGATACACCACTCTTCACCTGCTGAGCTATCACTTCCATTTCAAGGCCCAGCTTAAAAAAGGGTCCCAGTCAAGCTTTTCCCTGACCCTTTCAGAAATAGTCACTTCTACTCTGAATCCGAGTAATTTTTTAGACCTTTTATTAGGGTAATTACCAAAGCCTGACTTGATATTACTGTCAATAGACAGTGTCTTTCCCCAGGGGACTGTCCTTGGAGGACAGGGACCGTGTCTTACTCCTTCATTATTATCCGAGAAGCAATGCAGGATGGTGGGTGGGAGCCCAAGCTCTGGAGCCAGATTGGTCAGCTTCAGATCTGAGACACTGTGCTCGCTTACCTTGAGACCATGAGCAAGTCATCAGACCCCTCTGTTCACACCTGCAAAGTGAGACGTTAAACAGCAGCCTTCATCTCACACGCTCACTCTGACGATGCATGAGATTCCTGGATGTGTTTGGTGCTCAGCACACACTAAGCCCTTAGTAAATGTTGCCTGGTATTGTTTTCTCTAGCACACGGCCCAGCGCCTGGCACAGAGCTGATGTGCAGTTGATGTTGGTTGCATTACGTCGAAGTGAAGCAAGGATGTGATCCAGCTATCTTGACAGGAAGTTAAGAAAGAGTGCTGGAGGAGACCTCACGAACAGATTATTGCTGGGGAAATGAGGATGAGATAGTAAATAAAAATCAGTTGATCATAGGATTATAGGATCAGAACCAAGCTTTCCAGCTGTGGTATGATGAGCACAGAGCAGGGTGGGATCATGCATACCCTCCCCTCCCTCGGTGAGCTGGACGCCGTAAGTTTGTAAATATACCATTTGTCATTGCAATCGCTTGTGTAGACTGCTGTTCCTTGAAATATCTCCTTTTCAGTATTGTGCAGTTACTTTTAAAAAATCTAAGTGCTAGACGTTAAGTATAAATACTGTTGAATTTTATTCCATTTCGTTCAGTCCATTATTCCAGTGAATTCATACGGCTTCCAGCCTTGATTCTGCACTGCAATGTATCTTCTATCCTTTCTGGTTTGGGTTACCTGCAGTTTGGTGAGCATGACTTCTGTTTTGTTTTCTGAAGCACTACACAGGCCACTTCTAAAAACAGCGTCCCCGACATGGCACTAGAGACCTTTTTCTGTGTTGGCATTAATTCGTTAAACAATCTTTTTTTTTTTTTTTTGGATATGGATTTTAGACTCCTTTCAGATCCATCAAGTATACAAGAATCTATATTATATCCCCTCTTGTTCACAAATTTCATGAAAAAACTTTGCCAACATGCTATGTGTGCAGCATTTTTGTTTCACAGATACAGTGAGACTATCAGGAAAGAAAATACAGCCAGCTTGTTGAAACCTGTTCCTGATTAACCTATGTTAACTTCCAAAACCGACAACTTCCTTTTCCGACTTTAATAAAGGCTGCGTGTTTCAAAGTAGTGAAGTTAACTGTATCAGGGTAGATGAGGCTCAGTGCACAAATCTTGACCATCTAGGTGAGAAGTTTGGACACAGTCCTGAGGGTGGTGGGAAGTTGTTGACATTTTTGAATAGAAATTATATGATGAAATGATGTTTTCAGAAGAGCCGTCTGGCAGCAGCGTCCACGGTGGACTCTAGGGGAAACCTTATGTGAAGTTTGCAGTTGCCTGCAGTAATCCCAAGATGGGCTGCTGGACGACTGGGCTAAGCTAGTAGCAGTAAAGATGGAAGAGCATACATTTGGATTAAAGAAAAACACTCAGAGAGACACTGGGGGAACATGATAGCAGCGAAAGAAATAAAAATAGGTACCTTAGGGCTTCCCAATCCTTTTCACATAAGGGAACATGCAGAAAAAACTAGGGCCGCTTGGAGATGGACATGACCCAATGTCATGGGCTCCCACGGCTGGGTCTTCCCTTCCCCAAGCCCCACCTCCCCCAAATCACAGGCAGAAGACATTAAGCTCTCCACAGGGCTGGGAAGCTATTTGGACATTTTTGTTTTAGAAATGAGTAGTCTTAGTAATATGAAGAAAAATAGACTTGTACCAAAATCAGAACCAACAGTACGGAAGAGACTATACATGTAAAGGGAAGCAGATGTTTGCTTCAGTGCATAATTCCGAACACAGAAGTCACATATGGCTACACGCTTGGAAGAAAACTAGCATCAGGGTTAATGCCAAACCAAAGAGCCCAGGCCACCGAGCCACTGCCCGTGTTATAGTGACACGTGAGAACAGAGGCGGTGGCTGTACAGGCCTAATTTGGGCATGAAAGTAGGCAACACCTACCAGACAGGTTGGGGGGAGGTATAAACCACACCAGGGGAGGCACTAGGTAGACTTAGGTGTAGACGAAAGCAGTAGCAAAGGAGTGAACTTCGGTTTTGTATGAATACGGAAATCGAAGCCACTTGCTTGAAGATTCATGACATACTGCCCATTTGTTGCTCCTTGTTGGTTTTCGTAGTTCATAAATTAAGTCGTTTCGTAGTCCTGGTGCCTCACCTGTGCTACTAATTTGTTTTGCTGCATAGAGGAGAGAACATGCAGGAACTTGCCATCTATAATTCCTGGTGATAACTGAAGATGTTTGGTTATAGAAAGTTAAAAGGCGTTCCCTCTTTCTTCGATAAACTGAGTGGCAGAGAGAGAGCAAGAACCTACCAACAAGGCGTGCAGATTCTATTATAAGAACAGGAACGAAGGGCTCTTTTAAAAAACAATGGAACCCACACATTTCTCCCGATGATTGGCAGCAGGGCCACCATGTGCATGATGCCAGGGGCACCCGCCTTTCACACTGGAGTCCGTGAAGTGGAGGCACATGGCCCATGTGGCCACGTGTAGCAGCTCACAGAGAGACCTATCTGATCCCCCCCCGGGGCGCCCACCCAGCCCAGCAGGTGCATATCCACGCTGACCTGTGACGTCCATCACCCCCTCGACCACACTCCCTTCCCCAGCCAAGCTGTGCTGTATTCTTTCATCCTGACTTACCATTTTATTCCAGTTCAGATCCACCCAGTCCTCCTTGTGGCTTCCCACTAGACCTCTGGCACAAGCCAAAGCACATCCTTCCGGCTCACTTGCTCCAGTCACTCTGTTGACCTTTCCAAAGCTATTTGCTGCTCTCACCGTCCTGCTCTCTGTTACAGCTGAGGAGAAAACACCAATAGGCACTCAAGGCAGGAGGCTCTGGCCTCCTCCCAGCACTGGGACAGGCTTCAGTTTTAGCACTTATCACACGGTGCTGTAAACATTTGCTTACATTTCTGACTCCTTCACTCAGTGTGAACTTGACAGAGGGCAGAAAGATGCTTCTTTAAGCCACGAGGTTTAGCAGAGTGCCGGGCACGTGTTTGGTAAGTGGGTGGGTAGATGAAGAGCCTACCTTTCTTAGATCTGGACACAGTAAGTCTCATCCTGAGCGTGTGGTCTGAGGAGGATTCGTCTCTATTATAGACAATGCCTGCATCTTTGGACTTCGTTTAACAGCTTCCCAGGGGAGGCCAGGAGAAGCAGCTCTGTCTCCGCCAGTGGTTTCTGAGTCCTTGTTTATCCCTGTGCAGGTGGGCAAGTGGAAAGACAAGTCTCTGCAGATGAAGTACTACGTGTGGCCCCGAATGTGTCCTGAGACAGAAGAGCAGGAAGATGACCATCTGAGCATCGTAACGCTGGAGGAGGCCCCGTTCGTCATTGTGGAAAGCGTGGACCCCCTGAGTGGAACTTGCATGAGGAACACGGTGCCCTGTCAGAAGCGCATCATCTCTGAGTACGTGGCCTGGGAAAGTCAGATTTGCTCTAGCTGTCAGCGCCCGGCTAGGATCCGAGGCACAGAACGAATTGGACACCATGTCTGAATTTCGTTACAGTTGAGCAGTGGAGTTTCTGGCAGCCCTGTGGTCTGGCATCTGGTTCTGTCCGGATCATGACCCGGGAGAATTACTGCTAACTATGTTATCGTTTCTGGGGCCTCGCGAGGTCTCAGTGACCGGGACCTCAAGTTCGTGGAGATTTAAGTTTACATTGGTGTTGAAAGATGTTTTCTGAGGCCAGCATGTCTTTAGAACCATTTTTGGAAATAGATAATATTAATCTATGCTGATAGAAGTCAGGATAATGGTTCTTTTTGGTGAGGGTGGGAAGGGCCTGCATGGGAGAACAAGCGGCCTTTAAGGTGCTGGTAACGCTTCTGTATCTGAATTTGGGTTCTGGTTAAATGGGTGGGTTCAGTGCATGAAAATTCATCCAGCTGAACCCTTAGGATATGTGCACTTTCCTGATATATGTTATACTTCCAAGGAGCATTTAAAAGTATGAGAAAACATGGTCCAGTATGATGAGGTAATGAGATTATGGCAGTTCTGTGGTCTGATTTATGTCCTCACCCGGGCCTGACATAACTTGTGCTGAGCTGTGAAGGAGGGCCTGCTTTGTGGTTGGCAAGGGTAATATTTTGCCTCTTGTATAAAAGCCTTGTTTTTGTTTCTTTACCTGGTTAGAAATAAAACAGACGAGGAGCCAGGTTACATCAAAAAATGCTGCAAGGGCTTCTGTATTGACATCCTTAAGAAAATTTCTAAATCTGTGAAGTTCACCTATGATCTTTATCTGGTGACCAATGGCAAGCATGGGAAGAAAATCAATGGAACCTGGAATGGTATGATTGGAGAGGTACGTGGCAGGAATTAAGGGCCATTTCCGTGTTTCATTTAAATATTTTTAAAACGCTCATTTTATAAATTTTAGAAAATATAAAATAGTACAGCTGACTCTTGAACAACATGGGTTTGAACTATGTGGGCCATTTGTGAGCAGATTTTTCTCAGTAAATATATGGTTGGCCCTCCTTACCTGTGAGTTTTGCATCTGTGGATTCAGCCAACCGTGGATCCTGTACTGTGTCTACAGTCTCCAGTTGGTGGAATCCGCGGATAAGAAGGGCTGACTTTGGGACTTAAGCGTCCTCAGGTGTTGGTGTCCACGGCGGGTCCAGGAACCAATACCGAGGGAAGATACCGAAGGAAGGCTATAAATGAAATGTACTGTTCCCACTCTACAAAGGAAAGCACTGTAGAGCCCCAAATATTTTCTGCATGGTGGCCCCTTGCCTTCCTGGATGCCCTAACTGGAGCCTTGCGTCTTTCTCCCCAGGTGGTCATGAAGAGGGCCTACATGGCAGTGGGGTCGCTGACCATCAACGAGGAGCGATCGGAGGTGGTCGACTTCTCCGTGCCCTTCATAGAGACTGGCATCAGTGTCATGGTGTCACGCAGCAATGGGACCGTCTCACCTTCTGCCTTCTTAGGTGAGTGATGGGCTTGCAGGCATGAAGGACATGGACCCAGGGACAGGTAGAGGGAAGGAGGAACAGGTGCAGGAGCTGATTTTTCAGGAGCTTCCCTCAGCCAGGGATTTCATTTTGGGGAACCTCAGAATTGATCGTTCTCCAGCATGAAGACTGAAGAATACCCTCAAAAATAGGAAGGCATGGTACCCGGTAAGAAAAGAGTACAGGACCGGTAACCAGGGGTCCTGCTTGAGTCTCACTCCTGCATTTGACCTTGAACAAACTTGCTCCATCCTGGGATCCAGTCTCGTCATCCACAGAAGAAGGCATTTCAACTAGCTGATCTCTGAAGCTGCTTCCTGCTTTAATGATGTCTAATTCTGGATATCATTCAAATACCTGTTTGTTTCAAATTAGCTTCAAGAGCGGAGCTCAGTGCTACCAAAAAAGAAAAAAAGGTTTTTCTGTTTTCACGTGAATTTTTGGAGGCTTTGCCAGGTAAAGCTGCTCCGATTCTCCCTCCCACCGACCCCATCCTTCCCCATAGAACCTGTTCCTCGCTCTCCAGCATTACTTATGTGTCAAAGCCTTCCGTATGATATAAGACTGGGTGAGATGAGGCCAAGATTTCAATTAGATGAGGTCTTTTGTGAGCTCATAACCCCATATTTTTGGCAGGGGCTGTGAGAGCAAAGGGATTGGAAAATAAAATGTCACCTTGAAAACAGGCCACTGGGCTAGGAGATAGGAAGCTGGTTTGGTCATAAACAAGCTGAAAGCCCTTGGACCAGTCACAGTCTCTCTAAAGGATACCAACACTTTTTTTTTATTGAACACTTACTATGTGAAGGCCCAGGCATCGTTGTACAAACTTTGATTATATTACTTCATTGACACTACCATAATACCCAGTTTATGGCTTAGGAAACTGAACCCTAGGTTATGCAATTTTCCAACCGTCTCTCAGCTAGGAAGGAGCAGATCCAGGATTAAAGCCCAGATGTGGCTGCCCTTGCAGCCTGTGTTTTAGTACACGTGGGGGCATTTCAGAGCTCGACTCCTAAAATCCGGAAACAGTGCAGGGGGCCGAGACTAAGATGTGATATAAAATGGAAAAGCACAGACTTGCCTTCAGAGGCCCTCTGTCCATAACCTGGCCCTGCCACCTCCCGAGTATGAACTTACAAAGGGCTGGGACCTCTTAAGTCTTAGTTTACTGCTCTGTAAAATAGATATAATCATCCATAATGAAAGGGCCATCAAAGGATAGTAGAAACTATGTACTTCCTAAACTATATAGACCAACACAAATATTCTTTTGTATTTTGTGTACCGAAAGTTGCTCTGGGCTTAATGGGGGGAAGGGAAGCATAGAGACAGTGCTTTTACTCAGTTATTTCCTAATCTTGGACAGACTGGGATCAGAGTAGGATTTCAATCAATCAGACCCAAGGAGGAGAGGGTCTCTATTCCACCGCACAGAGGCTTTGAGTTGTACCTTCCACCTTCGCATCTCTGGCTGCCACCGAAAGGTTTTGCATTTCTGTGCATTTCACAGTCGGTGCGTGCCATATTAAATTAATGAAGTGACCAGGCTTTTATAATTCCCTTGGGAGTTCAGAAGTAAAGTAGGTTTCAAAATAAGGCAATATTTTCTAATTTTCAGCCCATTTCCCTCCCTTTTCAGTTTCATCTTTATTAATGATTTGGAAGGTGGAGGAAACAGCATGTAAATTCACTTAGTTCTGAATTTACAGTGTGATGTGACAGCTAAAAAGGCCAGGCTATTTTGAGGCACAATTGAGGAAGCTTTGTATTATGGGACTGAAGAGCGATTGTCTCTTTTTACAGGCCTCCAGAGAGAGGGCTCCTGGAATTCAGTATTCAATTTCTAGACACGTCTGAGCCAGAGAGATTTAGATCAACTGGAAGAGAGTCAGCAAAAATGATTTTAAAAAGTTAAAGAAAGCATATGTAGAACATTCTTACTCTCTTGCCTGTTCTTGTCCCATCAACCTTGTCACCTGGAAATAGGGACTAGATTGAGGTTGTTTTGTTGATTATCACGTCCCCTTGTCATTTGCTAAATTCCCAGTGTTGTAGGCACTGATATTTAATGTGGATGGATTTTTTTTTAACATTGACGTATTCTCCTACACTAATGATGTCTAATAAAATATACCACGTCAAACCAGGTTGAAAAAGCAAATCCAGGCCGGAAAGTTTAAGAGAAGTGAAGCAACGGGCAAGGGACTTATTCATTGTGCCTAATTATTACTGAACCAATTCAAGCCACAAAGAGTAACCAAGTCTGTTGAGAATGAACTTGGCCTCAAGGCTTGGAAGCATTGGTGAAAACTTTTCCAGGTCCAGCTGTGGGGTGTGGCATATAGATAGGCGTGCAAACCAAGAGCCAGTCCAACACGACTCACTTATCCATGTCTAGTACTTATTCTAGTTCCACTGTTTTCCAAAAGACCCAGATATTGGTCCAGGCATGGCAGAAACTATCTGTACAGTCTCAGAAAGGATGGGCAAGAGGCCGTCCTTCTCATATGTTTGAACGAAAACAAGCCCCGACACGCCCATCAGGGGAGTGGAGACGCTCAGACACAGCTTCTTACTCCTTCCTCCCTAAGCCAGGCCCTGGCTTTCTGAAGGGACGCACACACCTTTGGCTTGCTTCCCCAAAGATAGGAGTCGCGCGAGTGAATGAATGCGCGAGTCAATCGGGACCTGTTTGTTCTCTGCGTTAACCCTGAGCGCCGATGTTTTGCTTCCCCAGAGCCCTTCAGCGCCGACGTGTGGGTCATGATGTTCGTGATGTTACTCATCGTCTCCGCCGTGGCCGTCTTCGTCTTCGAGTACTTTAGCCCTGTGGGTTACAACAGGTGCCTCGCCGATGGCAGAGGTAAGGCCAGCTGTAACCATTGCCTTTCTGCCTTTCTCTAGCTCTCAGCTGGGAATCTCTGTGCCCCTCATCTGCTGCCTGCCTCCGCCCTAACCCTCAGTCTTCAAGGTCACCACCTTGGTGACTCGTTAGAAAGACCCCAATTAAGGGCTTCTAATCAGTGCTATGGTTTTTCATTTTACCTTGGTGTTCAGAAAATATTAATTGCTAAATGTACAGTGACAATTGGGATTACCATTGTTCTTTAACTTGAGAAGTAAGTAGAAGACTAATTCAGAGGAAAGTAATATACCTTAAAAATAGTGACGGAGGGCTGCCCTGGTGGCGCAGTGGTTGAGAGTCCACCTGCCGATGCAGGGGACGCGGGTTCGTGCCCCGGTCCGGGAAGATCCCACATGCCGCAGAGCGGCTGGGCCCGTGAGCCATGGCCGCTGAGCCTGCGCGTCCGGAGCCTGTGCTCCGCAACGGGAGAGGCCACGACAGTGAGAGGCCCGCGTACCACCAAAAAAAAAAAAAATAGTGACGGATACACTTGTAACATTCTACTCATCTGTTTACTTGGAAAGAGTGGAGCTTTATCCTGACTTTTAAAGTTTATTGTGGAATTTATGAAAGATTTGCAAATGCATTAGATAAAACTAAAAATAATCACCCGTAAGTTTATCAGCAAGAAATAATGTCTGTTAATATATTGGTATATATACTTCTAGTCTTTTAAGTTTTATGCACATGTAGCCATTCTATTAAGCAGCCCAAACTTAGTAGAGCAAGAATGTGAAAACTTTTATCTTTCTTCTATTATTACCTATCTTCTAGACTATGTGACTGGACCCCTTAACAAAAACTTGTGTAGATTCCAAAACTTTCTGATCATTTCCCATTATTAAAGCAAATAAACAACAAGAAGCAAACACACACAAAGACCCCAATTTAGATGTTAGTTTGAATCTGTATGTCCCCTCCCTGCCTCAAGCCTGACCCCAAGCCCAGTTCCACCCCTAAGCAAGTGAGATCAAAGCTGGCAGCAGAAATGTGTAACATAAACATGTCAGAGGAAACTCTTTTGATAACCTTAGGCTACGAGCAGTCTGTCCGATCAGATGTGCTAACAAGGCAGATTAGACACATGTATCAAGAGTAAGAAAAAACAGGTTACCCCAGGGTACATGCAGGGTAGTTGTGGCTGAAACAGCTCTCCACAGCCCAAGGATAGCCTCTGAGCTACAAGATCCCCAAAGCATGTGTCCCCGGCTTACATCTCTCTGCCAGGAGGTAGAGGAGTTGGGTATTGGAAATAAAATGGCTGGGAGATTACAATTCTCACCCACAGCTACTCTTGGGGGTGGTCCATCTTCCTGGCTAGGAAGGTCCAGAGATGTGAGGGCTACCCGTGTGTTTGAGGCATTTATGAGACTTCACAAAAAGTTTACTAGATTTCTGAAGGGGACCAAGGGGTCCTTATAGATATCTCTTCCAAAACTTCCTGAGAGCACCAGGATTAGGAAATATTATGCCTTCTCTGCGTCTTCTCCCATCCACCATGTGAGCTCTATCCTGGAATTATGCGTCAAAGAGGAAAGATTCTTAACCCCAGCTACACATAAGAATTACCTACGGGGCACTTAAAAGACAAAGATGCATAGACCTCATATTCTAATGTTCTGATTCACTAAGTCCAGAGCGGGACTTGAACCCTTGTATGTTTCAGAATAGTGGTTCTCTACCTTGGCTGCCTGTTACAATAACCACCGCACCTCACCCCAGTTTAGTAAGAATCTCTGGGGATGGTGTGTCAGTATTTTGTCAAAGCTCCCCTTGTGCTTCCGTTGAATTCACGTCCAGGCTATGAGCCACCCCTGCACTGAGGTATTTCCAGGTGTAGACCTACCTTCTCGCTTGGGGTGTGCCTTCTGGGGTGGACACTTGGATGCCTCCACAACGCGGAATAGTCAGGGGCTTCCTGCCTGTGCCAAAGGGTCATCCAAAAGCCCTGACTACTCCCCATCCCGGTGGGCATTAGTAACAAGTGAAACGTCCGAGAAGCACGAGAGTACACGCACATGTTGACAATGTCAAGAACCAAAGCTAGTGTTCACCCTCCCCGACCCCGCAAAGAAAATCAAAGAGGCAAAAATTCAGACGCAAAAATCAGAGCCAGGGCTTACGATTACTCACTTTACCAAAGGATGCCTGACTTCGCCAAAGAATTCAACCTGGGGCCGCTTTAACTATCAAGGCTCCTTGGGGCATTTTACAATGCACAAAACTTTGATTCATAAACAGTTTTTTAGTTATGCATCTGTTCCAAGAAATAAGGTCCACTCGCGCAGACGTGTGTGCACGGTTAGATCTTAGGCTCGACATGTGTAGTCACTGATGATTTAGGTGGCTGAGCAGATGCTCTCAGGATCACAGATAGCATCGAAACACCTGTGCTAATGCGCTGTAAAACTGTGCAGGCAGGTGTTCGTTCCTCCAGCGGAGGGGCTGCATGCAGCCCCAGACAGCAGGCAAGATTTCACCATCGCCAAGCAGAGAAAGCAGAGAGGTCACAATAAATACGTGTGCAGAAGCCCTGCGTGATCTGTGTGAAGGTCGGGTGGAGGACAAAGGCAGCCTCCCTGTCCACCCTCAGATGCATGTGGCCAAGCCAGGGATCTCTGGCAGACTCTCTGGGCTGCCTGGTATTCTTTTACACGGAAGGCAGGCCCTACTGGAGGGAACCAGATGGGAGGTGTTGGCACTGGAGTGAGGTCAAGGCTGCCTTCAAAACATTGAGTGCTAAGAGCTGGAAGCCACAGGAGAATCAGGATCAACTGCATTCAAAGCGGCATCTGTGAATAAAATTGGAGGAGATCTATGACTAGTGGGAGAAAAAGACCCCACAAGGTTCTTGCTGACCGTCCGTTTTTTTGTTGTTTTTTTGTGGTACGCGGGCCTCTCACTGTTGTGGCCTCTCCCGTTGCGGAGCACGGGCTCCGGACGCGCAGGCTCAGCGGCCATGGCTCACGGACCCAGCCGCTCCGCGACATGTGGGATCTTCCCAGACCGGGGCACGAACCCATGTCCCCTGCATCGGCAGGCGGACTCTCAACCACTGCGCCACCAGGGAAGCCCTTGCTAACCTTCTTTGAAATTGAAACGCTTTCTCGGTAGATACAAATACAAATTTTGGGAACGTGGTAATGAGGATGCAAGTGTGACCACAGTGGGATGGTTGCCTTCGTTACTCAGTCTTGATGGGCTCTTAAGGGTCTTACATCCATCAGGGCGGGAAGCTGGCTCCTGTGGCGCCCTGGCTGAGTCATGATCATTGGTTGGAGTAAGAGCCCACACACACCCCAGGCCTCTGGTTTTTGTCTTCCACCTTCCTGTGGGTCCCAGGAGAAGAGAGACACAAGCTCTCAACTGAAAAAGCTGCCTAAGGGTAGCTTTAGGGCTGGGGCTTTGCTGGCGGGTTTCCTGCTCTGAGCAGGAACTTACCAGCTCTATGTACCTGTAAGTTGAAATAGAACCAGTGACTCTGTCTTAACCTTCTGTCCTTGTCTTTTTTGTCCTGCCAGAGCCGGGTGGCCCATCTTTCACCATCGGCAAAGCTATTTGGTTACTGTGGGGTCTGGTGTTTAACAACTCCGTTCCGGTGCAGAACCCAAAGGGGACCACCTCCAAGATCATGGTGTCGGTGTGGGCCTTCTTTGCTGTCATCTTCCTGGCCAGCTACACTGCCAACTTAGCTGCCTTCATGATCCAAGAGGAGTATGTGGACCAGGTTTCCGGCCTGAGTGACAAAAAGGTAGGAGCACCATTTGAAACCTCCCATCTTTCCCCCAGTCCCATTCTCAGCCATACTCGGAGCTCTCACGGACCTGTTAATATCCTAAACCTTTAGAATCGACCGTTCTTCCTTATGGCTCCTGAAATTGGGACACAGGAGCAGAATTCAGTTTCCCCACCGAAATAATATTACTTCACGTTCGCCTTCTCACTTGTGAAAGGTTGTCACCAGCGTGCCCTGGGCCGCAAATGAGGGGCCTGGTGTGTTAGCGGTTTTCTGAGTACAGGGTTCCTCTTGTCTGGGGCGCTCAGGAGGCCTGGCAGCAGCACCAGGCTGCACCTTTGG